>NC_141693.1:1755922930-1757122930 GCF_964263255.1 Lissotriton vulgaris | reverse complement strand
CTTTCTACGCCTTTGGCAATGTTATGTCGAATGATATCTTTTTTGTTGATGTGCCTTTGGCAATGTTATGTCGAATGAAATATTTTTTTCAGTGAAAGCCTGCTGTGCATCTTTGGCGTACCAATCACTTGTGCCCAATTCACTGAAGCCACTGGTATGTGCGATTCGAATGAAAAGTAAATTCTGTTTCCTTACGCCTATACTACGTGCCAATTCCAACTTAATGTCTTTGAAACCCAGGAATGTGCGTTGGCAAATTGTGTCGACGTTGAAAGCCAGCCATGTGCATTTACGCCCATGTGCTATGCCCTCGGGTCTCCCATGTGCTACGAACTCGGGCCTTCTTCCAAATGCATAGCTCCATTGGCTACGCACTTAGATATAAACTCTGTTGGGCTTTCCACGCCTTTGTCAATGTTATGTCGAATGATATCTTTTTTGTTGATGTGCCTTTGGCAATGTTATGTCGAATGAAATATTTTTTTAAGGTAAAAGCCTGCTGTGCGTCTTTGGCGTACCAATCACTCGTGCCCAATTCACTGAAGCCACTGGTATGTGCGATTCGAATGAAAATTAAATTCTGTTTCCTTATGCCTATGCTACGTGCCAATTCCAACTTAATGTCTTTGAAACCTAGCCATGTGCGTTGGCAAATTGCGCCGATGTTGAAAGCCAGCCATGTGCGTTTACAGCCATGTGCTACGCCCTCGGGCCTCCCATGTGCTACGAACTCGGGCCTTCTTCAAAATGCGTAGCTCCATTAGCTACCACTTAGATATAACCTCTGTTGGGCTTTCTACGCCTTTGGCAATGTTATGTGGAATGATATCTTTTTTGTTGATGTGCCTTTGGCAATGTTATGTCGAATGAAATATTTTTTTCGGTAAAAGCCTGCTGTGCGTCTTTGGCGTACCAATCACTCATGCCCAATTCACTGAAGCCACTGGTATGTGCGATTCGAATGAAAAGTAAATTCTGTTTCCGTATGCCTATGCTACGTGCCAATTCCAACTTAATGTGTTTGAAACTTAGCCATGTGCGTTGGCAAATTGCGTCGACGTTGAAAGCCAGCCATGTGCGTTTACAGCCATGTGCTACGCCCTCGGGCCTCCCATGTGCTACGAACTCGAGCCTTCTTCCAAATCCGTAGCTCCATTAGCTACGCACTTAGATATAACCTCTGTTGGGCTTTCTATGCCTTTGGCAATGTTATGTCGAATTATATCTTTTTTGTTGATATGCCTTTGGCAATGTAATGTCGAATGAAATATTTTTTTCGATGAAAGCCTGCTGTGCGTCTTTGGCGTACCAATCACTCGTGCCCAATTCACTGAAGCCACTGGTATGTGCGATTCGAATGAAAAGTAAATTCTGTTCCCTTATGCCTATGCTATGTGCCAATTTCAACTTAATGTCTTTGAAACCCAGCTATGTGCGTTGGCAAATTGCGTCGACATTGAAAACCAGCCATGTGCATTTACGCCCATGTGCTACGCCCTCGGGCCTCCCATGTGCTAGGAACTCAGGCCTTCTTCAAAATGCGTAGATCCATTAGCCACTTAGATATAACCTCTGTTGGGCTTTCTACGCCTTTGGCAATGTTATGTCGAATGATATCTTTTTTGTTGATGTGCCTTTGGCAATGTTATGTCGAATGAAATATTTTTTTAAGTAAAAGCCTGCTGTGCGTGTTTAGCGTACCAATCACTCGTGCCCAATTCACTGAAGCCACTGATATGTGCGAATCGAATGAAACATAAATTCGGTTTCCTTATGCTGCCTATGCTACGTGCCAATTCCAACGTAATGTCTTTGAGACGCAGCCAAAAGTTACACCGTTGATGGAAGTATATCATTATTTATTTGTAAGTGGCATGTGTTAAAGGTTCATGTGTTATTGCATTTTTTTGTTAATGTTTTCATTTTAGCCCTGCCTAGTTATGCGTAACTGTTCTTCATTTTTTCTCTTTTTGATAATAGGTAGGTGTTTGTTCTATACTGCTAAAGCTAAGAAGACTAAAGTAGTCATTGGTGCTGAATCTGCTTATAACATTTTTCATGAATTTCATTCCACAACTCTTAGTGGCCATTCCGGTATCAATAAAACTCTGAAATGCATTTCCTCCCGTTTTTTTTGGCCAAATATGTCAGTTCAAATTGATGAATGGGTGAGTTTACATTTATCCTGTTTTTACAAATACTTACTAAATATGTTTTTTCCTTAGCAACAGTGTTTTTAATACAAAAAATGTAAACCGTATATTTATGTTTTATTTCTCTCTTTCTCCACTATGGTATGTACAGTGTTTCAATGAAGTACTTTATAGGGTATGTTTTGTTCTTGTACTCCCTTTGCACTGTAGATGTAAGGCGGGAAGTGTTTGAGTTTCTGTACTTTGTGACATGGTTATAAATTGTACTTGTCGGACTTGTATTTTTTGACTTGCAGATCAAACAGTGTGACGTTTGTCAAAAGGAACAACCAGCCCTCAAGATTTGCCCAGAATTAAAACCAATCAAAGTATGTTTTAAATTTGTTGGCTTTACTGTTACAAACTTTCTGTCCATTAGCTGATTTTGATCTTAGCATTGCGTTATTTCAGCTTTTTACTTTTGTACCTGTGATTGTGTTTATTAACAGGTGGAAGAAGGGGCGTGGCTTGGACGCCGATCGGGATGGCGGCGTGAGCTCGCAGCTCCGCGCGGAATCCCGCTAATTCTCCTGTTTTCGGGACCCTAGGCGACCCGAAGACGACGTTCCTGCCCTCTGAAGTGTAAGGGGACAGCTGGGCGCAATCGGAGAGTCGTTGGGGGACTGCTGGCCCCGAGAAGATCGAGTGAAGAGGCGGACGAGGTGTTGCCGAGGGTGAGAAGAAAATGGCGGCGAGGAGGTCGGACGGTTCCGAAATTCGGCCCTGAACCAAGTTGTCGCCGAGTGGCACGAGATCCTGCACTTGGCTGCCCGAGGCACTAGGATTGGCGGTGCTGTGTCCTGAGACCAGGGGACGCTGACCTGATTCACCCAGGAGCCCGGGGACCCTCGTTGGCCACCGCTCTGAGACTTATCCTTCCCCCCTCAGGCCGGAGGGGGGTGACGGATCGGAGCCCGTCCACCTGGCCATTGTTCCTGAGAGCGTCGGCGGGGACATTGCGCTGCCTGGTGCCCGGTGACCGGCACGGACCCACGGGCGTAATCGCATAACGGGCGACAGGACTTGTGACGCAGCACCCTGGCATGGCGGCGATCGGAGGGCCGATGCCCGGGAGTCGCGAGGGGGACTCGGCGACATCAACTCAGCTGAGTGAGAGTCCCTCCCCGGAGCTTGACCAGGAACAGCGGCTGAACCGGCGTTTGGATGCCATCCTTGATGCGATCACCTCCACTAAGGAAGCATTGCACAATGACATTGCCCAAGTGGCCACGGGCCTGGGGCTGCTACGCGCGGATCACGCAAAGCTGGCAGACAGGGTCAAGGACCATGACCAGCTGTTGCTGGACCTGAAGCCATCGGTGGTGACCGCGGAGCACAGGATCACGGACATTTTGGCCCGACTGGACTCACTGGAACGGAGGGCGGAGGATGCCGAAGGCCGCAATAGACGGAACAACGTGCGGGTCGTAGGCCTGCCGGAACGGATTGAGGGGGAGGACGCGGTGGCCTACATGGAGAACTGGTTCCGCACTGTGGTGGCACCGGAGGGGCTTACTCCTTTTTTCACTCTGGAGCGAGCTCACCGGGTGCCTGCTCGCCCGCCAGGGCTTGGCCGCCCCCCCCGACCGATGGTGGTGCGGCTCCTCCACTACAAGGACCGGGATCTTCTCATCCAGCGGGCTAGGATGTCGGGCCCGTATGGGGTGGAGAACAGTAAGGTAACGATCTTCCCGGATTACACTCAAGCGGTCCAGAAGAACAGGGCATCGTTCCTTGCTGTAAAGAAGGAGCTCAGGGAGGAAGGCATCCAGTACTCCTTGCTCTACCCAGCCAAGTTGCGGATCATTATGGACGGTACTACGCACTTCTTCCAGACTCCGGACGAAGTTTGGCAATGGCTCGAGTCATATAGAGCGGGGACGGACAAATCGCACCAAAGTAGGCGAGACCAACCCAAGCAGCCCCGGGTGAGGCAGTCACAACGCATCAGATCCCGCAACAGGCGCCAGCGGGAGAAGCGGGAGGCTCAAATGGCGGCGGAGAAGAGGGATGCGCTCGCAGCGACGGCGGCCATTACAGGGTCGCAACAGAACAGTGAACGGGCAGAAACGGACTCGGGAGGGGAAGGCAGCAGAACAGGAGAGGAACTTTCAGAGGCGGAAAGTTCGAAGGGGCCGATAGTGACCCCACAGACATCGGATGGTATTTTCTGCGGCTGAGATAGAACTGGGACTAGATCGGGACTTCATGGTAGGGCGATATCCTGTTGATGGAGGGCGGGTTGCCGGGAGGGGGAGCTGTGTGTGTTGGAGGGGATGAAGGTGCGGGGTGCGGGCTCCGCTAGCTGGGGTCGGCGGCGACTCACCCCCCTTGGGCCCTTAAGGTCGACTGTGGTGGAGACCACAGGGTAAGAGTGTGAGAAGTTGGTTCAAGGTTTGGATGGGGGCGGCCATTGGGTTCGTGTGCTCTGTCCTGGGGAGTGGGGTTTGGGAAGTGTTTCAGTTTTGGGAATGTTCGGGGGGGGCAACTGCAATGGGGGGGCCATGGACCTTTGTTTTTTGATTCGGACTGTACGAAGTTGGAATGGTGACATTACCTAACTTGAAATGCCTAACGTGGAATGTCCGGGGGCTGCGGACCATGGTGAAACGTCACAAAGTACATGCATATCTGGTACGTAGGGGGGTTCAGATTGCTATGCTCCAGGAGACTCATCTCACCAAAAAAGAGTGCGCTGCCTTGCAGAAAAGATGGCGGGGCCAGGTGTTTGGCACCACTTACTCAGCGTATGCCAGGGGGGTGTTGATCTGGGTGAGGGCGGGGATACCCTTTCAGGTGCTGAATCGAGTAGTAGATCCGGATGGCAGGTATGTGGTGGTGGAGGGGAGGTTATATGGACGGGATGTGGTTTTCTGCTGTGTCTATGCACCGAACACTGACCAGGGCCGATACTTTGATAGTCTCTCGGGGTCCTTGGCCTCTTTCCTGGCGGGTCCGATAGTGTTAGGGGGGGACTTCAACTCAATTACGGATGTTGCTCTGGATAGGTCCCATCCCCCCCTAGTGGACTCTCCGGTGCGCAGGCTGGCCGCGCACAGGAAAGACTGGCAGGAACGATGGGGGTTGCTGGATGTCTGGAGGGAGCGGCACAGGGGAGCCAGGGACTATTCCTTTTATTCCGCTCTCCATGATCTACATGTCAGGATTGATTCGGTGCTTTGCGGGGTATCCCTGGCCCCATTGATTACCCATGCGGAGTACCTGGCTAGGACTATATCCGATCATAACCCCCTGTTAGTGCACATTCAGTGGCAGAGAGAGCGCTCAGTGATACCAACATGGCGGCTTCGGCCGGAGACGCTAGAGGACTCTGTGTTCAGCGATGCGGTTCGGCAAGGCATAGATAGTTATTTCGGAGTGAATGAGGGCACGGCTGCGAGTAGGTCTATTGAATGGGATGCAATGAAAGTGGTGGTGAGAGGGGTGTGTTTGGGTAGGTTTTCGAATGCTCGTACGACTGTGCTGAATGACCTAATGAAAGCGGAAGAAACTTTGAGGGACTTGGAGCGCCGCAGGCCGGCTAGGCCAGGTCTACAGGCCCAGTTGTTGGAGGCGAAGGAAGTGGTTGCCACCGAGATGGAACGCTTGAGGTGCTATGACTATAGGCAGTACATCATCAGGGCACACGCAGAAAGGGACAAGGTGGGTACCCTCTTGGCCAGATTAGCTAACCCGGAACTTAGGGGCTGCCCGATTCTCGGCATTAATAATGCGCAGGGAGAGATGGTGTACTCCCAGGCAGCGGTATTGGAACGATTTAGGGAGTATTATGAGGAACTGTACCGGAGTCAGCTGGGAGTGGGGGTTCAGGACATCGCGGAATACCTGGGGGAGAGGCAGCTCCCGGTCCTGGACGAGGAAGTTGTGAGGGAGCTGGGTAGCCCGATCACGCTCACGGAAATACGGGTGGCCATCAAACATATGGCCCGCAACAAGACGCCCGGGGTGGACGGACTGCCAATTGAATTCTATCAACAATATGTGGATAGCTTGGCGCCCAGGCTGCTGGTGGTGTACACGGAAGCCTTCGAGACGGGGGCATTGCCCGGGTCCATGCGGGAGGCCTTGATTGTACCGCTCCTCAAACCTGGCCGGGATGCCGCGGATGTGAGGTCTTATCGCCCGCTGTCCATGCTGACGGTGGATTATAAGATCCTGAGCCGAATCCTGGCCACCAGGCTGGCCCCGCACATGACGGGTCTGGTACACAGGGATCAGGCCGGGTTTATACCCACGAGGAGCACGGCGCTGAATATCCGCCGCCTGGTGGGAATAATGGACGCCATCTTGGACAGGGAGGGAGCACCGGCGGTTCTGTCCGTGGACATCGAGAAGGCCTTTGATAGCTTGGAATGGCCTTTCCTGGATGGAGTGCTAGAGAGGTTTGGCATGGGCGAGGGGTTTCGGAGGTGGACGAGGGTCTTATATACCTCGGCGACGGCGAGAGTACGATTGGGTGGCCTGGTGTCTGCGGCGTATCCAGTGGGCAGGGGAACACGACAGGGATGTTCTCTCTCCCCCCTATTGTTTGCCCTGGCGATGGAACCCTTGGCGGTCCAAGCGAGGTCAGGTGACCGATACGCGGGGATAGTTAGTGACGGGCAGTGGTATTATATATCGCTATACGCGGATGACTTGCTCCTGTACCTAGCTGATACCTCGGGGGCATTGGTTGGAGCGATGGACCTGCTGTCTGAGTTCGGCAGGCTGTCGGGCCTTAAGGTCAATTGGGCGAAGACATGTGTGTTTCCGCTGCGAGCGGGATCACCAGCCCCTAGCAGCGATTTGGGTGTAGCATGGGAACCCTCTTGCATCATCTATTTGGGTGTCCGCATTTACCACGCGGCTGCGGACCTATTGGAGGGCAACATCGGCCGCTGTGTCCGGGCGCTGCGGGGCAGCTTGTCTTTCTGGTCGACCCTCCCGCTGTCAGTCCTGGGCAGGATAGCACTGTTGAAAATGGTGGCGCTCCCCCGCTTCCTCTATTATTTCCGAACGCTGCCTGTCTGGATTCCCCAGGGGGTGTTTAGAGAACTGCGGTCAATGATAATTGGCTTTCTGTGGGGGCATGGCCGCCGTAGAGTAGCCCTGAGCACGCTACTTTGCCCCAAGCTGGAAGGGGGCATGGCAGTGCCCGACCTTGAGCTGTATTATCTTGCGGCGCAGTTGCACAGAACGTGGCCAGGGTGTTCCGGGGCCCGGAGGAGGACCGGGATCGGGGAATGCAACGCCACGTGCTGTCCTACATCATTATGCAGCAGTGGCTCGAGTTACGGGCCCTCACCATGGAAGAGCGGACGCTCCGGCTGTGCTGGCAACGGAGCCTTCGGAGAGCGAGGGCATCGCGGCCTTATGCCCCGGAGATCCCGATCGGGATGTTGACGGCATTGCCGCACGGAGGAGATTGGTCCCCGTTGCTGGATTGGGAGGAGGCGGGACTGCAGGTGGTGGGCGACTTGTACATAGATGGGGCTTTGGCGCCGTTCGAAGTGCTCCGGGACCAGTTCGGGCTGCCCGCTGGGGGCTTTCTCCTACACGCGGCAGTAGTTGCTGCCATACAAAAGCATTGGAAAGAGGGGCTCCTGGAACCCACGACGACTATGGCGTGCCAATATGTGGTGATGGCGGCTGGCACGTTCAAAGCTGTGACGTGCCTCCATAATAGGATGCTGAACGAGGGGTTGGAACCACTCCAAGGGCTCAAGGCTAAATGGGAGGTGAGCATCGGCCAGCCCATACCGGATACGGCATGGGGTCACATCCTGCGACGCACGTGGAAGGGCACTAGAAACGCGCGTTTTCAGCAGGTGCATTTCTATGTGCTCCATAGGGCCTATTTAACTCCTGAGAAACTACAGCGGTACTTTCAGGTGCCGGATGCCTGTTGCCCGCGGTGTTCGTCCCAGGGAGCGGACATGGACCACTTGTTTTGGGGGTGCCCACAACTGGGGACCTATTGGACGGAGGTAGGGGAACTTCTGAATGAAGTGACTGACAGGGAGGTGAATTCGACATGGCGGCGTGCCTATTGCTCTGGTTCCCGCATACTAAGCACACCAAGGTGACGAGCAAATTCATAGACCTGGGCCTGATATTGGCGCAGAGGGAAATATCGTGGCATTGGAAGTCCAGGGGGGGACCCTCACTGCGTAGATGGAAGAATGAGCTGCTGCGGTGGTCTGACTGCGAGAGTGTGCTCCGGATGAAGCAAGCTGTAAAGTTGGGGAATGAGAAGGCACTGGATGCGGCGCGTGCATGGGAGTTAGTAGTACAGGCTATGCGTGATTCTTTGGTAGAGGATGAGGATGGCGAGACCTAAGCCGCTGGACACCGCGGGGCGAACACAGAAGTATAGCATCACGCACTGTAGTGGACCCATCCAATTCGACAGGACGAGGCACACACCTTAGCAGTTGCCAGGGGGGGGGGGCTTTGGGGGGGTTGGTTGTTGGGTGTTTGGGGAGGGCCGGAAGCCATTAGATGGTCACCTGTTAGGGCCTTGGATCTACTGGGACGGTGGTTACTATGTGGAGGGCGGAATGGCTGGGTAGTGTGGCCAGGTGCGACGACCCATGGCGCCTAGGGCAGGTCCCGACAAGGGCGACATCACTGACTATCACTGGGATGGCTGACGGGAATGTTGTTGTGGGTGGGGGGGTAAAAGCGGATACGCAAAACGATCTTTCAACCAGGGTCCTTATGGGACGTGCACTGTGATGTGTTCCTCTTGAGCGATATAATATGCCGCCCGGCCTCCGGGATGCGGGCTGAATGGCTGTGTACGACTGGGAATTCTTATTGGACGGGGGGATCTCACAAGTGTACTGGCTGCTTAATTGTATCCTGTGGTTTATAACTCTGCAATAAAAATATATTTAAAAAAAAAAAAAATTAACAGGTGGAAGAAGTTTAGGAACTTGTTGGAGTGGATTTGATGGGACCTTTACCTACCCCTCCCTACAGGATACAAATATGTTCTGACAGCCACAGATTATTTTTCCAAATGGGTTGAGGCATTCCCTTTAAAATCAAAGACTGCAGTTGAGGTTGCTTCAAGACTGTTGCAAATGTACCTCCGCCATGGTACTCCGAAAAGGGTCCTATCCGATCAAGGTCGTGAGTTTGTGAATGAAGTGAGTGAGCCATTTTGCCGTAACTTATAATGCTCTGATATTCTTTAATTTACTTTGTCTATTGTGCTCTTTGTGTACAGTTTTTTTCTTATTCATTAACAGTTCTAAAGTTTATTTCACCCACATGTCCCAATATATTGATGTTTGTTTTCAGGTTAATATGGAGTTATCTAAGCTCTTACAAATAGAAAGTTCTGTAAGTGCAGCCTATCATCCACAGACAAATGGGTTAAATGAGCGTACCAATACCAATGCTAACATTAAAAGGTAATGTAAGTTTGTCATTGACTTTGTAAGTACTTCTGAGTTAGCTGTCATGGTGATGTTTTTGCATTTTACTATTTTACTACTTTCTCTAATGTGGTCTGACAGGTTTGTTTTGCTGCAGTGCAATCGTAACTGGAAAGTAATGTGTCTACTGAGCTGACTGTATTATTTATGATTCAGGTTAATTGTTTTTAATATTACAGCACGTTGTCTAAGTACGTCAATGAGCATCAGACTGATTGGGATGTTTATTTGGACCAAGCATTGTTTGCTTTATGATCGAAGCCGCATACCACCACAAAAGTTTCCCCGTTACAACGTATGTATGGCCGAGAAGCAAGATTTCCTAGTGAGGTCATGGATGAACTGGTATGATATTTAGAGTATTCCAATGTATATTTTAATATGACAGTTGATGTACTATGACATACATGTTTGGCGTGCTTTTTTTGCATTTCAAACAAAGTATGTTTTTCATATTTTTGAAAAATAGCTGTATATTACATTTCTCATTTTAAAATCAGTAAAAAGCATTTATTTATTTTTGTTTCCTATATTAGCTTCTGTTTGAACAACCAACAGAACGCGAGTATGCATCACTTCTTGCAGAAAAGAAAATTAGAGCAGCAGAGTTGCAGAAGCAGTCAAAGCAGAATATAGAGCTTGCTCAGGAAAAGCAGAAAAAAAAGTTTACAAAAAAGAGTTTGCAAGAAATATAAGCCGTACTTGTTCAGCGAAGGAGAGTTAGTCCTTGTGAAAAATTGTAGGTGATCGTCAAGGAAAGGCGGCATTTTGGAGCATAATTTCGCAAGACCCTACCGTGTCGATCAGATTGAAGGGAAGCGTGTAAAGTTACTCAATAGTAGCAACGTGGTCTTATGTAGAACTTATAATCTGGACATGTTGAGGCCTTATAAGTTGAGTGCGACAGGTAATTTTCCTAGGGCTACTTTTTAAAATATTTTTATGTTTTTTCTTATGGTGATCACTGTGCCTGTGTAAATGTCTCTTTAATATGCGCAAAGTTATTTGTTATGAACATTTTGTTGTGTAAAGAACAGTACTTTACGGTGGGGATTTATGAATATGTACTCTTGTTTTAGTATTGTTTGCGGTTGCATGTTTGAGTAGTCTGTTTAAATTATTAACAACCACTTTAAAAAATCATTTTGCAGGAAACATGACGAGTGACCAATGGCCATCCGTGCTCCCATCATCTGCTGCACCGCCTGCATCATCTGCTGCCACGCCTGCATCATCTGCCGCCACGCCTGCATCATCTGCCGCCACCACTGTATAATTTGCTGCTGCTATGCCTGCATCATCTTCCGCCAAGCCTGCATCATCTGCCGCAAGGCCTGCGTCAACTGCCACAAAGCCTGCATCCCCCTTAGATCCTACTACCAAATTATTTAAAAACGTTCTTGATGTATGGCGGAGACCGGCGATTGGACGGTTAGAAGCAGTAGTGGCGACTTTCAAATTGTATGCTGATTCTTTTTGTTCCTTAAAAGAGGACTAATGGATAGTTGATGAAGTTGGTTTACATAAAATGTATTCTTACTATAGTATCTAACTATGTATGATGTACATGGTGAGTCCCGTGGTAGAGTTCATGTGTTTTCTTTATTTTTTCAAAGGTCATTGATGCGTATCTCTGCAGATTATGCATGTTAAGCACTAATGTACGTATATTGTCATTAATTATTAATGCACCAACCAAAAATAGTAAATGTGTCTGAAATGTTTCTAATCTATTTTATTTTATCTTGACATCAGTGCTTATTGATTTCTGCAACAGTCTCTTTGTCCATTTTCCTTGGATCATATCGGCCCTCTCATTTCCGGGTAAATATTGAAATCTGTATCATGATTACAATATTTTTTGGTTGTTAATGATTATTCGAATGTTCCAATTAATTTTCTTGCCATTTATTAACATTGCAACATTTTTCCGAGTATTAAAAAGGTCTATGCTGTATGTCATTTATTTTTGTCATTGTCTTGGAAGTGATTATTGTTCCCTTCCAGTTCTCTTTTAATTGTCAATCACTTGTTAGCATTTTTCTGCAAAAATTGAGTATGGATGTTGTATTTAACTTGCATTTTTTCATAAGCTTATTTTGTACTGTATAGGTACCTTTTGAGACGATGGATACAGTCCTGTGTCCGACCAAAAATGACGTTCATTGGCTACTTTTGGTAATTGTAATCTTTTTTCACCTTTGTCACTTTTGTCATATCTTCTTCTTAAGTTTGACTTTGTATTACTAGTAACTGCTGAACTGTTTTGCTGAACACTATATTAATTTCCTTTTCTTCATTTAGTAATCATGTTTGTAGTATACAAATGCATTTAAAAATTTCCATATGTTAATATTTCATTTCCTATTGTGCTTTCTGTTTCAGATATTAAAACCTTTTGCCAAACAAATAATAGTGTATGATTCGCTGGATGGCAATCTTGGGACCTACCATAAATTTTTACAGAATTGGAGGTACCACATACTTTAACTTTCTATTGAATATGTCATGTCAAAAGTGCGCAGATATTTTTTGGCCAACATTTTTTATTTTTGTAAGTTGAAAGATGTAGTGTATTGTAATCGTATTTGTGTTTCATTTTTCAAACCAATATTTAACCTGACCGTTCGTATGTTTCTAAAGGGCTTTCCTACAGGCAATCGAGTGTCCACACAGTGAGCTCTAGCAGTTAGTGGTAGAATGTAACGTCAAGCAACAGGATAGCTACAATTGTGGTGTTTTTTGCATGCTGGTAATTTTTCCATACTTTAATTACAATTTTGAATTTGTCGTAGATAGGTTTATGTTAAATATTGCTTACGCCTTTGTAGCAGTTGCACACATTAAAGACTGCTTTATATTTAAATTACTGTTCTGAACGACAAGTGATCCTGGTGGTACTGCCTGTCTGAAGTGATTTTCATTTGCCTGTGATTTTGTCTGACAAAGAAGATGTTACTGATGTGGTAGGTGTGAGACGTCGGACAAAGGACTTTCAAAGTAAAAGGCGCTTAAATTTATGAGTTCTTTTTATTTCCATTAGGTTATTAGTGTAACATGTACGTTTTTAAACTCTGTCCAGTTTGCAGAATCGTACATAACTCGAAGACCAGTTCCGGCAAATGAAATCAATACCACGTTTTTGAGGGATTATAGATTGTTTATTGCAGTAAAGCTAATGGAGTTTTCAGGTTAGAATTTTAGATTGTACGAAACATGTTTTTAAATTTGTAATGCCCTAGGTTACTTTCAAAGTTTATGTGTGTGGTAGCTATTTTTCTTTTCTTCAATGATCAAATGACCACTGCCAAGTATTTCATTGTATCCAAGATAGTAATTGATGGAAATTAACTTGTAGTTTTTTAAATGCTTGTTTTTGTCTTCGTTTTTTTAAAGACTTTCGAACAGCAGTGACTGGCCTATGCACTTCATTTTATTATTGTTTTAAACTTGTCCATAATCTCCTTTACTGATGCGCTACTGTTCTCCTCTGTCACATTTAGAATCAGTTCAACACATCTGCGGGGTCTGCAACAAAGAAAATTCACAGCTTGGTATGAGTTCCTCTAAGGCACAATGCCAAGTATGCTGTTGATGGATCCACATGGAGTGCATTAAAAGTGACCCCTCGTCCTGGTTACCTTCTCAAGGTTTTACTTGTCACAAATGTATTTAAAAATGCAATGTATTTTGGTTGACCTTTTTCCGCATTTTGGCTGTAGATTTACATGATGTGTAGTTTCCTGCCTTCTACAAATGTGTCTGGATTATCATCTAATAATAATCCATGTTTGTCACGTGCAAACAAACCATCATCCGTTATGGTCGCTAGGTGACCAATGGTATGTGCGAATCTAATGTAATTTCAGTGAAAGCCAGCCATGTTTTATTTTTAATTTGCTACTCACTTTGATATAACCCCTGTCTGGCAAATGGTGTCCACGTAAAGAAGCCAGCCATGTGCGTTTAGAAATGTGGTATGCTCTCAGGCCCTCTGCCAAATGGCGTCCAATTCCCTTCTGACAATGGTGTCTAGGTGCAGGGGGCTGTCAGGGACATTAAGCAAGGCATTAAGCAAGGCACCGTTCAATCACCCTTGCCGCGACGCCACAACTTTCCACTAATAACATCAAACAACTGTAGGTTTTGGTTTGGTAGGCAGGAGGGTCCATGCGAATCAACTTAACCTTATTCAGCATCCACAGAATGCAACACATGAATTTTAAAGTACAGTGACAATAATTCTTTAAATTCAAAGTACAGGCCCTTTCTGAGCTGTGTTTGTCTATTCTTTTAATTCAAACTACAGACCCTTTCTGGGCTGTGTTTGTTTATTAGTCTTTAAATTCAAAGTACAGGCCCTTTCTGAGCTGTGTTTATCTATTCTTTTAATTCAAACTACAGACCCTTTCTGGGCTGTGTTTGTTTATTATTCTTTTAATTCAAACTACAGGCCCTTTCTGGGCTGTGTTTGTGTATTATTACTGTAAGTTAAAGTACTGGCCATTTCTTGAGCCTGTTTTGAAATTACAAAGTACAGGCCCCTTCTGGGCCTGTACTTTTATTGATGAAATTACAAAGTGCAGGCCCCTTCTGGGCCTGTATTTTTATTGTCGAATTTCCAAGGTACAGGCCTCTTCTGGGCCTGTACTTTTATTGTCAAAATTCATAAGTATACTTATATTGTTTAAATTTCAAAGTACAGGCCCCTTCTGGGTCTTGTACTTTTATTGCTGAAATTACAAAGTACAGGCCCCTTCTGGGCCTGTACTTTTATTGATGAAATTACAAAGTGCAGGCCCCATCTGGGCCTGTACTTTTATTGTTGAATTTCCAAGGTACAGGCCCCTTCTGGGCCTGTACCTTTATTGATGAAATTACAAAGTACACTTATATTGTTTACATTTCAAAGTGCAGGCCCCTTCTGGGTCTTGTACTTTTATTGTTGAAATTACAAAGTACAGGCCCCTTCTGGGTCTTGTACTTTAATTGTTGACATTCCAAAGTACAGCTGAAGCGGTCACCAACTTCAAGATCAGTTTAGACAGGATGAGTCCAGTCGGCTTCTGGACTCGAAGGCATCAAGAGTTACTGTTCGTTCCCGTCTTGGCATAGTAACTAACACAGGTCTTTTATTTAAATAGAAAGTACAAGCCCCTTCTGGGCCTGTACTTTTATTGTCGAAATTCCAAAGTACACTTTTATTGTCAAAATTCCAAAGTAAGGCCCTTTCTCAGCTGTCTTTTCATTGTAATTCAAAGTACAGGTGCTTTCTGCAAACTGCAGCTTGTTCTTGAGCCCTGTAGCCGTTCATTGGGATGTGTAGGTAGGCATCTCTTAGCCCCCCTCTCCTGTTCTGTCCACGTCCATTTCCACTCACACGAAAGGACTGGCCTTTTTGTTGGTACTGCCAGGGCTGTTTTTGCATCCCTTGCTGCGTCTGCAACTCTGGTAAGTGCGATTGTTGTGCACTTTCCTTCCTCTTCTTCTTTAGATGTGGAAGCCATTTCTCAGGCTCCCACTGCGGAATCCAAACCCCCATTCTGTGTAGTGCACAGGGAAGCCAAACTAACTACTCCCCTGACACGGCAGTGGTTAGTTTAGGCGTTTGCTGCCTTGCTTGCTTTAAACCTTATTAAAATTCACAAATATTCTTCCTATCGTGTTTCTCTATTCTTTTAATTCAAACTACAGGTCCTTTCTGGGCTCTGTTTGTCTGTTATTGTTGAACTTCAAAGTACAGGCCCTTTCTGGGCTGTGTTTATCAATTATTACTCAAATTCAAAGTACAGGCCATTTATTGACCCTTTGTGGTAAGTACTACCCTGTGAATGCAGTGGGTAATTTACACACCTGCTGCCTTTTGGGCTGTGTTTGCCAATTATAAGATACGATTTTGTAGCGGGGGATCCGATTTTGTAGCAGGGATCAGACTTTGTAGCCGGGATCAGACTTTGTAGGCGGGATCAGATTTTGTAGCCGGGATCAGATTTTGTAGCCGGGATCAGACTTTGTAGCAGGGATCAGATTTTGTAGCAGTGTCGAGATTGCCACTTACCTCAGCTGGCGAATGAGCAGGTATGATGCTTTGAGTACTATAATGTTTATTTTATTTTGCTTATTCAGGTATTTCGTCATACATGTCCTGGTTGTATATGTCTTATCTTTAAAGAGTATGTATTTTGGATCTCATTTCTTCAATTTTTTATTTTTTTTGTTTTTGTTCAACGTCTACCTTCTTCGGGCTCGTCCTCTCGGCTGAAGCGGTCAACACCTTCAAAATCAGTTTGACCCTTATCTGACAACCTGTCAGATGTTACGCTTCCGCTTAAAGGAACCACTGGGCAAAAGTAGTAAATGTGTATGAAATGTTTTATTTTTTTCTTTCATTTATTTTCACCTTACTCTTTATGGTTTATTGCAACAGTGTCTGTCTCTATAGTCTTGGACACCAGGGCGCCTTTCCTAACTAGGCTCTTGGCCGCATCGTACCCACCAGCGACCAGCGCCTGCTTGATACACTGGGATGCTTATTTACCGAGGCAATATTACTTTTAATGTGTTTTGTCATTTATTTATTTATTTAAACTTTTACCGCGCACAGCTACCCACAGTGGGTTTCCCGGCGCTAGGGACAGACTGGAGTAGAAGATATCAGATAGCCAGCATACAGGTACCAACTACTTATGTGAACAACAGCGTTTTCAGTGCTCTGCGAAAACGAAGAAGACTGGTCTCTAATTTAAGGGCAGTGGGCAGGGCATTCCAATATTTGGGACCAAGATAGGAGAAGGAACGTCCCCCCATCCTTACCAGCTTAAATCTTGGTATAGAGAAATTGCCAATTTCCGAGGATCGTAAGGTACGTTTGGGCCTGTAAAGTTGCACCAGTTTTTGTAAGTAAGTAGGTGCAATGCCTTGCTTGATCCTAAACATGTAGCATAATGCCTTAAACTTTATGCGGCTGGAGATCTTCAACCAATGAAGATCATGCAAGGCAGATAATGCAGAAGTTCTTCTAGGGACATTCTTCAAGAGCCGCGCGGCTGCATTTTGTACAACCTGCAATACTTTAGCAGTGGCTACATCAGCACCCAAATATAGTATGCTGCCATAGTCCAGGCGAGATGTTATCAATGCCTGGACAACCGTTCTACGGGAGGGAATGGGAAGCATCCATAAGATCTTGGTGACTCTTTAATTCATCACACCTACCTGCTGCCTTTCTGGGCTGTGTTTGCAAATTCTTCTTCTAATTGTAATGACAGGCCCTGGAAAGGGCCCGGTATTGTCATTTTTCATCCCAACCACACAGCCTCGGGAGTGGGTACTTTGTGCACTTGCTTGCTTCCTTAGATGTTGTACCCGTTTCTCAGGCTCCCACTGCAGAATCAGACTCCCATTCTGTGTAATGGGCAGGAAAGCCAAACACCTCTGTTATTCAATGCTTGCTGAGGGAAGCAGTTATCTGGGCCTGTACTTTTATTGTCGAAATTCCAAAGTACAGACCCTTTCTCGGCTGTCTTTTCATTGTAATTCAAAGTACAGGCGCTTTCTGTGATCTGCGGCTTGTTCTTGAGCCCAGCAGGAGCCTTTTCTTAGCCGGTGCTTTCTTGGACGGGATCACAGACGACTGGCTCACCGTCAACGTGTGTCCCGTCCCCTCGCCTGGAACCCTTTATGGCAGTGTTTCCCAAACTGGGGTCCGCGGACCCCCAGGGGTCCGTGACACATTCTCTGGGGGTCCGTAGGCAACAGTTTTAAAAGCACAGAAAAGTTTCTTGTATAATTAGCAGCTTTCCAGCAACAATAAAAGTGTCAAGATCATGCCAGTGATTAATGTGCCTGCTGTAGCGTGAGGAGAGTTTTGTTCAGTGGCAGCTTTGACTTAACTAATGTAGCACAGAGGGTTAATGTGCCTACTGCAGAGAACGTGTAACATGCATTTTGAAACGCAGTATTTTATGTGCATGGGTTCGTGGTTACTGCTTTTGTCACAGAGATTCTTTCGTTACTGTGCACTTCACAAGTGACAATTGTAATGTAGCAGAGGGTCCTGTAAACTGTCGTCAAAGAGCTGCTTGTAAACTGCATGGTACCAGTTAGTAACTTAAGCTTTTCCCCAGTTATTCATTATCCTGATGCTGCTAAAAAAGTTTATTTGGGTGGAAATACATTTTTAATGTTAAAGTCAGTGCTAGCCACAGTGTTATGTTCTGAATCCTGAGTTTGTGCTTTTCCAGACCAAGCACTCTTTAAACATTTTATATACACACTGATTTACATGTATGATTCAATGTCTCCTTATGTGTGTGATGTAAAGTGCTCTGGCATCCTACAATGGTATGATAGATGCTATAAAACAAATGAAATGCATGTGACAGAGGGGCAATTACTTCAATATAAAATACGAAGGGCCAGATGTATGATCAGTTTTTACATATGCGAACCGGTTCGCGAACCATTTGCGCATGCAAAAACCTATTGGGCCATGTACATTGACTATTTCGCGAGTCGCAATTTGTTTGCGACTCGCTAAATACGTTTTGCAACTTGGTATTTGGAAGGGGCATTTCCTTCCAAATAGCGAGTCTCAAAACCATGTACAAATGTTTTGCGGTCGCAAAACATTCGAAATTAGCACCTACTTCAAGTAGATGGTAATGCATTTGAAAATGGGAAGGGGTCCTCCGGGTACCCCTTCCCCTTTGCAAATGCATGCAAAATTATTTTTTAAGGGCAGGCAGTGTTCCCAGGGACCTCTGCCTGCTCTTAGAAAATGAAACGAAAAAAATTTGCTTGGGGGTCCCCGGCTTCCAGTGGCGACTCAATGGGGGTCCTCAGGAGTCAAAAGTTTGGGAACCACTGCTTTATGGGATTCTGGTCGGGGGGCAGCAATTTATTCCAAAATTGGCCACCTTCAAGGCTTCTACCTCTTTTTTGTTTTCTTCGGTCTCGTTAATTCAGAGTCATCATGCGAGGAATGGGAGTATGAGGAATAACGTTGTTGTTATCCTCCTCTGTTGCTATAACCTCTCCCCTTGGCCCCTTGGAATGGCACTTTACGATATTGGATATTGATATTGGAACCTAGCCGTTTCAGTGTGCTTGGTCTTTATGTCCTGCTGTGCATCATCGATATGTCTGTGTCTGCTGATCAGATCTGCTATTTGATTGTGCTTGCCCGGGAGGTGCATGAGAAATATGTTTCTTTGGATGGCCCACTTCAACTTGCTCTGAGCTAGATGTGATATGTAATAGGTACGAATAGACGTGAATATGTTGTCTTCTCAAATGTGCAGCTACTGTCACTAGGCATTATGTGAACACCCGTGGGGCTGTTGTCACCCCAAATGGAAGGACTTTGACTTGTCAGTAAATGTGCACCACACATTGTTTTTCAACTTCTTCTTCAGCCTTCGAGGGCATCAAGCGTTGCTGTACTTTGCCATGTAGTCAAAGTGAATAAGACGGATCTACATCTACGTCTACATGTGTGTTCCGTTTTCCTGCCCGGGACCCTTTATGGGCTTCTGGGCGGGGGGCAGCTAATTCTTCAAATATCCAACTTGTCCGCCTTCTTTAGTCTCTGGTGATCCTTTTTGTTTTTTTGTTGACTGAATCGCCATGTACCGGGATCACCGTCTAATGCATCATTCTAAATTACTCATGTTCTTCCACATGCAGTTGTGTTGATGTCAGCAGATATTTTCCTCTTCTGCTTCCATGTATTCACACTGGAAACAATAACACCAATTGGGGGTCTCTTCTTGACCCCAGCGTGAGTCTTGGCGTTCATTGGACTCTCCTTGTTGACCCCAGTCTGAGTCTGACCAGTTTCCCATCGCAGCACCTCGGTTGCGTCTGTCTGGTCTCTGCTCTTCCCTCTGCAGTGACTTCACTGTGCTTCATAAAGGTCCGTCCGTCCCCTGGGGAAATAGTGTCACTTGCACTCCCATGATGCTATCAGAACAAACCGGGCCATGTGTATGAAATGTTTGTTTTTTAGTTTCATTCATTTTCACCTTAGTCTTTATTGTTTTCTGCAACGGTAATTTCCTCTATAGTCTTGGACACTAGGACCCCTTTCCTAACCATGCTCTTGGCCGCATCTTAGCCTCATTTTCAAGGCAGATCGCAGTATTTTGTGACAGTGGTTTGACTATGACTTCTTCGCGGCCGCCAGTGAAACTCCATTCATCTCAGCCGAGGCGGTCATCACTTTCAAGATCAGATCTGACAAGCCACCCTTAGCCTGCCTTATAAGTTGTGTGTGAAAGGTTATTCACCGAGCTGTGCTCATCCTCCCTCTTTGTTCTGAGATTGTTGTGGTGTTGTTAAATGCTGCACGCTTGCACTCCAGTCGGCCACACCTGGCTATCTGGTTCCGTTCGATGTGGCTCGTGTGTTATCTTCTTTTCAAAACTGCATATAATCTTTGACTTTTGACATTAACCTTACTCAGCATCCACAGAATGCAACACATCAATTTCTAAGTACAGTGACAATAATTCTTTAAATTCAAAGTACAGGCCCTTTCTGAGCTGTGTTTGTCTATTCTTTTAATTCAAACTACAGACCCTTTCTGGGCTGTGTTTGTTTATTAGTCTTTAAATTCAAAGTACAGGCCCTTTCTGAGCTGTGTTTGTCTATTCTTTTAATTCAAACTACAGACCCTTTCTGGGCTGTGTTTGTTTATTAGTCTTTAAATTCAAAGTACAGGCCCTTTCTGAGCTGTGTTTGTCTATTCTTTTAATTCAAACTACAGACCCCTTTTGGTCTGTGTTTGTTTATTATTCTTTTAATTCAAACTACAGGCCCTTTCTGGGCTGTGTTTGTGTATTATTACTGTAAGTACTGGCCATTTATTGAGCCTGTTTTGAAATGACAAAGTACAGGCCCCTTCTGGGCCTGTACTTTTGTGGCTGACATTCCAAAGTGCAGGCCCCTTCTGGGCCTGTACTTTTATTGTTGAATTTCCAAAATGCAGGCCCCTTCTGGGACTGTACTTTCATTGTCGAATTTGCTAAGTACAGGCCACTACTTGATGTTCTTCTGCTGGTCCATTGTGTTTAAATCAGGCAATGCGTCACTTTGTTCTTCTTTGTGGAGTTGTATAATGTCATCCAGAGGCATGTCGATCTCCTTCATGGCTGCGGACTCACCATCGCTCTGCTCCATTAGCTCCCCGATACAAGCACACTGTAGAATAACGCCATAATAACAACCATTACAAGCATCCCCCAGCACCACCTCGTCAGCTGCCGGAATGCTGTGGAGCACATCGCGCCAGCTTGGTAATGCATGGTACTTTATCCGTTCCTGGAAACAGGATAAATAAAAACATATGTATGGGCCTGTACTTTTATTGTTGGCATTCCAAAGTACATGCCCCTTCTGGGCCTGTACTTTTATTGCTGAATTTCCAAAGTACAGGCCCAGAAGGGGCCTGTACTTTTATTGTTGACTTTCCAAAGTACAGGCCCAGAAGGGGCCTGGACGTTTATTGTCGAATTTCCAAAGTACAGGCCCAGAAGGGGCCTGTACGTTTATTGTCGGAATTCCAAAGTACAGGCCCCTTCTGGGCCTGTACTTTTATTGATAAAATTACAAAGTGCAGGCCCTTTCTGGGCCTGTACTTTTATTGTTGAATTTCCAAAGTAGAGGCCTCTTCTGGGCCTGTACTTTTATTGTGGACATTTCAAAGTGCAGGCCCCTTCTGGGCCTGTACTTTTATTGTCGGATTTCCAAAGTATAGGCCCCTTCTGAGCCTGTACTTTTATTGATGAAATTACAAAGTGCAGGCCCCTTCCGGGCCTGTACTTTTATTGTCGAATTTCCAAAGTAGAAGCCCCTTCAGGGCCTGTACTTTTATTGTTGAATTTCCAAAGTACAGGCCCCTTCTGGGCCTGTACTTTTATTGTTGAATTTCCAAAGTACAGGCACCTTTGGGGCCTGTACTTTTATTTTCAAATTTCCAAAGTGCAGGCCCCATCTGGGCCTGTACTTTCATTGTCGAATTTGCAAAGTACAGGCCCCTTCTGTGCCTGTACTTTCATTGTCGAATTTGCAAAGTACAGTCCACTTCTTGATGGTCTTCTGCTGGTCCATTGTGTTTAAATCAGGCAATGCGTCACTTTGTTCTTCTTTGTGGAGTTGTATAATGTCATCCAGAGACATGTCGATCTCCTTCATGGCTGCGGACTTACCATCCCTCTGCTCCATTAGCTCGCCGATACAAGCACACTGTAGAATAACGCCATATTAACAACCATTACAAGCATCCCCCAGCACCACCTTGTCAGCTGCCGGTATGCTGTGGAGCGCATCCTGCCAGCTTGGTAATGCATGGTAATTTATTGGTTCCTGGAAACAGGATAAATAAAAACATATGTATGGGCCTGTACTTTTATTGTCGAATTTCCAAAGTACAGGCCCCTTCTGGGCCTGTACTTTTATTGTGGACATTACAAAGTGCAGGCCCCTTCTGGGCCTGTACTTTTATTGTCAAATTTCCAAAGTACAGGCCCCTTCTGGGCCTGTACTTTTATTGATGAAATTACAAAGTGCAGGCCCCTTCTGGGCCTGTACTTTTTTTGTGGACATTACAACATGCAGGCCCCTTCTGGGCCTGTACTTTTATTGTCAAATTTCCAAAGTACAGGCCCCTTCTGGGCCTGTACTTTTATTGATGAAATTACAAAGTGCAGGCCCCTTCTGGGCCTGTACTTTTTTTGTGGACATTACAACATGCAGGCCCCTTCTGGGCCTGTACATTTATTGTCGAAATTCCAAAGTACAGGCCTATTCGGGGCCTGTACTTTTATTGTTGACATTCCAAAGTACAGGACCCTTCTGGGCCTGTACTTTTATTGTCGAAATTCCAAAGTACAGGCCCCTTCTGGGCCTGTACTTTTATTGTGGACATTACAAAGTGCAGGCCCCTTCTGGGCCTGTACTTTTATTGTCGAATTTTGGTACGGTCACTAAGACGCTTTGACATCGGTGTGTGTCAAGGGATCATGTTCGACGGGGTCTCCGTCAAGGTGTGTCCAGTTCCCTCGCCCGGGACCCTTTTTTGGGCTCCTGGGCGAGGGGCAGCAACTTTGCCTACATGTCCAATTGTCTGCCTTCTTGGCTTCCAGCTCTTTTTTTGTTCATCTTCTTCTGCCGCCAAGAGTCACTGTTCTTTCATGACTTGGTACGGTCACTAAGACGCTTTGACATCGGTATGTGTCAACGGGATCATGTTCGACGGGATCTCCGTCGGGGTGTGTCCCATTCCCTCGCCCGGGACCCTTTTTTGGGCTCCTGGGCGGGGGGCAGCTACTTTGCCTACATGTCCAATTTTCTGCCTTCTTGGCTTCCAGCTCTTTTTTTGTTCATCTTCTTCTTCTTGTGCCTTCGAGGGCATCAATAGTTACAGTTCACCCCTTGCTTGGTAAGCAGACTGTTTAACATCGGTGTGTGTCAACGGGATCACGGACGACTGGCTCGCTGTCGACGTGTGTCCCGTTCCCTCGCCCGGCACCCTTCTTGGGCTTCTGGGTGGGGGGGGCAGCTATTTTGGTGGCTTGATTCTTGGCCACCCTCTTGGCTTCCAGCTCCTTCTTGCTCACCTACTTCATCTTGTGCCTTGGAGGGCATCATTAGTTACCACCGTCTTTCATAATTTTCCCTTGTGAGAATGCTTCATGGTAGACAATATTCGTAATACCTACCACAGGTAAAAATGTCATAATTGACCATTGACCTCTGACCTGGGGCCAGTGTTTTCCAAACCACCTAGCTCGTCCTCTTTCCCATGATCAATGAAAAAAGTATTGCATGTTTCCATGCCACCTTTTTAAAAGAACCGTATTTTCATTAATTTAACTTAAAATCCTTTGCTGACCTTGTTCTTGGCCGCATCGCTGTTGACGGGAACTCACTCCCAGTGACCAAAATCATTGAACACTTAACCCACCCTCCACACGTTCTGACCTTTCCATAACAGCCTAACATTAGTATTACTTTTGTTCATTAACTGTTAATGACTTTGTAAATGACACCATGCTAATATCCTTTTAATAGATGCATGAATTTCATGGATTTATTTCTCATTTTTAGGTAACTCACCAGAAATTTGAGAGAGTAAGTGCCCCTTTTTGGACCAATTGACACAACTGGTGAATCTAATGGTAGTTCTCCTTTCATGTAGACTGAATCTGTGGGTACAGGCCTATATTTGTTTGTCGATTGTAGGGTTTCATATCCGATTGCGTACTAGGTCTGTAGATACTTCCTTAGCATGTTTGATAGCCACTTTCATCATGATGAATTTGAACAGACCGCTGTGACTGTACAAAAGTATTTAAGAGGAAACACCCATAGCGACCCCATGGTACACAGTATTGGATCTCTATCCGGGTAAATATTAAATGTTTAATTGTTCTGTCTGTCAGCATTTTCTTTTATGATCCGTGTCAGATGGTCCGCTTCTTGGTGATGGTGGCAGCTTTGTTGGCCGTTGGTTAATTGGTCTTGGTGGCTGTCTTTTGGTCCACCTTTTTGCCCTCCAGCTGTTTCTGGCATAAGTCCACCTCAATTTTTATACAGGCAACCTTTAAGACCTTTTAATTTATCTGCCACATATATAATGTCATCTGTCAGTATTAGGTCAGGCCTGCAATGTATAGTTAACAAGTATTCCTATCAAATTTTCTAAGTAACATACATAGAAATATATTATAGGCTTAATAATTCCATGATCACCATCTGAAGACAAATATGGTAACAAGAAAGTCTGCCCAGGCACAATATCAGAAGGAGACAGCCTTTCCACAAAACAATTTCTAAACATCTAAAAAGTAAATAAAAACGGCAGGATTATGGCAACCATGTGAATCTACAGCTGTAGATGCCAAACAAATACCTACTGTTTAAGTGACAATAACCATATCTAAGATGTGTCAGTAGAAATTAAACATGTTGTCATTAAAGTGAAATGAGTTATTCTGAAACAGTAAAACTATTTTCACAAGTTCTGTAATGTTCTAACACTGTTTGTGGTCCTCTTTTTTTGAATTTAGAGGTACAGTGAAACAGTACAGAATTTTTAAAAATAGTAATACTTGCATTTGTGGGCCCACAAATTATTTTGGGTGATACATTGAAAGGTGTTTCAAATGTTACTGTTTGAAGAGCAGAGATGTAAACAATTGAGAGTTTGGATACATGCTTAACATTTCTTTACTGTAATATCGGCATTTGTGATGTAAAATGTAGTTAATATTTATTATGCAAATAATGGAACAAAGTTTCTACTTGTGCAAAATCATTTTGAAAAAATAAATACTTACAAATAAAAAATACAGTGTCACTGGATTGTGTCAAGTGCTTGATTATGAAATATGCATGAAGATGGTGGTTTCAATTGTTGTGACGCACACATACACACAATAATAGACTGTGCAACAGAAGCACATTACGGAAAAGTACGTAGCTTTTCATTTAATAATTTGGCCTTTAAGATGGCACGCAGACCTCGCATACAAAGTTATTTCACAGCCATCTTACTTTTTATATTAAAGGGTTGCAAAGGTCTTTCCCAAAAAATGTAAACAGAGAAGGTTGGCGGTTACATATGACACTGGACAAACGCGTGAAAAGGGTGTGCCAAAGTCTGCATGTACAATGCTCGGTGGAGGCATTTTCAGGGTGGGTGCACACAAGGTGGTGTGTAGAGGTCAATATCTGGTACTGGATCCAACATGCACTAAGAGGGCAACAGCAGATTAATTGTACATGCTTGGACTATAAGGATTAAACAATGGAGGAGTAACAGGTTAAGTCAAGACTTTTGATAGAGTAGTTTCTAACAAATCAGTACAGTTCTGTACTCTGGGTATCTGTAAAGAACAAAGTTAAACGACTTTGTTGTATGTGCATCCTGGAATACCATGGATCTCTGAAGATTTGCAAAAAGGAATGGTATGAATTTCCAAGATACATGACATTAATATAGGGAACTTCACTGTCCAACCCTTCGTCTTCATCTATTCAATCATTTTGGTGAAGGGAAGTTTGTCTATGGGTGAAAATTGAAAATAAATTTAAATTATATTTTAATTAGCCTATCCTTTTCACTTGAAGAGGAAGTACTGGGCAGTGTAGACTTGTATTTGTACGCTACATTGTTTGTCTTTATAATTATCTGAACTCTATGCAGGACTGGAATGATAACCGCTTAACAAAGTAATTTTGATTACTACATGCACATGGGCAGGATTATTCACAACATTAAGACTATAACAAAGATACCCCTAGTAAAAAACTGGAATTATGGATAAAAAACAACCGCATAAGGCATTGCAAAAAAGGAGAAAAGAACAGGCTGGAAGGTCCATAGGTGGTGGAGGCAGAGTTTGGTAATCTGTGTCCTACCTACTTAAGACACTATAACAACCAAAGCACCTTATTTTATGTCCCCAAAATAAATGAAAAATAAGGGTGGAGGAAGTGAGTGTAAAGTAAAAGTCACTAAATTAACTAGTATGGTCAGAACACTGGATAGTGCACCGAAGACCAATTGTAATATATAGCAAAGAAGATACAAAGCAAGGCGCCATAAAAAGGAAAGTAGATCGTCTACACACAGTGAAAAATCAGATAAAGAACAAGGCTACAAACCTGCAAGGAACACACAATGTAGAACAGATTGCGATGAGAGGTGCAAAGGAAGTATTTTATTTATTTATTTTTAATCTTATAGAGCGCGACAGCTACCCGTAAGGGTTTCCAGGCGCTGATTGACAGAAAAGCATAGTAATCCAGAAAGGGAGTTATTGGGCAAAAAGCCAGGTCTTTACGGCTTTGCGGAAGCGAAGATGACAATGCTCCACTCGTAGGTCCAGGGGAAGAGAATTCCAGAGTTTGGGTCCTAGTACAGCAAAGGAACGACCACCCACTCTGGTAAGCCTAAACTTAGGCACACAGAACAGGTGTTGGGAAGAAGAACGGAGAGAGCGTGCGGGTACATAGGGTTTGACAAGTGATTGGAGATAAGTGGGGGCAGTTTCGATTTTTATCTTATGCATAAAGCATAGTGCCTTAAATTTTACCCGGTTGTCGAGGTTAAGCCAATGGAGTTGCTTGATGCGTTCAGTGATTGGATCGTATTTCCGGCAACCACACAGAAGCCGTGCAGCGGCATTCTGGACTAGTTGGAGACGGCGCATGACCGCCCTGGTAGCCCCCAGATAGAGCACGTTACTGTAGTCCAATCTAGAGGTCACCAGGGCCGTCACGACAGATCTCTGGGTGTCAGAAGGCAGAATCCAAAAGATTTTTCTCAGCCATCTTAGAATAGCAAAGCAGGTGGCTGCAACTTTACTAGCCTGGTCTTTTATCGATAGATCCCTATCGATAAGGACCCCAAGATTTCTCGCTCGTTCCGATGGAATGGGTAAGTCGCCCATAGTCGACGGCCAGTGTCTCGAACTCCATAGATCAGGCTTGTTACCAAAGACAAGCACCTCCGTCTTGTCGCTGTTGAGCTTGAGAAAATTACGGCTCATCCAGCGGGAGATGTCACTAAGACCTGATTACAGAGAAGAAGGTGATGAAGGGTCGGCTTGGGATAGGGAAAACACAATCTGAGAATCATCGGCGTAAGTAAAGAGATTAAGACCAGAGTGATGTGCAACATGTGCTAGAGGGACAACATAAAGATTAAAAAGAAGAGGACTAAGGATAGAACCTTGGGGGACACCATGTGGAGAAAGGTAAGTGTTGGAAGTGGAAGTGTTGGAAAAGATTTGAAAAGTCCGGTCAGTGAGAAAAGACGAAAGCCAATGCAAGGCTTTGTCACATATACCAAAAGAGGCAAGGCTACTGAGAAGGATACTGTGCGAGACAGTATCGAAGGCTGCACTGAGATCGAGCAATATCAGTGCAGCCGTTTCACCTCGATTGAGTAGTTGGCGAATATTCTCAGTTACTCCTAAAAGAGTGGTTTCAGTGGAGAAGCCTTGACGAAAGCCTGACTGGGAGGGGTGAAGGAGATTGTTGGTAGTGACAAAACGTGATAGATGTAAATGAATATGCCTTTCCAAAATTTTCGAAAAAGCCGGCAGCAGTATGTAGCAGAAGTATGAAAAAGCGGGGTCCCAAAAAAATGCAAGGTAAGATATCATACATGACCAACACAGTGGGGTAACACTGGGTTGTACAACACAGAAAATGAAGTTCAAAAATTATATGTCCAAATGTTTCTGGAGCTGGAAAGGAGGTGCACAAAGATTATCACCCAAATCAACGCACACTGGCAAAGTAGAAAAGGCCTGTATAAGCTCCCTTTTGAGTTAGGAGGGACACAATAACCACGGTGAGCAGAAATACTACCTGCTCACCAGTAACGCCAGCCGAACCCTAGCCAACGTACAATAAAAAGCTAGAACAGGCAACAAGCTCCCTTTTTGACTTCGGGGGTAACGAAAACCACGGTGAGCAGAAATACTAGCTGCTCCCCAACGAACGCCTAGTGATCACACAGTAAAAACCAGAAACAGGCCTGTATAAGCTCCCTTTATGACTTAGGGGGTACACCAAATCACGGTCAGCATAAATACTACCCGCTCCCCATCAACACCAGCCAAACCCTAGTCCACGCACACTGGCAAAGTAGAAAAGGCCTGTATAAGCTCCCTTTATGACTTAGGGGGGTACACAAAAACCACGGTGAGCATAAATACTACCTGCTCCCCAATCCACGCCAGCCAAACCCAAGTCCACGCACACTGGCAAAGTAGAAAAGGCCTGTATAAGCTCCCTTTATGACTTAGGGGGTACACAAAACCACAGTGAGCATAAATACTACCCGCTCCCCATCAACACCAGCCAAACCCTAATCCACGCACACTGGCAAAGTAGAAAAGGCCTGTATAAGCTCCCTTTATGACTTAGGGGGTACACAAAACCACGGTGAGCATAAGTACTACCTGCTCCCCATCAACACCAGCCAAACCCTAGTCCACGGACACTGGCAAACTAGAAAAGGCCAGTATAAGCTCCCTTTTGAGTTAGGAGGGACACAATAACCACGGTGAGCATAAATACTACCTGCTCGCCATCAACACCAGCCAAACCCTAGTCCACGCACACTGGCAAAGTAGAAAAGGCCTGTATAAGCTCCCTTTATGACTTAGGGAGCGGGCAATATTTATGCTCACTGTGGTTTTGTGTACCCCCTAAGTCATAAAGGGAGCTTATACAGGCCTTTTCTACTTTGCCAGTGTGCGTGGACTAGGGTTTGGCTGGTGTTGATAGGGAGCGGGTAATATTTATGCTCACTGTGGTTTTGTGTACCCCCTATCAACACCAGCCAAACCCTAGTCCACGCACACTGGCAAAGTAGAAATGGTCTGTATAAGCTCCTTTATGACTTAGGGGGTACACAAAACCACGGTGAGCATAAATACTATCCGCTCCCCATCAACACCAGGCAAACCCTAGTCCACGCACACTGGCAAAGTAGAAAAGGCCTGTATAAGCTCCCTTTATGACTTAGGGGGTACACAAAACCACAGTGAGCATAAATATTACCCGCTCCCTATCAACACCAGCCAAACCCTAGTCCACGCACACTGGCAAAGTAGAAATGGCCTGTATAAGCTCCTTTATGACTTAGGAGGTACACAAAACCACGGTGAGCATAAATACTATCCGCTCCCCATCAACACCAGCCAAACCCTAGTCCACGCGCACTGGCAAATAGGAAAGGCCTGTATAAGCTCCCTTTATGACTTAGGGGGTACACAAAACCACGGTGAGCATAAATACTACCTGCTCCCCATGAGCTCCAGCCAAACCCTAGTCCACGCACACTGGCAAACTAGAAAAGGCCAGTATAAGCTCCCTTTTGAGTTAGGAGGGACACAATAACCACAGTGAGCAGAAATACTACCTGCTCCCTATTGTAAGCAAGGAATCCTGTAGGCAAGTAGGTTCTTCAATTGTTCTTTATTAACATTCAAGTAGAAGGCGATACAGCAACACGATAGTACTTCCTCCGTCCTCCCTTCCAGTAACTGACTCCTTCCACAGCATTCACACTGGCATACATTCCACGCATTCCACACGAGCACATACACACACGCGCACACATACACATACACGCACCACAACACGAGACACACACGCGCACAGCACCAACACGATACCACACACCCTCCTCCTCAAAAAGTCTAAGTGCCCACAACAGAATCATCCTAATCTGTAATCAGAAAACCGGACAGGCAACTTCCTTACTCTATCACTACGTCGAAGACACTCATCATCAACGCCGGAATGAGAGGAAGAAGGTCCAACATCACCAACATCCCCAACACCATAACCAGGCTCACAATCGGTATTACAACTACCTGTACTACAGCTACCTGCATCACTAGATAACTCCAATTCTTTTACTAGGCCAAAATCATCACCTAATAAATAACCGCTACAAGACCCACCATCATGATGTGCACCAACCACACCACTCCTCTCATTACAAAGACTCAATTGGCGAAAATTCCATCTTTTACCATCTTCTAATTCAACAGCACTACCAAAAACCTTTATTACTTTTAAAGGTTTAGACCATACGCTTTCACCCTTCAACACCTTCCTAGGGTTCTTCACCCTAACCAACTGACCAATCCTAACTAAAGGCCAAGCATGTCTACTACCATGATACTGCTGGTTACGATCTTGATACCTCTTAACCTCAGATCTGACTTCTTTATCAATATTCCTAGTGTTGCATTGCATCTTATCATTTCTTTTCCTCAACCACCAAGGCACCAACCCAGAGAAAGGTTTCCTACCCCTCAAGATCTCGAAGGGTGTTCTCCCTGTAGCTGAATGGGGGGTAACACGATAAGCAGTCAGCCTCTCTTGCAAAGCTTTCCTCCAAGGCAACCCTGCACTCAATGCCAATTCAATTGCTTCTTTAACCACTCTGTTGAAGCGTTCAACTTGGCCGTTACCTTCTGGGTGATATAATGAAGATTTAATGTGTTTGATACCCATCACTTGTAAAAATTCTTCCATCTTCTGTGATACAAATTGGGGACCATTATCTGAAACTAATATTTCAGGAACACCCTCTCTTGAAAATACATCCTCTAAAAACTCAATAACTACATCAGATGACATCCCACTTACCATTCTTACCTCGGGCCATTTTGAATAATAATCAACTAGTACAATGGCATAACAGTCCATAGATGATAAAGCAGAGAATGGCCCCATAAAATCAATAGCTACTTTCTGCCACGGGTATTCAGGTAATTCTACCATGGTTAATGGTACATGTAATGGTTTAACCACTTTATCACTAGTACCACAAATCTTGCAATCCCTTACCAATCGGTCCACCATAGAATCTAACCCAGGCCACCAAAACCACTCTTTGACCCTCCTTTTCGAACTGGACATACCACCATGTCCTAAATGGCTTTTCTCAGCAATATCTTTCCTTAAACCCACAGGGGGAACAATCCTGTCGCCTCTTAGGATAATATCATTGACAATACACAATTCATCTCTAATCTTAGAAAATGCAACACATTCACCACGTAAATTGGACTCTCTTGGCCAACCCTCAACTATAAAACGTTTAATCTCCTTCAGAACTACATCCTTCTCCATCTCATTCATCCACGATGTTTCAGAGATACCACTAATGGCATCCTGAGTCCCAACAAGAAATACATCCTTAGTAGTAAATGCTATTTCACAATCAGTATTGGTTACAACTTCCTTAGAATCCACATTGGGTAACCTGGATAAACCATCCGCAACTACATTATCTTTACCCGGAATGTATTCTATGCTAAAATTAAACATCTGCAGCTTTGAAGCTAAGCGAGCTAACCATGGAGTTAAATTTTTTCATCCCTCAGGTCTTAAAATATTCACCAATGGTTTGTGATCCGTGCAAATTTTAAATTTCCTCCCCCATACATACATTCGAAATCTTTCAGCTGCCCATGAAGCAGCCAATAATTCTTTCTCAATCACGGAATAATTCCGCTCCGCTTGGGTCAAGGTGCGTGAAGCATACGCTACTACCCATTTTTCAGACTTAACCCGCTGGGAAAATACAGCCCCAATTCCATAACCAGACGCATCCACAGATAACACACATTCAGCCGTTGGCAAAAAGGGTTTCAGACAAGGAGTAGTGACTATCTCCTTCTTCACTTCCTCAAAACATGTCTTTTGTTGCTCACCCCATGTAAACACTACACCTCTTTTTAATAATGATCTCAAAGGTTCAACTTTTGAAGCATAGTTTTCAATAAAACGTGAATAAAATTCTGTGAGTCCAAGGAATGACATCAATTGCTCTTTGCTAGTAGGCTCCGGAACAGCTAAGATAGCATCAACATGACTGATTTTAGGTCGAATCCCATCCTTAGATATCACATGTCCTAAGTGTTCAACTTCAGATTTTCCAAATACACATTTCTCGTTTTTAATGGTCAAACCACTTCTTCTCAATGCATCTCAAACCTCAAATAAACTTTTATCGTGACATTCTTTATCTTTCCCATATATTAAAATGTCGTCTTGAAAGACCTTAGCATTTTCAATACCTTGTAAAACCCTGCACATTTCCCTTTGGAATACAGCAGATGCACTGGCGAGACCAAATGGCATTCGTTTATACCTAAACATTCCTTCTGTAGTAATGAAGGCAGTGCAATGTCTAGAATCGTCATCTAATACAATTTGATGGTACGCACTGGTTAAGTCTATCTTGGAAAACCAAGATGAGCCACCAACGGACGATGTAAGCTCCTGCAAATTAGGAAGAGGAAATGTGTCCACCCAGATAGCTTCATTTAAACATCTTAGGTCCACACACAGTCGTAAATCGCCATTGGATTTAAGCGAAATTACGACTGGCGAAACCCAATCCGAGCTTTCAACAGGTTCAACAATGCCATCACTACATAGTTTCTTAAGTATCTCACCTAACTTCTCCCTATAGCTGATGGGAACATTCCTAAGTTTTTGTCGAATAGGACATGCACCCTCTCTTAATATTATTTTATGCTTGAACCCAACCATTTTGCCAATCCCATTCGAAAATACATCAGGAAATTTTTCTTGTAGGTTTGAATAAGTATTATTCTCAATGCTTCCATCCTGAATAGAATACACAGGACATTCCCGTCTGGGGTCGATTTTCATGCCCAAATCAAAAATGTGTGGCCACCCCAAAATAGTTGCACCTTTGTCAGCCACATAAATTTTACCATGGCACGAATTACAGTCAAAGGTTATTTTAGCAATTATGAACCCTTCTAAAGGTATTTTATGCCCAGTGTAACTACCAGGTCGTACATCAGGACCTAATAATGGTCTAGTAGGCCAAAGGGATTTAAACAAATCCATACCCATAATGGTGTACCATGCACAAGAGTCTACCATGACCTTTACTTCCAAACCATCAATAGTGACAAGGCATGACGGTAATTTTTTTACCTTATTTGTCCCTTTAAGAGATTCGTCCTGTATACTACATACATCGCCTACAACGTGGAAAGCATCATCTTGATTATTAGCATGAACACAATTAATGTCATCTTGTTCATCATCTTGTACATAGTTAACTTTAGCTTTGAAATCCCGACAAACTCTAGTAAAATGTCCCTTTTTTTTACAATTAGTGCATATTTTGTCAAGAGCTGGACACCACTTATAATTTGCTAGATGAGTCGAAGACCCACATCTAAAACACGCAAACTTTTTTGATTCACCAGTTTTTACATAAGTTTTTTCATTCCCCTTTTTATTAGAATAAGATGAATAACTAGTCATCTTACTATCAGTCTTACTATCAGTTTTGGGTTTATAATTATCAACCCTATTCACAGCATTAATTGATGTAGAATCACTATCATTTTTTTCATTTCTGACTTCACGAATGCATTGGTCAGAAATTTCTACACCTCTAGCCACTTCAATTGCATTTTTCAATGAAGTGCTGCCAGATGACCATAATTTCTCCTGGATTTTTTTAGATTTAGTCTTCATAAGGATCTGGTCCCGCAAAACCTGATCGTATGTGATGGTTTCAAATTCGCAGGTGACTGCTAAACCCCTCAGAGCAGAAACAAATTGATCAATTGACTCATCACTTTTTTGAGCCCTTGAATAAAACTTAAACCTTTCCATCACTACGTTAATTTTTCTTCCAAATCTTTCCTGCATCTGTTTGACGGCACATTGATAAGCACCCATATCACCAGCATTTTCAATTTTCGGTAAATTTTTGAACTCCCTCAAACCTACAGCACCTAATCTATGTTTAAGTAGTGATACCTTCCTATCTTGAGAGGGTTCCTCTTCATTTAATACTTCAACATAAGCCTCAAACATATCAATCCAAAGATCCCATGCAATAGGAGGTTCACCAGACTCCGCCAGAAAAAATGGAGGTGGATGAATTGAAGACATTACAATTACAATATAAGGTAATACAATTTAACACTTGCAAAAATGAAGAAAAAGAAAAAAAAATGCTTTGCAGATACTTGCGCAAACAGTTCACCAAAGTCCAAGTTAATATGCAATTTTCCTTGTACAAAAAGTTCACCAAAGTTTAAATAGTGTGGAAAATGAATAAGGCTTTGTACTTGTAGTAAAAAAAATAACGTTAAAATAGTACATAAAGATGTTACCCACAACGTAGAACAACTGGATGGCCAGCGTTAATTTTGCTTATAAACGCCGTATGTGTATTTATTTAAAATTGACATCTGAACGCGTTGCTTTGATGCTATGTCGAACGCGTTGCTCTGCTGTTATGTTGATCGCGTTGCTCTGACGCTATGTTGATCTGTTGACGCGTTGCAACGATGCAAAAATACATCCAAAATGGCCACACGTTGTGCGTGATACGTGATGACAATATCACGTGACGATGACAATCGGCTACGGGAAGACTAGAGGTTCATCCGCACGCGCAAACTGTTCATTCACGAGTCCAATTCAAAAGATGCACCATCCGTTACCGTAGATCGTTTAAAGAAGGTAAACTTTTCATCCACAAAATACAAGTTCTGCCAATTGCTACTCACTGTTGTTGAAAGTCTCTTAGTAGTAAATCGTTAGCAAGTGAGAGTTGGATAATCCGATATTCAATAATCCAACGGAATTAAGATAGAAAAAAAAAAAATTTTTTTTTTTTTAAGAAAATCGATGTCGCTGTTGCCAAATCCCGCTCGTCGCCATGTATTGTAAGCAAGGAATCCTGTAGGCAAGTAGGTTCTTCAATTGTTCTTTATTAACATTCAAGTAGAAGGCGATACAGCAACACGATAGTACTTCCTCCGTCCTCCCTTCCAGTAACTGACTCCTTCCACAGCATTCACACTGGCATACATTCCACGCATTCCACACGAGCACATACACACACGCGCACACATACACATACACGCACCACAACACGAGACACACACGCGCACAGCACCAACACGATACCACACTCCCCATGAACGCCAGCCAAACCCTAGTCCACACACACTGGCAAACTCGAAAAGGCCAGTATAAGCTCCCTTTTGAGTTAGGTGGGACACTATAACCTCGGTGAGCAGAAATACTACCTGCTCACCAGTAACGCCAGCCGAACCCTATCCAACGTAAAATAAAAACCTAGAACAGGCCTGTATAAACTCCCTTTTTGACTAAGGGGGTACAGAAAACCACAGTGAGCAGAAATACTAGCTGCTCCCCAATGAACGCCAGCCGAACCCTAGTGAACACACAGTAAAAACCAGGAACAGGCCTGCATAAGCTCCCTTTATGATTTAGGGGGCACAAAAAAGCACGGTGAGCAGAAATAATACCTGCTCCCCAATCCACGCCAGCCCAACCCCTAGTCCACGCACACTAAAAACCTAGAACAGGCCTGTATAAGCTCCCTTTTGACTTAGGGGGGTACACAAAACCACGGTGAGCAGAAATACTAGCTGCTCCCCAATGAACGCCAGCCGAACCCTAGTGAGCACACAGTTAAAACCAGGAACACCAGCCGAACCCTAGCCAACGTACAATAAAAACCTAGAACAGGCCTGAAAAACCACGGTGAGCAGAAATACTAGCTGCTTCCCATTTTTCTGAAAGAAGATGCGCATGTGTAGGCGGTTACCATATCACATCTTTGCACAAACCAGTTGCATCTATTCAATCATGATGGGACAAATCGGCATGCGATGAAATATAAAAGAAAAACTTAACGGGTCTCTATCGGGCTCTGTTTTGAGCCCTGGCACAGGTGCTCTGTTTTTCCGGACTGCAGGGACAGCAGGCACTTCGATGTGCGCGTGCTCACACTGCTCACTTCTCACTAGTGGAGAAGTTTTGGCATGATGTCATGCCCGGTGAGCGTTGTAGGGGAAGGGAAATCTTTTAACCCCTTCGATGCTGATGACGAGCTCAGCTCATCAGCTACGGCGCTCGTATGCTGATGACGAGCTGAGCTCGTCATGGAACGCGGATTTTCGAAAAACCCAGCACACAGCGGGAAAACCGCTAGCGCGCAAGGGGTTAAAGAGTCATTTTCTCTATGGATTTCCCTTCTCTTTTTGAAAACATCGTTATGGTGTCACCAGGGCTTTAGGTGGAAGCTTTTTCAATATTATATACGAGCCATAGTTGCTGCTTATTTATCTTATACAACTAACAACCATTGAAAAAACCTTGTAGGTATGATGTTACTTGTTGTTGTATCATATATCTGGATGCAATGACAGAAACAGCAAAACACAATTAGGGCAGCACACTATGCTAAGCACATATGTTTAGCTTACGTAATTTTAAACCACGCCCTTATTTACATTGGCCACGCCCCTTTGAGAGACACACTCCCAGTTTTTTCATCCACGTTTTATGTGCAATGCTTGGCGCGCTCCACGCTGTCTGTAGGATGTTACTTTGTTTATGTGAACAGACAGGGGTTTTTAAGGAATAACGCTACCCCCCCTTCTCCGCGCAGGGCCCCAGTGTCCAGAACAAAGAGGGAGCTGTGCCTTAGAGAGAGCTGTGCCCTAGAGAGAGCTGGGTCATGCCCGGAAAAATTGTGACGCACTGGCCAGTGAACATAAACCTTACTAGTGGTATTTTAAAGGGTAGCACCGTGGTGTCTGTCTTTGCACATGACTGTTTGTGTAAGTTAGAGTGATATCTTGGCTCTACTTGTCATTTTGAATGGTCTTGTGTAAGCAAGTGAGCCATGGGTCTTGATGCAAGCAATAAGAACGAGCCTCTCTTACCCATAGTTAGTAGTGGACTTAATTGGGCGTGCTGTGCGTCCTTCACAACCTTGGGGCCTGGCGCCACTGCACTTGATGCACTATGGATAACAACATCATTGTGCATTAAAGATCATCCATATTATAGTAGCATTTCTAACCTTCAACAGCCGTCCTGGTGCACTCTACAAGTATAATCTATGTAATGTGTCAGAAAATAGCACAGTAAAAAAATTACCAATTTGGGTGTTTCAGACAAGAACAACCCTACTGCAAAGCATTGTTAACAGCTGCAAATATCCCTCATCCTTCTGATGATGGCTTATCAACCAGAATAAGGTCACCAGTTTAACTACTGGGTTTCACATTTTACCTGCAGTAGGCGTCTTGACCCACTGATCTATCGATAAAGTTTTAATGAACAGGGACTATAGAGAGACTGCGAGTTGCAGATACGGAGACTCTGATTTCTTTCCTGAGGGTAATCGTACATAAGTGCCAAAGAAGTGTTCTTATAGGAGTTAAAGGAGTTTAGTGGGGTCTCTAAAAGGGACAGAGCCAAAGAAGCATAGCTATGAATCCCTTACAAGAGGGTTGGACTATTTAAATTACGGTCTGGCTTTAGAAATATAAACTATAATCCGGCGCTTCACAAAGCATGCCTCTTTGTATGTTTTCTAGGGCTACATCCAGACATTTAACACAACAGACCGGCACCGAAAACAAGTCTATTCCTTTGTCAATGCTTACAAGCAGTATCAATCGAATAGTAACAACAATGGCTGGAAATGTTTCAATGAGGAAATATGAGACTTGAGCATTATTACTGCGGTCTGAGGAAGGGGTAGTGGTCTTTTACGCTTTCCAGTCATCCCTGTTATCCCCTTCTGCCACCCTGAATGTGCGCAATCTCGGAAGCTAAGCAGGGTCGGGCCGGGTTAGTACCTGGATGGGAGACCGCCTAGGAATACCGGGTGCTGTAGGTGCCCCCCCCTTGCATTCAAAAAACGATGCAAGGATTCACTTTTTGGTAAGTTATAGTGCTAAAAATATAAGAACGAAAGCAGCTCCGTGCACTCAATAATTTTGCACTTTGGATAGGAAATGCCCGAAATGTACTCGTGCGTTTAATATTCGTTTCTTAAACCTAGGGAGCACACTTGCGCCCATAATGGACTGAAGTAGGCATATCACACTATGCAAATAGTGCTAAATACAATAGAACAGAAACACGAGCTGCTGCTCACGCCCACTTAAGGTGCTCTTGCTGGAAGATTTATTTCCCCCTAAGTAATATTAATTACGCGTACCTGAGTATTAGTGTTATAAATGGCAAGTGACTATCAGTGGCTGAGATTAATTCAAGTCCAGCTCAGTTCACAAAAATAAGTTGCCCACTCGGTTCTCCTTTTCGTTTGCATCATTTGCATAATGGGTAGGTGATTTGTGACACACGAGTACACATAAACATATGTCACAGTATGATTTGTGTTAGATAACACACATTCTTAAGTTGTAGTGGGAAACATGACTTGCCTTGCTGTCTGCATCATATCTGGCGGGCGCACATGTGGGCGCCTTTGTAGCAGACAGACTGTATTCAGTAATATCACGCAGTATTGATGCGTTTGTATGGCATCACGCAGTACCGGTACACCTTTGTGCGTAGGCAAGGTGGCATGATATGCCTAGGGTTTGTCATGCAGGCCTATGTCAGATGGGTGTGGACAGTATCTAGGCACCCTAAGCGGGGGGTGGGTGTGTAAAAGGGGAGGTACAGTCTCACGAAGTAAGCGCTGACTTCCGAATTTGGTTATCTAAATATGAAAGGCACTAATCATTCATCTTTGTTTTCACGATGTATGACTGGAGACACGCCTGCTGCATGACGTGCTCCTCACCGCTAGGACTCAGGTCTATTATTCACTAAGGGTCATACTATTGGGCACCATATATGTATTCTAATTCAGATACTCCGCATGTGACACAGACTGATGCGAGGCTAAATACTTGTAGTGGCGAGTTTATTGGAATGTGTTGGGTGCCAATCTTAGCTAAGGTTTAGCATGTGACGGGGATGTAATATGGGCATGTGTATTACCGCTTTTGTCAGGAGGCCAGAAACACTAATTGTGTGTGTTTGTCTTTTCATTTTATGCATGACCGGGTTCATGGCGGATATCTGGGAAGTGCTACAAACCGCAACAACTGCAACAGGTGGACAGCCAAAGAGACGCGTACGTCAGGTACAGGAATGGCAAGCAACGGCTGCGAGGGTGATGGGCGATCAATGAAGGACTCCGGGGTGCCAACACTGAGTTAATTGTTTATTGGTGTGTTTACTCCAGCTTTGGCTGACGGTGGTAATGTAGGGAGAGGTTGCTGCGCATAAAATGGCAGTACGTACCTTATCAGGAAACTGTGTGACTACAGCAACGGTGCAGGTGCTCGCAGAGCACCGCGGTCATCATAGTATATTCATAGGTTATCAATTGGTATGGTCAACGCTTGTAAACGTGGCAGTGCACAGGGGGGTGCCTGGCCAAAGCCTGGAGTGAGAGGCCTATGATGGTGCCCATGGCAGCAAAACCTAGTAACAGCAGTAGTGAGGCCTACTAATTGCAGATCATAACACAGGGCTTCATATGCGGGGAGTCGTGCTTCTTGAAAGACGGCGTCCGTTTGTGCACAGGGCTTGAAACCATTGCAGAGAATTTTCTCTTGCCTACGAAAGGCAGTGTAGGGACAACATATGATCTGGCAAGGAGTTGATAGGGCCCGATAGTGGGACTAAGCATAAGGGGCTAGGCGTGAGAGGATTGGTTTAGGGCATGACCTTTCAGTGAAAGAGGGTAGCAGTTGAGACTCAGGCTGCCATGGAGGGAGGGAGGACTTTGTTAAGGCGTTGTATCACCCGGTAAAGAGGATCAACGACAAGTTAGTGAAATAATCCGAGCACCTCAATTGCGGAGTATTCCACATGAGTGCTTCTGGGGCAGACCAATTTTCCTTGCTGGATGGGGTCCACTTGACTGAGGCAGGCGAGGAGTTACTAGCAAAGCATATTTTAGCATGGTTATGAAGGTTTCGTGAGGTAGATATGACCTTTCTGAGTAGGGTTTGTGGGGGGGCCAGATAGTCGGTCAACTACGCTGGCCTGTGGCGGTAAGGTCATAATCGGTGAGCAGCAATTTAGGGTCCTTAGGAGGCGGCACCATTACGAATAGGGCTGCCCAGGGGGAGGGGCCAATGGTCTTCCCTAGAACTTCAGGGGCAGGATATCCGCTTGCTTGGAAGGGTGCGGGGGAGAGAGTCCCGCCTACCTCAGGCTGGTAGCCACCCCGCACATACACTAGGACGTCAGCAAATGGTGCAAGTGCAAGGGCCCTCCTTTTTGGTTAAATGGAGTTCACGGAGCGTACAAGGGTAACCAGGAGAGGCACGAACTCTACCGGTAATCGGGCCCTTGTTGCGCATGCACACTCAGTCGTGAGGGCGTAGCTGGGTAAAGGATCTGACACTGGTTAACGACCTTGCCGTAGGACCAGTAATTATTAGAATGCAAAATTGATATGTAGGATGTTAGATTCGGTTAGGTAACACAATGTATTAGACATTTGTTAAGGTTAGCCCATCGTACTTATCTAACTTGCTGTAAATCTAATGTCTGAATTTTGCATTTAATAATTATGTAAATAATGTTATTTTTATCGATTTTAATTTGTTTTCACATTTTAATAAATACGGCCGGGGGGTCGCGAGACCCCCCTGCCTTCCAAAGAATTCTGTTCCTTGAAGATATTGTCAATGATTGTCTGCATGTTAAGGCGGGGGGTGGCCGGCAGTCCCAGACCACGAAAAAAAACTACTTTACAAATATGCAAATAACATGTTACAAAAATTATTTCCATCAATTTGAAAGAATTGCTCGCGTAATTCCACTTTTAGAAACTAATGGCGGGCGTGGATAAACACAGCGACCGTCTCCCAGAAGAAGCTACAACGAACAATGAACAACTCCTCCTCCGTGAAGTAGGGGGTACAAAGCTCGATCGGGGAACGACGGCCGATAGCTTGGTTCTGAGAATCGCTGCACCCCCTGTGACATAGGGGATACAGCGCTCGATGGGGGTACAACGCTCGTTAGAACACCGGCCTGGGCCAGCCGAGTTTCGGCCACCGTTGAAATCTGGGGATTTTTGTGTTCGCAGTGTGATCGCCCTGCCCTGCATCTGAAGGGTGAGTGCGACGGTGCTCTTAGTGCCAGCATGGTACAGAGGGTTATACGTTGTGTGTGTCGGTGCTTGCAGCATCTTGCAATATTTAATTAAGACAGTTTATTTTACTGTGAGGGCACGGGATTATTTATGATGGAGCCTCCCATGGTGCACGGTGTTTTTTGGGATGATACGAGTACCTTCATTTGCCAGGTTCATATCGGCATACATTATAAATAACTTTGGGAAACTCCCGCCCATCCCACAACACACCTTTTTTATGAAACAAGTGAAATATTTACATGCAGTGCACAGTTTTTCATTTAAGCAGGAGCAGGGTTTACCACGCTATCCGATGTTTTTAAACAGAGTGAGATTAACCTTAATGCTGTTAGGACATGTTCTCAGCAGCATCTACCTCGGCTGCTCATAAACAATAGGTGCTGCTGGGCTGAATAGGGTCACAATGGGGTCCTGGAGCACACTGGTGCGCAGGACGCCGCTTTTGAAATCCTTTGGGAAACGAATGTGACCTCTGCCACGTCTAATGTTGGCCTGGGACGAAGGAAAATGATGCTGGCATAATTCATGCATTTTTTTGGCAATTTATTGATACGCTTGTTGGGATATGTTGCAGCTTGTTATGGGAATTATGTGACATCTGGTTTAAATTTTTTTTATCAAGAGTCACTAGAACAACAGAACGCGCGTCGCTGCTTCTTGCTGTGCTATTGCTTCTATCACCTAAGATTGACGCCTGGATGCATTTCGGTGTAAAACATAGGGGCTTATTTTCAACCACCTGCTGTCCCTGTGCATCACTCTAAATAAAGGGGCAAAGTGACGTATTTTAACGTATGAGTTTAATTAAAATACGGTTCTCTTCAGATCTGCTTGTAAATGACACCAAAAAAGCGCATTGGCAAGTGCACTTTGTGCTTTTTCCCCTCTTGCTGTAATTATGCTCGGATGCAGTTCACTATTGGGAGTTGCATTTCCGAAAATATTAGATGATAAGCATTTTACAGTGTCAGGAAAAGTAAAGGGTATCCCATTGGATGTAAGCCTTCTATTGGAGATTTTTTTTTTTAAGTTTGATTTATTGAAGAAAATAAAAAGGGAGGAGAAGAGGGGGGGAGAAAGAGGAAGAGTTACAATGAATAAATATATAAAATAAGCAATACCTTAATGATTCTCATGTAAGGTATGCACAACAAGCATGAGGAATTATGAACAATAGCACGAAAGTATAAATGAAAGGTAAAATACAGTACATTGAAACTTAATAATTACAGCAATCGAATAATAAGAAAATCATGGGGGTTTACGTACTTCAACTGTGTTGGGGTCAGGAGAGGGATGTACAGGAGCAGAGGAAGAAAGGTATGTTACCAAAGGGAGCCAGATTAGGTCTCGTTTAATGGCCAGGGGTATGGGGATACATAATTGGTATCCAGACGGTGATGGAAACGGACTGCGTTCCACCAAGATTGATAGGAAATATTTGCAGCTTGTTTCCAGTTTGAAGTAATGGTGTGGAAAGCAACAGCTATGAAAAGGTCGAGTAAAAGATAGGGGCTGTGAGAAAGAGGAAGTTCTGGTTAGAGGGAACCTAGAAAAACTTGTGCAGGGGAAAAGGGAATTTGGAATTGGAAGATTTTTTGTATTTGCTTCCAAACTAGTTGCCAGAATTGGGAAGTAGGAGGGCAGTCAAACAACATATGTTTGAGGTCTGCAGAGGGACAAGGACATGACCAACAAGTAGATGGAGTATCTGGTGAAAAATAGGATAGAGCCAGTGGAGTGAATAAAGTTCTGTTGTAAATAAAATATAAAGTTTGAGTAGTATTAGCAGCTCTAGAGGTTTTATGAAGTTTAGTCCATATTTTATCCCAAAAAAGTACAGGCCAATCCCGAGAAAAATCAGATTCCCAGGCAGTTTCGGTACGAGATTTAAGTCTATCGTTAATAAAGCGGAAAGAATTATACAAAGCAGATGCAGAAGGAGAAGCGTCCAATAATAGGGAAGTGGATCTACGGTCTAAAGGAATATCGTTGGAAGGTGACAGGGAATGAAGATAGGAGATCAAGACTGGAAAAAGGATAGCATGTTGCGTCCGGGCAGAAGCGGGCAATGAGAAGAGGGATTGAAGTTCCTGAAAGGAGAGAGGAGTACCCTGAGAGATTAACTGAGAAATCCAACATAGTCCACGAGAGTGCCAAGATTTCCAGAAGATAGTGCGATTACGGATTTTGAGGAGTGAGTTGTTCCAAATCGGTTGTTCGTGAATGGAAAGGAGGGAGGGATAAGATGAAGATAGGAATGGTAGAAGGAGATTTCGAGAGTGAAAAATAACAGGCATGCGAAGGCGAGTTAAGGAAGATGTAAAGGACAGGAATTTGCGAAAGGTAAATGGAGAAATAAAGGAGGATTCCATACTCAACCAAACAGGAGGATAATGAGGAAGATCAGAAGAAAACCAGCGGGTTGATTGCTTCAAAGTAAAGGCTCGATGGTATTCTTTAATATCAGGAAAACGTACTCCAGAGTGAGCTTTGTCTTTTCATAAGGAAGCAAGAGCTATTCGAGGACGTTTACCATTCCACAAAAATTTCAATAGTAAAGAATCAATCGTTTTGAAGAAAGAAATTGGAATGTGCAAAGGGAGCATGGAAATAGTATAAAGAAGAAGGGGGGATAACATCATCTTTATAGAATTGAGTCAGCCCCACCAGGACAAAAAGAGCGGATGCCAACGCGTAATAGCCGTGTTGTCAGACTTTAACAAAAGGATACACGAAGAACTGCACGGGAATTGAAATGCTGGCTTCCCAATCCCACCAAAGACAACGACCCGGAGCCTACATTAAATAGGTCTCCAAACCATTACCCCTGGAGGAAGGGGAAAAATGGATAAAAGAAAAAATAAACAAAACGAGAAGATATCCTCTTGAATGGCTTCGCCGTCAGTCCGACCTGCAGACCTTCTCTGGCTTGAAACCTGTGGGGAAATTACAACAACCTTAACTAAGTACCTATTGACTTCTCTCTACTCTGTTCTACAACTTCCCTAACTCCTACCTACCATTTACTGCCAAGAGTCTTGCCTTCTCTTCAATTTGATAAGATTCAATAAACTTCTGTATTCTTTCGGTATACTTCTTTTCTGCAAATTACAAGACACAATATTATTTATCTTTTCTCAACCTAGTTCTAACCTTAATCTTCTCTCCTTATACTCTCTCTACTCACTTTCTACGTATACTTTGTCAGCTGCTTATTTGGGCTTATCCTTAGATTTTCATTACTGTAATTCTCCTATATTTCTTTAAGTCCTCCACTACATATTATTCCAATTTTCAGCATATGCAGTCGAGCTGTAATATCTCCACTTGAATTACATAAGTAGTCTTTAGATTCAATTGATACTTTTATCGAGTTAAATGTCACCTATCTCTGTTCTGTTTACTTTCCTCACAGAACCAAGTTTGCCTGGATTTCGCTGACGTCGGGAAACTGCTGCTTGAGACGTTTATCTTCCCCGCTGACTGAAACCTCTGGATTCTCTCCTCAGAAAACGGGACACACTGTCGTCAGGATACACGGAAGGCTTCTTTTCTCTAAGCCGCTCCGTAACTAAGATTTTCAAACACGCGCCTTTAGCAAAGCGCGACACTCAGGAATCAGAATACTTTAACTAAACTGTTTTCTCCGCTCCGTTTAACTTCTCCACATATTTCTTGCTCCGAGACTCTAATGCGCTTCCGCTTGGGGCAACGCCGTTGGTGAAGTGCGCAGTTCTGAATAATCACGCGCATCACCTGGCCTCGGCTTCTAAGGGTCTAAAAGCTAGACTGCTGACCGTGGCTTAAACCAGCGGCCATCTTGAGGTTCCGGTTTCTCACCTTTTCAGACCAAGTCAGTGTCTTTGCCTCCAACTTCGCCAGGCGATGCTGTGCCTGAGAGATTATCGCGATTTGCGGATCATGGGTTCTGACAGTACCCCCCAACAAGGTAGGTTCTCTCTTCCTTGGTTTAGTGGGGAAACGTCGATGAAATGAACTTACTAGTCTAGGAGCATGTACATTCTCTGCTTGTTCCCAAGATCGCTCCTCCGAACCGTATCCCTTCCAATCTATGAGATAGAACAATGTTCCTTTCACACTTTTTGAATCCAGAATTTCCTTAACCTCATACTCAGTTCCTGTTTCTAGATGGATGGGCCTCGGTGGTAGAGTCTTCCGCAAATCGATTGGGGCCTTCTTTAATGATGAGACATGGAAAACTGGGTGAATTTTTAGCTTGGACGGTAAGGTCAATCTATAGGATACCTGGTTTATCTGTTCCTCCACTGGGTAAGGACCAATAAAACGAGGCCGAAACTTTCGGTTCCCTTTCAACCTCAAATTCTTGGTGCTCAACCACACGTGATCTCCCTTCTCTAGTTTTGGACCCTGTCGTCCTTTCCTATCCGCATAATCTTTATATTTTTCTTTTGCTTTCTGAAGACTATCTATGGCCTCCTGATGAACCTGCTCTAAATGGGATGTCATATCCTGAACTGCTGGAGCTAACAAATCTACCTGTCGAAGAGTTGAATTTGGGTTTCTTCCATAATTCATATAGAAGGGGGAGAAACCTGTGGACACATTTTTTGCATTATTGTGGGCGAACTCTGCTGCCCACAAGTAATCTACCCAGTCCCCTTCCTGCTTCAGAACAAACAGTCGTAGGTACTGTTCTTATTCTTGATTCACTCGTTCCGTTTGACCATCGGTCTCGGGATGATAGCTAGTGGAGTATCTTACTTCAGTTCCTAAACTCAACATAAATGATTTCCAAAAATGAAAAATGAACTGGGTACCTCTGTCTGTGACTATAATTTTATGGATGCCATGTATCTTTACAATGTTGGTGCAAAAATGTGAAGCTAGCTGCTTAGCTGATGGAATTCCCTTCAGGGCTGTGAAATGTGCCATTTTTGAAAAATAATCTACCACTACCAATATAGTATCGTAGCCCTTGCTAAGTGGTAACTCAGTGATGAGGTCCATAGTAACTGTGTGCCAAGGGGAGGGTGGTGTAGGCAAGGGTTGTAGTAAACCTTTTGGGGCTTGCCGTTCAGATTTCCCCTGCGCACAAATCTCACAGGTCTTGACATAGTTCTCAATATCCTTGTTCATCTCTGGCCACCAGTAATGTCGTCTTATTACCTCCTTGGTCTTTGCTTCTCCCTTATGTCCTGCCAATCTTGCATCATGATTTTCTTGCATGACTTGTAACTGCAATTCCTTAGTAGGGATATACAAACTTTCCTGAAAGTAAGGGAGTTGGTTAGCAATTTTCCTTCCTTCTTTTTCTCTTGCCCAAGCTTCCATCTCTTCCGGTGTCATAATTTCAGAAATACTGGTTTCCAGACCTATAGAAGTTGTTGTGCCAATAATTTTCTCTCTAGGGATGATGGATTGATTTTCCAAGGGGATTTTTTGATTCTCTGTGCCAATTCTGGACAAGGCGTCCGCCTTTCCGTTCTCAGCTCCGGGCCGGGAAGTAATTACAAAGTCATAGTCGGCGTAATATAACGACCACCTTAACTGCCGGGGAGTCAGGGTCTGAGCAGTCTTTAAAAATTTCAAATTTCGGTGGTCCGTAAAGACGGTTACTTGATGTTGGGCTCTCATGAGGTAGTGTCTCCACTCCTTAAAAGCGTCTTTTATCGCTAACAATTCTTTTTCCGTGATGGTGTAGTTGCACTCTGCCGGGGACAATTTTCTTGACCTGTAGGCCACCGGGTGCAATTGTCCAGTCACCTTATCACGCTGAGATAGGATTCCTCCTACTGCTTGGTCTGAGGCGTCGGTTTCCACATAAAAGGGTTCAGTTGGATCTGCATGTTGAAGAACCGGAGCTGTAGTGAAATCTTGCTTCAACGCAGTGAAAGCCTCCTCTGCTTCTTGGTTCCAATTGAATTGAGCTCCTTTCCTCAGTAGCTTGTTAAGTGGCAATATCCTGTGAGAAAATTCTTTGATAAACCTGCGGTAGAAGTTAGCGAATCCTATGAAGCTTTGAACCTCTTTAACACTCTTTGGCGACTTCCAATTCACCACTGCTTCGATCTTCCGCTGGTCCATAAGGATTCCGGTTGGCGAAATGATGAAGCCCAACAATTCTACTTGAGTCACGTTAAAAGCGCATTTCTCCAGTTTTACAAACAATCTGTTTTCTTTTAACCTTCTCAAGACACCCTTGACCTGTTCCGTGTGGTTTTTCTCATCTGCAGAATAAATTAAAATGTTGTCAATGTAAACAATGACACATTGGTCTATGAAGTCTTTCAGCACATCATTAATGAAATGTTGAAATGCCGCTGGGGTATTACATAACCCGTAGGGCATAACTTGGTACTCAAACAGTCCAAAACGGGTTTGGAAAGCCGTCTTCCACTCGTCGCCTTCTCTCATCCTGACCAAGTGGTAAGCACCCCTCAAATCCAGCTTCGTATATATCCGAGCGCCCTTCACCTGATCAAGCAGTACCGATATCAGGGGTAACGGATACCTGTTCTTCTTTGTGATCTTATTAATGGATCTATAGTCTATACAAGTTCTCAAGTCGCCCTCCTTTTTCGGCACAAAAAATAAGGGCAACGAAACCGGAGATTGAGAAGGTCTAATAAACCCATTAGCTAGGTATTTGTCCAGGTATTCTTTGAGATGACAATGTTCTTTCTCAGTCAATGCATACACCCGACTACAAGGTAGATTGGATCCGGGTTCAATTTCTATCTTGCAGTCATAGTCTCTGTGTGGGGGCAATTGTTCGGCTTCCATTTCGTTGAACACCTCCTAAAACTCTGCATATTCCTTTGGGACTTCTTGAGCGTTAATTACACATATTGAATTTTCCAATTGACATAGGGAATGAGATGGACTGGCCTTAACTTCTAATTCTCCTTCAGTGTCTCCAAAATAGTTATCCAAACAGTATTTCGAATCCATCTTAATCGTTCGGTTGCTCCAATTTATCGTAGGATTGTGCTCGGTGAGCCAGGGAAGACCTAAAATCAATTCAAACTGGGGAGCATCTATCAAATTGAATTGAATCCTTTCTTCATGTCCACAATCTGAAACTAGATGGATGATTTCTGTGTGACTAATTATGGGACCGGACGACAGGTTCGTTCCATCCACAGCTCGGACCGATTCACTTTTGCTTTTCATTATTGCCTGGATTCCTACCTTACGTGCAAACTTCAAATCGCAAAAGTTCCCTGTTGCGCCAGAGTCGATCATCACCGACACCCTTGGTAAAGTTTGGTTCCTGAACTTCACTTCCATTGATAGAATGAGATGAGGAGCTGCTGATTGAAGGGTATTGGCCACTCGATGTTCATCAGGAGTCTTTTCTAGAATCGCACCCACCTGTTCGACCCCTCTAACAGGTGGTGCAGCTAGTTTTCCTTCGGCTTGTAATTATTTTTTGGCTTCTTTGGGCAGTTCCTGACAAAATGGCCCCCTCCTCCGCAGTATATACACAGATTACCTGACCTTCTCCTTTCCTTCTCATCTTTGGATAGAGGTCCTCGGATTGTTCCAATCTGCATTGGTTCTATTCCTGGGGAAACTTCGTTATTTCGACTAGTCTCAGATCGGGCCCGATCAAACCTTGGAACTGTCGGTCGATATTCTCTTCTTCTTTCGCCTTTTCTTTCCCCTTGTCGGAAGTCTAGTTCTAATACAAGATCTATCAACGCAGATTTCTCGGTAGGTCTATTGGGAATTCCTGCCAGGGCATCTTTTAGTTCGTCTTTTAAGCCACGATAGAACATTGCTGCTTGCTTGCTCTCGGGCCAGTTCGTCTCTACCACAAGCTTGTTGAACTGGGCAATGTAACCAACCAGATATCGATTCCCTTGGTTTAAATCAAGCAGTTCATTGTCATCTACTTGAGAAATTCTTCTTCTGTCGAATATTCTCAAAAACTCTTCCTTGAACTCTTCATAGTTTCTTAGTATCGGGTCATTTCTGGTGATGAGTGGCAAAGACCAGGCCGCTGCGTCCCCGCTCAAATATGACAAGGCGAATGCGACCTTGGATTGTGCGTCATGGAAAATTGAAGGGTGGCACATGTAATGTAGGGAACACTGAGTTATAAAAATCTGTGCCTTTTGTGGGTCCCCACTAAACCGCTCTGGAGCTGCCAAGGGTATAACGGGGGACAAGGAATGGATCACCTGGGTAGTCATCTTACTTGTACTATCTGGCAAGAGGTTCAGGGTTTCTTGTCCTGAGCTAAAGGGATGTCTAAGTCTGTGTGCGAGTTCAGCGGTCTCTTTTCTTGAATTCACAACTTCCAATCTTAAGTTTTGATTTTCCTCTCTAACTGCACTTAACTCCTTCTGTATTGCATCTAAGATCACTCCTAAACTCTGTAGGTCTATCCCTTCTGCCATCTCAGTTCAGGTGCAAAGTGCAACTTGGGCACTTCACTCTGTCAGACTTTAACAAAAGGATACACGAAGAACTGCACGGGAACTGAGATGCTGGCTTCCCAATCCCACAAAAGGCAACGACCCGGAGCCTACATTAAATAGGTCTCCAAACCATTACCCCTGGGGGAAGGGGAAAAATGGATAAAAGAAAAAATAAACAAAACGAGAAGAGATCCTCTTGAATGGCTTCGCCGTCAGTCCGACCTGCAGACCTTCTCTGGCTTGAAACCTGTGGGGAAATTACAACAACCTTAACTAAGTACCTATTGACTTCTCTCTACTCTGTTCTACAACTTCCCTAACTCCTACCTACCATTTACTGCCAAGAGTCTTGCCTTCTCTTCAATTTGATAAGATTCAATATACTTCTGTATTCTTTCGGTATACTTCTTTTCTGCAAATTACAAGACACAATATTATTTATCTTTTCTCACCCTAGTTCTAACCTTAATCTTCTCTCCTTATAATCTCTCTACTCACTTTCTACTTATACTTTGCCAGCTGCTTATGTGGGCTTATCCTTAGATTTTCATTACTGTAATTCTCCTATATTTCTTTAAGTCCTCCACTACATATTATTCCAATTTTCAGCATATGCAGTCGAGCTGTGATATCTCCACTTGAATTACATAAGTAGTCTTTAGATTCAATTGATACTTTTATCGAGTTAAATGTCACTTATCTCTGTTCTGTTTACTTTCCTCACAGAACCAAGTTTGCCTGGATTTCGCTGACGTCGGGAAACTGCTGCTTGAGACGTTTATCTTCCCCGCTGACTGAAACCTCTGGATTCTCTCCTCAGAAAACGGGACACACTGTCGCCAGGATACACGGAAGGCTTCTTTTCTCTAAGCCGCTCCGTAACTAAGATTTTCAAACACGCGCCTTTAGCAAAGCGCGACACTCAGGAATCAGAATACTTTACCTAAACTGTTTTCTCCGCTCCGTTTAACTTCTCCACATATTTCTTGCTCCGATACTCTAATGCGCTTACACTTGGGGCAACGCCGTTGGTGACGTGCGCAGTTCTGAATAATCACGCGCATCACCTGGCCTCGGCTTCTAAGGGTCTAAAAGCTAGACTGCTGACCGTGGCTTAAACCAGCGGCCATCTTGAGGTTCCGATTTCTCACCTTTTCAGACCAAGTCAGTGTCTTTGCCTGCAACCTCGCCAGGCGATGCTGTGCCTAAGAGATTATCGCGATTTGCGGATCATGGGTTCTGACACGTGTCCATTTTCTTGAAAATATAATTAAAGTTTAATTTAAGAGTATCCGATAAAAGGGGGGCAAACCAAACTCCCAAATATTTAATTTTAGATGGTTGCCACGAGAAACCTGTTTGAGAAAAAATATGTTTCTGGCATAGAGGATTCAAAGGTAAGATTTCACACTTATCGGCGTTTAAGCGATAACAAGAAACTGCAGAGAAGGAAGAGACTTGCTGAAGAAAAGATGGAATAGAGGTAGTAGGATTGGAGCAATAAAAAAGAATATCATCAGCATAAACTGAGAGTTTATCCTTATGGGAACCAAATTGAAAACCAGAGATACCATTGTCCAAACGGATTTTAGTCAGGAAAGGTTCCAAGGCTAACACAAAAAGTAAAGGGGATAGGGGGCAACCCTGTCGAACACCTCTATGCAAAGAAAAATAGTCTGAGCACATCCCGTTGACAAAAATAGAAGCCTGAGGGTCGGAATAAAGTAAAGAAACAATAGAAATGAATTTGGAGGGGATACCGATCCAGCGCAAAGCCTGAAACATAAAGAGATAGCTGCGAAGGGAAGAGCTGAAGAGGAAGCCTTGCTGAGTATATTAAGGAAGACACATGAATTATCGGATGAGAGTCGTCCTTTGACAAAACCCGATTGCTCAGGACCTATTAGGTCTGGTAAAAGAGGATCCATGCGTAATGCTAGTATCTTGGCTAAAACTTTATAATCAGTATTGACCAAGGAAATTGGTCTGTAATTCTTGCATAAGGAGTGATCCTTATCTTCCTTGGGGATCAAACAAATTAAAGCCTGTTGAAAAGAACCCCTTGAGGAACCGGCTCCAAGAAAGGTTTGAAATAAAAGTAGGAGTTTAGGAAGAAGAAGAGAGGCAAAATGACTATAGAATTCAATAGTGAAGCCGTCAGGACCCGGAGATTTACCGTGACGTAATTTAGAAACAGCATGGGAAATTTCGGAGAGTGAAATGTCCTGTTCCAGAGAATGAAAATCGATATGAGAAACCGGAGGCGAGGGAAGAGAATGAAAGTAAGAAAGAAGATCCGCAGGCATCGGAACTTGTTCAGGAGTGTAAAGGTTATCGTAAAATTTGACAAACTCGGTGAGGATGTCTTTATCCTTAAATGTAGATTCTCCAGAAGAAGTCTTGATAGATTCAATCTTTGTACGTTCCTTTCATATTTTTAAATAATTGGCCAGGAGTTTCCCCATGTTATTCTTACCACCATAGTATCTGGAGTTACATTTTAGCAAGATATTAGAGGCAGCGTCTATTGTTTTTTTTTTTTTTTTTCAATTTTTTATTTGCATCAAATGGGCACACAAGACAAATCAAACATAAAACATTTCGATTTACAAAAGATATAAAACAATTTTCAATAACTACAGTAGGCAATTATAAAACATTGCATAGGCCATAGCAAATAAAAAGGTCATACAAACATAAGTTTTAAGAAGAAAATTATTAAGACATAAATAAACCCCAAATTCTATCAATTTTTCGTTTGGCCTGTAGACCCCTTGAATCAGCAATAGCAGTCTCCATATTATATGTTTCTTTAACTAGGCTCCACCATTCCAGAACTATTGGTGGTTTTTTTTTAATCCAGGCTCTAGCAATAGTTAATCTTGCACATGTAATTAGAATATTCAACAGATCTCTGAACGCACTATTACCCCCATTGATGCCCACCAACACATCCGTATATGAAAATGAAATGGGTTGCTCAAGTCTATCAGCAATCACCTTAATTATTCCTTCCCAATATTCACTAAGACGTGGGCAAGAAAAAAACATGTGGGTAATATCCGCGCCACTCAGGTCACATTTAGGGCATTTTGTGCGATCAGAATGATTATTATTCGTTGCCCATTTTAGGATCCTGTCAGGAGTATGGTATAATTGACAAACGGTTTTAAACATTTACAGTTTTAGACTAGAAGATTGAACAGATAAATTTAGACTTTTAAGAGATGTAGTAATTAGATCAGTTGGTATAGTCAGAGCCAATTTTCTATTCTATTTCTCTGTTAAGTTAGTGACATCGCTAATCCTGAGGTCAGAAAAAAGCTTGTATCCTAAGCTAATCACGGATTTGTCTACATCTCTATAAATACAATCCCATAACTCAGAGTCTAATACCATAGTCAGTTCTAGTTTCTTCACCAAAAAGTCTTTAATCTGGTAGCATTTAAACCTTGCCAGTTCGGATAAATTATAACAGTGTTTCATTTTATCAAATGCCATAAAACCCTGATGGTCATATAAATCTCCCAAAACTCTAATACCAGAATTTAAAAGTAGTCGACAGGTTGGATCGTGAAAAATTAAAGGAAAACCAGGATTGCCCCATAGAGGTGTTTTACAATGTAAAGGAGAAGTATTGCATTTAGCCATAATAGATCGCCAACTACTCACGGTATCACGTATAGTCTTGAATTTAACCCTTTTGAAGTAATTGGGGTCATTCAGCCTATAAAGAAACATATTAGCATCCGGTCCTAGTAGGAACCTATGAAAATACAAGCATTTATCAATGACTGTCAAACTACGTAGCCGAATCAGAAATGCTGACCAATAATAGAATTTGGAGTCCGGGAGCGCCAGTCCCCCTTGACTAAAGGCGAGTTTAAGTGATGATTCGGCGCGTCGGGCTTTTTTATATCCCCATACAAAACTGCCAATGATACCTTCTAATCTAAGGAAAAAAGAATTGTTAACCCGTAAGGGAATCGCTCGGAACAAATATAAAAATTTAGGCAAAATTTTCATTTTAATTAAATTTATTCGGCCAATCATGCTAATTGGCAATTTATGCCATTTCTTAAGTTGCATAGCGGTCTCTTTTAATAAAGGTTCGTAGTTTAATACTATAATAGAGTCAATATCAGAAGAGATTTTAACGCCTAGATAGGTTGCAGCGCAACGCGTTCCAGAGATAGGGGCAGCTGACTGATAATTCATAACAACTTGAGTTTTTGTAGTATTAAGTCTTTAACCAGAAACAGAGCCGTATATACCTGCTTCTATTATAATGCCTTTCATGGTTTTAGAAACATCTGGGGAAAAAACTGCAATGTCGTCAGCATATACAGTAATATCTAATTTATTTGAGCCATTAATAAAAGGACAATTTAAAGCTTGTTGTTGAAGTGCTATTAAAAAGGGTTCTATCCCTAAAGCAAAAAGCAGGGGTGATAAAGGGCACCCCTGTCTTGTCCCCCTTTTAATAGGAAACATAGTAGAGCATTTCCCCATATACAAGATCTTACCCATAGGGTTATCGTATATTGATTGAATCCATCGTAAAAGTTGACCATTGATGCCAAATGCCTGTAAAGCTGCCCACAAGAAACCCCACCCCACCCGGTCAAATGCTTTTTCTGCATCTAATAAGATCATACCGAGTGGGGCGAGTTTAGTCCGTGCAGCATCAAAGGCAGATATGGCCATATTGATATGCGCTGTAGTGTCTCGCTTTGGAATAAAACCGTGTTGTTGGGGAGAAACAAGTTGGGACATGAATGGCGCTAACCTAGTAGCCAATATTTTGGCAAACATTTTTGCATCACTATTGATAAGTGAGATTGGCCTGTATGATCCTCTCTCTTGGGGTACCTTACCTTTTTTTAAAAAGAAAATAATTTGTGTTAGATTCCAAGATCTGGGTGCTTGTTGCCCTTTACCTATAGCACAAATCACATCAGTAAATAATGGTATCAGTTCCTCAATACAGTGTTTATAAAGTTCCAAAGGAATAAGATCTTCCCCTACAGCTTTACCCATCGCTAAAGATTTGATAGCATCCCTAATTTCTATTGCTGTAATGTCAGCCGCTAATTGAGCAGATTGTTCCGGCTTTAAGTTTTTGACTTTGTTTAGGTTTATATAATTCTTAATGCTATCATCTGAGATAGCAGCTTCTGGTGTATATAAAACTTGATAGAAGGAAGCAAATTGTTGTAATATCGATTTTGAGTCACAATATAATTGATTATTATCCCCTTTAATTTCTTTAACCATATTTTGAGATCGATCTTCAGCAACTTTGTAAGCCAGTAGTTTACCACTCTTATCACCATTTTCATACTGATCTAGTTGATATTTTTTTAATTTGTGAATACTTTTACCCCTAAGAAGATCTTTTAATGCTGCTTTAAGCTCATTTAGTTTGAAATTTAGTTCATCTAAGTTTAAAGCGCCATTACAGATAGCGTCAGATATTTGGAGTTCAATATCACGGATTTCAGTAAGCCTTCCCTCATTTAAATTTCGAAGTTCTTTATTTTGTCGCCAGATGTATTGTTGGGTGAATCCACGTATGCTTGCTTTACAAGAGTCCCATACTATCCAGGGTAAGCTGGATTGTATGTTTATATCAATAAACTCTTTTATATGCTCTTTAAGTTGAGTTACAAACACCATGTCAGAAAACAAATATCGAGGAAATGAGAAGAAACGAGGGGCAAATTCTTCAGTTGCTAGTACAAATGTTAAAGAAATCGGGTTATGGTCCGAGGTTACCCTTGGGTGTATAGCCATTGAACAATTAGCAAGAATCAAGTCTGAAGCCCATATCATATCTATGCGTGAGCATACCTTATGCGCGGCAGAGTAAAATGTGTAGCCAGCTATTTCAGGATTTAGACATCTCCATACATCTTTTAGGAGATGTATAGCTGCTAAATCCAAAATTGCAGCTCTGGTTTTCCTCATTCTCTGAAAAGAGTTTTTCCTAGTAATGTCCAAGTTGTAGTTCATGATACAATTAAAATCACCCAACACAATGTATTCCCCCTCCCAACCAAGTAATTCCATATTGATCTGATCAAAAATTATAGGCTCATCTTGATTTGATGCATAAACTCCACATATTGTAAATTTACGGTTTTCTAACTTTATCTGTGCTATCGCCCATCTGCCAGCTTTATCATTTAATGTCTTGATTGTCTCACATTTTAATCCTTTATGTTTTAAAATCGCTACCCCCCCGAATTGAAGCATTGAATACAGTGCAAACTAAAATATCATATCCTAGTTGTTTAAGCAAGTGTTTATCTTTGTAAGCAATATGAGTTTCAGTAAGAACCACTATTTGAGGGTTATACATCCTAAGCTCCTCATATACAAGACGCCGCTTTATTTTAATATTTAAACCTGACACGTTCCAGGTTAAGCATTTTATTAGATGCATTTCAATTTATGTATATCGCTATCTATATGACCTCTATAATAAATCATAGCAACCTTGTAATTCCTCTTAGTTTTTTTATCATTGTTGTGTCCTTTGATGCATTTTTTACCCCAAACCATTTCTTCCCCTTGCCCACCCCACACTCTGCTCCACCCTCCCCCCACCCCACAATTACCTGCAGGTCCCCCCGTTCGGTTGACTGCCGTTCCCCTGGCAGTCGGTGAGCGGATAGAGCGCTAATAGGGTCCGGTATTCAATACTAATCATTGCAACACAATAAAAAAGAGAAAACCCATGCTACACAATGCTCTTTATCTCGACTATAACCTAGCCATAGGAGCAATCACCTAAATACCGCACAAACTTTAAAGCTGACAAAAGTATAACCAGAAAAACCAGATGAAACCACAAAGCCATATGTGCGGAGCATTAGTCATTAACTTAATCATTTCCCCAGTCGCCAGGAGGCAATAGCATTTTCAACCTCATTTACTTCCAAAAAGAAATAGGATCGGACGTTTTTAATCACTTTCAGTTTTGCAGGTTCCTGCAAATAAACTTGATATCCAAGTTCTTTAATCGGATCTATGAATTGCTTCAATTTCCATCGTCTTTCTAGCGAGAGTTTGCTTAGATCCGATCTCACAAAAAAAATAATAGAATCAATGGTGACTGGAGTGTTAGGCCGTGCTTTTAAAGAGATAGCCTGTCGGAGCAAGTAGTTACCTATGTAAATCAAAATTGGTCGTGGGAATTTACCACTCTTATCCTTTTGGACTAGGGGTAATCGATGAGCTCGCTGAATCTGAGAGTCCCAGTCCCAATCTGAGAGGTCGGGAAAGGCCTTTTGGAATAATTGAGTGATATATGCTCTCGGGTCAGCCCCCTCCGCTCCTTCAGCAATGCCAAAAACGCGGAGATTCTGTCTCCTTTGTCTATTTTCTAAGTCTTCCAGCTTAGCTTGCATCTGAAGTAGTTGAGAGGCATGTTTATTCACTGCTATTTCAGAGCGTTGTGATTTCTCCTCTGTTACCACCACTCTTTGCTGCAGTTCTTCGATGTCTTGAGACACCGCCCCCAGTTTGCACGCCATCTCTTGCAAAGAGATTTGAGTTCCATTATTGTCTTCCCTCATTTGCTGGTAATGATTTTTAGCTTCTTGTTTCTGTTCATTTAGGAGATGTAAAATTGTCTGAAAAGAAGCAGACACCTCCCCTTGCGGGATCCATTCTGTTGGCCCGTTAGATAAAGAAGAAACAATATTTTCCGGATATATTTCTTGTATAGTCTCTTCTATCGGAGTCGTTGCTACATCGCATATAGACGCCATTGGAGTATCAGACAAATCCTGGGTTATACTGCCACTGCTGTTATTACTGCTACTGCTACTGCTGCAGCTAATTGACAAAGAAGCGGAGTTGTCTTCCATAAGTATCGGAGTAGGTACAGAAGGGTGTGGATGGTCCAATAAACTTTCCCCGGAAGACTTTGTAAGTTCCTTAATCAGGCCAGATTTATCAAGATTATCAGTCTTCGCCTTTGCCTTTGTCATATTAGAAATAGTAGACTGAGTGGGGCTGAGTGGTACATCGATCTGCTTTAAGTCTTTGGAAATAATGTTTTGATCATTGGGGCTATTACCAGACAGTCTCATCGCCATTGATTTTACCCCACCCTTAGCCTGTACCCATTGTCTGATTGGACTGTTCTCAGCAATCGCCTTCAAAACACTTGTTTTAGATTTGCTTGTGATTTTAGCAACCTTATTCTTATTTTTACCCTTCGATTTTTTGGTGTTGAAAGCTTTATTTTTGTCTTTGATCGCTTTTACAGGCGTATTACTCCCTTGATCATTAAGATACACATATTCTTCGTCTGTCTCAGCAATGTCTGTGTTGTCAGTATTTTCACCTCCCTCACCTTCTTCCACGCCCTCAGCATTCCCCTTGTCTGAATGCATGCTAGTTGTGCTAGTCATTTCAATGTGAGGGGTTTTCACGTTAGTTTCGGTATTGATCACCTTATTCAGAGTCAGAGTCTGAGGCTCTAAGGGCTCTAAGGGTTCGGTATCTCCTTTAGCAAGAGTAGTAGGCACATTAGTTAGATCTGTTACCCCTTCCTCTGCACCAACCATCTCCGTAGTGTCTAACGCAGATAAGCTATTTACATTGTTTAAAGTAACATCGTTCTGTGTTACTGCAGTGCCACTTTGACATAAATTCTCAGGTTCTTTTGTTCTTATTTGAACCCCTTCGTTTAACAAGAGGTTTTTTGCTGTGTTATCTATTGTGTTATCTGCTGCATTACCTTTCGCACGAGCTGGGTTTTTTTCCCCGAGTTTACCAGAGTGCAGTTGTTCCACATCCAAAGCTGGCTCCATAACGTTGTTGAAGGATAAAGACTTTTTACTTGCTGTTAGTTCGTTTGTAGCCGCCATTGACAGGGATACCGGTGTGGCCGTCGCTCTCCCGCTAGCTGCTGTTGTGCGGGTTGTCCGTGTAGGAGGTTTCGGCGCCATCCCGCTATCGCTCGCTTTCTCTGGCAATGCTGTTGCCGGTGCCGCGGGGGAACACAGACCAAACCAGTTGACTGCCGTCGGTCTCGATCTCGCCCAGTTCGTCAAACTCGCCCAGCTCGGCCAGCCTTTAGAGGGTTCCTGAGTAAGGCGCGATGTATTCGCAAGTTTCTCTGTGCTAGCAGATCGTAGCAGGTTCCGGATACGGCTCCCAATCAGCCGTAGCTGCCACATTCAAGATTCGATCCTTACGGTCCTAGCGGTCTAAGTAAGTCTCTGAGCTCTTCCGTTCCGTTTTTTTCCCCCTTCCCTTACGAAGCAAGTGATTCTGAAAGCAATGTGGCCTTACAGCGTTACAGCTCCTGTATTGTGTAGCTGTGTCAGTCCATTAGCCTAGCATCCGCCTGGACCCGTTCAGCGTTCTCCACTCCGGCGGTGTCAATCCGCCATCTTGGACCTCCTCGAGGCAGCGTCTATTGTGAATTTATTAAATGAAATCTTTGCCTCAATGAGTGATTTAAGGGAAGAGTCAGATTTAGATGCATAATAGGCAAGTTCTAAAGCCTTAATCTCAGCTAAAATTTTCTCCGACTTAGCTTCTCTGAGTTTCTTCCGCCTAGCCACAAAATTGATGATAAAACCCCTAGAGGCTGCTTTAAACGAGTCCCAAACCATAACAAAAGGGGAATCAGGGGTATGATTTAAAAGAAAAAATTCCTTGACAAATGCGGTAAATTTAGTACAAAAAGTGGGCTCCAGGAGCAAAGCGTTATTGAAATGCCATCTGCCAGAGTGGGGAAAAAATGGGAGTAAGTCAAGATCCACAAAAACTGGGGCATGGGCGGAAAGCAGAATGGAGCCAATTTCATAGCGGATAGCATGTTGGGACAGGGATTTACTAAGAAAAATATGGCCAATGCGGGATTGGGATTGATGAGGAGGGGAGTAGAAACTGTACTCTCTAATATCTGGGTTACACAGTCTCCAAATATCTACTAAAGCATTGTTTTGAAAAGAATTTACAAATTGAGGATTCATCCGAGAGGGTACAAATTTGACTTTTGACTGTCGGTCAAGGAAGGGGTCAACAACCTGGTTACAATCTCCTCCAAGAAGTATGTAGTCCCCAGAAAGGGAGGACAATTTAGTAGAAATAGAGGGCCAAAAGGACCTGTCGATCCCATTGGGGGCATACACATTAAAAAGGGTGAGAGGAATATTATCTATGAGTAATGTAACAAGAACCCAACAACCATCAACATCACATTCATGAGCAATGGAGGAAACGTTTAACTTTTTATGCAACAAAATTATAACACCATTTTTCCTAGTTGCCGTAGGGGAACAAAGAACATGACCCACCCAACAACGCTTGAGCTTTAGAGCCTCTACCTCAGCGAGATGAGTCTCATGAAGGAGGGCAACATCAGTCTTAAGTCTTGCTAAATGTGAGAGAACTCTTTGCCTTTTAATGGGATTATTTAATCCCTTAACGTTCCATGTCGTTACACGGAATGGAATAGTTGAGAAAAACAACTAACAGCAACATGCTTATTAATGCATAAGAAATAAACTAAGAGAGTGGAGAAAAGTGGAAATCTAGTGATAAAGAGAAAAGGGTAAGAGAAAGGAAAGAAGAAAAAGAAAGGCGCAAAGAAAAAAATGAAAAAACTGCTACAGAAAAAAAACTGAGTCATAGAAGAAATAGACCAGAGAGCAGAAAGAAGATGGAGAGTTGAAGAGGAGAGAGAAGAGAAGGAAGGAGATGACTGAAAATAAGCAGAGAATAAGAAAACTGAGAAAAGGGACAGGAACCATAGACAACAAGAAGACAGTACATGTCCAAAACGAACGACTGAAAGACATACTTACGGTTACGAGAAACGCAAACGAGAACGGGGGTGTAGGCATCGAAAAGACAACAGCGACATCACCAAGAGCGGACGCCAGACCGTAGTATTCACATATCCAAAGGCAGTGCACAAACACCATGCAAACATCGGATGAAAACAGGGGGGAGAAAGAGCGGTATCTGTAAATGTGAGAGGAGAAAAAGAGTAAATCTATGAAGAACAAGGGAAATATGACACTGGTCAAAGGACAACAAAGATAAAAATAGAGAAGTAAACTAGCAACAAATAACAAGAGATACGGAGAACAAATAACATCATTAATATTAGACCAGAAGAGACTGCAAGTTCAATCAGGGCGGTCTGGAAACATCCATAACATCAGGGCCCTGCTGACGGAGAAATTCTTGAAGGACAACAGGGTCTTCATAAGTGGTGGTTTTTTCTTTGTAAGTAACCTTGAAGAGACGCGGTGAAGGAGAGCATATCTTGCATTGAGAGCTCTGAGCTGAGGACACAAATCGAGAAATCTCTTCCGTCTGTCCGCTGTGGCCTTAGAGACATCCGGAGATAGATGAAGGCGATGACCTTGCCACATGATTTGTTTTTTGAGTTTTGCGGCTGAAAGAACCTGCAGGAGATTAGTGTATTGAAGGAACAGCATGATGACCCCTCTAGGCTTAGAAGAAAATCTAGGACCAAGACGATGGGCTCTTTGGATGTTGATGGAGGCTAGGGCTGGAGAATCCAGAATTTTTGAAAGGAAAGTCTGAAAGAAAGTAGTGAGGTTAGACCCCTCTGTTAATTCAGGAAGTCCGTAAAGGCGGAGGTTGTTTCTACGATTTCTGTTTTCCAAATACTCTGACTGTTTCTTAAGCAGAAGAACCTCAGCCTCCAATGTGGAAATACGAGAGCAGGAGGAGTGAAGAGACTCCCATGATTGTTCCAGTATAAGAACACGGGATTCTAAAGTGGACCATTTGTCTTGCATGGCTTGCATGTTCTTAGTGGTAGCTTCCATGAATGGTTTGAGAGCACGGATTTCCTCTAAGATGATATCCATGGATGAAGAAGAAGCGCCGTTCTCAGGAGCAGGAGGGTCTTTCTTGAGACGTTTGCCGGAGGCTAGAGGTGTTTCCCGCCATTCTGAGATTTAGGAATAGCACCATGCGTTGCGTCAGGCTTTGACAACTTGCTTCCCTCCATATCCTGAAGAGGGGAGTCAGAATCTGATCCGGAAGGCAACTTAGTGACCGTAGCGAGCTTCAAGTTGCGGAGTTTCCCCATAAAAGAACACTGAGCAGCAATGAAGAAAGGAAAGCACTCCACTCTGTAAAGAAATTCAAGATAGCCAACAGCGACCAACCTGCCTCACCAAGAGAAGAATTATCAGCAAAAGGACAAGCCCAATAATGGAACATAATTGATGAAGACATGGTGTTGTAACAGCAGGAGGCGCTGGAAAATGGTGAAATGCTGCATGGGCTAGAGTGAGGCGAAAGCAAGCAAAAACATTCAAGAGCGAAGAGAGTGATGCAGAACCAAGCCTGGTTGCAATTCAACACTTGAGTTGAGACAAAAAGGTCATAGTCAAGGATGTGTCAGAGAAGACATTGCTCGAGGTGTAAGGCATACAGCTTCACAAAATGGCGGCTGAAGGAGCAAGTTTAATTACAGGCTTGAGAAAGGAGATAATGTGGCATCTTCCAATAGTGCACAATGAAAAAGACTCACCACAGAAATAGGTGTTACCCCAATTGAGTAGTCCGTCCACAGGCAGTTTGTGGGAAAACTTGTGCCTCAGATAGAAAGGGGCGCGTTGCGCACAAAATGGCGGTCGGGACTGAAACTCCCGACCGGAACGAGCAAGTCTGCCAAAACACCGCAAATCTTCGAAATAGTGAGGGCGCTGGGCTCACCTCACATTGCAGAGACGTTTAAGCCATGTGCCGGGGCTGTGCGACTCCAAATGCCGCCGAGAAGAGCGTTGTGAGGAAGGTCGGGTCCGGAGTTCCGGAATCACGCCACCATCTTCCGCGATGCGTAGCCACGCCCTATTGGAGATCTTTTTGAGAGGTTTGTTAAGGGGAAGGAAGAGCTATAGAGAAATGAGCGCCATGTCCAAAAGATCCATCTTTTCTCTCAAGTTTGGGAACGTCAGCAAAGTCAACAATCAGCAGTTACCCCCAGATGCATCAAGCATCCATTTTGCGATTCCTTATTAGCGAAAAATAAGGAATCGCTAATAAGGAATAGCAAAATGCTATGCATGAAGAAATCACTAAAAATATTGCGATTTCTTAATATTCCTTAATTGCGACTCGCAAATTGCAAGTTGCAATTAAGGAATACCTCCCCATTCATTCCTAAGGGCCTACAGGCTCATAGGAAGGAATGCGAAGACATTCTCAATTTGCGATTAGCAATTACCGAATCGCAAATTGAGAATGCAATTTCAAGGGTGCAGGGGTGTCCAAAGGACACCCTGTTGCACCCCTGAAATTAATCTGTACACATATATTGCGCACACACATGCCCTAAGGGCATGTGTGTGCGCAACATGAAACTTTGAAAAATGCAGAAAAGTGCATTTTTCAAAGATTTTGCAAATTACCATAGAGTTCAACTTCATGGTAATTTGCTCCCCCTATTAGCGAAATTGCTAATTTTTTTACTTTGTTGCATTGCATTGAAGGATTCTCAATTTGGGATTCCTTAAATGCAATCACAATTTAAGGAATCTCAATTTAGAGATTCCTTAAATTGCGATTTTTGCATTTGGGATGATGCATCCCAAATGCAAAAATACCGGTTGCAAAGGGGCAGATTCTGAGAATCTGCCCCTTTGTGACCAGATTTTCCTTTCATGCATCTGGGCCTTAGATTCTAACGGTAGTGCAGTCATTGAGAAGCCAAGCAGGTGAACTCTCTCTTCGCGTGAGTTCCAGGCTGCATTAGCCAGATATTGAATTTTGTTTGTGAATTTGGTCCCATTTTTTGCTGGGTGATCACGGACTCAGATGGACATTGTCCATTTCGGGGAGTCAAGGGTGGCCCCTTTTTTATGTCATAGGCCGGAGAACAGAAGGAGGTAGATTTTACATTTTAGACTAGGTTTGACCCACCCGGCCTCTAGTAAAAGGCCATGAGTTCTAGACTAGGTTTGACCTACCCTCATTCACCTGTTGGATTAATGTTTTATGTCACGAAAGAGCAGTCAGATGTTAGCGGGTTTCAATATTATTACAGGCCATGGTCGCTGCTTATTTATCACAGGCAGCGAACAGCCACTGACAAAGCCAATAGTTCTGACTTATAGGTATGATACTTTTAGCAGCAATATTGTCATGGTCTCCCCAGGGTTTCAAATGTTAGCATTTTTTCAATGTTATATAAAGGCCATGGTTGCTGCTCATTTAGGTTAGGCAGCAAACAGCCACTGAGAAAGCCAATAGTCCAGACTTATCGGTACGGTACTTGTAGCAGCAATATTGTCGTGTTGTCCCCAGGGCTTCAGATGTAAGCTTTTTTCAATATTATATTACAAGTCATGGTTGCTGCTGATTTATCTTATTTTTCAAAAACAAGGGAGACCCAATAAGTACCTAGGGACCTTGGGCAATCAACTATTAAGGAGAACAATGGTCCATAGGATTAAGTATTTCACAAAGACAAATGAAAATATAGACTCCAATCAGTACTATATTGGTTTTCTCAGTGCCCAGCCGGGCCTGAAATTTTATTTCAAGTATAGACAAAGTTAAAAGACCATCTGAGAGGTCTAATGCGAAAGTTGATAGGGTACAAGCCTGTACCTATCCAAAGTGCACTCGAAAAGAGTTCGAGGGTGAGAAGGTAAGCAAAGAAAAGAGGGTAAAGAATATCAGGCAAAAAGAACATGGGAGCCAATTGTCCCTTGCATCATTAGCATATTCGCAAGGCAAGTTCAGACAAACAGTTCATGTAACAATATAAACGCAATGGAAAGGTTACAGAACTGAAAAAGTGTCGACGGCGTTTCGATCCCCGGCTCCTAGTGAACTGGGATCATCATCAGGACTTTAACAACATATTGCCTGTATGTGCTTTTTGAGAACCTGTTAGAAATGAAAATTTGCAGGAATGGGAGAAAAGAAGAGAAAGGAAATTCTGTTTAAATACAGCACTTGTTTCAGGTACAATGCACATAGTATTCATTTGTGTCATGCCAAGGTGTTCATGTTGACTTCATTCTCAAGTATTCCAGTGTTACAATCTCATGCTTTCCGAGAGGGTGCAAGGGAGGATTTAAGCAAAAACCGACTCGACTTCTTATACCGTGAGCTTTCCGACACTGTCGTGGTTGTGGCTAGTTGTGTCGCTTTCAAGGGTGGAGCAGTGGTGAAGAGTCATGTCAAGTTCATGTTATTATGACCATGGAACCGGGTAAACTTCAAAAACGATTTGTCACGCTTTTGGTCTGTGGCTAAAGTCTCATCTCGTGATTGAAGCTATGGTGACTACGTCGTGAGCATGCGCTGCGTGAGCGTCCGAAAAACAGTGTGGCGAGATTATCTACGTGCCTATTTGAGTTACAACAATTGTGGGTGAAGAACACACCTGTGCGAGCGATCTTCTGGGGCCTCCTGTGAGTCTGGAGGAGACGATTGAGTGGAGGGCTGGTGCCTAAAGCGAAGGGGATCGGTTAGGATCAATAAACAATTTCATGCGGAGATATGTGGCGTGTGAGAGCAAGACAGTCGGTTACCTCGAGTTCCTAATCTAATGGGTTAGGATTGTTAATATTGGCTGCTATCCTGCATGGAGTGATGTCCTGCTTGGAAAGATTCAACCGTCAAGGAGGTGTATAGTCTATCCAACACCTCTTGGGAGTGTGCACTCTAATTATTACAGGGTCTGAAATCAAAAACGGAATTAAAATTAAGTAGAAAGCAAGGCATGCCGGTGGCAGGAAGGAGGGAGGGGGGGGGGAACCTTGAACCCTTACCTATAGTGCAGATGCGATGCTGCTTTACTCGCGATACGAGCAAGTTGCGGACGGCTTGCACAATGGCAGTTCGCCGGCTTCACGCAAATCCGGAAGTGAGCCCATACCCGGCACAGCTTATTTTAGTAACCAGGGAGGAGGGAGTGAGAGCGGCAGGGGGCGTGGAAAGTGTCCCGATGGCGGCCATCTTGGAGTGGTGTCAATTGGGCGAAATAAGTGATTGTGCTCGTATTCATGCATTTTAGATTGTCATAGGAATACTGTTACACTCTAATGTCAAAGATTAAAAACTGACTTATAATTACACTAAAGTGCGTTTCAAGTCTCAAAGTACAATTTCTGTCCACATTAGTATTAGATTACGCATTTGGACAACAACAGACATTGATTTGGAACAACTCATCCTTAAGAAACAACAAGCACTGGGACCAAAAAAGATGTCATACTTAACAATTGTTCCAGTAGTCTCTGGAGTCTGTTTCAATCCAGTCAGTCTCTCAAAGTGACCATATAACAATTTACAGCAATCCAGCCCAGTCCTCAATACGGTTCAGGCCATTCTGTATTGTGTCCAGAAGTATAATGCATTTTAGTTCCTCCTTATTAAGAAGTTGAGCCATGCATCCTCCTCTAGGTGGTAACTTCAATGCCTTCAGCACAGTCCAGCGTAAGTCATTTTCCGTGTGCTTGGCACTGATGAAATGTTCCACAAGCGGGGCATTAGGGGTTTGGCAGCGAATGCGGCTCTTGTGCTGGCAGATCCTTGTTTTTACCTTCTGTGAAGTTTGACCTACATACATTTTCATACATGGGCATTGAACCATATATATAACATTGCAGGTGTTACAATTTGACAGTGAAGAACTAGTAAAGGTGATATTGTTAAATACTCTGGTTTTCCCTTCAATAGTCATATCACACACACTGCAGTTCCCACATTTTACATGTCCTACAATGGGGGACAGACCCCATATAGTTTCAAGCGTGGAGGATTGAGTAGGACTTGGCAGTGCTGCTCGGACTAAGTGGTCCTTCAAGTTTTTGCTTTTTTTAAAAGCAAATAAAGGACGTTCAATGTCTAGGACACCTGCATTAATGACAGACCAATGGCGGAGTATCATTTTTCTCATTTTGTTCGACACTGGGGAGAAAGTAGTAACACAGGCTATTCTCTCCTGTGGTGTCTTTAGAGTAGGTGTCAGCAAGGTTTCTCTGGGTCTGTACCATGCTCTTTTGAGTGCATTTTTGACAATTCGCCTTGGATAGCCCCTGTTTTTAAGTTTGTCTGCCAGAATGGCACTTTCTTTGAAGTAGTCCTGCCTACAGGAGCAATTTCTCCTGATTCGCAGGAACTGAGAGAATGTGAGTGAATCCCGCAGGGCTCTAGGATGATTGCTTGAATAGTCTAGCAGTGTGTTGCGCTCTGTGGTTTTTCTAAACAGACGTGTCAGAAGAACTCCCTCCTGGTGGAAGATGGAAAGGTCCAGGAAGTCAATAGAAGATTTATCTGATGTGAGGGTAAAGTGGAGGCCACAGCAATTATTATCCATCCAGTGTTGGAAGTGGCGCAGATCACTGACTTCGCATCTCCAAATCATGAAGATGTCGTCAATGTATCTGCGCCACAATCCAATTCCTGAATAGAAGGGGTTGGATGGAGAAAGTATCACCTCCTTTTCAATCTCATTCATGAAAAGTATAGCCAAATTTGAAGCAAAAATTGCCCCCATACTGGTGCCCTTTATCTGCTGATAGAAGAGGCCATTAAATGTAAAAAAAATTCTCGTCAGACAGATTTCGAGTAATTGTAAAATGAATGATGTTGGTATTGCGTGAGGGCGTGGACGTGTGTCCAGGGTTTTTTGAATCACCTTAAGGGCCGCTATCTGAGGGATATTTGTATAAAGGGACTCCACGTCCATGGTTCAAAGGGTGTCTGTTAACGGGTCAAAAGGTAAATTTTCAACCAGTGAAATCATGGACATGGAGTCTCTCACGTAGCAAGGGGTGGAAGGGACGAATTCCTTTATGAAAAAGTCGATAAAGGCTCCTAATGGCTCTAGAATTGACCCACAAGCTGAAACTATAGGACGACCAGGTGGTGCAGTTAGACTCTTATGAATTTTCGGAAGAGTGTATATCACTGGTGTTCTAGGGCTTTTGATATTTAGGTAGTTAAACTCTTTCTTAGATAAGAAACCTTCTGTCACTGCGTCTGTGGTGATTTTCTTTATCAGTTCCTGAATTTCCTTTGTTGGGTTGGACGCTAGCCTTTGGTAATGTTCCTTATTGTCCAGCTGCCTTTGTATTTCTGCAGTATAAGAATCTAGATCTTGGAGAACGATTCCACCGCCCTTATCGGCACTCTTAATGATCAAAGAGTTGTTCATTTTAAGTGTAGTAATGGCCTGTTTTTCTTTTAGTGTGATATTGTATGGAGTGAAACTGCGGGTGTTTTGTAGTATAGAGAGATCTTTTAATACCAACTTCTCAAAGGTAATTATCTCAGGTGGGATCATACCTGAGGTTGGAGAGAAGGTAGAGGGTGGCCGGAAGGGAGTTAAAGCATTACTTTCTGGACTGGGGTGTAGTTGAAAGAATGCCTTGAGACGAATCCGTCTAAAGAACCTCATTAGTTCCGTTTGCAGTTCCAAATAGTTGGGAGGCATTGTGGGAACAAAGGTAAGTCCTTTTCTGAGAAGGGAAACTTCATCCTCCCCTAAGGAGTGATTAGAGATATTAAAAATTGGGATAGTCTCTGTGTGTGCGGAAGGAGAATTTACCACTGATAGAAATTGTTCCTCGTCCGCCGTTCCCCCGGTGGGTTGGCTCCCATGTTCTTTTTGCCTGATATTCTTTACCCTCTTTTCTTTGCTTACCTTCTCACCCTCGAACTCTTTTTGAGTGCACTTTGGATAGGTACAGGCTTGTACCCTATCAACTTTCGCCTTAGACCTCTCAGATGGTCTTTTAACTTTGTCTATACTTGAAATAAAATTTCAGGCCCGGCTGGGCACTGAGAAAACCAATATAGTACTGATTGGAGTCTATATTTTCATTTGTCTTTGTGAAATACTTAATCCTATGGACCATTGTTCTCCTTAATAGCTGATTTATCTTAGGCAGCGAACAGCCACTGACAAAGCCAATAGTCCTGACTAAAGGTATGATATTTGTAATATATAGCTGGGGAAATGACAGAAAGACTACAAGTGTGCAGCACACTAGGCTAGACCCCAGTTCTGTTGTTACAGTCGCTGCACCTTCTTAACTTTAGTTGTTACTGCAGCGGAAAGCCATTAAGGGATGATAATATTTCATTCAAAGGCAATTAACACCGTGGTGGGCATAGGAATGAATTCATTGTGATGTATAAATGCGGGAAGTAAACCATTACATCAATAAATAAATACCAGCAGCTGGGTTCCTATGTGATTTAGCACTGTTGTCGGTAAGCACTTTACCATACGTGCCCTGTGTTAGAACGAGGCCACATGCCCGCGTCCTCTTGATCCTTTTTTGGTAAGTAAAGGACCTTTAATCTTAAATGAGACATTCACTGGCCTATCTTAAGCAGAGGTGATTTTCATAGGAAAGTGCTTATTTCGGGAACTGTTTATGAGGAGCCACTACCAGAGTGAAATACATAAAGTGATACATGTTGAGGAATTTTTAGGGCCTGGAGCAATGTAACCTTGGCTGGACCGATTATTTCAATGTACTCATGATCTACATTTATTTATTTATTTATTTATGTAATTTGTACAGCGTGAACAATTGCCCGTAGGCGTCTCGGCGCAAAAAACTGTGCATGTATTCCCGAAGGCTGAGCCAGTAACTATTCTTGATCAAACAGCCAGGTCTTTATTTTTCTGCGGAAATGCATCAAGGACGGGCTATCTTCGATAGATGCTGGCAGGGAATTCCATAATCTGGGAGCTGCCACTAGGAAGCGTCTATCGCCCCAGTTGACTGTTTTTGTTCGCGGTATATGCAAGAGTTTAAGGTTGTTGGATCGGAGCGATCTTGTGGAGGACTGGAACCTGGAGTTGGGATTTCAGGAAGTGCGGACCATAGTTGTGCAATGCTTTATAGAGTATGCACAGCGTTTTAAACTTGATCCTGTTCTGAATCTTGAGCCAATGCAGGTCCCTTATTGTCTCCGAGATTGGTGAGAACTTCGGGGTTCCAGACAGGAGACGGGCTGCACCATTCTGGATGGTCTGCATTTTGTTGGTCACTCTTGCTTGGGCGTTGATGAATAAGCCGTTACAGTAGTCAAGAGATGACAACACAAGGGCGCTTACCAGCGTCTTACCTGCCGTAGTTGGTAGGAACGGCATGATTTTCTTTATCAGCCTGAGTTTATGGTGGGCGGTTGCTGCTATTTTATTTGAGTGGGCCATAAAATTTAGTTTATCGTCAAAAGTCACCCCTAGATTTCTGACGGTGGGGACTGGCATAGGTGGAGTTCCGTGCGTAGGGGGCCACCAGGTAGTTGACCATCCGGGGGAAGATGTCCAAATATGACGACCTCCATTTTTTCAGAGTTTAGCTTTAGGCAATTGGAGGCCATCCACTCTCCGATCGCCCGCATGCCCTCTTGGAAGTTTTCTGCTACCTTTTCTCCAATCCCGTTGATGGCCAGCACAAGCTGCGTATCATCTGCATATGAGGTAAGGCTCATCCCATGGGCCTTGATGACAGAGGCCAGATCCGACACATAGATATTGAATAGTGTCGGACTGAGGGATGAGCCTTGGGGAACCCCACACGGTAGTGACAGCTTGTGTGATTGAAAGGGCCCCAATGTGACCACCTGTGATCTCCCCGCCAGGAAGGAGGAAAGCAGATTTTTAGCCATGTGGCGGAGGCCCAAGTTTTCGGCACGGTCGACCAAGATCTTGTGGTCGACCGTGTTGAAGGCTGCAGACAGATCGAGCAATACCAGTATTGCTGTACCTCCCTGGTCCCGGATCACTCTTATGTCCTCTGTTGCTTTTATTAAGGCAGTTTCGGTTCCATGGTACTTGCGGAAGCCAAATTGGGTGTTGTCCAGTTGTTGGTGTTTCTCTATGAACTCTGAGAGTTGTATGTTCATAGCCGTTTCCGCTGCCTTAGCTAGAAAGGGAAGACTGGCTATGGGGTGGTAGTTTTTTAGTTGGTCCTTGTCCAGATTGGCTTTCTTAAGTAGGGGCTTGACCAAGGTGTTTTTCAGGGAGTCCGGGTATATCCCTGTTCTGAACATTGTGTTGCAGATTGAGACAATATCAGGGGCGAGATAGTCCATGATCGGACTAATGACTTTAAGAGGACAGGGATCTAATGCTGATCCTGATTTAATAGTGGCCGTTATTTCCTTGATTTGTGTTTCTCCAAGGTCTATGAACTGAGATAGTTCGATATTATTAATCCCGTTGTTGGATATGGGTGAGTTGATTACTGTTTTTGTGGAGAACGCTTGGTATATATCATTCACCTTTGTGAAGAAGAAATTGGCCAGTGAATCACAAAAGACTTGGGATTGTGGTGGATTCAAGTCCGGTGCGTTTCCCGCTAAGACCTTAGTTATCTCAAAGAGTTTTTTACTTGAGTTTTTAGCAGTGTTGATCTGTTCGGTAAAGTAGGTTTTCTTTGTCTCGACAATGAGGGCTTTATATTGTCCAAGTGCTTCCTTGTAACTAGCCTTGCTTTCAGCGCTATAGGATCTGCGCCAGTGTCTCTCCCTGTTTCTGCAGAATTGTCTCTTAATACGTAGTTCCTCTGTGAACCATGGGGCTGATGGCGTTGTTCTATTTCTTGAAAGTTTTTTAGTTGGGGCTAGGGAGTAGGTAGCGATACCTATCCACTCCGGAAATTGTCGGGTGGCCGAGTTAGGATCAAAGGATGGATCAGGTCGGGTTCTTTCAAGTAAGGCTGTTAGCTCCGCTTGATCGATGTCCTTCCATACCTTGATGGCTTGTTGTTTCCATGCGGGGTGGGGTCTAATTCTATTTAATTTTACTGATATTTTTATTAAAATGGCGAAGTGGTCAGTCCATGGCATTGGTACGGTGTCTATTATATTTACGCCTTGCATGAAGATGTCGTCTAAAGTGTGGCCGGCTATATGGGTAGGGGTGGTGACCAGTTGCCGAAGACTCATGGTGTCCATGTCTGATATCAAAGTGCGGGTGTCCTTGTCAGATGCATTCTCAAGATGGAAGTTCAGGTCGCCCAGTACTGTAAATGAATCTTCCAGCGATGGAGCTTCTAGTATTGAGCCTAGGTTAGCTAGGAAGCTGGTGCGAGAGCCTGGGGGTTGATATAGGAGGATGCCTTTAAAATGGAACGACAAAGTGAGTTTAAGATCGAAAAGGAGGGCTTCACAGGTGGTGGAGGGGATGTGTGATATTCTTACCGTTATGTGGTCGCGGGCGATGATGGCTAGTCCTCCTCCGCGCTGCCCTACTCTACCTAGGCGATAGGCGTTATAGGCTGGGGGGGTCGCGACTGCCATGTCAGGATCGGATGCTTCATCCGTCCATGTCTCAGTAAGAAAGAGGCAGTCTAAGTTGTTATCGATGATGAAGTCATGTATTTCCTGCCGGTGCTTGACAAGGGATCGTGCATTAATGAGTGCAGCGGAGATATCGGTGGACTTAGATGCAGTAGCAGCATGAGTTTTGACCTTATCATTGGCTATCTGTAGCTTAACGTTGCAATGAGGACATGTGAATTTTGTGGTGTCCAAACATGTGTGTGGATTATATTGAGCGCAGTCGGTGTTAGTCGTGCGCAGTGCCATCAATGTAGATTTGGGATAGATATGGGGAACCTGTCGAGGATGTTGATCAGGGGTTCTGGCCCTTGGCCCGGTCTCGGCACGGACGAGCACAGACGGGCTTGCCTTAGGCGCGCCCGCTGCGCGTCCGGAAATGGCACATTTTTATGAGACACGGAGGTCGACTACCGAGGGCGTGGCCTCGGGAAAAGGGCTGTGGCCGTGCTTCGCACCAGGAATGGCGGGGCTGGCTTTTTTGTAGTTTATTTCCGTGGGCAGCACTAAGATCCGCTGCACGGAGATGCAAATGAGAGCCAAAATGCGGTAAGGGTGAGCTCTTAATGTTAAAATAAACAGTGACAATAAGTTGTTAAAAACAAATAGCTAAGCTCCCGGCTTCCGCCTCAGGAGACACACAGTATCTGCAGGTCGCTCGTAGTCAGCGGCGTTTTATTAGGCGGAAAGTGGGCGTGGCCTTGGGGAAAGGGGCGTGGCCGTGCTTCGCGCCAGGAATGGTGGGGCTGGCTTTGTTGTAGTCGATTTCCGTGGGCAGTGCTAAGACCCGCTGCACGGAGATGCAAATGAGAGCCAAAATGCGGTAAGGGTGAGCTCTTAATGTTAAAATAAACAGTGACAATTGTGACAATAAGTTTTTAAAAACAAATAAAATAAAAACAAACATTTGACATCTGTTCCCCTTTTACACAGTGTCTTCAAATCTGAAATGGTTCACAATAAGGTATAGTGAATATAAGTGGTGATGTCCCCCTGTTGACACAGCTTTCCAATATAAAACGTTTTAGCTTCAGCACTATTGAAGTATTACTAAAGTGCTATTATGCTCAACTCTGTGCTCCAGGTATATGCTTTAGGGATTCTGCTTTGAGTTTGACCAAACGTTTGTAGCATCAGCATTTCCTTAGGTGACCACAGGTGAGGTTGGGCAAGTCTGTGAATCTCTTGCAGCGGTATACGGAGGGATCCCCATGTCGTCTGGCTCGTCCTTTACTAAGGACTGTCACTGTAAGTCTAATGTCACTGTTTCGCGAAGCATGCAACTGGTGCAATGCTAAGCTTCCTCAGTGGGGGGTCTGAAGGTAATATGAAGGTAATCGAATGGATACTAGGCTAGGTACTCACATTGAAAGTCTGATTTCAATCTGCCCCCAGGTTCAGCAAGCACAAGGTAACCCTTCATGTCTGATTTTGCCTTGATTAGGATGAAGCCTTAGGAAATTTTGTCTGGGTTTAGAGGCATTGATGATGCACAGGATGCCGACACACAGAGGAAAGGGCTACGCCACCTATAGGTATTCCATGCTATTGCAGACACAGTGATAGGATTAGATCCCTCACTGGAGTACTGTGATGTGTAATCTCAGGGACAGTGGTGGGAAGAGAAATAGCGGGGAGGGTCACTCAGTTACCCTCCCAACACTGATGACGTCAAAGCAGTACACCTCAGGCCATGTTGTCATACCTTTAAGGGTATCCCTGCGCACAGGGCGGCGGTACTTAAGAATTTGGGGGCCTGTGTCTAAAACCCTTGGCACCATCTGCTGGTACACGTAAGGTTTGATGGGGTGTCATGTCACACACATTCGCTCATACACGTATGTGTTGACGAACTTCCGGAGTACCGTTAGCATCGGCCTGGCTAGAAATGTCCTTGTCTGCAGCATAATGTTAGTAACAATGAATGCGCTGTGTCACTGCACTTCGCACTGTGTATCGTCCGTAAGGAGTCATGAAGGCGCTATTGTATTCACTGTGGACCCCCAGGTCTATTAGTTAATAAGGGTCATACTACCGGGAACCCTAGATGTAACACTAATTCAAAATACTCCGCATGTGACACAGACTCTTGGTATGCTAAACACTTGTAGTTGCAAGCTTTATGGGACTGCGTCTGGTGCGAATCTTAGTAAGGCTTAGCATGTGACTGCAATGTAATACGGGCATGTGTGCTGCAGCTTTCATCAGGAAGCCAGAAACACTAATCGTTTGTGTTCAACTTTTCCATTTATGTATGGCCAGGTCCATGGCGGATATCTGGGAAGTGCTCCACACCGCAACAACTGCAACAGGTGGACAGCCAAAGGAACGCGTACGTCAGGTACAGGAATGACGACGTGAAGTGTGATGGGCAATCGATCAAGGACTCAGGAGGTGCCAACACTGGTTGATTGTTTATTGGTGTGTTAACCCTAGATTTGGCTGGCCGCAGTAATGTAGCGGGATGTTGCTTCACATAAGATGGCAGTATGTTCCTAATCAGGAAATTGTATTTCTACAGTAACGGTGCCTGTGCTTGCAGGGCCACCGTGATCGTCATACTGTATTCATAGGTTACCAATTGGTAGGGACAACAATAGTGATGTGTCAGTGCACAGGGGTTTGCCTGGCCAGCCTGGCCAAACTCAGGAGTAATAGGCCTATGCAACACCTCAGCACCCCATGTCGGGAAGCTGGATTCTGCCTTTACGGGGGCCCGAGCTCCCAGTTGCCATTATAGTAGACACTTTGTAAAACTAAGAAGTAAGGTCCATGCGGGGCAAGGGGTAGGCTGGACCCTATTATATCAGACAAAAAATAGAAATGTGCCTACACCCATCTTTACTCTTAGTGAATTCTTCACATGAGGATCAAACACACCATTGTTTAATCTGACCTGGTATTTTTATTTATACCCATCCCTTTTGTAGTGTTTTTATATCTTGTATTTTGTCTCTCAAGCAGACAAGGAGAAACTGTACATCTACATACAATTACATGAATATACAATAATATTTACACACATGTATATACATTTCAAAGAAACAAATGACATACATCCAAAGCAAAACAAACATCAAACATTTCAGTTTTTCATAATGTGGAATAAATCTGTATCCAAAAATCAAGGAAAAAGTCAAAAACAGGAGCAAAAAGGATTTTTGAGATCAATTTTCACTAGTAACCGCTAGTATACATTATCAATGTGATTGCTTGCTCCTGCAGATGTGCCGACGCGTTTCGAGTTCAGGGAAACCAGTTCCCGAACTCTCATCAGGGCCTTGTCACTATTCTGTATAGGATGCAAACAAACAAAGTTTTATTAACACCCTACACCCCTAACTCCTATCTCCTATTGCACCAAAAAGGTTGAATGTGTACCTGTAACAATCTGATTCACTGAACCTCTCAAACTTCAAGTAAAGGTTCAGGTTCACTTTCAAGTCTCCTTATTGTGGTGGCCGCTACTTATCAACCTGTTCAGAGTTAATGACTCCCTGAAAGTGGAGAACATATACATCAGAACGCTGTATATTTAAAATGAGGAGGTCGTCATACTTAGAGAATAATACAAAATCAGTTTCTCATACCTCTGTTTCGATTGCTGGTATTTGTCTTTAGGAAGTAATTGTCGAGCTGCTCACTGCTTATTTAATGGTTCTGCCAGGAAACAAGAACCTATTAGGCCCTAGACACACACTACTTAAAGCATAAGCCAATAATTTAAATATAAACAGCACAACCCACGTACTTGCCGCAGGTGCTGTTAGTCATTTCTGATGTATTAGACCTTCATTGTCATGTCCGGACAAAATCCGAGATAGAACTGGCATAATTAGAGGGGAAGGAAAAAGAGGTTGGAGTTATTTAACTTAGTGCGAGAGGTTTAAACGCACTATCTGCATCCTACTTATTTCCTGGTTAAAAGCGTACCTGCTGCCAATGTTGTTACCGGCGTCCACTCTAAATGTTTGCTCGTCGTCTGGCCGCGCTCGATCCCTGCAAGCATAACGATATATACTCAGTCTATCCTAGTTGTCAAGCTCACCCTTGGATAAATAAATACACCGAGGCAGAGGCTACTTTCTACGTCTTACTTTATTCCCTGGCAGCCTCAGACTGCCTTACAGACTAGGAATGCTGCTTCCTGTCTCCTCACTTCCTTTTCCTCTTTCCTACTTGCCTGTCCTGTCTCGAAGGTCAGGCGAGGCAACGTGACATCTCCCCGGTTTCACAAAGTCTTGCTTCTGCTACATCTCCTCTACTAACCGCCGAGGTTTCCTGATGAGGCGGTGGGGGCGTCTCTCTTGTTCCCGCGGTGAGCTCTGACGTCTTGTGACTTCCACAGTTCTGGCCGGGCTGTGGATGTTTTGGTCGCTGCTGTCACTGTGGTTGTGAGACTCACTTGAGGTTTGGCTCGACGAGGTCCCTCGTCGGGAATTTTGGTTGCATTTCTTGAAGTGCGAGATGTTTCTCGTTATTTGTTTGTGGTCCGATTTGGCTGTAATCATGGTCCCTTTTCTTTTGACGACTTGGAAGGGGATGTCGAGGTACCGGCTGTCTGCCTTGGCGCGCCGATCACTCCGGACAATCACCCAGTCTCCTTCTTGGATGTTAGTGTCTTTGGCATGTCTTCGTTGGTCAGCGTAGGTCTTCATTCGGTGCTTATTCCTGTGATCTATCTCGACTAGCGTGTTGTGGTCGACGGTGACAGGCCGCTGTTGGGGCGCGGGATCTGCCATGGGAAGTCGAGTCCGTGGTGTCCTGCCTAGCATCACAGTGGCTGGGCATTGATTGGTGGTGCTGTGAGGAGTGTTCCGATATGCTCGTAACACTTCATTTAATGTCTGTTGGACATCTCTGTGAGTTAATTCAGTCTGTTGAATCGCCCTTTTGAGTGTCCCCATGAACCGCTCCACCATGCCATTGGCTTGTGGCCATAGTGGAGTGATCTTCTTGTGTTTGAAGTTAAGATGTGCAGCAAAGTTTGCAAACTCATGTCCGTTAAAAGGTGGTCCGTTGTCTGTTTTTACTCGAAGTGGAATGCCCCATGCAGCAAAGGTTTCATCCAGCACTGGGATTACTGTCGTTGCTCGAGTTGATGGTATTAGTTGTGCAAAGGGGAACCGGGAGTACTCATCCATGATGACAATGATGTATTGTCCTGATTGCAGTGGTCCGAAAAAGTCAACTGCTACTTGCTGCCATACTCTTTCTGGTAGGTCCGACATTAGTAGTGGTGCTGGGGGTTCTTCCCGACTGACCACTTGGCAGGTCATACAGTCTTTCAGGGTTGTTTCTACCATGTGGTCAAGTGTGGGGAACCACACGCGTTCTCTTAAGGCTTTCTTGGTTGCGTTGATACCTCGGTGTCCTTCGTGGGCCAAATTGACAACTCCTTGGCGCAGGCCGTTGTCACTGATGGAAAGTTCGTCACGCACTCGCTGAAATGCAGCCAGATCCTGCCGCGTGGAGTCGGAGTCCTGTGGCGAGTGTTTCACGTCTCTCCAGGAGTTCGTGCGGATGCGAGCCATGACAGCTTGAATGAGCGGGTCAGACGTGGATGCTTCCTGAATGGCGGCGATGGGGACTGTGGGTGGACAGGCCGCGTCAATGACGAAGTGGAGATATTCATCAGCTACAGACAGGGCGTTCCGGACTCCGGCCACAGGGTGGCGCGACATGAAATCTGCCGGGTTCTCAGCTTTGCCGGGTTTATGTATGATTGTGAATATGTAGTCTTGCAAGCGTAGGCCCCACCGTTCGATACGAGGAGGCATCTTGGCGTTGGGATTGCCGAAGATGGTGATGAGAGCTTGGTGGTCTGTGATGATTGTGAAGTGCTTGCCGTACACAAACAAATGGAAATGTTCACAGGCCCACACTACAGCGAGGCTTTCTTTCTCCGGTTGAGAGTAGGCTTTTTCAGTGTCCGTGAGGCTGCGGCTTGCATACGCGATGATGTGGCGTTGGTCTGAATCATCCCGGTATTGGGCCAAGATGGCGCCCAGGCCTACTGGGCTGGCGTCGACTGTGATTTCTGTCTTTTTCTTGGTGTCAAAGTACGCCAGGTTTGTGGCAGATCCTACTGCTTGCTTGATGGTGTTGAAGGCTAGTTGGCATGGTTCAGTCCAGTCAAAGGATTGACCCTGGCGAGTAAGTTCACGTAGGGGGTAGCTGATCGTGGCGTAGTCGCGAATATATCGCGCACAGTAGCTCGCCATGCCTAAAAAGGAGCGAAGGTCACTTACGTCTCGAGGTGTCGGGGTGTCTGCAAGTGCTACTACCTTCTCTGGATCGGGTCGCATCCCCTCCTTGGAGAAGATATGTCCGTAAAATTTCAGGGTGTCTCTGTGAAATTCACATTTGCTGGCGTTGAGAGTCAGGTTTGCAGTCAGCAGAGCGTGACAGACTCTGTCCAGCGCTGTGTCATGTTCGGTTTGATCTTTTCCGAATACCAGTAGGTCATCGCTGTAATTAAAAGCATTGGGGATGCCTTGAATGACCCGTCTGATGGCTTCTTGGAAGATCTCGGCAGCCGAAGAGATGCCGAAGTTCAGCCGTTTGTATCGGAACAGGCCTTGGTGCGTAGTGAATGTGGTGATATATCTTGATTTTTCATGGAGCTCCAGTTGGTGATAGCCTTTGTTAAGGTCAAGTTTTGAGAAGACAGTGGCTCCATTTAGCTTCGTAATCATATCACTGATGTGTGGCCCAGGATGACGCTCCCGCTCGATGGCGGTGTTGGGTGCACGCATGTCAACACACAGGCGGACTTTGTTGTCTTGTCCTTTCTTGGGGACTACCACAACCGGGGACACCCATGGTGTGGGTCCTGACGTGCGTTCGATAATGTCAGTCTGGAGTAGATCCTGTAGCTCATCGTCCACGGCTTGTTGGAGGTGGAACGGTACCTTTCTATGGTGTTGAGCGATGGGCGTCACCTTCTCATTGATGTGGAGCTTTACTTTGAAGTGGTTTAGTCTTCCAAGGCCTTTAAAGAGGTTTGGGAATTTTGCTGTAATGTCTGGAGCATCTTCTGTCATGTAGAGGAGCTCTACTAGTTTGAGTCTTTCTGCCGTTGGTAGGCTGAGGAGGCAATCCGCCACATCCGGACCCTCTACCACATGGATATATGCGTCAACTGTCCGGTCTTTGAATGTGAGGGTGATGTGGAATCGACCCAGACACGGCAGGGGCTTACGCGACATCCAGGTGAAGATGCGGACAGCAGCAGGAGACAATTTGGGCTTTTGTTTCATGTTATGGTATTCCAGGGCGCAGATGTAATTTAATGATGCTCCTGAGTCCAGAACAAATTTCGCCGGATGGTTGCCAATGAGGATGTCCAGTTTCGGGTATCGTTTTAGACGGTCTGGGTCAGATACCATGCAAATGTATTCATCGCTTTCTTGAGATGTCGGGGTGCGTGATGAGGAAGACCCGCTGGATGTGTCTCTACGTGATCGATAGGAGTCAGATGTGTGATGCCTGGTTCGATGGAGGCTCTCGGAGCGGCTTCTGGACTGGCCAGAGTAGGCAGACCGGGCGCTGGAGTTTGATGAGCTGGAGGATCGGCTGTCTCTTCCCTTGATGGCCCTGGCATGATGGCGGGTGTCACGATGGCGAGTGTCACGGCCTCTGGTCGATGATGCGTGGGGTGACCGCTTGGCTTGGCACGCCACTTCGAAATGATTGTCACGCCCGCAGCGATGACACCGCTGGCCAATTGCTGGGCACTGCCCTGAGTGTGGGTAGTCCTGACCACATCGGTAGCAGGTGGGCGCAGACTTGGCCGATGTGGAGTGGCGCGAGCTTCCTTTGGATGGTGCCTTTCGGGAAGAATGGGATTTGTGAGAGCTCGACGTGGTCCTGGATGATTTGGATGTTCGGTGTGACTGAACGCGTAGTGCGTGATGATCTTTGTGGTCGGATTTCTGCGTGCCCATTCGCTTGGCATAGTCTTCTGCCTGATCGTTTATCCTGGTTAGCTCTTCAATTTCCTCCAGCGAATGCGGTTTCTTGAGCAGTCGTCGACGGAGGGTTTCGGAGTAGCATCCACTGATGATGCGGAGTCTCAGGGCATCCTCAGTTTTGAAGTTGTCGAAGTCGCAGTATTGGGCTAGCCTCCTGATGCGCATGATGAAATCACTCATGCATTCGTCTTTGTCTTGTGCGGCTAGATGAAAGGTGTGCCGTTCGTAGTCCACATTGCGTTTGTGAAGGAATCGTCTGTCAAGAGCAAGTTTTACTTCATCATAGGTGGCGGTTGTTATATTTGGTAGTTCTTTGATGATTTGTGCAATGTCCGGACCGACGAGGTTTCTTAGGGCTACTATTTTCTGTTTTGAATCTTCTACTCGGGACCCAATCATGTAGTCCTCGAAGTCTTCACTCCACCGTTTCCACGCGGGGCCCATGCTGTTGCCTGGTGTTAGAGGTAGGGGCAGCGGTTGGCGCATGAAGGACGCTCCAATGGGATTGTTGGCCATGGTTGGTGCGTCGCCTGGAGTAGGTGGGGTGGACGAAGAACCCCCTGGGTTTGGTTGTAGAGCCGCTGTGGCTGCTTGCCCTGGGTTTGGTTGTAGAGCCGCTGTGGCTGCTTGTATTGGGCTCGTGCTACTGGATGAGCTATCAGGATGTATGTCGGACATCTGTACTGTCCCTTCGGAGGAATGAATGGATTGGCCTGGATGTGCAGTGATTGCAGTCTTTCTAAAGAATTTCCAGGGTCCTCTGTGGCTCTGTGTGCACTTTGTATTGCTGTCTGCACGTGTTGCCTGTCAATTGTAGGCTTTGAGAGCATTCAGGCTTGTGTAGTTGTGTTTTCGCGCTCTTTTTGGCTAGGAAAGTGTAATTCTTAAATGGCGCCTGACCTCAAGATGGCCGCCATTACTTGAGCGTGTGCCATGTAGAGCGCCGGCGCCTGACTTCAAAATGGCCGCCGCGCGGGACGTCTCGCGTCTTACTTGTGCTGAGGGTCTTATCTTCTTTCAAGTTCAGCGTCGCTGGAGCTGCTGGTCGCTGGGGCTGCTGGTCGGGACTCACCCTCCGCTCTGAATGTAGGCAGCTTCTCCCTCGCGTCAGGATCTTTAGGTAGGTCGAGTCGGCTTGTGCTCGAATCGAGACCACGTGGGGTAGCGCTCTGGCATACGCGCTCCCCTTCCTCTGTGGGTGATATTCAGCTTTCACTGCAGCAGGCAGGGATTGCTTGGGCCACTCGGCGGATGTTCAGATCCGCGCCTCTGGCGTTGTATGGATGTTGGCAGCGCCGGCATCAGTTTAGATTTTCGCGCTCTCCGCGTTACCGGCAGGCAGGCTGCTGAGCTCGGTGGTCGGCCGCTTCATTCGGCTGGGTGATGTTAGGGTTGTGGGTGTTAGGGATATCCCACCCTCGTCGCCATCGTCAAGCTCACCCTTGGATAAATAAATACACCGAGGCAGAGGCTACTTTCTACGTCTTACTTTATTCCCTGGCAGCCTCAGACTGCCTTACAGACTAGGAATGCTGCTTCCTGTCTCCTCACTTCCTTTTCCTCTTTCCTACTTGCCTGTCCTGTCTCGAAGGTCAGGCGAGGCGACGTGACATCAGTGTTAATAATTTGTGCTTAAATTGCTAATATTAACAGTGTCCCAAGGACGCTTAACTGACTAGTTACCTGTTTGCTAGCTCGACCTTCCCCGCTCACCAACTCGCTATCCTCAGAGCAGCAGCCATCTTGGAGCTCAGGCTTTGAACTTCCTTTATCAAAATAGGGCATTCTGGGGCATGTAGTTTCAAATACATTCATATAGTATTTTGTGAAAGAAAGAATATACTTTCTCACTAGTGTATGGGTTACTAATGAGTGCACGAACATTTCAAACATTTAGGCAGGTGCAGCTACAGCTCTACTTTTACAATCTCGATAAATCCGACAGGCTATTGAGACCTGTCATTGTGCTATTAAATTTAAGAATTTGGTATGCTTCTCTTTGTAACAGCACTTTGTCAATATCAGCAGGGCGTTTTGTTTGGTTCACAGTACATAAGATTGACCATTTAAAATAATTTTCGCTATGTGATTTTTCCACTAAATGCTCGACCATAAGGACTTTCTTTTAGATACTCGATCTATGCTGGCTGATTCTAAAATTCACCTGTTGATTAGTCTTTCCAATGTAGGTCTTTTTACATGGACAAATTATTACGTAAACAAAGTTTTTTGTTTTACAATTGGAAAAACCTGAGTGTTTCCACTTAACACCTGCATGGTGAAATTCATTCCCTTCAATCGTATTTGGACGGCCACACAGTTCCCACATTTTTGGTGGCCCTCCAATGGTTTCATATTCCAAAGTGATAATAAATCACTCCTTGCTTTTGGTATAGCGATATCAGCCCTCACTATTTGTTGCCATATATTTTGTTTTTTTCTGTATGCGAATATAGGTCGCGGGAAAGGACATTCCAATTCTTCTAACAGGTGCCAATTCTTTAACACCGCTTGCCTCATTTTAATTGTGTCTGGCCCGAACATAGTCACACACACTAGTTGCTCCAGCTCCTTTTTCTTTTTCGTCTGAAGGAGACATTCTCGGGGTGTGAATCGTGCCCTTTTAAACGAGTGTTTAAGGAGTTTTTGGGATAATTTCAGCACAGAAAGTTTGGGCGTGTTCATCAAAGTCACACAGCTCTGTGAAATTTCTACGTACACGTAGAAGCTGCCCATACGGCAGATTCGCTTTTAGATTTCTGGGATGGTGGCTTCTGTGGTGCAAGATGGTATTTTTATCAGTAGCCTTCTTATACAGAGTTGTTTTTAAGTGTCCATCAAGCCCACTTAATTCAACATCCAAAATTTAATTTTCGCCTTGCTGTGTTCCATAGAGAATTTTATATCTTTGTGTCTGGCATTAATCCAATCATGGAAGGCCAACAGCTCGGTCTGGCTCCCCTGCCACAGGAGCCAGACGTCGTCTATATAGCGCAACCATTGATTGATGTGAGACAAAAATGGGTTATTAGTCTCAACAAATTTCTCTTCATATTGTGCCATGAAGAGGACTGCCATCGCTGGGGCATAAGGACATCCCATGGCAGTCCCCTTCACCTGCATGTAGATTTGCTCATTAAAAGTAAAATAATTCTTTTTAGAGCAATTTCAGCCAATTTTAGAATAAAAGATGTGGGCACCCTATGGGGTCTCTCTCTCCTTTCCAAATACAATTCCATCACCTCAAGTGCCTCATCCTGAGGGATCTGTGTATAGAGGGACGTTACGTCCATGGTCACCATTATTTGTGTGTCTTGATCAAAAGGGGTCCCTTCAACCTTTGTCAAAAAATATGTTGTGTCTCTTAAATATGATTTAACTTCTTTAAGAAACAGCTTTAAAAAGAAGTCGACATATTTCGAAATTGGCTCAAGGCAAGAGTCACAGCCCGAGACTATGGGCCGTCCCGGCGGTTCACTCAAGCTTTTGTGGATCTTTGGTGAAAGATATAGGACGGGGGTTCTGGGGAACTTTTTTCACCCCCAAAAAACCTCCTTCCTGCCCAACTGCAACATTTCTGAGATCACACCCTGGATTTGTTTAACAGGATCCTCTGATAGCAGTCGGTACCATGTTTCGTTCTTGACTTGTTTTAAGCCCTCAGTTAGATACATGTCGCGGGGCCAGATGACTACCGCCCGCCTTTGTCGGCCTGTTTTATAACCACAGAAGAGTCTTCTTTCAGACTCTGTATTGCCCTTCGTTGTCCATGGCTGATGTTTTGCGGGACATATTTTTTACTTTTTTCGAGTTTGGTAATAGATGATAGCAGCACCTGCTCAAATGCCTGTATTTGTTTTGGAACAATTTGACTCGGGACACATTTTGATTTATTCCTAAGACCTGTGGTCTCATTATTTATGATAGCTGGTTGATTGAAAAAGAAGGCGTTTAGCCTTATTTTTCTGCAGAACTCTATTGCCTCTAATTTCAGCTTAGTGAAATCAGTTTGTTTACACTGCACAAATTTAAGACCAAGATTCAGTACAGCCTCTTCATTTGCAGAAAGCACCCTCGTTGATAAATTAACAACAGTGCTTGGGCCCCCTACGATTTGTAAAACCGGTTCCGTGTTCTCATCTCCCATGGCGCCTTGTATCTGGTTCTTGGTTGCTGGCCTTTCTCTAAAAAAGAAACTTGTTTTTTAGAATCATTTCCTCTTGTATCTGAACCAGACGACTCAGATGATGATGTCTCTGAGATGGTGGTGAAGCGGTTTCTTGATCTACCTTGATACCTATATAAAGCCCTACGTGAATCTGCCAAAGTGTAGTAATCGTCCTTTAAAAAGGGATATACCTGTTCAATCTTAAAAGCTTTGGTATCTCTCTCGAATTTAGCACTTTTGTCATTAATTGTATTGTCTTTAAAAACTTGGATGTCCTTATCAATCTCCTCTAGAAGAGACTTACGGCCACATGCATCAACCTATTTGGAAGTGCAAACTGTGCGAATCGGTAAATTCGGCCGTTTGCGATTCCTAAATACGTTTTTGGGATGCATCATACATTTTTGTGAAAATCGCTATTTTTAGCGATTTCCAAAAATGCGATTGCTTTTAAGGAATCGCAAATTTGCAATTCCTTGAAAGCAATGCATGATTGTTTTTCAAATTGCGAATTAGCAATTAGGGGGTGCAAATTACCACGAGGTTGAACCTCGTGGTAATTTGCGAAAAGTTATGAAAATGCTCAAAAATGCATTTTTAAACTTTCATGTTACAGACACACATGTCCTTAGGACATGTGTGTGTGAAAAATGCACTTTAAAATACAGTTCAGGGGTGCAGGGGGGGTCCTTTGGACCCCCCTCTGCACCCTTGGAATGCATTAACAAATTGCGAATCGCATTTTCAAATTCGCAATTTGTAAATGCCTTCCCATTGACTCCTATGGGCCTTTTGGCCCATAGGAATCAATGGGATTTGTGAAATCGCAATTAGGAATTTGCATAATATTTGGTATTCGGTAAAAATTGCGATTTTTACCGAATCGCAAATATTATGCAAATAAAATCATGCATCCCATTTTGCTACTCCTTATTTGCGATTCCCTAAAAATCGCAAATAAGGAATCGCAAAACCTTACAATGATGCATGTGGCCGTTAGCGTCTGTAACTACCTGATTATTCCTAATCGCTTGTGTCAGTTCTTCAATCTCTTCCTCTTCCTTACGGCAAAGTCTCTGTGCTGTTTCTATCGTATGTACCATAAGGTCTCGACTGCATTTAGTATTTATAAAACTGAAGCCTTTTTTATATTCGGCGTCCTTTATAAATATCACAGGTGTATTTTTTACCTGGAGACCCCAGGGAATAGTCCCACCTTTCAAATGTTTGAGGAAAAAGTGACCATGAAGTTCTGACCTTACATGTTTTTGCAGAAGTCTAATTAGTTTATCAGATTTGTTCTGCTGTTTTGCAGTAGTACTTAGTGCAATTGTGGAAAAAGGAGATGAGGCGATAAGGGCTTGGATATGAATTTCACTGAACGAAAGTGTATCCTTTTCTGCCATACTTTTGAAGGACAGTGTGTCCTTCAACACCTATAGTTTATATTTCGAAGACCAAAGACAAACACAGGATGAATCCTGCACCCCTAAAACTCTTCTATTTTTTGTATGATTTTAGTAGACACAGCGTGTTTGGGGATTGCCATAGTAAGGGGGTAGACATACAATGACGGGTAGCCTTTTCAGATGCACTGACAGTGGGTGGCAGTGTCAGGAGCGCCTTGTATTACCGGGCACAGCGTAATGCCATTCAATTAAGTCCATCTGGTGGCCTATGGCGGCACATTTAATTGCCCTGTATCAGTCATCCTAGCATAATTAGCACGCATTTTGGGGGGTGGGCCTGAATGAACAGGTACACCAGGACGCCTGGGTAGAAGGGGGTCGACATATCCGTACTCGGGGTACACCCTGGCGTGAACATTTCAGATCTCCCGAAGTGGAGAAGCGGGTCTGTGAGGCCATATTGTGCCCATGGAAGCAAATACCTAGTAACAACAGTAGTTAGGTTTGCTGATTGTAGACCGTAGCCCAGGGGTGCATCTGGGGGGAGTCGTGCTTCTTGAAAGACGGCATCTGTTGGGACACGTCTGGGGTTGAAACCATTGCAGAGAATTTTCTTGCCTACGAAAGGGAGTATAGGGAGAAGATATGATCTTGCAACGAGTTGGACTAAACATATGAGGGCTAGGTGTGAGACTTTAAGGTTAGGGCATGACCAGTGTAGGAGGGTAGGGGGGTCCAGATAGTTGGTCAACTACGCTGGCCTATGGCGGTAAGGTCATGATTGATGAGCAGTTAATTTAAGGTCCTTAGGGGGGTGGAGCCATTCTCGAATGGGGTCGCCCAAGGGGAGAGACAAGTGGTCTCTCAAAGAACTCCAGGGTCAGGTTCATAGACCAGTTAATGGAGATTATCACGGATAACTCTAACAATCAAGCCAACAACATATTCCTGGGCGATTTCAACCTACACTGGGAAGACAGGAAGGACAAACAGGTTAACGCGATTAAAGACTTTCTGACAGAGCTAAATCTCACTCAAGCGTGTACACAACCAACACACTCAAAAGGTGCAACACTAGACTGGATAATAGCAAGAAAAAAGAACATAGTGATCCACTCAATTGTGCCATGCGACTGGTCGGATCACCATGCAATAATCTTCCAAATTCCAAAATTGAAAAGGAACAATATCTCACAGCCCATCAAAAGCAAACAGTGGACTCGCGACACAAAAGACTTGAACATCGAACGGTTAGTGGAAAATTGTGAGAAAGAGCTGAAGCCACCTAACAAATTGCGGAATGTAAATTAACTAACGGAGCACTACATGACGACAGTAACAAACATAGTTAACAACACCATGCCACTCAAGCTGAAAGAATCTCAGAAAAGGACAAAAACCCATGGTTTAATGGTACATTGAATGAGGAGAGAAGGAAACTAAGAATGGCCTAAAGAAAATGGAGAGAACATCCTGCAACACCAGAACTGAAATCACTCAGAAAAATCAGAAACGAATACAACAAAAAGATCCTCAGATCCAAAAAAGAATATATTAGGTCAGAATTGGACAATGCAAAAAACAGACCTCGGAAACTATTTGAAATCTTAGGGCATCAATCCAACAAATTAGCAAAATCGGCCCAAGAAACAACTAAAACCCAGTTAAATTGTGAAGAATTTTCTATTTTTTTCACCGAAAAGGCAAATAAGTTGGAAACAGAGCTCAAGACGGCAGCGGACCAACTGAACAACCAACCGCACACTCTGAACAAGACCACACTGACAGTCGACCACGTGGAAGCAAAAAACAAAGCGCATTGGGACACCTTCAAGCTATATGATCAGAATACCATCGCCAGGACCCTAGCGGATATCAAACCGAACAACCACTATAATGATCCACTCCCCGCCAAATGTATACAAAAAATAACCCACATCATCATCCCAATATGGACAAGAATAATAAACGCCTCCCTATCTCAAGGGATCTTGCAAGACTGTCTAAAAACAGGCCAAGTGGCCCCCATCATCAAGAAACCAACAGCGGATCCGGCAAACCCCAATAATTTCCGCCCAGTCACTAATATTCCACTTCTGGCCAAACTAATCGAGAAATGCGTACAAAACCAACTGAGCCAACACATCGCTAATTTCATGCTATTGGACGACTGCCAATCTGGATTCAGAACAGGTCACAGCACTGAAACAGCGATCCTACATATAGTTGATGACGCAGTACAGGCCCTGGACCGCAATAAGACATGTCTTCTAGTCCTTCTTGACCTATCATCTGCATTTGACACTGTAAATCATGTAAAACTACTAGACAGACTTCACAACAGGATGGGAATGTCGGGAAATGTGCTAAAATGGTTTGAATCCTTTCTTCAGAACAGAACACAAAAACTCTGGGTCAACCAGGCACTATCCACATCAAGTCCAAACTCGATCGGAGTTCCTCAAGGATCGACACTATCTCCATCACTCTTTAACCTTTACGTCGAACCTCTGACTGAAATCCTACGAGACGCAAACATATCCTATCATATGTATGCGGACGACACACAAGTGTATATCAAGGTCGAATCCCTGGAGGACATCAAGCTACTGAATGAGGCTTTGAAAATGACACTACGATGGCTAACCAGCAACCACCTGAAGCTCAATGCACAAAAAACGGAATTCCTTTTGATCTCTCCTCCGAAGAGCCACTCAGAGGTAGAAGAATGGACCAGACTGATCACAGCTTTAAACTGCACCCCTACGCTAGTGGAATCAGCAAAATCATTGGGAATCACATTAGATAAAAATCTAGACATGAAAGCACACATCAATGCAATGGCAAAAAATGCCCGCTTTCACCTGAATTACTTAAGGAAGATGAAACCTTTCATCTCATCAGCAGATCTCAAACTGGCAATTCAATCACTAGTTATCTCAAGAATTGAATACGGATGTACAACCTTAGCAGGTCTACCGAAAATTTCCACTGCACCTCTGAAAGCTTGCCTCAATGCAGCAGCAAGGCTCGTTACTGGATCGAGGAAATGCAACCATATCTCCCCACATCTAAAAGCGTTAAACTGGCTACCATACGAAGCCAGAATCCAATTCAAAATGACATGTGTCACCCACAAAGCACTACATTACAAAACACCAAGATATCTGGCCCAGAAGATTGAACTTTCGGGAGGAGTCAGAACAGCCAGGAGCGCCAATGCGCTGATACTGAAACCACCCATCTTCCGAAAAAAGAAAACATACGATAGAGCCTTCTCAGGGGCAGCACCAAGAATATGGAACTCACTCCCTCCAAATATCAGGAAAATGACTAGCACGACAGCAGTCAAAAAGGAAACTAAGATCTTCTTAATGAGTAAGTTCCTTACATAGCCAGGAAATGACCTCAACGACACTGCGTGCTAAACTTCGACCTTCGGTCTTAGAGAAGAAGAAAGTGAGAGTCGCTAACTAGATGTGAACTAGCCTCAAGTGCCTTATGGACCCAAAACCGAGAAGAAGAATATACATATAAAGACAATGCCTGAACTATTTCCAAAGGAATACAATGATCAAATATAATCGAAGAGCCGTAGACGCTGACTGAAAGTACTTATAATGTGTAAACCGATGTCAAATACTAGACTATGCGTACAAATCCATTACTAATATGCTATGATATGTCCCTGATAGACCATACAGATCCTACCTCACAGCAATGTAAATGTGTATGTTATTGGACTTTGATTGAACTTTGATATGACCTTCACCTATCTACCTCATAGCAGTGGGATATGTTACCATTTAGCTCCATATTTACCTACCTCACCCGCGATATAACAATTTGTATGTCTTTTGCGAAATATTTACCTCATGTATAGGTCATTGTGAAGTGCTCTGATACCCAAGGGTCACGTTCGCGCTATATAAAACTCTCTAAATAAATAAATAAATACATGGATGCGGGGGAGACAGTCATGCTTTCTCTAGGCTCATTGGCCACCCCACACGTGCACAATGACGCCAGTAAACGGCGCAGAGATGCAAGGGCCCCCTTTAATGGAGTTAATGGAGCATACAGGGTAACTGGGGGACCAAAGTACCCTCACGGTAATGCGCACTTCTACAGAAGAGCGTGGTTTAATAGGGCATACGGGGGTAACCTGGGAGGGGATGTGCCCCGCAGGTAAAAAAGACCATCTGAATACCTGTATATATCAATTGTAACATTTTCTGCGTAATTGTGTAAATATTGTTTATTTCAATTTTTTATTTATTTTGTATATTTTAATAATTACGGCCGGGGGGTCAAAAGATCCCCCGCCTTCCAAAGAAAGCCCTCTCACGTCCTGTTAATAATGTTATGTTGGTTAACGGAAGGGTGGGGGTCCTCCGGCAGTCCCTGGTCATATACGCTAGTTTTCAAAGCTGTTGTGCTGTGTGTGACGTAAGCAACCAGAGACGCTGTGCAAAATGATACCAATGCTGAGGGGGCTGGCAAAGGGAGGAACGACACAGGCAGCTAGGTGAGGGGAGGTTATAAGTCTGTTTTTAGTTTTTTGTTTTTAGTGCCTTTCTTGTAAAATTTAAATCTGAAATCCGAAGTGTTAGATCATCAGATCTATTGTTTGAGTGCTAGCATCTTTAACTGTTAGTGCATTTTCTGTGTGTTGCCAATGAACCAAGCACTACTTCTCTTGTTCTGCAGGGTAGAGTGGTACTGAGTTACTGAACTTGGTGAGAGGATGTGGCCTTATGGCCAGAGTTGCCGACTTTGGAGCTGGGTAACCAGGTTGGAGCCTCGGCGTCAACTTAGCATCCTGTGATTCTGTGCAAATCACATACAGGCAGATGCATCAAAGAAAATACCAGGAGCAAGCGGGCAGATTCTCAGAATCTGGCCGTTTCCTCCCGGTATTTTTGCATTTGGGATGCATCATCCCAAATGCATAAATCGCAATTTAAGGAATCTCTAAATAGCGATTCCTTAAATTGCTCTTGCATTTAAGGAATCCCAAAATGAGATTCCTTAAATGCAATGCATGAAACCCCATAAAATACCGATTTCCCTAATAGGGGAAGCAAATTACCATGAAGTTGAACTTCGTGGTAATTTGCTAAAACTTTAAAAAATGCACTTTTGTGCATTTTTCAAAGTTACATGTTGCGCACATACATGCCCGTAGGGCATGTGTGTGTGTAACATTTGTGCACAGGTCCATTTCAGGGGTGCAACAGGGTGTCCTTTGGACACCCTGGCACCCTTGAAATAGCGGAACATTAGCGATTCGGTAATAGCTAATCGCTAATAAGGAATGGCTTTCCCATTCATTCCTATGGGCCTTTAGGCTTTCCCATTCATTCCTATGGGCCTTTAGGCCCATAGGAATGAATGGGAAAGCCATTCCTTATTAGCGATTAGCTATTACCGAATCGCAAATAAGGAATCTGTAGGAATCGCTAATAACATTGCGATTCCTAAATGCATCCCGTTTTGCGAGTCTTTAATAGCGATTCCTTAAAATTCGCTACTAAGGACTCACAAAACATAACTTTGATGCATCTGCCAGTTAATCTCCTATTGCATAACGAAAAAATGAATTTGCAATAGGTCTCGCATTTACGTCAGTTTAAGCTATTGGCATTGTAAATGAGAATGATTTTATTTATGTTTCAAAAACCAAAACATAAATAAATTGCATTGTCATTTAGAATGCCAGTAGCTCAAACTTGCGTAAACTCGAGACCTGTTGCATTGCAAATGCGTGTTGTATTTGGGAAGAGCCCACAGAGTGCCAGCGAGACCACAGCTTCCAGGCACCTCCCCTCACCTCTGCTGGCCAAGTTGCTCCATTACTGGGATGCTATTCTACTAAGAGCAACGTGCACTGCAGGCCCTTTCTCTCTCAGCCTTCCCATCCTACAGCTCTACTGGGAACAGGCCATTGGAAGATAAACTACTTCCTGACCTGTAAGGGGGCACCACCTCTGAGGATAGGTTGTCCCCACCTCTTCTGGGTGCTGCACCTTTACAATATTTGCCCACATCCTCCTCTTGCTCCTCCACACCCTTCTCCCCCTCCTGGCCCTCTGTTGCTCCCAGTGATTGATAAACATCCATCGAGTACCTCAGCGTCTTTTGGAGCTCAATCTTATTGATGTTTTCCTGGGTCAGAAGTCCCTTCTCTTTACAGTACTTTTTGAGCTCAACCTCAGGGAAACAACCTTTACAATGCAGTCATTACAACACACTACCTTTACAATGCAGCCATTACAACACAACATCCTTTACATCGCATGCCATTACAACACAGCCATTACATCGCATGTCACTACAACACGTGTCATTACAAAGCATATCACTCCAACGCATGCCATTACAACGCGTTATAAGGTAAGTAATGGGGAATAGTCATTTTTACCCCTACACTATCCAACACTTACCCTACTGTTGCACTCACTGGAGTGGGAATAGTAATTTTTACCCCTACACTACCCAACACTTAACCTACTGTTGCACTCACTGGAGTGGGAATAGTCATTTTTACCCCTACACTACCCAACACTTAACCTACTGTTGCACTCACTGTAGTGGGAATAGTCATTTTTACCCCTACACTATCCAACACATACCCTACTGTGGCCCTAAAAGTAATATGTGTTGTAATGGTGTGTGTTGTAATGGAGTGCATTGTAAATGTAGTTTCTAAAAAGGTGTTGTGAAGGCATGCGTTGTAAAAACATGCATTGTAAAGGATGTTGCGATGTAAAAATTGCGTTGTAAAGGCATGCGTAGTAAATGTTTGCGTGTAACGTCATACATTCCAACCACAATGTAGTTATCCAGGTTGGCAAGCTTCAATTCCATCCTTGCCGATGTAACCACATGCACAGACAGTCAGGTAGAATGAGGGTGAAATTGGAAAAAGCAAAGAGCCAATCAAGGAGATATTAAAAGAAACTTGAAATTATATCAAATCATCTATCTAGGATTTCAGAGTTGCACAAAATCACTGTATCTGTATAAAATAAGAGTGTACAGTAGGTTAGTGCAGCGTTAATTATCCCTTGCTGCCTTTTTCTCTTTTTCTAAAAATCACTGTATAACACTGTACTTACACAAGTACAGAATCTCACCACTGAAGACCAATTGTAGGAATTGGTTAAAGGGGGTAGACCCCTGCTCAAGCAGCAAAGACCATTCTTGTCAGGGTGAATCACAAGCAAACCTCAAATTAACCTGCGCTTAACCCTCTGGTATTTTGGCACAAAAGAAGTCAAGCTTAACTCAGAGTTGATATGTCAAGTATTTATGCAGCACACCAAATAGTAATAAAGTGAAATCGCAACATTAGAATCCTACATTAATTTAGAAAATCGAGTAAAAACGTATATATTATTTGACACTAAAATATCCAAAGTCCAATTAGTCAAACTGGGGATATGCAACTTTAAAGATTAAGGACAAAATTGTGCTTTAAAACACAAAGCACCAACTGTGGTTATTTGGTTGTGCCAGAAATGGACAAAGTCACAGGTTCACACCTACTGCAATAGAGCTAGACCTCCTGAAAAATGTACCTTAAATCCCAGTTGCATAGCATTGCACTTCATAGCTGCAGGCCAAATGGCAATGCAAGATCCACCAAGCGGATGCATCGCACAGCGGCAGTTCCGATGACCTGTTGACCTGTACAGGCTGTGATCCACACTTGGATTGAGGCTGCATTTGTTCTGATAAGGCACAGTAAAAGTTGCAATGTGGGATTCAATGTTATTGTGTCATTTCTTATGAGAAGATGTTAGGCCCCCATTGAGAATTTGTCACAAAGCAGGGGTTCTGATGAGTGATGCAGGCTTACATTAAGGCTGCGTTGCACTGCATCAGCTCCGATAAGGCACTGCGATGAGCTGTGTTGGTTATGTGCTGTGCTGCGTCAGCTCTGATGAGACCACAGCTGGGCAGTGTAGCGACAGGATAATTTGTTCTATTTTGACTGGTGGTGACTATGATCCACTGCCATCTCAGTACATTGCTATGAACCCTTTATTTCAGCCTTATTTGTGCCTATTTGTAGGGTTTACCTATTGGCTTTGACAGGGTTTTGTGCCTTCTTTACCTCTTTTCGGGCCTATAGGCCTAAAAGCTAGAGGGAAGCCATCTTTGCTTCTGCCTCGGTTGTCTGAGGCGCTTGGAGGGTAAAGGTAATATCTAGAGTCTAGCCTGTTGTTCGCTAGTGAGGAACCAGTCAAGACTGGTCCTTATCGAAGGAATGTACTCGTCTCCCCGGCTCTAGACGCAATACGCAGGTGGCCACTCTGGGTGCGCAGGGAGCCTTGGGACTGGTACAGGAATTCGGTGGGAGTCGGTCTGCTACTGGAAATTTCCATGAGGAGAGAGCGCTGTATATTATCAAAGAGCGAGAGAGCAGTGAGGTCAGAAAGGAGACGTGCGGAGTGGATAGAAGGAGTTGGTCAGGAGACTGGTACAGAAAGTTCGGTGCCATCAGCTAATTGGAATTCTGAGACGGAGAAGGAGAGTGATTGAAGGTCCAGTAATGATATCGTACAGGAGTCGTAGAGACTGAGACCAGAGGAGGGTTTGAGTGTTTTGGAACAGTGGCAGTTCAGATGAGGCATAGCGGTGCAGACGTGCCTTTGTGGGTGCAGAGCAGAGTCCTGAACAGATTGAGGCCAGAGCGAGAGAGGGACCAGCTCAACTGCCGAAATGGAAAGACGCATGCCTAAGGTGAGGCGTTCGAAGCTAGCGTATCATATATCGCTATATGTATGTCTGTCTATTTTTCCCCTTCCTCTAGGTCATAGTTAGCAACCAAGCTTAATCATATTTCTTTTGTTCACTTTGCCATGCTTAATTGTAGAATAAAGAGATCTTACTAATGAACATATTTGAACGTTGTTTCTATAAATGGAATTAACCTTTCTTTTCAGCCAGGTGCTGACGTACAGAAGGATGGGACATTCCCTTCTGAGAAGGTAACTGATGATGGGGGGAGAGTGTGAGCTTCATTTGGGGAATAACTTTGAAATGTTGATCCTTCTGTGTGAAGTGATTAGACCCCTATTCAGTGCCTAACGTAGATACGGTAATCAGGGAGCTAAAAGGGGAGGTGCTTACGAGTCATCGGGAGACGTTAAAGTGTCGTTGGGAGACCTTAAAGGTTCGTTGGGAGACGTTAAAGTGTCGTCGGGAGACGTTAAAGGTTCGTCGGGAGACGTTAAAGGTTCGTCGGGAGACGTTAAAGTGTCGTCGGGAGACGTTAAAGGTGTCGTCAAGAGACGTTAAAGTGCTGCACTTAGTGAGGTTATCATAGGATATGATATGGAATTCCTTAGATTTTAGTAGTATCTTTGACTATACCGGCTTGTAAATAGCCCTTTTTCCCATTCTCAGGTAGATATTCTAGATGTCATGTTTTATAGAACCTGAGAAGGGTGTGGTTACGTGGCGGCTGGGTGTGCTATAAGTGATGAGCTGATATTCTGGTCTGAGAATCCAGTCGTTACATTTGGCGTCACAAACAGTTTTCGATTGTTTCACAGCGGGTGTGCCTTCGTGATTTCTTGTCGCGATATGTGAGATTTCACCGTGTTAGAGGTTGTCGGTATATATATATATAATTGTACAGTTTTTTTGTTTTGTTTTGTGGGCGCCATTTTGTTTTGTATTTCTTTGTTTGCGCAGTTGCAAAATGTTTGAGAAAGTCGAAACAGGTTTTTAAGTTGCCTTTGGAGATTCCAGGGTGGGAAGCGAGTGCTTATGAGGCGCTTGCTCATGAATGGGTTGATTCTACTGGTTTGAGTGAGAACCTGAATTCATGTTTGGAGGATGTGGAACCGGCTCAAGTGGTTACATGCTTGCAGAAAGTACGGGTTGTGAAAGGCGATGAACTTCCCATATTGGGACGAAGGTGTTGGATTTTGTTGAACGCGTACAGGCTTGTACATGAGAAATGTGTTTGATTGCAGCGTGACTGCAAAAACTTGGAGGAGCAGTTTGTTGAGGCTCAGAATGCTTCTACGCTTCTGAGATGTCAGAATAAATTGCTGGCTGATAAGCTGGAAACGTACCAGACTGGTGCAGAGTGGGCTGCGGTATGTATTGATAAGTATAAATACAGACACAGATGAGGGAAAGTTAATCGAAGAAAAGTGCACATGGTTGTTGCAAAGGCAGGGCTTGATTGGAACCCTGATGAGTGGGAAGGTGATATCTGGAATTCGTCTGATTCGTTTTCTATGGCTGAAGTGAATGTTAAACGTGAACCTTCTTATACTAGACGTGACGGTAATTCTGAGCACCGCACTAAGGTCTGTGCTCAACCTATATATAGACGGAAATTGCAGGGTAACCCTGCTAATCCCAATGGGATTCCGCTTGACAGCTTGGAAGATTTTACGCAACAAGAAATAAATTATATTTTGGACAGATTCCGGCAAAGGACGGGTAAACCTTTACTTACGTGGATGGTTTGTATTTTTGACTTGGGTGCCGCAGGCATTATGCTAGACCAGGGCGATGCTTTGAAATTTTGCACATTGAGCTCTGATCCTACTGTACAAGAACATTTTCGAACTTATGCTAATGCTGCTCAAACTAGTTTGCTGCACTGGCAGTGGACGGTTGTAATCACAAGTATCCTACTGAATCTGATTGGCCTCTTAATGAGAAGCCGTGGTATACCTTGAGAGATGCTTCACAGAGATTGAAAGAAGAGGTGATGAAAACTGCTATCTTTTTAGGTACGGCAGATAGGTTGATGGATGGTTTGCTTAATGCCTCTGTGAGGAACAGAATAATTTGAACTTTTCCTGCTGCTTACAAGCAAGTGATGATGACTTTACTGATCAATCAGACTGGTAATGCTTTGTCTGAAGTGATTGAGGCTGTGTGTGTACTTGGTGAGTTGGGTGAATGGATTAAACCTGAACGACAGCCTAGACCCGAGGGTCGCACTAATGATTACCGGCTCTCTAGGCGTGATTTGTTTACGGCTTTGTTGAAAGATGGTGTGAAATCGGAAGAGATTGATGGTGAGCCCAATAGTTTGTTATGGGCTTTGTTTTGTAGACGTGGGTTAGACAGAAAGGAAGGGGCTAGAAAAGTCCATAAACAAAACTATGACCATAATCTCTCTGAGGGCAGTGAGGATGAAAGCATGCCACAGAGAGAGAGAGGGAGAGAGAGAGAGGGAGTGAGAGAGGGAGAGAGGGAGAGAGAGAGAATGGGATAGAACACGAAATCTTCTCATCCGAGGAGAGAAAGAGACAGAGAGGGGAAAGAACACATTGAATATAGAGACAGAGATGAGAGAGATCGATCCCCAGAGGTGAGGTTGAGAGATAGACAACAAAAATCTTTAGGTCGGAGATCACAACACTTTTTAAATGACGAAAATCCTTTTCATGAAGAGAGAGGGTATGAACGAGAGGTGACCTTACCCAAAAGATATGAGAGTCTTTATCCCGATTTGTCTTGGGCGTCAGAGCATAGCAAACGTGACTAGGAAATAGGTCAAGCTCCAGTACACAAGTGGGCTCGTAAAGATTATAGACCCTATGCAGACATTGAGATTTTTTGGAGACAGCCTAATGTACAAAGGGCCCGAGCATTAGTGGATACAGGAGGGGAGGCCACTCTGATATTTGGGAATCCTAAAAAGTTTAAAGGACAATGCTTTACTATTACAGGTCTAGGTGGTAATGAAACCCCTGCAGTGCAAACTAACTCGAATTGAGAATAGGTAGGATCCCCCGAAAATAATATTCTGTACTAGTGGTACCCCTTGATGAATATATAATTGGTATTGATATTTTAAAAGGTATGACATTATATTTGGATGACGGATGTTACAAATTTGGAGATAAGAATTACATATCATCAAAATCTGTGAGAGTTGAACGTTTAAGAATACCCCCGATTAAAATTCCTCAAGCCACAAAAGTGATTTCGATGAAACAGTATCGTATTCCAGGCGGGCACGATGAAATCAGTGCCACTGTTCAGGGTTTAATGGACGCTGGGGTTGTGACTCTAGTCACCTCAGCCTGGAACAATCCTGTGTGGCCGTGCGTAAAAGTGATAACTCTTGGCGCGTGACAGTTGATTATCGAGAATTAAACAAGTATATACACCTTCCTTGACTGTTGCAGTACCTGATATTATTACTCTAATTGAAAGAATTCAGAAACATTCAGGAACATGGTATGCATCCATTGATTGCTTTCTTTTACATTCCAATTGCTCCCGAGTGTCAAGAACAATTTAGTTTTACATGGAATTGCCGCCAAATGACGTTTAGAAGTCTTCCCCAGGGCTATGTACATAGTCCGACAATCTGTCATCGGCTGGTGGCAGAACATTTGGATGAGGTAATTGTAGATCCAAACATTCAGGTGAGTCACTACATAGATGATATACTGATTCAAGGTGAGACACAGGATCAAATGCAGACGCAGTAAGATCAAATTGTCACGCATTTGCAGAGCAAAGGCTGGTAGATTAATCCTGATAAGTTACAGGGTCCAGCACAAAGTGTAAAGTTCTTAGGCATTCATTGGCATGAGGGGAATCGAGAAGTAATTCCACAAGTGAAACAGAAAATTGGAGAGTTTACAGTTCCCAGAAACAGAAAAGAAGCCCAAAGATTTATTGGCCCATTTGGTTTTTGGCGCCAACATATTCCACATTTGAGTCAGATCCTGGCCCCTTTATACAAAGTTACGCGTAAAAAGAATGCATTTGAATGGAATAAACAACAGCAAGATGCGTTTGATTTGGCAAAAGAACGATTCAACATGCTTTGGATTTGTGGTCCGTGCATGATGGTGATGTGGATTTGAATGTATCCGTGCAAGGTTTGTATGCGAATTGGAGTTTGTGGCAAAAGCAAGGTAAAACCAAAGTATCTTTAGGATTCTGGACTAAAAAGTTACCTGATGCTGGTGAGCACTATACACCTTTTGAAAAGCAGTTGCTTGCATGCTATTGGGCTCTAGCGGATACCGAGCAATTGACGTTAGGACATGACGTGATTCTGAGACCTGAAATTCCTATCATGCAGTGGGTTTTGAGTTCGCCGAAAACTCATGGAATTGGTCACGCTCAAGAGGTGAGTATCATTAAATGGAAATGGTATATACAAGACCAGGCTCGTGTGGTCCCAAAGGGAGTTGTGATGTTACATGAACAAGTGGCGCTGGCGCCAACGGAAGAGGAGGAGAAAGAGTTTTCCATACCTATAGTACAGGAATCTCCTGTTAAGTGGGGTCAACTGTTCGATGATCTGTCCGCGGAGGAAAGAAAACATGTACGGTTTACGGATGGTTCAGCGAGGTACATAGGAGAAAAGAGGCACTGGAAGGCGGTTTCGTATAATCCCATTTCACAGAAATTGTTGAGTACCACTGGAGAGGGGGAAAGTAGTCAATTTGCAGAATTGTATGCTGTGTACCAAGTTTTGAAACAAGAATTACCAGGAACATGTCATATATTTACTGATTCATGGTCGACTGCTAATGGATTGGCAGTTTGGTTGCCTACGTGGCATTCCCATAATTGGAAGATTTACACAAAAGAGATTTGAGGTATAGAACTATGGCAGGAAATTTGGGAGTTACTTCCTTGGAGTAATGTGACAGTTTTTCATGTTGATGCTCATACGCCCATTGACTCTATTGATAAATTATTCCATACCATTGCAGATGAGAAATCTAAAATTTCTGAGGCAGTGGTGGACCAACAAAATTCTGATTTGGCTGGATGGGCGAAGTGGGCCCACCAAAAAGCAGGACATTTTGGAGAAAAAATAAATCACTAGCAGGTGGGCTACTGATAGAGGCATTCATATTCCCCTTGATTTAATTGAAACAGCTATACTCCATTGCCCTATATGTCAACACTCTCGACAGAGAGAGGTGCCCCGAATTGTGAAAGGTCAGTTACATCGAGGTAAATCTCCTGCACATATTTGGCAAATCGATTACATTGGTCCTCTGCCCATGAGTAAGAACTGCCAATATGTTTGTACAGTTGTTGATACATATAGCGGTTTTCTAGTTGCATTCCCTTGTAAGAGAGCTACTCAAGCTAATACGATGAAAACAATGGATTTGATAACATTATATTATGGTACTCCACTTCAAGTGCAGTCTAACATCGCATCACATTTTAAAGGGAGATTAATACAAGAATATTGTGCAGAAAATAATATCAATTGGGTGTTTTCATATACCCAATTATCCACAAGCTGCGGGTTTGATTGAGAGGATGAACTGTCTGTTAAAAGACCAATTGTGCAAATTGTCAGATGGTACTTTAAAGAATTGGAGAGACCATTTATCAGATGCTTTATTGATTTTGAATAACACACCGTATCTGTATGCTAATTCACCATTGATGCGTTTATTCCCTCCTACTGTTGATGCAAAACCGCATTCTATTAAAAGCACAGTGTCATATTGGGAAATTACCCCCGGAGCCTTGGCTCCATGCAGAGCTACCCCAGGATCTGCAGGTTTGGACCTGCATTCTTTGAAGACAACTGTTTTGAAGATTAATAATGTTACCATTAAGCATGAGCGGAAAATCCGTTCCGCTCGCGGATTTTGCGAATTTTTGGTAAATTCGCGATCCGCGAACGCTCGCGAATTTACCGAAAATCCGCAAATTCGCACGCAGCTGATTTTTTTTTCTTGGTGATACAATTTTGCGGCGTAAGTTCGCAATTGCGAACATGTAGGTGCGGCGGGCAGCAACAATCTCGCACTCGCGAAATTACAAAACTTGCAATTCTGCACAAGAAATCCACTAGCAAGCAGCATAGGCCTTCTGAAAATGATGATTTTTATCAGAATAACTCATCAGGTTGACATTTGCCTGCACTTTTTTGGATTTGAGGCCTTTTGACTTTCTTTGGATCACTTTTGGATTAGAAATCAACTTTCACAAGTAAGCTTGTTTGGGGCATTACAGTTGCTGTAATGCTGTTCTGCAGAAAAACGAGATTTGCAAAAGTGAAAGCATTCAGCAGGTGCAAAAGTTCAAACTCGTCATTAGTAACCATTCCCTGTAGTGCTTCCTGACTGGGGCCCCTCCAGAGTTCAGTTGCTAGTTGCAACAATTGTATGACCCTGCTCTGACCCTCACAGCAGGCTCATAGAATAGCTACAAGTAGGCCACAAAGGTCCTGGAAAAAAAAATTGCACTGCAACAGAAAGCAAATTACAGATAAGGAAGCAGGTGCCAGACAGGAATTTTAAAACAGTGACACATTAATAAATCAACCCCAAATTAATTCATGTCAGTTGAAGCAGGGCAGGTGTGCTTGCTTTTTCCCCCCATAATCTACAGTGATGATGAACCAGAGGGTGGCATTGATGTACCAGAGGGTGGCAGTGGTGAAACAGAGGGTGCTGGGAACCTGTGATGATGAACCAGACGTAGAAACAACATAATCGCGACCATTGCCAGCCGACATGTAAGTTCGCAATTGCGAACTGGTACAAAACCCTTGCGAACTGGCAGAAATCTTTGCGAACACAAAAAAAAAAAATCTGCAAATTTGCGAGAATTTGCGGATTTTGCGGATTGCCAGTTCGCAAATCTGCAAATTCGCGAACGCCAGATTCGCAAAATTCGCCCATGCTTAGTTACCATAGTAGAGACAGGGATTGGTGTTCAAATACCAGCAGAGCATTTTGGACTGATTGCCCCGAGATCTGGCCTGGCTTTAAAAGGCATCCAGGTGCTTGGTGGTGTGATTGACAGTGATTATCAGGGAGAAATTAAAGTTATCCTGTTGAACAGTGGCGATTCTGACGTAACAATTCAAGAGACAGATCGAATCGCTCAATTGGTTATCATGCCTGTTTTCAGTGGTGTGATTCAAAAAGGCACTGCCCCGACTTTGCTAACATTGCGTGGAACTGGAGGTTTTGGCTCGACTGATAATCCCAGAGCCAGAATGTGGGTACAGTCGCCTAATAATCCCCCTGAACAAGCCGAAATTATAGCAACAGGATCTGATAATACAGTTTTAGTGATGAGGCCAGGGCAGGATGACTGGGACGTAGTCCCAGCTGACAAATATTACTTGCAAGAATAGGTAATGCCTGTTTTTGAATTACAGATCATCATATGGATGTGTCGTTGTTGGACTCCCTTTGGCTTGTTGCGCCGAGAGTCAAGAGATCACATCGAACCGGACTGATCATTTGGATAGAGGACGTCGTTCCATTGCATCGTGGGATATTTCTGCCACTTTTTGGACACACTTAGCACATTTTGTCATTAATTCTACTCACTTTTTTCTGGCATCTATGAGATCTGTCCGTGATCTCCTCACAACGTGCCTTGTAGCTGTACCGATTTCGACAGCATCCTTATTACACTTTTTTAATGTATCTGAAGTTCATCCTGAATTCATCCATACTGACTTTTCAGCATACTCATGTACTGTTTTGACCGAATCAGAACCCCCATTGACTTTTAAGATTTCAACATACAATATAACAGAAAGTGAAGTTTTTTTACAATATGACCTGCAACCCTAGATATATAGGCAAATGTGCTCAACTCCGGTTAGACAACCTTAGTTCATTTTCTGTTCATGAAAATTTGTTATGTGTTATCCGGACCTCTGCTGCTTGTGCTTCAGTTCAAAATAACATGAGTTGCAAACGTCTTGTAATAACCGCAAGCCATTATTATAATGTGTTGCTACCATCTGGATGGCTTTTCTCCTGCGGCAACGTGTCCTGGTCCTATATTCCAGCAAACATTTCCGGAGGCCCATGTGCCTTAACCCGACTGAGCCTGTTAATGTTTTCCTCTAAGGGAGATGCACCATCTCGCACAGTGCGCAATGCCCCATTGATTGCAAGGAATTTTGACTCCTCATTGCATCTATTTTCTAAATCTGAATACCTTAGTTTAGCTGCCTCTATTATTGGTGTTCCTGCGCTGTCTGTTTATAATGCTAAAACTATAGGCAAACTTGCTTGCTGGATGGTGAAATCGCTTAATAGCACCTCTGCTATTCTATCTGATATGTTATTAGATGCTCAAGGTGAGCACCGTGGTATTTTACAAAATAGAGCTGCAACAGATTATTTGTTGCTGAAACATGACCATGGCTTTTCAGATTTTGAGGGCCTTTGTTGTTTTAATTTGTCAGATCATTCTAAATCAATTAGGTCCCACCTTAATAAATTACATGAATTGACAGAAAAAGTGAGAGAACATTTAGATCAGGGGTGGTTTGCTTGGCTTTTTAATTGGTTACCAGATTTACACTCTCTACGTCAGGTGTTAGGTGGAATTTTCGTAGCCATCAGTTTTTTGATTGCTGTTGTGTTCAGTGTATACCATCCTTTTTCCATATGTTCCGTCCACGAGTTATGTCCAGATCTTTTAGTTTTGTTTCTTATTATTCCTCTAGTGATTTACGTCCTGTTTTAGTTTCCCCTTGTCTTTAATTTCGATGTTAGTGGACATAGTCAAGGGTGGAATGTAGCGACAGGATAATTTGTTCTATTTTGACTGGTGGTGACTATGATCCACTGCCATCTCAGTACATTGCTATGAACCCTTTATTTCAGCCTTATTTGTGCCTATTTGTAGGATTTACCTATTGACTTTGACAGGGTTTTGTGCCTTCTTTACCTCTTTTCAGGCCTAAAGGCCTAAAAGCTAGAGGGAAGCCATCTTTGCTTCTGCCTCGGTTGTCTGAGGCGCTTGGAGGTTAAAGGTAATGTTTAGAGTCTAGCCTGTTGTTCGCTAGTGAGGAACCGGTCAAGACTGGTCCTTATCGAATGAATGTACTCGTCTCCCCGGCTCTAGATGCAATATGCAGGTGGCCACTGTTGGTGTGCAGGGAGTCTGGGGACTGGTACAGGAATTCGGTGGGAGTCGGTCTGCTACTGGAAATTTCCATGCGGAGAGAGCGCTGTATATTATCAAAGAGCGAGAGAGCAGTGAGGTCAGAAAGGAGACGTGAGGAGTGGATATAAGGAGTTGGTCAGGAGACTGAGACGGAGAAGGAGAGTGATTGAAGGTCCTGTAATGATATCGTACAGGAGTCATAGAGACTGAGACCAGAGGAGGTTTCGAGTGTTTTGGAACAGTGGCAGTTCAGACGAGGCATAGCAGTGCAGACGTGCATTCGTGGAGTCCTGAACAGATTGAGGCCAGAGCGAGAGAGGGACCAGCTCAACTGCCGAGATGGAAAGACGCACGCCTAAGGTGAGGCGTTCTAAGCTAGCGAAGCATATATCTCTATATGTATGTCTGTCTATTTTTCCCCTTCCTCTAGGTCATAGTTAACAACCAAGCTTAATCATATTTCTTTTGTTCACTTTGCCATGCTGAATTATAGTATAAAGAGATCGTATTAATGAACATATTTGAACATGGTTTCTATAAATGGAATTAACCTTTCTTTTCAGCCAGGTGCTGACGTACAGAAGGATGGGATATTCCCTTCTGAGAAGGTAACTGATGATGGGGGCTAGTGTGAGCTTCATTTGGGGAATAACTTTGAAATGTGGATCCTTGCCATTTCTGTGTGATGTGATTAGACCCCTATTCAGTGCCTTACGTAGATACAGTAATCAGGGAGCTAAAAGGGGAGGCACTTACGAGTTGTCTGGAGACGTTAAAGGTTCGTCGGGAGACGTTAAAGTGTCGTCGGGAGACATTAAAGGTTCGTCTGGAGACGTTAAAGTGATGCACTTAGTGAGGTTATCATAGGATATGATATGGAATTCCTTAGATTTTAGTAGTATCTTTGACTATAAAGGCTTGTAAATAGCTTTTTTCCCCATTCTCAGGTAGATATTCTAGATGTCACGTTTTATAGAACCTGAGAAGGGTGTGGTTACGTGACGGCTGGGTGTGCTATAAGTGATGAGCTGATACTCTGGCCTGAGAATCCGATCGTTACAGGCAGGCAGTGTACCTTTATCCCCACTTGCAAGGGTCCAGGACTGGAGGGCACCACTTGGCGGGTTGAGACTCACTGCAGGCAGAGACCAGGTACATGGTTCAAGATGGTTGTAGCCTTTTGTGTCCCTGTGGCTCTGATCAGGAGGACAACCAGCTGGCATTTGGAGTTACTCTGGTGGTCCTCGGTTCAAGATGTAGGTCCAATCCTTCCCACCCAGGCTGCAGGGCAGCAGAGTAGCAGGACAGGAGAGTAGTCCTTCTTGCAACAGAGCAGCACAGCAGTCCTTCCTCTGAGTCTTCCGTATGTCCAGAAGTGATCTCAAGCGTTGGGTCTGAGGATCCACTACTTATACCTGGTGCCCACATTGAAGTGGGAGAAAATTCGAAAGTCCTCCGCCTACACATGTGTCTAGAATGTCCTTCCTCTCTGCCATGGCCCCAGCTTGTCTGGGGGCATAAAAGACTATTGTGAAGCTGTTTGTGAGTGTGCTGAGGCAGAGTTTATGTGGTGTTCAAGTGTGGTAGGTTACAGCTTTGCTCCTCATCCTGTTAGAAATGGTGTATCCTGCCAACACGTATTCCCTTTGTCTCACTGTCTGAGTAGAATGCACAAAGACCAACTGGTAGCTACACCTAGCTATGTTATCCATGATACAGCCTGCAGGCACCAAATGGTTGGAACAACAAAATGACAACTTTCTAAAAATCCAATTAAAAGTTTTAAAGAGAGTTTTCAAATACAGTTCTGTAGACATTCCTACCTGCTCCCAATTGAAAGTGATCACTTATTAAATGAAATATGGTAACCCAATGTTAATCTATGCAGGAGGTAGGCCTCACAGCAGTGAAAGACAAATTGAGGAGTATTTCACTACCGAGACATGTACAATTTACACAGTGGATGAAAACTAGTGATCAATGTAAGTTAGTGATATTGTTTCAAAAACAAAATTTTTGTTGCCATGTTTGTGCATATACAACAGGAGCAAATTTAATATGTTCCTGTAAAAGATTCCACCTCCTGACCAAAACATACATATCTAGTATATGCAGATGACATGTTGAATAGTGAGTCTATCCATGGAAAATCATATACAACGAATCTGACATTTGTTAACTCAAATGTGAAATGTAGGAGCTAAGGCATTGTTTTAAAAATCTTAGTCGGCAGAGAGGGGTGTTGAATTCTTGTGTCACACAAATTCTTAATGAGGTCTAGCCCCTCAGAAAAAGATAGTTGAAGCCTTTTTTAAACTAAAATATCCTACGAAGGTATACAAGTTGAGAAGTTTTTTGAGGAATTACAAATTGCTCTAAAACATATCTTTATTTAGTTACTCCACAGAAGAAGTAAAAATGGGAAAGAACACATTTTACCAAGAAAATAGTGTTTGTTAAAGCCTATGTCTGGCCAAAAAGGGCCAAGATTTCAAATTAAATACATGGTTTCCTGACAATGTATTTCTGTTATTATAGTAGAAACTCAATCAACCGAATCTGATTATTTCTTATGACAATAAAATGGTGTTCCATTGTTGTAAATGAATCTAGGACCCTAGTGTAAATTTTCGAGATTCATGCCCTTACATAGATATAGATTAGCCGATCCTTATATAGGCATAGAAATCATTACCATATTTAGACTGAGCCTATGCAGCCCAAATACGGCATGGCTACTTCCACTAAGTTCCAAGAATTAACAACGATTTCTTAGAAAAACCCGCCTTCAGCAGCTATGGATATCCCCTTGCCTAAATACTAATTTATCTAGGAAATCATGGAGTTTTCGAAGAACTGAGTCTTTTACGACGTTATTAAGTCCAATCACATGTCAAACTCGGCACCTCCAAAGTATAAATGTGCCTAGATTTGCCCAGACAAACACACAGTGGTTTGGAGCAGATCGACGAACTACTTGCCCGACACCCTCCAGCAGCAAGTGCCAAAGGAAGCCGACCCTCCAGCTGACGCTGTCTTTTCTCCTGCTGATTAATCCAGCTCCAATGTTTCTGGGCTACTCTTGCGGGTTACTGGGAAATCAATTCCTGAGAGAGAGATACAAGACATCGGAGCTGATTAGACCCTTTGAGAATTCTCAGACAGATTCTTGGCAGACAAATACTAAACCTAAGCTACTCCTCACTTACTTCTTCCCTTGTACTAGACTTAGGTTAGGTACACTGGGGTAGGCGTATTTTAGAAGCACCAGTTGAGTACTTTTAGTCTTTTAGTCAATATTTTATCATTGTATGTATTTTATATGTGTTAGGCAACTTATGGCTTAGAAACCATATAATGCTTTTACAGTACTACTTTATAATACTTTTCGTATTATATGCCTTGTACTTTATAACCAGTATTACGATTGTAGCAGTACATTTCTTATGCTTGAGAAAGAAGACTGTTCAATAAATACTTTTTATTGAAAACGCCCGTCTCTCTATTTTCTCAGCACCTCTGGTGTAACGAAGCATGCACGATTGACTGAGTGAAATAGCTATCTATTGTTTCCGCGACTCTAGAGATTTATTTCTTATTTTTGGGAAACAAAGTTGTCATGTTTATGCGGTTGTCGGAAACTAACCCCTTCTTGTGAATTCGAGAAAGTTTCTAGTGACCTCTGAGCTAGCTGGCATTCACAATTAAGTCTAATAGATTCGGTAGAGACCTAGTCGACCTCAGTCCTACGTCTAAACTACAGGATTTATTATTCCTATGCGCAGAACCTATTGGGAATATAGGAACTACACTACACCATGTAGCACAATTAATTTCTGTGAACTTCCACTGTTGGCTACAGCATGGACCTTGCAAAATAATTATTCAGAGGGAAATATGATTTTGGAGATTCCCATCAACCCTTTTCCAGAGTGACAGGATTGGGTTTAGACACGTGTTCAATAAAGGTATAACATCATGGTTAATGTCCATGTAGGCATAGTCTCTTGAGGTGCAAGATGGTCAAAACAAAGAAAATGTTTTGGACCAGTTAATCTATAAGACTGCATATATGACTGCATACCTTATGAAGATAACAATGAACAGGAAGAAATTTCAATAATTATAATAAAGACTATAAATAAATGTGGTTCCAGTGTAATTGTGGAATGGTCTAATAAGCTACTGTTATCAGGTTAAATAGTTCTTCAGGATACTGGGAACATTTTGATTCCTGACTGCCTTTAATTTTATTGGCAGTTAAGGCAACCTCTTGTGCAATCCCCAGCAGAGTTACTCAGTAGTTGACAGTTAGTGCTTCCGCAGTAATTAATCAACCGAATGACCCTATTCTTGTAAATGCTGCTGATACTCATGAATATACAGAAAACATTATAAAATTCCTATAACAAACTTGCTTTTGCATTGAGAAATCTGGACAACCATAGCATATATTATGATGTCAAAACCAGAAAGGATGAGTGTGAAATTGTATCAAAGCACCCGGAGGGTACCCTAGTTGGGCCTCTTAATAGATTAATTTTTCTATCAGCTTGTTGAAAATGTAGTTACTCTCTAAGGTGTCTTAGTGACATTAAATTAGGCGGCTTTATTCATATTAGAAGAGAAGATTAAGAAAACCAACTAAACTTTATTTTCTGAGATTCTGTTTGAATTAATTATTAATTAACTTACTGAATTATTGTAATACATATATGCTTAGATGATTCTCAGTTAATTTGTAGCTGGCCACTTTTATCTTCAGAAATGTAATGGATAGTGGACCTGTCTACTGGGAGTAATCAAGAGCCTCTGTCTTCCCTCAAAGTTACTTTATCCAATATTAACCTTGCACATATTCATTATACAAGTGAGAGCACCCTTTACATCATAGATTACTTCCTTTTGAATTATGCTAAAAGGGATTCTTAAGAATGTTCCTGTGATGTTTTTGGGATAAACAGATGGCTTATTGATTACAACGGTTGTGTGCTGCTGAACAATGCATGGTTTGCATGTTCCAGGAAATATGGGTGGTTGTGCCCAACCTTCTCCCCCTTTTACATGTCAGATTTACACTAACTTGGTGACCTCGTTCAAACAGGGCCAACAACAATCTCCTTTCTTTACTCAAAGCAATTGATAAGCATGCAACCGCTCATGCTGCTTGCTGGGGGCCTATGGAGCAAGAGGGTTTGGAGTCTTTCTCGTGAATGGAGTCCCTGCCTCTTCAGATTGAGTTGGCCCGTCCCGTCAAGGACACTGGAAGAGCGTGGCAGAGAGGCTGTTCTGTTTATACCTATAAACTACTCCACGCCTTTCCACCGGCGGTCTCCACAGGGATGAACATGAAGACCCATGACAAGCAAACGGCCCAACACACTGAAACCAAAATTTACGCTTCACGGCCCCTAGGGTCGGGCTACTATGTAAAAGCCAGACAAGCCCCTTCAGATTGAGTTTTGCAGCTACCGCTGAGGACCCTGGAGGAGGGTCGCACAGAGGTTGTTCTGTTCATACTTATCGACTCTTCTGCCTTCCCACTGACGGTCCCCACTGGGTCTAAAACGATGGACTGTGACAAGATAGCAGTCAAAAACACGGAAAGCAAAATTTACAAATTCATGGCTCCAGCGTCAGGTGGGTAGCTCACCTGAAGCTATCGGACACTAGAACCATCCTGCAAGCCATTCCAAGCCTCTCACTCGGCACTCGAATCCTAAATCTGAGAGGTTGGAATTGAAGTCTCCCTGCTTTGCCAGGAACTCCAGGAAGTGGCTAGCTGGGTCACTGAAGAGGAGGTTCTTATTTTTGAACTTGAAGACACTGTGAAGGAGCTTACCTCTAGGGCTTCTCAGCTGTATTGAACATCCTGGAAGATCGTGTGTAGGATTCTGGAAATTGGACAAGGTACTGCAACCTTAGCTTTGTGGGATTTCTTGAGGGGGAGGAGGGTTCGACTCCAGAGACCTTTTTTGAACAATGGATCATGTCCTGGGTACCCACAAACTGCCTATCCACCTGCCTCATCATCCAACGGGCCCATTGATCCCTGGAACAGAGGCCTTCCCCAGGGCTTCACTGCGCCCTCTTATTGCAAAGATCCTCATTTACAAAGACAGGGATATGATCAGGTGAGAAGCACAACAACTGGGAAGAAGTTGTATTTTGCTCTTATCACATAATGATCTTCCCCGATTATACTCACCAGGTGCATCACAAGCATAAATCCTGCGACAAGCAGAAGCTCAGGGCACTCAAACTTCAATGTATGCATCTGTACCCTGCAAATCTCAAAATGATTCACACCTCCAATGTATTCTTCCTCAACACTCCCAGAACAGGGGCCGAGCAGCCAGACCCTCCCCTGGGGGTCAAAAGATAAACATGCAGACTTAGGCCAAACGGTCAACCAGAGGGGCCGGAGGAAATCCTGTTAGGAGTACCTTCTGACTCCTTGAGAAGATCACCATCCCCCTATACTTCAACTCAGAGGGCTTAATAGGCATAAAAGCAGTTGACTGATTCTATTATAGCCTTATAGCCCGCCGTAGTGGCCTATCCCGGACATGAAAGGCCCGCTCCAGTTTTAAAGGACCGAGCCCAAGGTGAGGGCCTTTAACATGGGAGCGGGACTTTAGTGGCCAGTATAGCCCAGCTACCAAGGGCTATAAGGCTATTAGAACATTCTGCCAGTAGAGAAAACAAAGACCTCTCAGGGTTCAAGTGAGTTTAAATCCCTCCGGGCTCCGAGAGGCCTTTGTAAAACAACATTGGATTGTTGCTTTGTGGGCTTTTACTGGCTGTTGAAGCTTGGAGCACTCCATTGTATTCAATAGAGTGCTCCACATTCCAATGTTTTAATATTGTTTAACCCTCTGCACCACCCACTGTATTATTCACCATACTGCTACTCTATAGATCACATTGGGAGACTCTTATTGGACTTACACCTAGTTTTGTTGGGGGGGGGTGTTTCTCAGGGAAATATGGAGTGGGGTTAGGTTAGTAAAAGACAGTTATTCATGTTAGCCTAACTGGACATCATTCTCTTAAGGTTTTATCTATGGTTCACACAGTTCTCTACAAGCAGACTACCACCATACATCAGTTGCCCTATAAAGGCAACCAATCATGGCCACTAGGGCCCTCCTTTACTGTTTAGCATCATCACCTACTCCCATGCATGAGTTCACACTCATGACTTTGAATGTCAACAACCTAAATGCATGAATTAAATGAACCACAATCCTATGCTTTGCAAAACTTCATACCCCTGCAATCCTAATGCTCCAAAAATTCACCTATCAGGAACAACTGCTCCTCCTAACTAGCTACTGATATGATGGGGTGTACCACTCTGGACCTATGTGAGGGTCCACACGGATGGGGACCCTTCTTCCCAAAGCCTTTCCTCTAGCCATCTCCTAGGTGACACATGACTCATTAGGCTGATACATTTTGGTAGAGGGTTTCCTTAAGGGCCGCTCCATTCACCTATTTTGCCTGTTTTTTTCCCCTTCCTATATACGTCCCTGTTAGAGAAACCCAGAATGTGATGCTGGGGCTACGCAAAGAAATCACTTACAGAGGCGGAGACTTCAACGATGACCCTCACGTAGGCACTATGTAACCTCATGGTCCAAGTAGCAGTCACAGAGGGAACTTAAAAGGCTGGACCAAGGCCCAGGACTCTGTGATGAGTAGAGGACATGGAACCCCGGCGATCGGGAATACGCGTATTTCTGAGCCACACACAAGACATATTCCTGCATCAACCTACCCCTACTCCCCACAGTTTATCCTGTACATTACCCCAGGGTATCTCAGATCATGCCCCTGTCACACTCTGCTTTGGTGTTCTCTGGCAAGGGAACCTTCTCAATATGGCATCTCAGTGCTAGGCACCTCATAAATTCCCCATTCGCACAGTTCCCCATCAAGGAATTGAAACACTACCTGGAAATTAAAAAAGAGTTGGTTACCTCCTACTGGGCGCTGTGTGCTGCTGGGCAAGCTGCTCTGAGGGGTCTGGCTAGGTCCAACCTGAGAGGGAGGGAGAGGGTGAAGTATTAGCAATGAAGGCAGCAAGAGGCTTACAATATTACTTTAGAGCGAACCAACTGAAACGTCCTCTTCGAACAGGTACAACGCCAATTGGTTAGTGCCAGGTCGTCCTTTCGATAGTTGTCCCTAGATGAGGCCCCTCACTTTTGGATGCCTGAGGCAAGGATGGTGTATGAATGTAATTATTGTATTGGCAAAAGACACAGTCTCACAGATGTGTAGATTAACAACAGGTGCCCCAGCGGAAACAATGGCTTAGCAATAGATATAGCAACTGTGTTTGCATCATATTACCTCTTTCTGTAACAAGCGTGTGAACGTTCCCCCCAGAAATCCTCCAAGCCACTTACTGAAGACCTCTCCCTGCCGTGTCTGCGCTCGAGTGCCCATCAGGCGCGCGAGCAGCCCCCGCCCCACCAGATAAAAACCGTCTCACCCTTCAGGACTTGAAAGTGGTCAAAATCCCGGGCCCTGACAGCTACCTGGTAGAATACTATCATGTGTTTGTGACACTCTTAATAACCCCATTTCTCATCTTGTATCAAGAGGCAATCTTCAGTGGGTGCTTTCCCCCAGAACTGGACATAGCCGATACTCTGGCGTTACATAAATCGGGCCAGCCCCTGATCATTGCGAGTCTCATCGACCAGTATCTGTGAGTCTTATCGACCAATATCCTCTTTTAATACAGATCTTAATATTTATGCCAAAGTCCTGGCTAACAGACTCCTCCCTTTGTTGCAGCTACTAGTCCCCCCAGAACAGTGTGGGCTTAAGCCACACCAAAGCACCAGACACTGCATCTGCAGGACCGAGGTGGTTCTGGTGTGCCTCTCAGACTGAAGCTGGACTTCAGGTCGAAGTTGCAATAATTTGTTTGGGTACTGTACTCCCATCCTCGAGTGTAGGTCCGGTTCAATGGCACCCTCTCAGACTCTTTCGCGATTGGCCTGGATACCAGACAAGGAGGTAGGCCATCCCAGCTCTATATCGCCTTGGCTATAAAGCCTTTGGCAACATTGATTCGATCTGGGATTTGGAGGTCTGGGGGCTTTTGGTAAAGGATTGCAAAGCACTCTATGCAGCTGACTTCCTAGTTTTCCTCACATAACTCTCTCACGCTGGCCCTTATCTGCACCAGATACTGTCGCTCCATGGGGAGGCATCCAACCCATTGGTTAACTGGACAAAGTCCCTCTTGGTCCCTCTAAAGGTGACAGGATTACAGTAGATTGACAATAACAGCTGCCAACCCCTGATTGAACTTTCAATATTTTGGAGAGTACATTACCTTGAAACCCAAACCAGTCTGGAATATAACTCTAGTCTCCTTAATGACTAAATTAACTGTGGCCCTTATCACATGGTCCAAACTCCCTTTGAATGTACACTGGGACAATATCAGCCAAAAGTGACATTGCTAATTACTGACGTTTCTCCTCTGTTCCCGAAACCTGGAGACTCATTTACAATATTTTGATGCACAGCAGTGCAGTAAGCCTTCCTGCTGTGCTGCAGTCCATCAAAATAAAAGGGCAGGAATACCACATATCTACAAGATATTGCGCATTCTTTTCCTTTACCCCTAACCCGGCGCACAAACAACAGCTGTGCCACAACACAGACAGCGTGGCGTCATGTGGCAAGGGTTCCTGCTTTGCTAGTATGATGTCCCTTCCAGCACAAGATCACCCACAGCAACACCCATGGAACGCCCCTTTCACGCAGAGTAATGTGTATAAGGGGCCCATATTCACAAGGCCATGAAAAGTCACGCAGGGTGACTTTACGTGGTATGTAAATATGGACAAGCCCAAACACGGCCAGTGCGTCAAAACAAGTAATGTACCAGTAGCGCAATGGGCTTGCAAATGAGGTCCCTGGTTAGCGACAACAGACTGGTGTGCCAAACTCGAAGAGCCAATTTATATGTTCTCAAGGTTCCCCAAAAACATGGTAAGGTTTGCGGGAAAGTTTACGTATTATGGTCTATATTGATGCAAATCCTGATGTTACCCACTGCATATATTAAGCAATATAGATAAAAATTGTGCTCTTAATAGTGATAAATTGAGGTTAAAAATGAGAGGCAGTGTAGCAGGCTTGAGAAATAATGGAGAAAGCAATTGTTATACTTACATTTGTTAGTGACTTGTATACATGGCAGAAGCTAGAGGTATTTACATCTCTGTGTTACATTGCGGAAAATCAGGAGCAGCAATTTGACACAAATTATTACATATGTAAAGTGTAGGAGATCTTCAGTCTCTGACAGAGTCTATAATATACTAAGTTAAAGGGATCTTGAAATTCGGGCATCAATATTTTTTGTCTTACTCTCCCTAGGCTATTTAGCTTCTTCCTGGATAGGCTGGATTAGGGATGGGTGGAATTCACATCATTTTGTGCAGCATAATCATGCAAAAGTACTGCTTAATTGCACTGAATCATGTGAGATAATTTTGGTGCATGTCCCCTCTGAAAAAAGTTGCTGGTTACACATTTCGTGCTCAAAAAAGGCACGAGCGGCACATCGCATTGCACAAGCACGCCACAATGTTGCTTGCTCCAGCCTGCTTCTACCTCCCTTGTGTTTCCTGCTCGTTGTGCTCCTTCCAACCCAACCCAATCCACTCCATTCTCCTCCACCCATTATCCTCTTTAGGTCTCACCTGAGTCTGCGCGCATGCACTGCTCAGCGAGACTGCTGCAGTGGAGTATGGAAGAGAAGCCCCACCTGCTCTTTGTCCATGTTTGTCATTGGCTTGTGCCAGTGTCCTTGCTAAATGCTGGCGTCTGATTCATAAAGAGGATTGTTAGTCCCTCCTTACTACCACCTTGTCTTCCTCTGTAACCTCCCATGGTGACTGGGCCCTTTACTTCAGTTGTTGCATGGTACGTGTTCTTAAGTGTGTAAGCACTCTTTTCTTTATTGCGTTTCTCTTGCTGAGCGCCATGCCCGCTTTCTATTTTGAAAGCAGGGACAATGGCAGCTGCTTCTTTGAAATTTCTGAGTTTAAGGAGTTTAAAGAGCTTTATTAAAGCAAATAAGAACTAGAGTACAACATTACAACAACGATTATAAAGAATTGCAAAAGCCAGCATACAGGGTATATAAGCATGGTAAAATTAAAACCTAATACAACTACTATTGTGAAAGAGTAAAACCAAAAGCTAGGAGCAATAATAAAGAATTAAGTACCATAGCAAATTAGCATTTTACATTTTATAGGCAAAGAGAGAAAGGATATAGAGAGAGAAGAATAGAAAGAAAAAGCAATCAACAAGAAGTCAACATCCTTACCTAATATAATAAGTAGGAATATCCGATAACGAGCACTACAACTTTCAGATAACAAGGTGATAATAATATATTATCTTTATATGAACAATATAAGAAGAATATATCACAATACTAATTTTTTTTAATACATATTTTATTGGTTTCTTATGTGCATCATACACTATGCATAATCATAGGCCATCAACAAGAATCAAACACCTCATTAGACTTCCCCCTCCGTACATCGCATGAGCCATTCAATATTAATGCCATGTCATATTATAGTGACAATTTATACATGGTCATACTATAAACCTTGAGCTGCTAATCTTAGTTTCCAAGTAGAATATCCTCAACCCTTAATAATCCCCCTCCCCCTCCCTCCTCACAGGTGTGTGTAACTTTAAGCGTCTTATTCTGTCTCATGTCGCGAAGCAACCATAACTGACAGCATCCCTCAACGTATCTGTAGTTGCCAGAGGACCCCACTCAACCCAGTTCCCTCCGCCTACTCTTCCTCTGTCAGGTGATCCAGTAACGATTGTAACAATGTTTCCCATGCGTTTGCTGAATCTCGTGCCTTTTCATTATTAAGCCGTTTCGCCTGCTGATATCTAAGTGCACTCTCACTACCTGCCCATTTTATGAACTCAGCCTTCCATCTCTTACTATTAGGACCGTCTTTCAAACTTCCAGTGCCTCGTTATTTCTCTCTTTGCTAGCAATAGCCCCATATCTACAAATTTACTTGTCGCCTTGGTTTTAGCTGTGTGAGGGAACCAGTACAGTATGCATGTTGCTATGTCAAAAGTTAACTGTCGCTCCGTTGTTATGTTCAGTATGTCTCCCACTTCTTCCAAATAGTCCCCTAATTTAGGGCATTCCCATAGCATATGTTCAAGCTCTACCCCTTCACTCGAGCACCGGGGGCACGCTGCCTCTTCTATTTTAAAATACTTCCTATTCTTACCTGGTGTTAAATATGCTCTATGTAGTATATAGAAATGCACCAGTTGAAATCTTGCATTCCTCGTGGTTTTCCAGGCCCTACGCATTATCTGTGCCCATGTCTCCGGAATGGGCTTCCCAATACCAGCTTCCCATTTCACTCTCACGTTGTCCAAGGGTGTTAGCCCTTCATTCAGCATTCTAGAATATAGGCAGGTGACCGCCTTAAAAGTCCCAGCCGCCATCATTGTGTACTGACACTCCATTGTTGTCTTAGGTTCTATAAGCCCTTCTCTCCATTGAGCTCGCAGCGCACAAACTAGTGCGGCGTGTATTAAAAATCCTCCTCTAGGCAGGTCGTACCTCTTTTGCAACACTTGTTAGGGTAGCAATTCCCCGTCCTCATATAGATCATCAATTACCTGGATCCCAGCCTGTTCCCATTCCTGTAAGGGCATCCAATCGCCTCCATGGGGTAGCGCGGTAGCCATCCCCAACGGGATTTCATGCACATAGGGATGTAAGACTCCTGCCCTACGCTGTGATCGATTCCAGCACAGTCTCAGTGTTTTTTCCTCCATAGAAAGATCCCTAAGGTCCAGCTTTTGTGGCATGACTATAAAGGAGAGGACATGGCATGGGATCCCCTACCTCTCAGGTGCTCAGGGCCCCTAAATTCCTTTGCTACTGCTTGCGTCAATAGCTGTAGTTGGGCCGTCAAATAGTACAGTTCGAAATCAGGGACCGCCAGCCCGCCCTTCGCCTTTGGTCTAATCAGCGTTGCTTGAGCTACTCTCCGTCCGCCAGATCCCCATAGGATCCCCACCATCAGTGATTTCAATGATTTAAATATCAAGCACGGTATCCAGATAGGCAGCGTTCTAAAAAAATATAACAGCCTAGGCAGTGCTACCATTTTCCATAGAGCTATTCGACCTGTCACAGACAGCAGGAGAGCAGCCCAAAAGGCCATGCTGCCCTTCAATGCCCTCATGCATCTCCCCACGTTCCCCTCCAGCATATCATTAGCGCTATGATAAACATGTACACACAGGTTTGCCAGGCATGTTGGTTCCCATCGCACTTCCCTAGATGTAATGGGTGGCAGCCCTCCAGACCTCGTCGGAAACAGGCATGTTTTTGACCAGTTCACCCGCAGGCCTGAAATATCTCCGAATTCTGAGAGCAAGCTTGCAGCTCCTTCTAGTGCCCTCCCTGCATCCTCCAAAAGCATCAACAGGTCATCAGCATATAGCGATATATACTGCCACTCTCCCCTGTACCACAGGCCGTCATATTTCTCTCCCAATCTGGCCCTTGCCGCCAGTGGTTATAAGGCTAGGGCAAACAGTAAGGGGGAGAGCGAACATCCTTGTCTTGTCCCACTGGGTTTTGAGATGATATCAGTGTACCAACCCTCACCCTAACCACTGCAGATGTATAGAGCACCTTTGTCCAGGCCACAAAGTCAGTTCCTACTCCAAAGCGTCCTAGCGTCTTGTACAGATATAGCGATTCTAAGCTGTCGAAGGCTTTCTCAATGTCCACTGTCAGCACCACAGGTTGTTGTGCTCCCGATTGTTCCTCTTCCAATATCCTCACTAATCTCCAGACATTAGAGGACATGTTCCTTGTCGGGATAAACCCAGCCTGATCCTCGTGGATCAGAGCAGTCATGTGCTGCAAAAGGCGAGTCGCCAAAATCCTACTCAAAATCTTGTAATCAGTACTTAAAGTTGACAACGGGCGATAGGACGCTGTGTCCGTCCCCACTCGGCCTGGTTTCATAAGCGGGATCGCGAGTGCTTCCCGCATGGAGTTAGGGAGTTGCCCTAATTCTTTTGCCTCCTTGTAAACCTCTAGGAGCCTCGGGGCTAATAAGTCCACATATTTCCAGTAGAACTCTATCGACAACCCGTCAACTCCCGCTGTTTTATTTTGGGCCATGTGCTTGATAGCACTCCTAATTTCCTCCATCGTTATGTCCCGGCCCAAGTATTTTGCTTTGTCATGGTGATGACTTTTGCCTTTACACTGTGTTAAGTTAGCATGAGCTTATTAGAAGTTTAAAGACTATTTTCCCTCTCTGTTGCTTTTGCACACGGCACATGATATTATAAATGTTTAGAGTTTAGAAGAATATTTTGCTTCACACAGAATAATATGTTTTTCCTATAGTATCAGTCTTGCTTGGTAAGCTATGTCTGAACAGTGAGTGCCGAGGCCTTCAAGGTTATTTCAACACAGTAGTTGTTGTTCTGTCTGATCAGCGCACGTTCTAGACATAACACATACAGCTGTGGGCACCTCTAGTTTTGGGCGCGTTTAATAATGCACTGTGCAGAGCATGCAGACACAGTTTGGAGAACATTCGCATGCAGAGAGCTGGTGTACAATATGATGTGATCTCATTCTACTAGAACCTGAGGTATGGGGCCGCCCTTGTAATCTCAAGAGACCTTCTGTAGAAATAATATAATATACTAGCAAGGGAGGGTAAGAATTAGGTGCCATTTAGCCTTATTCCCATTAGCATTTTAACATGCTTTCTCCCTATGTATTTTATGGAATTGTAACTATGCTAATAACCTTGTTTCTTATAATAAGTTTGCTTGTACTAGCTAAGATACTGCGCTTGAGAACACTGCATTAGAAATAAACATTTCAAACTTGCACGTGTCCTCATTTACTCCTTGTTTTGGACTGATCAGTTAGTATAACGAAAGAGTGTTTATGTGTTCCTCGTTACCTGAGGTGTTCTAAGTCCATGTTCTGGGTTGTCTAATCATTGTGGGATGGAAGAACCAATGAGACACTGATTGCTAGTCTGGGAGGGGATTTTGGCTACTAAGGTGAGTTTTTGGTACACCCTAACTCACTAAGGTTCCAAGTCTCTGTGCACAGTTCTGCATAGGAGCAGAATCCCTGCAACATGGCGCCCAACGTTGGTGGTCTTATTACATGACACTTGAATAGTACTTCTATCAGTCCTTAACCCCTTCACTATTGTTTCCGGATAATAGTAGTGTCGGACAAACCTACCTATAGTTACATAGGTGTTTCAAGCTTGAATCTTTTCAAATGGTTGCCTTTTGAATTACTACCCATTTGTGCTACGTAGTTTTTGTTGTACCTCTTTCTTACTGTGTCACTATGGCGGGTGTTGACATACCGCAACATAGTCGAATTGCGGTTCGCAATCATTTGCAGGCTTATAACATCGGGTTAGAGGGCATGGCAGTTATTATGAAGTGAGTGTGGGACTGAATGATGATCCTTGTGGTACGCCGCAGATGACTTCGGTGGCCTCTGATCTAAAAGGGGGGAGGCGGACTCTCTGGGTTCTTCCGGCGAGGAACGAGATGATCCAGTCCAATGGTTTTTCCTTGTATTCCGACGTTGCTAAGGCGTTGTATAAGGGTGCTATGACAGACTGTGTCGAAGGCTGCGGAGAGGTCAAGTAGGATGAGGGCAGCTGTTTCTCTGTTGTCCAGTAAAGTTCGAATGTCGTCTGTTGCTGCGATGAGGGCGATCTCGGTGCTGTGTTTGGCTCGGAAGCCGGACTGTGAAGGGTCGAGGGATTTGTTGGATTCGAGGAAGGCGGCGAGCCGACTGTTGACGGCTTTCTCAATGACTTTGGCAGGAAACGGGAGGAGCGAAATGGGGCGGTAGTTCTTAAGTTCAGTGGGGTCTGCTGAGGGTTTCTTCAGGAGGGCGCTGAGTTCGGCATGTTTCCAGCTTTCCGGGAAGGTAGCGGTGTTGAGGGAGCAGTTGATGACGTCTCGGAGATGGGGAGCGATAAAGGAGTCTGCTTTGTTGAAAATGTGGTGGGGACATGGGTCGGTTGGCGATCCTGAGTGGATGGAGTTCATCAGGCGGATGGTGTCTTCAGTGGTTATAGGGTTCCAGGCGCAAAGGTTGTTGGAGGGGGGTTTTAGTTCGGAGGTAGGTGGGGTGGCCCTTGTAATCTCAAGAGACCTTCTGTAGAAATAATATAATATACTAGCAAGGGAGGGTAAGAATTAGGTGCCATTTAGCCTTATTCCCATTAGCATTTTAACATGCTTTCTCCCTATGTATTTTATAGAATTGTAACTATGCTAATAACCTTGTTTCTTATAATAAGTTTGCTTGTACTAGCTAAGATACTGCGCTTGAGAACACTGCATTAGAAATAAACATTTCAAACTTGCACGTGTCCTCATTTACTCCTTGTTTTGGACTGATCAGTTAGTATAACGAAAGAGTGTTTATGTGTTCCTCGTTACCTGAGGTGTTCTAAGTCCATGTTCTGGGTTGTCTAATCATTGTGGGATGGAAGAACCAATGAGACACTGATTGCTAGTCTGGGAGGGGATTTTGGCTACTAAGGTGAGTTTTTGGTACACCCTAACTCACTAAGGTTCCAAGTCTCTGCGCACAGTTCTGCATAGGAGCAGAATCCCTGCAACATGGCGCCCAACGTTGGTGGTCTTATTACATGACACTTGAATAGTACTTCTATCAGTCCTTAACCCCTTCACTATTGTTTCCGGATAATAGTAGTGTCGGACAAACCTACCTATAGTTACATAGGTGTTTCAAGCTTGAATCTTTTCAAATGGTTGCCTTTTGAATTACTACCCATTTGTGCTACGTAGTTTTTGTTGTACCTCTTTCTTACTGTGTCACTATGGCGGGTGTTGACATACCGCAACATAGTCGAATTGCGGTTCGCAATCATTTGCAGGCTTATAACATCGGGTTAGAGGGCATGGCAGTTATTATGATAGTGAGTGTGGAAGTAGCTTACCCATACGAAATTTTCAATTCGTGGGTGACCTTCTCTGCAGCAAATGCAAATACTGGTGTATTCGACACTTATACTCATACTGCTGTGCCACAGGAATATGTTCCCTATAGGACACAGGAAGTTCCAATTAATGCTTGGCAGCACGAGTTTGGTTTAATGGCGCCGTACCCCATTCATTGTTAGTCTCAAGTTTAGGTCCTTTGTCCATTCCAGGCGCTACTTTGCCTGTTTTGGCTGGATTTACGCCACATCCTCGGCATGGAGCGGTTCCCATTGCAGATTTGCGGTTGCTACATACAGTCGCAATTAGTGTAATTAGGTCGTTAGTACAATACATTACCTGCAATCTACCGGGCGGGGCCCCGAGTGCTGCAGCGCTTCCAACCGGACCGAGCAGTATGAAGCTTAGTCCTGTTATGGTTAATGCAGTGATGGTCAGGCGCCCCCAGGATAAGGTTGATATGCCTTTCTGGCTTGCCGAGAAATTTGACCAGCTGGAAGCAGTGTTTCCTAACACGACTCTTGTTGAAAAACACAGGATTCTGACAATTAGTTTACCTAAAGACTTGATACCAGAGGCTGGTGATTGTGAGTCTTGGGGTAAAATTTTTGCGGTGATGTATACAAGGTGCTTTGGCACTCCATCAATGACCGTCCTACCCTCAGTCATTAAACGTGTTCAGGAGGAGCACAGATCTGAGGCAGCGGTTGAAATAGGAATGCGGCTATGTGGCAGTTCTGACGTAGTTTCCGATCTCGTACTTGCGAATGTCAAGGGAGATGCGGTAAGCTTTCAGGTGTCCTCCTTCAAGAACGCCACCCGCAAACACAACCAACTGATCCGATCCACCAAGAAATCAGCTTTCAAGGATCGACTCGACAACAACGCCCACAACAGCAAGGAACTATTCAACATCGTCAAAGAGTTCACCAACCCCACCGCCGGCACCAACGACATCACTCCCTCCCAAGACCTCTGCGACTCTCTAGCCTCGTACTTCCACAACAAAATCGCTGACATACATAACAGCTTTGCAGACCAGTCGACCCCACCTACCTCCGAACTAAAACCCCCCTCCAACAACCTTTGCGCCTGGAACCCTATCACCACTGAAGACACCATCCGCCTGATGAACTCCATCCACTCAGGATCGCCAACCGACCCATGTCCCCACCACATTTTCAACAAAGCAGACTCCTTTATCGCTCCCCATCTCCGAGACGTCATCAACTGCTCCCTCAACACCGCTACCTTCCCGGAAAGCTGGAAACATGCCGAACTCAGCGCCCTCCTGAAGAAACCCTCAGCAGACCCCACTGAACTTAAGAACTACCGCCCCATTTCGCTCCTCCCGTTTCCTGCCAAAGTCATTGAGAAAGCCGTCAACAGTCGGCTCGCCGCCTTCCTCGAATCCAACAAATCCCTCGACCCTTCACAGTCCGGCTTCCGAGCCAAACACAGCACCGAGATCGCCCTCATCGCAGCAACAGACGACATTCGAACTTTACTGGACAACAGAGAAACAGCTGCCCTCATCCTACTTGACCTCTCCGCAGCCTTCGACACAGTCTGTCATAGCACCCTTATACAACGCCTTAGCAACGTCGGAATACAAGGAAAAACCATTGGACTGGATCATCTCGTTCCTCGCCGGAAGAACCCAGAGAGTCCCCCTCCCCCCTTTTAGATCAGAGGCCACCGAAGTCATCTGCGGCGTACCACAAGGATCATCATTCAGTCCCACCCTCTTCAACGTATACATGAGTCCCCTCGCATCCATCACGCGCCAACACAACCTCAACATCATCTCCTACGCAGACGACACCCAGCTGATCCTCTCCCTCACCAAAGACCCAAACACCGCCAAAATCAACCTACACGAAGGGATGAAAGAAGTAGCCGAATGGATGAAGAATAGCCGTTTAAAACTGAACTCGGAAAAAACGGAAGTCCTCATCTTAGGTTCATCCCGCTCCACCTGGGACGACTCATGGTGGCCACCATCCCTCGGAAACGCACCCATACCAATGGACCACGCACGTAACCTGGGCTTCATCCTGGACTCCTCCCTCTCGATGACCAGACAAGTCAACGCCGTCTCATCATCATGCTTCAACATCCTACGTATGCTCAGAAAAATCTTCAGTTGGATCCCCACCGAAACAAGAAAGACAGTCACCCATGCACTGGTCACAAGCCGACTGGACTACGGAAACACCCTTTACGCCAGATCCACAGCCAAACTACAGAAAAAACTCCAACGCATCCAAAACGCCTCAGACAGACTCATCCTAGATATCCCCCGCCAAGCTCACATTTCCGGTCACCTAAAAGACCTCCACTGGCTCCCCATCAATTGGAGAATAACGTTCCGTCTCCTCACCCACGCACACAAAGCCCTCTACAACCTAGGACCCGAATACCTCAACACGCGCCTGTCCTTTTACACCCCCACCCGCCAACTACGATCGTCCAATCAAGCCCTCGCCGCAATTCCACGCATCCAAAGATCCACCATGGGGGGGAAGATCTTTCTCCTACTTAGCGGCCAAGACATGGAATTCTCTCCCCACCTACCTCCGCCTTACACAGAACCACCTCTCCTTCAGAAAACAACTAAAAACTTGGATATTCGATAAGTAAGCACCCCCCCCTCCCTCAAGCGCCTTGAGACCCTCTGGGTGAGTAGTGCGCTATACAAATTTTAAACATGAAACTTGAAACTAGGGTGTTCCCGATGCCGATAAACCACAGAAGTTACCGAGAATTATTACGGCGGCTTACAAGACCGTGGGCCGTAATAGTTTGGGTGTCAAGCCTTTCTCTACAAAGCAGGAAAAGCAACCCCAAGGGCAGAAGTCGGATACAGGCGACCAGCCCAAGGCTAAGAAGCAAAATTGGCCGAAAAAACAAAGACAGGGGAAACAACAACAGAAACATGAGTCCCGTCCCCCGTCACCGGTGCCTGCGTCTACTGAGCGCGTATATGATTTGCGCGACCACACTATGATTAAGTCGCCTGATAGATTTCCGGTTCCTGGTCCGCATTCTTTACAGGACACATCGGCTTTATCGTCCGGTGGTGGAGGAGGCGGAAGAGGTAGGGGTGGCCAGCAGACTCGCGACCAGCCCCGGCCGAAAGAAGGCAAAGGCAAGCAGGACGATTCTACACCAAAAAGACCCCAGTTTCAGAAAAAGAAAGTTGCCGCTTTAAAAGCGAGATATACCACAGATAGCAAGACTGCAGCTTCGGAATCTGACTTGGGCTCTGACCCCGCTGGACAGCGCAGCGGAGATTACCATAGTGCGAGTGGCCTTGCGTCCACTACTGAAGGTGACAGCGACTGACCGATATGTTGTTGTGGAGACAGCTGATACCAGAGTAGCTCCCCCTGATAGGCTTTATGAAATTGTCCTTTTAATTGAAGGTGACATAAAGCGTACCAGAAAAGGGGTATTTTGGGAAAATCTTACAACTACCTATGACATTTTGTTAGCGGAGGCTGACTGGCCCCCACCTTTTGTTCTTGCAGCTCCGAGAGTAGAGGAGGTGAACCTTCCTAGTTTCGCGCACAGTCTTTTTTTTAATTTATTTTTTATTTAGCAGAGCATAGTTAAGGTACAATACATATATGGGCAATTTGAACAATGGAGATGAATATAAATATATTTAAAAGCTTCTTCTATTAAAAGCTGAATGAAAGGGAGGATTTTTGAAAACTTAAAAGCCGTGAGCAGTCAATGTTAATAAAACTATATATATATACATTTTCAAATACAAACACTTTACAACATCCGCAAAATTCGATCATAAAGTGCCGATGCAATACAGTACAATCCAACCTGAAGTAAAGTGCTAGTGCTTAAAAATTACTAATAGTGCAAATACCACAGAATACCACAGAAGAAAAAGTGCGCTTGTAACTTAATGATAAAACCTACCAAAATTTCAAGACTGCTTAAGAATAATATAGACCTATTACCAGTATTCAATCTAATTTGTAGCTTAACCCCCCCTTATTTCCTGCAGATTCTCAAAATACTTCCAGTTCTTATCAAATCTCCTAACTGCTCCTACCCTACTAGCGCAAGCTTTTTAAAAATTCCATGACCTCCTCCTTTTATTAAGCCATTTCAAATGGGATGGAACTTCTTTTGATTTCCAATTTTGGAGTATTAGGGAGCGGGCAACAGCACAAGAACTAAATACAAATATTTCCTCAGCATCTTTGAGCAACCCTCTGTCGTTACATATATCAAAGAGGGCCAATTCGGCTGAGGGCATACGTTTTTTCCCTGTAGCCACCTCAATATCTGAAAGAATGGCCTTCCAAAAAGATTTCAATTGAGGACAAGTGAAAAATATATGAAGCCAACCACCCTGGCCGTCAGCTTGGCATCTAAAGCACTTGTTCCCAACCTCCGGGAACCTTTTCTCAAGTGCCTCCGGAGTCCAATACGCTAGAAAGCGGGACAAGAAAGCCATCCTCTTGAAATTAGCAGCCCGCAATGATTTATAGCCCAACAAGCTTACGGTTTCCCAATCTTTGCGTGTTAAATTACATTGTGTTAGGCTACTTATTTTATCTAGATGGCGATCTATCATAACTAATTGCCCGTCACAATGAAGCCTCTTGTACCAATTCCCTATGCCTCTGATTTTAGCTTCATATAGAAGTGTTACCATCTCACTTGTCGAGTCAAGAAGTCCACCTATATCTCTTCTTAAAAAGTGGACAATTTGTAAGTATTCAAAGAACGTTGGTCGCCAGGGAGTAGTTACTCTAGCCAGCACTTCTTGCCACGTGATAATTCTATTCTGAACAATGAAGTGCCTTAACTCCCTAAATCCCAAATTCTCCCAATTTACTATATGGCTGTTTCTAATTTGGAGGCCGAGACCAAAACATTCTCGTAAGCTTAAAAACTGAGAAGCTGAGGAGCAAGGATTTCTCTTAAAAAAGGACTGAAATCTAGATAAATATTCTTTCAAAGTCTTATATCTTGTCCTTTTTGGGAACTTTGCAATCTTTAAAAATACCTGGATTTGAGAATCGGACTCTTGCATCATTTTTACTAAGAAGAAGCTATCTCGATTGTTTTTTGAACCTATCAGACCTGCCACCATATCGAGAAAGGCTGCCTCATAATAGGTTTTTAAATGTGGCAGAGCCAGTCCCCCCTGTTCAACTGGGAGTTAGATCATGGACAACTTAACCCTAGGTGCTCCCCCCCCCCCCCACCAAACAAAACTTCTGATCATAGTTTCCATGTCTTTAAAAAAAAAAGAATTCCATTTGATTGGAACATTGCAAAACAGGAATATTAACAAGGGTAGGATCGACATCTTAATCAAAGATACCCTGCCAATCAAGGTGAGCGGGAGTAAAAGCCATTGGGTGAGAAGACTCTTAATTTTATTCTTCGTTCTCACATAGTTGAGAAGATAAAGCTGGTGATAATCGCAGGTCACATATGTGCCTAAGTATCTAACCGGGTCCCGGCTTGCAGCCTGGACACGCAAACAAGATGGAAAAAAGACTGAGGTTGGTGTTTAGAGCAAGAACCTCCATCTTCTTAGCATTTATTTTGTAACCTCCTATTTGTTCGTATGCTTTAAATTCCTTTAATAGGATTTCTATATTCTCTTTGTTCGGCTTCAAATAAAGAATGATGTCATCTGCGAAGAGCTTGAGCTTCGCCATCCCGGGGATAGGGGGGAAAAATGGAAGGATTGCTCCTAATTTTGATCACTAGGGGTTCGATAAAAAAGGTAAAAAGTAAAGGAGATAAAGGGCAACCCTGTCTAGTCCCTCGATTGACTTTGATTGAACCGGCCTTATTTGAATTTACTATGACCTGTGCCGAAGCACCTTGATAGATGTTCCGCAGCATCCTGATCACTTGCTCTGGAAACCCAAATTGGGCAAGGGAAAAAAACAGGGTTGCCCAATTTACCAGATCAAAAGCTTTTTCCGCATCGGCCATTAAAATACAAGCAGGGGTTGAATTGATATTAAAATAGTCCAATGCCTGAAAATTCAGTATTGGAAGCCGTTGAACGGCCTGCTATGAATCCTGACTGATCGCTATGTATGACTTCTTGCGCAGCACACATAAAGCGACGGGCCCATATTTTCATTAGGATTTTATAGTCTGAATTCAGAAGGCTAATAGGCCTAAATGAATTAATAACTTCTGGATTTATGTCTTTTTTAACGAAAGATATTATTGTTGCTTCCTTAAAGGATGCGGGTACCAATCCTCCTAACTTAATATAATTGGAGCTGATGGCTCCGGAGTTCCACGCCTCCGGATAGCCGTCACGACTCGTGGCCCCCCCCACCCTCGACAGCGGCAGTCTCCGCGCTAATGGCATCTGAGTGAAGTGGCATGAAAACGAGTGGCGTGTTGGAGCCTCCGCTCGGGAGAATTATGTTTGACAATTGAGCTGTGGGCTTCCTTGAGTAGCTGCAGATTTGGACGCCCGGAGGACCGTGGCGCAGGGATTTCCGCGAGAGTGTTCCTCTCGCCCTTTGCCGCCCTTTGCCACCCTCGATGTGCTGCTTTTTTCGGCGCTTGTATGCTGTAGAGGCTCGTGTCTGCAGGAGCAGAAACTGCATTTAAATATCGTTCCTTACAGAAAGTCCATTCGAGCCCTCCTTGAGAGATAGGCAGTCCAGACATTCTGCAATGTGAGAGGTGAGGCGAGGGGGAGAGAAAGGGGGCATATAGACTGTTTGCTGCTCGATGGAATTATTGACAGTCTGAACTTGTTTATATTGCCCTTAAGCTTAAAACCTCGAACCCCCGCTGGGATAATGGGGAGGCAACTGAAAGATAGCGAAAATAATGAAGAGGCAAGCAAAACTGCCAAGATGGAAACAACTGCTGTCTCAAGAGTAAAACTCGCCTAGCCCTAACTAGAAAAGCTGCACGGATAGCTGCCAAAGAAAGGGAGAAGGGGAAAAAGGGAGAAGGAAGCGCAGCATCTCCCGCTCTGGGGAAGGATATAATGCAAGAGAGCTCAGAAGATGAACTCCACGTCACTTTAACCTCTCCATCTAATGAAGGGACAGGAGAAGTAACTGCGGGGGGGAGTCACACAGAAGATGTAACGGAGAACACCTCAGCCTTACTAGAAAATGCAGCAGAAGTTGAGCCATCTCCGGGCGAGAAAAGTATGAGCGGAGTGAAAGAGATTAGAGATTTTCCCCTATTTGGAAAAAAGATTGCTCGTATTCCTCAAACATCAGCGGTCCCGCTCGAAAAGAACTCCAGTATTCTAGCTTCATCCCCAGTAGCATTAGTAGTGCATGAACAAATAGACTCTCCCCTGAATTTGCTTGAGAATATAAAACAAACTATATCAGAAGCTCCTCAACTACCTGTGACAATTTGCTCTGAGGTGGCAGCCAGGCCTGAATCAAGTGGTGCAGTCTCTGGAGCGGAGGCGAGTCCGAGCTTAATCAGCGAAGAATCAAGGATAGAGACACTATCTAAGCAGATCCCATCTTCAGCGGCAGTTCTGCAATCTCTCTCTCGTACACCCGTTATACCGCTTCAAGAAGGGGCTTTAGGGGCTTAACATCTGCAACCTCAACCCGGTCACCTCAAAAAGGGAAAGGTGACAGCTCTGAAAAGGAAATGAGCTACCAAATCGACATTCATGAGATGTTAAACCTAATCCTCAATGAGATTCGTGAGATGAAGTTGAACCAGCAAGTTGAGATTGCACTCCAGACTGGGAAAATTTGAAGAGTCGATGTCAGGACTCCCTATCAGATTAAATGAGGTGGAGGAAAGAATATCGGCTCTCCAAGATCACATTAATCAAGAAAGAACAGAAGCTAAAGAGGCAGCAAGTAAAAAGAGCCTCCTGGAGAGTAAACTCGAAAACAAGCTTGAGAATCACTCCCGAAGATCCAATTTGAGGATAGTGGGGGTTCCTGAAGGCCTGGAAGGCTCTTACAAGCTTCAGTGGGTTAACTCTTTTATCCATCAAAAGGTATTACCAGAATTTGAGGGGGTCTTAACCACTATGAGAGCTCATCGGGTTCCGGCACAGAGATTCGCAAACTCAACCTTCCCCAGAACTATCCTGATGAATTTTGCGGATTACAGGATCAAGGAAAAAATTCTAAGGCATTCCAACAGAGGCAATTCTTAGTTACTGAGTCAATCAAATATAGTTTTTTTTCCGATATGACTGCCACAGCAGCACGTCGCAGAAAAGAATTTGTCAAAATTCTCCACCTCTTCAAAGTGAATGGCGCTCAAGCATTGATTGCTCAACAATCCAAGTTAAACGTCCTTGTGAAGGGAAAGATTTACATGTTTTCCGACCTTGAGGAAGCACAGTCTCTCCTTAAGGAGATCTCTTTAGAGGCAAATGTTTGAGCAGTATGTAAGCAGTGTGCTGAATAGTGGTTGAGCTTGAGGAAAAGTGTGAAAATAGGATGCTTTCTTATTTTCCGAGGGCAAGTTCTTTAACTACTTGAAATATGGGGCACTACAGAAACTAGCAGGCCCTTCTGGTCGTGACAAGGCTCCACTCAATTATGTGCTATGTGATCTGCTTGCCCTGTTTTTCTATCATAATGTTATGAGAATAGAATCAATTTCACTTGTCTGTCGGGGGGGTAGGGGCCCACAGGGACACACACGGTGTAACAAGAAGACACCCAGGTTAGCAGGAAGGGGGGAATGTGGTTTGCATGGGGGGAATGGAAGGCATTTCAGGTGGGGTGGGGATTCACCAGGGGAAGGAGAGGGGGGGGCTGGGGAAAATGCAGCAAAAAGGAGCAGAAGTCTTAGGCAGGGTCTGTACCGAATTTTGGATGTTGGAATTAAAGTTGTGAGAATTTTAATATGGAAATGAATAAATGTAGTATCCTATCAGTTAATGCCAATGGCATTTTAAATAAACAGAAATATGGCTCTTATAAAATGGGCAGTTTCTCAGAATCCCGCGGTGCTATTTCTCTAAGAGACCCATCTTAAATCCAACACCCCTAATTTATTCTCACACACTTTTTGCGTCAGCTGGGGTAGCCCAGAGAGGTGTTGCTATTTACTTTTCCAGAAGACTACCCTAGGAACTCTTAAAGATTCGAAGGGATCCTAAGGGGAGATGTTTATGGGTTGTTGCTGGAATACAGGGGAAGGTAATGAACTTTGTGAACTACTACGGGCAGATATCAGATGAGGTGTCTAGCTTCTTAGAAATCAAGAATCTTCTGAGGGGGGTTTCTGGGCAGATTATCTTGGGAGATTTCAACTATATACAAGATTTAAAAAAAGATACCTCTAATTAAAAATAAGAAACAAAACCCAATACTAAAAAAGTTTTGGGTGCTTTTATATCAGAATACCAACTCATAGACCCATGGCGCTCATTGAACCCAGAAGGGGAATCCTTTACCTGTTATTCGCACCGCTTCCGGATGTCATTAAGAATCGATTTTTTTCTGATATCAAGATCCATTCAGACTCTATGCTCATCTATTGGGTGTAATCCCTTCTCCGATCATGGGAAGGTGGAGCTGGAAGTCAATGTAGGAGTAGGGGGCAAGGACCAATCCAGGTGGCAGCTGGATCGTACCCTGCTCCAAAACCAGGATTGGGTGGTTAGTTTTGGAGAGTGGATTACGGAATACTTTAAAACCAATAATGACACAGCAGAACCATTCTCGGTTTGGGAGGGATTGAAGGCGGCAGCACATGGCCAGATAATATCTTATACATTTTTATAAGAAAGAATGGTGGTAGTGTTTCTCTAATGAAAGAGAAAACGTCCGCACATAATGTTAGTACATATCTCAAGCAACAAATATTTTACCGGAAGTATAGTATACAATGTTGAATCAGAGTCATCAAACGAGGTGCTCGTGTGGCCTGGTATACACCCACCACCTGGGGTGTCAAATAGCACAAAGTGCCAATATCAAAGAAAGAGAAACAGGTCAATACAGCACTCTCAAAGTCTATTGTGTTGATTCTGTTAGCATAGAGTATCCTGAACTTGTATCGTGGATCAATCAATCAAAGAGACCAAAACATATATTCTGGATTATTTCCAACTCATTGATTTAAAAAGTTCAATTTGTTTGCAGCCAACTCCAAAGTATGGATCCAGACCAGATTTTGTACTTCCAATTCTTCATTTTCATAGATATATAAAAATTTCCAGCTCACACCGCCGACACGTGTTTCGTCTCATAGAGACTTTTTCAAGGCTGGAAGCATAAAGTAAAACTACAATCAATATTATACAATATATTATAAATATTTACATTCTAGATCTATATACAATTAAAAACACAAAAATGATACAACTATATACACAGTTGCATATTGCTAAAAAAAACCCACAAAAAGCATCATATTACATCATAGAGTATCACATGGACAGATATATTTAATCACATTAAGCAATGTCTCATGGTGATCACTTAGGTCCAATATTTCTGTGATAACACATTTGTGCCCACAGTAGCTGGTGTTATTCTATAGTTCTTATTCATACTAATGATGTTCATACGAATCTTATTGCTATCTTCAAGATTGTAATTTGGCTAGCTACTTAAGAGTAGAGCATAGAACACCCAATTCATCATTTATCATAACCTGAAGTTAGAATAGACCTACCAAGAATATTATATATGAAGAAGCAATCTGAGGTGTATGGTCAGAAAATCGTGTCTCCCAATGGTATCAAGAGGATGGTTCCGGCGGTTACATGAACCCTTCAGGCATTTTCCCTATAGAGTGAAGCAAAGCATAATAACCATCATATACTATATAGAGGGAATAGACAAATGGAGAATTGCATAGCAATTGAGTATATATATATATATATATATATATATATATATATATATATATATATATATATATATACACACACACCTTATGTCCACGGAGGTGTTACCTACTAATCGTCATTAGATACTTTAACCTCCGTTAGAAACAAGTTGGGAAATAACTCAAAATGCCAACTTCACCACTTATTCTTAACCTGTTGTTTACTAAAACCTACCAATAGTATATCTTGAGGGGACACGATCTCTGGTGTTTTGGCCCAATAACCAGTGTATCTCTATGGTTGGTGAATTGGTTCCGGTAGTCACAAAACGATTCTCACAATTGGAATTCCTATATATACATATGATATTAATTTGATTGTTAATAGATATAGTTATACCTCTTAATACGAAAAGAAGAGTTATGATGATAAACAATAACGACTGGATACACCAGCTCGTGATAACGCATGTGTATAAATAGATTAATTGAAAACTCACTTGATGAGTGAAACGCTATTTCTGCGTGGAGGTAATTCTATTATATTTCCCAGTTCGAAGACCTTGATAAGTCTTTAAAAGAAGAAAGAAAATAGGTAACCCGACAGCATCTTTCGGGTAAAGAAATCGTAGTTTCCAACATGGGGCAAAGATTAATTTGACAACCTATTTCGGGTTCACTAGGTTAGAAGGCATCTTACCTACTAATGCACGAGAATAAATTACCCATTGAGACTCTACTAGTCAACCCCATATTAGCCCACTAGGTTTGAAGGCGTCTTACCTACTGCTGAATCAACCGTCACAGACCTCCACTTCCGATAGCCACCCGAGTGTTGCTCCCGCGGTACAATTTAAAGTATAGAAGAGCGTAACGCCCTAGTCGCACGTAATGACGACAAGCATGTTCCAGTAAATGTGGACTATAGATTTGAAGCGCTACGTTGCGGCCATCTTGTAGTGGAGGTTATAGCTATGGTAACAATCACAGATTTATTCTGTGATAGGCAATATAAATAATATAGCAATTTGGGGACACTTGATATATTAGATCTTATATCTTCATAATGTTTTGCTATTATACTCAATAATTGGTAAGCTGTGTCGAGTCTCCAGTACTCAACATTATATATATCCTACAGATCCAAAATTCGTCATAGTCGTATGTAATGACGATGAACATGCTCTAATAAACATAAGGATATATATTTGAAGCGTTGCGTCGCGGCCATCTTAAAGTGGAGGTTTTGGCTACGGTAGCAATCACAGAAAGTATTCTGTGATAAGCAATATAAATAACGCATCCATTTGGGGACACTAGATATATTACATCTTATATCTTCATACTGTTTAGGTATTTTACTCAATAGTTAGTAAACCATATCGAATCTAAAATACTCAACATTAGATATATCCTGCAGATCTAAATATTTCGTAAGACATCGCAGTATGTATAAATCAATTAAAGACATGCATAATGGTGTGTATTAGAATGCATTCATTACCACCGTCACTGTTTAAAGGTGCACTTATTTATGAAAAGAACCATCTATATCTATATATACAGTCAATGAGCATTACAGTTCCATTTCTTCACCACCTTCATTTTCATTAACATGAAGTTCCCTGAAAACACACTCAATTATTGTAGAACTGAAGATAATAGGGTCAGGTTGTTAGACTCTAATTATAGATACCACTCAAAATCTTATTAAGGAATACAGGCATATATATGGCAATAAGTTGTTACTTTCATTATTTCCTGCCATTGATCATAATGATCTATAAGTGTATGTCCCTCTTTATGTAGCTAAATCCAAACTCGGAGATTCGGTTCTAATTGAACTAGGAATGTAAGATTCTCGTCAATCCTTAAGGAAGACATGTAGTTCCCTATCCATATTTAATCCTAAGTCAACCACCCGAAGCTTAATTAGCCACTTTGATTCCAGTTTACGCAGTGCCAGTACATGATCTCCACCCCTAGGGTCAGGCTTGATCATATCTATTCCATGGAAGCGTATACCAAGCACTTCCAATCCGGGGTGCTCCTTGTTATAATGTGTTGCCAATGGGTACCTAGCATTATTATTACGGATGGCTCTGACATGTTCCTGTAGTCTTTCTTTAAGTGGATGAATGGTGCTTCCAACATAAATAAGTCCACAATGACAGATAACACAATATACCACCAGTTTAGAGTTACAGTTTATAAAGTGGTTAATGTGATACATTTGTTTGGTGTTATATATGAAGGACTTTTTCTTATCCAATGCAAACTGGCACATATTGCATTGAGTACATTTATAGAAGCCACATGGTTTAATGGGCAGCCATATCTTGGTTCCATCTGATGTATGATTATTGGGAATAGGATTGTTGATAATGGATGGACTTAATAAGTTTCTTAGAGTTCTCCCTTTCCTGTATACAATCAGTGGTTTCTCTCCAATATATTTGTCCAAATCTGTATCTAGTTTCAGTAAGTGCCATTGTTTTTTGACAGTATTAAAGATTTGAGAGCTGTTGGCACTGTATTTGGTTATAAGGGCCATCTTATCATTACAGGATTTTTTGGATCCTTTCTATTTTCTTTTGAGTGTGGACTCTCTGGATATTTTTTGTATTTTATTATGTGCAGTCTCCAATAGAGACTTATCATATCCTCTAACGAGAAATCTTTTCTTCATTGCCTCAATTTCTGACGCAAAGTCCTCTTCAGTACTGCAGTTACGCTGCAGTCTAGTCATCTCTCCATATGGTATTGCTCCAATATGTGAAGCAGGGTGCGCACTACTGGCATGAAGAACCGAATTGCAAGATGTACTTTTTCTGTACAATTTCAATTCAATTTTGTTGTCAGTTATGAATAAAGTAACATCCATAAAGGAGATACTACTCATACTGGATTCAAAGGTAAAGCTCAGGGTAAAGTCATTGTTGTTAAGGTAACTCATCAGATCATCTAATTGCTTGTCATTTCCTCCTGAAATCAAAAAGACATCATTGATAAATCGACCCCAATACACAATATGTTCTGTCAATATGGAGGGGCCTTTCTTCCAAATATGCTGGTCTTCTAAAAACCCCATGTAAATATTAGCAAATGATGGGGAGAATTTGGCTCCCATAGCAACACCAGAATGTTGCTGGTACCAGTCATCCAAGTGTTTGAAGAAGTTGTTGTTAAGTGCAAATCTAGTTAATTCAATAATCATAGTAGTGTGGTCATACAATGTTGCATCTCTCTTGGATAAAAAATAAGTAAGAGCAGCCATTCCCTTTTCAATAGGTATGCTGGTATACAATGAGCATACATCTAGTGGTACTAGCCTAAACGTTGATGTCCATTCCAGATCTTCCAATTTACATAGGAGATCCTTGGTATCTTCCAAAAAGGAAGGGATGTTCCTTACAATGGGTTGCAAGGTGATGTCAATGTACTCAGAGATTCTTTCTATGGGCCCCACCAATACCAGAAATGATGGGTCTACCAGGGGGTGTCGTAATAGAATTATGTATTTTAGGCAACACGTAAATATATGCCGCCTTAGGATTTGGAACAGTAAGATATCTTAACTCAAGATCTGAGAGTAATCCTGCGCTATGCCAGTATTTAAGGATTTTGTCAAGGTTAGCAGTAGTTTAAATCATGGGATTAGATGTAAGTATGATATAAGAGTTGGGGTCTGAAAGTTGGCGATTAATTTCTTCAATATAATCCCCACTATTAAGCATAACAATATTCCCACCTTTGTCTGCTTCCTTGATAACCAAATTATTTCTATACGGACGCTTTTGCCTCAGGAGAGGACGCCACTTTTCGCTCGGCACAATAGCCATTTACTTTGATTTTGGACGTAGGACACAGAAAAACGAGATGATGTCTGTGCACATTGGACACAGCCAGCACGCCCTGATGAAGTTCTGTTGAACAAAACGCGTTGGCTGCCTAAAAGAAAATTGAATAAAGAAGAAACAAAACAAGACATAATACTTTTTGGACATTCTTTATTGATATTTACATTATTTGAACTCTGGTGGTGCAACCCACAGTGGGTGGAATTTTCATTGTTTTGGTTAAATAATTGCCTCTTGGGAGCAACAGGGGCAGTGGCAGTGCACACCATAAGAGCTAACAGCTCTGCATCAGATAAATAACGGAGACGGGCTGGCCCAAGGCCAATAGTGAGGTGCAGCACACTCAAAATTTCCTTTTGTGTGTTGAGTTGAGTTGCTCAGGAATAGGGTTATATTCAAACTATTTCTTGCTTTAAGTTGTTTAAGGGCATTTCTTTCACTTGTACTCAAGTTATCCCTTTTCCCCAGTGAGGTGCCAGATATTGTGTCCTCAAGTTTATATAACTCTTCTGTAACTGTTTTGTAAAAGCAGTCTATAAGGGTATCAGCTGTTGTAGTTGGTGAGACGTAGATTAAGTTCTGAGACCACTATCTGTATAGATATTGCTCTCGATACCCAAGTCTGCCATAACATTACTTATTGTGGGTACTTCTTCTATATCATCATCCATCTCAAGAAGCATCTGAACCCCCATGATATCTTGGATGCTTCTACCACTTTCACAAACATTATATACCATAGTTTCCTTAGGTTTTTTATTTGAGTAAAAAAACTTCTTAAATTTGAGCTTTCTTACAAACTTATAGAGATCGATATGTACAGAAGTAAAGTCAGCTTTACCCATAGGACAAAAATTCAATCCTTTTTTAAGCAGTGTTGTTTCACTAACAGATAACTCAGTTTGAGATAAATTAATCACAGATCCATCATTCTTAGGATCAACACAGTTGATAACAGATTGCTCATTATCATCATCACTAATGTTAGAGCCCATAGTCAAGACATCGTTCAAATTGTCTGATGCTACTACTTTCTCTGTTGACGTGAGACTGACCTGGTGACTCATTGGGTTTGATCTTCTTCTGTTCTTCCTGCCCCCCCTCCTTGTTCTTTTCCTGACTGGGGTTTGCGATTGAAACCTGCCTGGATTCCCTTCCGGTATCGTTCTAGTTCTGTTAAAAAAGACGAACCAGGGATGGGACTTTTGGATGCTCCTGCCACTAATGAGGAGTCACTTCTCCTATCACTGATCTCACTATTGATGCTGGATACTTCTGATTCACTGATGGAAATTGTTTTATCCACCCTTGCTTCCTTTAGTGATGAGGTTTCTGTTCTTGGTTTAGTTTCATCAAATCTTTTGGCGAACTGGAAGACTCTACCATTTTAATAGTCTAGTTCATCACGTTATAAATTTCTGATCTTTTAGTCCCTTATATAGTTTTGATGAGAACTAAGAACATCTTTTAGAATCTTAAAATTCTTCTCCGCTACATCTCCCAAATTAAGGGAATTTATTTCTCTCTTTTCTATTTCATTCAAGAGTTTCTCCCTTTTTCTTTCCGCATGGCGGATCAAGATGTCCATCATTCCAAACGAGGATCCAGCAATTAGGTTCTCCCACTCTCACAATAAATCTGGATCCAGGTCTTCAAACGTGGGAAAAATAATTACCCTTAACCCTCTAGGGATCTGCTTAATCTCTATGTATTTCTTGAGAGTAGTAAGGTCCCACCAGCGAGAAAGTTCCGCCTTACGTAGGCGCTCTAGTTTAAGAAACAATTGCTTTATTTTTTGTGGTTTTTCTTCTATTACAACTTTTGTTTTGGTTTGGATCCCTTGGCTTTGGAATATCTCATTAAACATTTTATCTCGATCATCTTCAAACATAGCCATATTTGAAGAGAAGGACTGATTTGCTAATGCTAGTAGGGACTACCTGCCAGCTACACGTAAACAGAGAAAGTATTACAAAAGTGCTAGGACTCACTTTACAAACTTTTTATAAGAAAGAATGGTGGTAGTGTTTCTCTAATGAAAGAGAAAACGTCCGCACATAATGTTAGTACATATCTCAAGCAACAAATATTTTACGTGAAGTATAGTATACAATGTTGAATCAGAGTCATCAAACGAGGTGCTCGTATGGCCTGGTATACACCCACCACCTGGGGTGTCAAATAGCACAAAGTGCCAATATCAAAGAAAGAGAAACAGGTCAATACAGCACTCTCAAAGTCTATTGTGTTGTTTCTATTAGTATAGAGTATCCTGAACTTGTATCGTGGATCAATGAATCAAAGAGACCAAAACATATATTCTGGATTAGTTCCCACTCATTGATAAAAAAAGTTCAATTTGTTAGCAGCCAACTCCAAAGTATGGATCTAGACCAGATTTTGTACTTCCAATTCTTTATTTTCATAGATATATAAAAATTTCCAGCTCACACCGCCGACACGTGTTTCGTCTCATAGAGACTTTTTCAAGGCTGGAAGCATAAAGTAAAACTACAGTCAATATTATACAATATATTATAAATATTTACATTCTAGATCTATATACAATTAAAAACACAAAAATGATACAACTATATACACAGTTGCATATTGCCAGAAAAACCACAAAAAGCATCATATTACATCATAGAGTATCACATGGACAGATATATTTAATCACATTAAGCAATGTCTCATGGTGATCACTTAGGTCCAATATTTCTGTGATAACACATTTGTGCCCACAGTAGCTGGTGTTATTCTATAGTTCTTATTCATACTAATGATGGTCATACCAATCGTATTGCTATCTTCAAGATTGTAATTTGGCTAGCTACGGATCCAAGATGGCGGAGTGAGGATCCGCGCTAGTGGTTCGTCCGAGAGGCTCTGACCCTCTCCCTTCTTTCCCTCTCGAATCCTGCCACCCAGGATTTTCTCTCAACTGCCATGGCCTCCCACCAGAAATGTCTTGTCATGAGCTGTAAGGTTTTCCTCACTCCCGGATGTCCTGACACTAGTGTCTGATGGCACCATTCAAAAGCCTTTTGCCTCATCTCCTTTGTGGGTAAGAACAGTCTGTTGTTCATAAAAGGCAACCCTTGCTTTAGTGAGCGATCATTCGCCTGGCTACACCACGTCACCCAAGCAATGGGTGTTTTATGATTCCTGATGTTGGCCAAAAGGTTTTCCGCACTTAGCAAGCAAATGACTTTGGAAGGTTCCACTATAGCCTCCAAAGACCACGTTCTGTCATCTTTTTCATCAGTTCCTAATCTGGACAGTGTATCGGCTTTCTGATTGTCACTCCCTGGACGGAATGTAATGACGAAGTCATACCCTGCAAAAAACAGCATCCACCTCATCTGCCTCTGCGTCAAGTGCCTGGCTGTTCTCATATATTGTAGGTTGCGGTGATCGAAATAAACAGTCACGGGAAACACTGCACCCCACAGGTATTGCCTCCACTCCAGAAACACTCTTTTTATGGCTAGCAGTTCTTTCTCAGCAATAGTGTAATTCTTTTCAGCAGAACTAAGAGTTTTAGACAAATATGCCACAGTATGCATTTGTCCTGTATGTTGATTTTTTTGGGACAAAATGGCCCGACAGCCTCGTCTGAGGCATCGGCTTCCACAATGGAAGGAAGATCTGGTTTTGGATGAGCCAAGATGGGTGCTGACGTAAAAGCCTGTTTAAGGAAGACTAAAGCCTGTTCTGCTTCTGTAGACCACTGAAAAGGAACACCCTTTCTAAGCAGGTGGGACAGAGGTAAAATGGAGGATGAATCGCCAATAATAATTGGCAAAACCTAAAAAACACTGTACCTCCCTCACTGTTCTAGGAGTCGGCCAGTTTTGCACTGCCAGTACTTTTCTTTCGGCCATTTGCAGTCCATCTGAGCAAAGCATGACTCCTAGAAACGCCACCTTCTCTACTCCAAACTCACATTTATTCAACTTGTTAAACAAGCAGTGGTCTCTTAATCTCTGCAATACCTGCCGGACATGGGCAGTGTGCATGCATGTCTTCTGAGTAGATGAGGATATCATCTATATAGACTACAACACTAATGTCCACGTACTCCTTCAAAACATCGTTAAGAAAGAACTGGAATGCTGCCGGGGCGTTACATAGCCCGAACGGCATTACAGTGTATTCGTATAATCCATAATGTGTTTTGAAGGCAGTTTTCCACTCATCCCCTTCCCGGGCGCGTACCAGATGGTACGCGCCCCTGAGATCCAGCCTGGTGAAAATATTGGCATCCTTTACCTGGTCCAATAGAACCGTAATCAAAGGCAAGGGATACCTGTTACGCACTGTGTATTTATTCAACTGTCTATAGTCTACACATGCCCGCAAATCCCAGTTTGCTTTTGCAATGAAAAACAGAGGGGATGCTGCTGGAGACTTCGAGGGCCTAATGAATCCTAACCTCTGGTAATGATCCAAATAGTCCTTCAAATGTTGGGTTTCAGGGACTGACAAGGCATACAGCCTACAAGAGGGTATAGAAGCCTCGTCCACCAGGTCTATGCAGCAGTCATTTGTTCTATGTGGAGGCAGTCTCTCTGCCATCCGTTCACAGAACACATCACTGAAGGACCGATACTCGTTGGGTAAAACCAAGTCCTTCTCGGCTGCTGTAGCCACCACAAAAGGAGATGACAAAACCAACGCCTGAGAGGATTGATGAAGAACCAAATGTTCCTGACATACAGGAGAAAGGAACTCGACTGTCTTTGTTTTCCAGTCTATGGTGGGGTTGTGAAAACGTAACCACTGCATATCCAAAATACCCTCATACTGAGATGCTTCAATGATATTAAGGGATAAAGAGTCTCTGTGTTCCCCTCCAGAAACAGATACCGTGAGGTCCAATTGCTCTGTTTGTTCTATGATAAACCCTGACTTCAATGGCTTGCCATCCACTGCCCATACCTCTTCTGGTGTGTCCCTCCGGACCCTTTTTAAGGATAAGTTGAAAACCAAACCTTTGTCTATGAAGTTGCCCGTGGCCCCTGAATCGATCATCACTAAGCCTTGATGTATATTGTGATCACATTCTAACCTCATGGGAAGGATGATGTGAGAACGGTGTCTTGCAACTTCTCACTCGACAAAGAAGGGATCTGCCACTGCTTAACCTCCTCCGTGTCGGACTTCTTGTCTGTAGTCGAATCACTACCCCCACCTGTAGAAGATACAGCCAATCTTTTCTTTGCCACCCTCCAGTAGACTTTGGTTTAGATGGGCAATCCCTGACATAGTGCCCATTTTTCCCGCAATACATACACAAACCCTGTGCTCTGCGGCTATCTCTCTCATTTCTAGACAAAGGGGCACGTACAGCGCCTATTTCCATAGGCTCATTACCATCTACTGGAGGAGACAACATCTTCCGGGGATTACTCTCAGTCAGGTCATTGCCTTTGTTCCACCGTTTTCTTTCCCCACCACGCTCCGCCATCCTACCATCTAACCTCAGGGTAAGATTGATCATATCAGCACATGTAGCTGGGTGGGGGTCTATCTGCGCAATTATGTCTTTTAATCCTTCGCTCAAACCCTGGTAGTATATCGACATCCTTTTTTCCACCGGCCAGGATGTCTCAGCTATCAACCGATTAAAGGTAGTCAAGTAAGTAACAAGATAATTTCTCCCCTGCCTCAACTCCAACAGTTCCCTAACAGCGCTAAAAGTGGTCGTTCTTCTATCAAAGACCTGTTCAAACGCTAATCTAAAAGCCGGCCAATCGGACAACACAGCATCGTTGTTCCTAACTAGGCGAACAGCCCAATTAGCAGCGTCTCCCACCAAATAAGATATGGCAAAGGCCACACGTGAATGCTTATTGGGGAAAGATGCGGGTTTGCATGAGAAATGCAGTAGGATCTGTGTCAAAAACACCTGTGTTTTAGCAGGATCCCCTGAGTACCGCTCCGGGCTTGCTAATGGTATGGGTGGAGGAACCGTAACCTGTATCTCAGGATTAGCAGGCGAGGCATCGAACGGAATCCTTGCCAGCTTGTCCACCCTGTCCCTAGGAGCAGCAGTTTCGGCTCTAGAAGCAGCTAACTCTTTTTGTACTAAAACAAGTGTCTGCAGGACGTCCTCCTTGGAGGCAATATCTTGAACAAACAGACCTGGTGGAGCGCTATTCGTGGGCGCGTTATTCTGTCAGAACTCGTTCCGCAGGATCCGTTTGTTGTAAATAAGGTTCCACCTCCTGACGTCACCAACACCCTGAACATACAATATACAGGGTGTTTGGGCTATCAGGCAAGGGATAAAGGGAAGGGAAAGGGACAGCTGGGAATAGGGATCTGAAATGACATAAAGAAACAGCAATAAATGTAACACTGTTCTAACCACAACTACTCTCATTAAGTCTCGCTAGGCATGCATACCTGAAATCAATAGGGAAGAAAACCTTTGCCTTCAATAAATAAACAAAACAATGGATAAAGTTTCCCTTTCCCTGTAACGAGAAAAACATATCATGAACACCTCATCAAAGCGAACACAGTACAGGTCTATATGATGGTCCTCTATATTACCTACCAGAAGACACTCAGAAATTGCAAAAGTGGAGATATTGGGTCGATGTAATGACCGGATTTTCGGACCAGAGAGAATCAGCTCACCAAGACACCACCAACCCGGCTGAAACTTAACCACCTCCCTCCTCAGGACCTATATACCAAGGCACCTGGGTACCTACCTGAGAAGGGGAATTAGAAATATACAAGCTTAGATCCTCTAAAACACCACCAAATCTATAGGGATTACTAGAAATACTCCCTGATTACTAAGGAATTCCATATTCTACACCATGGGTACTCACAAACTTTCTCTCAGGGGCCAAATTTACAGTGTAGTTTGTGGCCGAGGGCCGCACCGGTGGGGGCGTGGTCAGTGAGAGAGGGGGGCGGGGCTAGAGACAAAAAAAACCTGTGACCATGAGGTTGAACACATGCCCTGGCAGCGGATGTCTTCGTCCACTGAGCCACCAGACCGAGCATACACACATATCTCTCTCTCTCTCTGTCTCTGTCTCTGTCTGTCTCTGTGTCTCCCTCCCTCTCTCTCTCTCTCTTCCTCCCTCACTCTCTCTATTTCTCTACCTCCCTCACTCTCTCTGTCTCCCTCCCTCACTCTGTCTCCCTCCCTCTCTCTCTTCCTCCCTCCCTCATTCTCTACCTCCCTCTCTTTTTCTCTCCCTCTCTCTGTCTCCCTCCCTCCCTCCATCGGTCTCCCTCCCTCCCTGTCTCTCTCCCTCTTCCTCCTTCTACCTCCCTCCCTCTTTCTGTATCCCTCCCTTAGTCTCCCTCCCTTTCTTTGTCTCCCTCCCTCTCTCCGTCTCCCTTTCTCTCCCTTTCTCTAACTGTCTCCCTCCCTTTCTCTAACTGTCTCTCTCCCTCTGTCTTCCTCTCTCTCTCCCTCTCACCCTCTTTCTCCCTCCCTCCCTTTGTTTCCCTCCCTCCTTATGCCTCTGCCTCCCTCCCCTCCCCTGACTCTCCCTCTCTCCCTCCCCAACTCTTTCCCTCCCTCGCCTTCCCCTGACTCGCCCTCTCTCTCTCTCTCTCTCTCTCACCCTCCCCTGACTCTCTCCCTCCCCTGACTCTCTTCCTCCCTCGCCCGACTCTCTCCCTCCCTTGACTCTCCCTCCCTTGCCCTCCCCTCACTCTCCCTCCCTCTGTCTCTCCCTCCCTCGCCCTCCCCTGACTCTCTTCCTCCCTCACCCTGCCCTGGCTCTCCCTTTCTCTCCCTCCCCTGACTCTCCCTCTCCCTCTGTCTCTCCCTCCCTCGCCCTCCCCTGACTCTCACTCTCCCTCACCCTGCCCTGGCTCTCCTGTAGTATGTTGGTCCATACATGTAATGATGTAGCCGAGGCAGATGTAGATGAGTTGTGAAGTAAGTTTATTCAGCCATAGTTAGGATAACAAGAAGTATAACTCTGGAACAAGCAGCCCCACCAGGAGCAGCCTCTTGGCCACTCAGCCCATACTTCAACTGCCAACCTTCATACCAGTCACACATGCATTCCATTCATGTCAATCACGCTCACATTCTAACCTGGAACACTCACACTGCTGAGTAGCTAGAAGAAGAGAAGTGCAGTAACATAAATACTAAACCCAGAATACTACACATCCTCTCCCTCTCGAATTGGAAAACAAAAAGAATCAGAGAACGAAGAAGAAAACTATCCACAAACAATATACAAACATAATATTTATCCGTAAACCCAGGGATGAGAAGGACTTCACACCACGAGAGGGTAAACAGACAAAAACCAAGAAAGAAGGAAGAAAGAGACAGTAAACACTAACACTGACACCATCCTCCTCCTTTAACACTGAAGAAAAAGAAAAATGAAATATGAGAGACGAACTCACAAACAACAAGTGAGCAAGACCTAACATGAAGAAAACGTCTTCACGAAGGTAGACTGTGGCAACCAAAAGCCACTCCTCAAGAGAGGAACTAAGAAGACATGGGACTAACCCATAAGCGAAGGTGTAACGAGGGACAAACCCAAGAAAACATACGCAGCACGGGAAGGTGCAACACAATGTGGCAAAACAATTCCACTCCTCATGTGAGGAACACTGAAAATATGGGGCTACCCATGAATGAAGGTGTAACTGTGGAAATACCTAAGAACACACGCAGCACAAGATAGTGCAGCACAATGTGGCAAAAATTCCACTCCTCATGAGAGGAACTGAGAAAATATGGGGCTACCCATAGACGAAGGTGTTACAAAGGACAGACATGAGAACACTCGCGGCACAAGAAGGTGCAACACAATGTGGCAAAATTTCCACTCCTCATGAGAGGAACTGAGAAAATATGGGGTTACCCATAACCAAAAAGAAGGTGTAACAAGGGACAGGACCCAAGCACACACGCGGCACGGACAGGTGCAGCACAATGTGTCAAACCAACACATAGGTAAAAAGTGAAGCACAACCAGCTTACACAAGACATAGAGAAAAATGTGATGCACAGGGCGTCTTACACACTGGACACAAGAAAAATTTGCACAGTGCGACATGCACGCAATAAACGTACAGCAAGGTGTCCAACACAAGTAAAGAAGGTATAAAGTCCTAAGCAAAGACTTTGGCCCTATAACCCAGACATGAGGGTTAACTAATGGTAAGGACCATGAGGGGAAATAGGATTACAACCTAAACCCATCCCAAAAACAGGGATACAATGATGCAAATGAGGGTGAGAGAACCCTTAACAAAACTTAGCGCAGACATGAGTAAGAGAACTCATGTACGAAACTAAATACAGAAATGAGGGTGAGAGAACCCTTAAGCAAAACTTTTGCGCATAGATGAGTAAGAGAACCCATGAACCAAAATCAGCAAATGAGCACAGAAATGAGGGTGAGAGAACCCTTAACACAGAAATGAGGGTGAGAGAACCCAACATAAGAAAAGTGACACATTTCTTACACATTTCTAAAATGAAAATACTGTAAGTTAAAAGTATGCTTGTCAATTAACCAGTCATAGGTGTGCCTGTCACCGCGATGATAGACAGGCGTGGCTTGAAACATTTCTTGAAGAAGTGAAGGAAAGAAACCACAGAAGATAGTTGATCACAAATTCAAAAGAAGAATTCCAACTTTGGACACTAGATGGCAACGTAACCATTGTGAAGAGCATTGAGATAATGTATTTAAGTTCATGTTGAAATGACATCGGCTCCAAAAAGCTTCACATCGTCAAAAATGTGTATTGTCAAATGGTAAATACCTTCCAAATACTCCTTCATTATGTTCGAATGTACAGTATGACATCGGATGGTAGCAAACACTGACCTCAGCAAGATAATCCATCTGGTCATCATGGGATGACCTACTAACGCTGCAGTTGAAATCGTGAGGAAAACACTTGACATAAACTTCCATTCGTGACCATCAATACCGCATCAGAAATAAGCGGAGAATCCAGAGCTGCAGAATGAAGAGCTTGTCACCAAAATGAAAAGCGATTACCAAAAACACCACACGTTGTGAGCCCGCTCGTGCAAGTTCGTGTGAACAGCCTCTTCCACTCAGTGCCGAGACGATTTCAAAGTACAGACTGCGTTGCCAATGTAAAGATGGCGGCACGCTCATCACGTAGCTCCGGGTGGCTCACGGTGGAAAAATGCTGCTGTGCTGACATGAAAACATGACGCATCCCCTTCACTGAACCCTCCTGCAAGGTTCGCTTGCGTCACTATTACGAGCTGTCAGAAGAGAAGAAAGGAGCTCCTCAGCAACGGAAATACCGGCTCAAAGAAAACAGTTAGCCGCCTGACTGAAACAGGTACATTCTCAATACACAATATTTAAAGCGTCACTCTTGAAAATATATTACGCTTTTCTACCGCTGAGCAAACAAATACGGCCACTGAAAGAGACAGACATTTTCTACAAGAAATAGCTTATTTCTTGAAACGGCAGGGGTGCTGGCACACAGTTCAAATTGCTGTGACAGTCAGCGCTAGTACAGACAAGAACTCGCACACGAAGATGGTAACACATCCAACATCTTGAGATAAATGAAAGTCTTTTGGAGTAAAAAGAAAGTCTTTTCAAAGCACTAGTCTCTTAAATCAGAAAATAACAGATTACCTTGGTTTCAAGGGCAAGTTCTTTGCTGAAACTGCTTGCTTCAGTAGACCTAGATTGTTGCTTACAAGGCACTATGTTAGACGTTGTTTCATCTGCGTCACTTAGGTAGCTTGAGTGAAGATTTTCTACGCAGAAACCTTGTTTAAGATGACTTGACAGCACGCTTTTGCCAGGGCTGCCTGGTGTGTTCGGCACTGGTGGGGCTACTTTACGTGCTTGTAGAGATTCCTTCTTATGTGATGATAGATGCTTGTTCCACTTAAGTTGCAGGATACTCCCAACTCTTTTTAAGGGTGTGCTCAGCGCAGGAAAGTCTCCAGATCGTCTCCAAAAATAATGTAGTATGTTGGTCCATACATACATGTAATGATGTAGCCGAGGCAGATGTAGATGAGTTGTGAAGTAAGTTTATTCAGCCATAGTTAGGATAACAAGAAGTATAACTCTGGAACAAGCACCCCCCCCAGGAGCAGCCTCTTGGCTACTCAGCCCATACTCCACCTGCCAACCCTCATACCAGTCACACAAGCATTCCATTCATGTCAATCACACTCACATTCTAACCTGGAACACTCACACTGGCTGAGTAGCTAGAAGAAGAGAAGTGCAGTAACATAAATACTAAACCCAGAATGCTACATCTCCCTCTCTCTCCTCCCCTCTCCCCTGACTCTCCCTCTCTCCCTGACTCTCACTCTCTCCCTCCCCTGACTCTCCCTCTCTCTGCCTCCCTCACCCCCCGGCTCTCCCTCTGTCTCCCTTCCCTGACTCTCCCTCTCCCTCCCTCCCTCGCACTCTCCCTCTCTCTCCCTCTCCCTCTCCCTCTCGCACAAATTGTTGGTGTTAGTTCCCCATGCAGTAGATGCCCTGCTAAATCAAACAAAGACCCAATATCTCACGAGTGCACGGTTAACAGGATATGAGCTTACACTGTTGGCGCCACATATCACACTGAAAAGATGTGCTACTCTGAACCCTGCCACTTTATTGCCCTATCCGGTTGAGGAGGGTCAGGAAGAAAAACATCATGACTGTGTTTTCCTGACCGAGGAACAGACAAAGGGTCCTGTCGACTTACAGGATATGCCACTTCCAGATGTGGATGGGGAGCTGTGGGTTGATGGATCGTGTTTGAGGCTGCCAGATGGCAAGACCTCCGCAGCCTATGCGATCACGACACTTAAGACTGTGGTGGAAACAGCTAGAATACCACAGAAATCGGCTCAAGCAGCAGAGCTGATAGCTTTGACAAGGGCCTGCGAACTGAGTGCTGGCCTATGTGTGAACATATACACAGACAGCCGGTACGCCTTCGGAGTAGCACATGACTTCGGGCTACTCTGGAGAGAACGTGGGTTTTTGACTTCTCATGGAGTACACATTATGCACGGAGAACTAGTGCGTGACCTCCTAAACGCGTTGCTTTGTCCAAAGAAAGTAGCGATAATAAAATGTAGTGCCCATAAAAAGATCATCGACAAAGTGGGTCAGGGAAATGCCTTTGCGGACAGTATAGCGAGACAAACGGCTATGTCCCGAGCTGACTCCCCCATGTACGTGACACAATCCCAAGCTGAGCGATGGAATGATGCTAGAGCGGAGATATTAGATATTCAGAAATCAGCTACTGAATCAGAACTTGCGGCATGGGCAGCAGATGGGGTGCTAGATGATGAAGGGTGTTGGAGAAGCAAGGACATGGAGAAATGGAAATTGCCTGCAGCTTACTTGCAAGCGATGGTCCAGATGACACATGGGTTGGCGCACGTGGGGGCTCTTGCAATCACTCGACTATTAACACGAGTTTGGGAGCATCCCGAGATTGCTAATACCGCCAAGAGAGTAGTTCAGACCTGCCTGATATGTTTGCAGCACAATCCTGCAAAGGGGACCCATACTCCGAAAGGAGGGTTCGTTCCACCTTCTGCACCATTCGAGGTACTTCAAATGGATTACATCCAGCTTGAGCGCTGCAATAACCTTAAGTATGTCTTAGTGGTGTTGTGTGCTTTTAGCAAATGGGTTGAGGCCTTCCCCACGAAAGATAATACAGCTTTGACAACAGCTAAGGTTTTGCTCAAGGAGTACTTCCCTCGATTTGGAGTTTGCAAATTTTTGTGGAGCGATAATGGGCCTCATTTTGTCGGGAAAATCGTGGGGTATGTGTTGAAAGGTTTGGGGATTCAGCAGAAGTTTCATGCTGTGTTCCACCCTCAGTCAGCAGGTCTTGTCGAGCGGTATATTGCCACGTTGAAACTAAAACTGGCTAAGATTGTGGCGTCCACGTCACTGAAATGGCCGGATGCCTTACCGCTAGCATTGCTTTCTCTCAGATCAGTGCCCCACTCTCGAACAGGCCTCACACCATATGAAGTGGTGTTTGGAAGGCCGATGAATATTTGGGGGGTGCCTAAGCCGCGATTGATACATGATGTGCCTTGTATAATGATGAACGATTATTTGGCACGATTAACAAATGATTTACTTTCTATTCATCAACAGGTTCGAGAAGCGCTCCCTGACAATTCCACTGGAGAGGGCCATGATCTTCGCCCTGGAGACCACGTTATGATTAAATCGTTTGAGAGGGCGAACAGCTTGGAACCGAGGTGGCGAGGCCCGAGCAGGTCCTCCTGGCAACTTGAACAGCTGTACGAGTGACCAATAGGAAGCGGTGGATACATTCAACACACTGCCGTCGTGTCTCTCCTGATCTGGTGAATCCTGCTGTGTTGACCGACTTCCAAGAGATTCTGGAGAAAGAAAAGAGCCCAGCTGTGACATCGGCCGAAGTTGAGGGAGCCTTCCCGGACCACACTGTTTGTGGACGAGAGCGCTATAATATGCGGCCACGATAAGAAGATTTTTTGGGTTTTCGAGACTGGTTTGTTACCGCTCTGGGGTTTGTGAAACGGAAGCTGGGAATCTCAAGGGGGGGGGATCAGTTATGCCAAGAGTAGCGACACCCGTCTTGACCCCGGAGAAGAAAACAACGGCTACCTCGGAGCTCAGCACCGTATTTTTCTTTTTTAGGTGTAATACACACACATGTACATTTGAGACTTTATGAACATTTTGAACTACTTAAGACTTTGAAAAATAATTGAACTATGGCGTTTTCTGCATCACAGGACAAAAGAATACTTGGTGCCATCCTTTTTGTCTTGACGATTGTGGTAATAGCAGTGATAGCTTGGGTAGTTGAACTTGTGGTGCCTGCACGTGTACATTTGCTGCCGACTACCCCGGCTCCATCTGAACATTTTCACTTCACTTTGCCTTACCATGAAGAACGGCACCGACAGACTTATTTGAACAATAGTTTTATTCAGATCCTGCATCATACACATAACATGACAAACACGTCTAATTGCTGGGTGTGTGGGATGTTGCCCGGGCACCAGAAGAAAGGGGGCACTCCACTCATTCCACTCCCGTTTTCACACAATGGATCTTGCAATGCCTGGTATACACTCCTTTTCACTTTGAGATGGCCAACAAAAGGGGGGGTGCTTTTCCGTTTGAATAAAATTTGTTACCATGACCGGGATGGGTATCCACGAGCTGAGGGTACTCGATTTGAATGGGAGGAGTACCGCCCCGATAACGTGTCTGCCCCACGTGTTTACAGCAACCAACGTAACATTAATGTCTCTAGCTCACATGTTATTAATGTTATTGCCACTAAAGCTGATTTGTGTATACGCAATAAAGGTACAATCTCGGTTGGGAAAAGCGAATGCAATACTACACTCACGTTTGATAGCCCAAATGGCATATCGTTTGTAGCATCTCGTAATACGTATTTTATTTGTGGAACGAAGGGTTATCATCAGCTCCCGTTGGAATGGTTAGGCACTTGCTATGTATCTTTTGTATTGCCCCCTGTATTCATTGCCCCACCAATGTATCATAATGACTATATTCTTTATCATGACTTCGTGTTGAACCGTGTTAAACGTGCTGTTGTTCTGGACGACATTGACCAGACGGACACTGCTTTGCAACAGTATGTGGACTTCAATTTGGGACTGTTTTCCTTTGTTGGGGCTGCTTTGAATAGTCGAAAGATACGACGACTGACCCGTGTTGTTGAGGCTGTAGCAAATGATACTGCCATTGCCTTGGGGAATATTACTGAAGAACTTCAGATTTCTAGGATTGTTACGCTCCAGAACCGAATGGTTCTAGATGTGGTTCTAGCTGACCGTGGGGGGGGCATGTAGAATTATCGGAAGCAGCTGCTGTGTTTATGTACCTGACAATTCACCATCTGTTTATGAGGCCATTTCAAAATTGCATAAGATAGCTGCTGAAATACACTTGGACAATGGAACTTGGACTCTTTCAGGGTGGTTCTGGTCAATGCTTACCACTTGGGGTTGGAAATTGCTAACGATTTTATGCATCATTGTGGGGATACTGTTTTGTGTATGCTTATGTATTCAATGTGGCCCCGCTTTATGTTCTATGTGCTTATCGGCTTGCATACCATCAAGACGAGCTCTTGCTCATGACAAAATGATGCTTCATAAAGAAGTAACTCAAATAATGCTAATTGATATTGAAGATGAACACCCTGATTATGTTCACTATGAGGTAGCTTCAGCTAAACGCTAAAAGGGTCGTCTGTCGTAATTTGACAATGGCCGAGTTAGCGCTTAGCTGTGCTACACGTTTTCCCGCTTAACTTGGCTATACTTGGAAACGCCATTTTGTGTGTTACGGCGGCCATCTTAGATCATAAGCGGCCTCGTGGCCAGCGTGCCCTTTAGTCTGTTGTCCGTGCCATTGACCACTCGAGTTTGCCCAGCAACAGGCTATTTTTAGTACTGGTCAAGCCTGTACATGCGCAGTCCCCACTGACCAGTCACTCCTCAGGAATGTGCCGCCAAACTGACCAGCGGAGTTGTAACCCCTCCAATGAGCTGGCTGTGTTCCAAAAATGACCATATATGTACATAACGCTCTGTAACTTTGTACCGCCTATTGTTTTATTACCTGCAAATTGTATAAAAAAGCGAGTCACACCGATGTTCGGTGTGATACTTCTTGCATTACCGAAGGGTGCTGTAGGAATGTACCACCACCCCATGGGGTCTTAATAAACTTGTTCTTTGAATTTTTCAGTTTCCGTGCCAACAGTTCTTTCAATGTAAGTGGGTTATCTTCGGAGCATGTAGGCCTTGGGAACCCGATACTACAAATGTCCTGGAATCTATTTGTGGCTCTGTGCTTCCGGTTTCACACATATATCCCTAAAATACATGTTTCCCATGTTTTTGGGATGGATCTGTCTGTGCATTCAGAGATCTGTTGAATCCCTCCCTCCCAGTAGTGTCCCAGCCTTGGTCAAGACCACAACATATGTATGCCTCATCCTGCAGAGAGCACACGGGGCAACTCATGTCACTCCTGTGAAAGTAGCGATTACATTTCTCTGGGGTAATTTATGCCCTGTGTACAATATATACTTATATCACTCTGAACCTGACATTACAGGGAACATGTGTGGGGCCTTCTAATATGGTGTTTCATTCTTTAGTTGTGCATGGACGTCCGAGATCCCTCTCACACCTCCGATGCAGAGGCGTCAGATCCACTGCCATGTGTGGACGGAGTGCGTCTGCTTGCCAGAGAATAAGATGATGACCATCTCCCATAACTTGCATATATTGAAGCACTAGGTGTGTCTGCAGTTCTTGTGATATGCCCCCCATTTGCCAAGTAGCATGCAAGTTCATGAAGCATATGTGAGAAACTGCCCTGCAGGTATGCCCTCTTCTTGCGATAGTTCATTATAGGGGATGTGTGTGCCATCTTGATAGAGATCGCCTAACGTGTGTATGCCTGCCACAAGCCAGGTATCTAGATCTGCCATGGATGTTATCCCTTTTCCTCTGGGCATTCCCAGAAGCGGGATTGCTGGTGCATATGGTATAGTCATTTTGCTGAGAGATAGGAATCTATGGAAGAAGTGAGTAGCTACTTACAGCAATAGCGGCAAGGGGTAAACACAACGCGTAATGATACCTGCACCAGGGAGGAAAAAAAGAGGGACAAAGAGGCAGGAATGACCACTAGCAAGCAAGGGTTTTAAAGGACATTAAAACAAACAAATAAGAAGCAGGGTGATGGCTTTAAGCCCACAGATAGGTGCAGTAAAGTATACCTGAGGTTGAAGGCTTACGCTCGACCTAAAAGCCCTACTACTTACAAACATCTAAGGTTTTAATCCAGAGCACAGCCAAAGTGTGGAAAAAACAACATGGCTGCCTTTTACTTTTGTAAAGGCAGTCATTAGCTAATCATAAATTGCCTTGTCATCTTCAAGTACCACAAAATTACTGCACAAATACTGCTGTATACCGCTGCCTCAGATATCACTACTTTTTAGTGACTTATAAGTCCAAAACTACTGAATGGATTTTCACGAAATAGCAAAAAGGATCCTTTCCAGACCATAATCTATACTCCTGCCAAATTTCATAAAACTTTGTTCAGCCATTTTGGCCCTACGTCCGTCTAAAAAGTCTATAGATAATGCATTGGTTAAAAATGTATTTTGAGATCCCTCTTTTTTCTTTGCACCCTCTTGAGAAATCACCATAACACTTTGTAACATCCGCCAATGTATCAGTAGGTCTGCAGGTTTTGTGGAGTTTTGTCAAACGGTGGCAAAGTTATTAGCAAAAATCAGAGAGATTCCTATCTCTGGTATAATAACCCAGAGTACTGCCACTCTGTAATATATATATTCAATGAAAATAATAAAGGTTAGAGCTAAGTTTTATTAACCTTCATTTATTCTTTATATACAAACCTTAAACTAAACAAACTGGAGAAATTATAAAGTTATAGTTATAACTTAAATTTGTAATTTACGCATCACTAGTTAGAATTTACAATTATAATTTATGCACTGCCTTCAATTAACTGTACACCGTGCACCTCCCTACGCATTCTTATTGCGTCACTCTTCACACTACAAATAACTATGACTCACCCTTTTTCAATGCACTGGTTATACCCTTGCATATTTTGTAACTTATAGCATGTGAACTCTTAGCAGTCATATTAAGACTTATGATATCTGAAATTACATAATTCCTCAGAACACAATGCACGATAGAGTGGCTCCTTATAGCTAATGTAGTGTGGTAATTGATGTGAGAGGAATGTGAAGTAGTTCACTGAGCTTACTATAACTTGCGCTCCGCCATGACTGCTTATGACCTTACATACTACATCATTCATGACATGTTAAATGACATCATTGATGACATCATTGATGACTTCTCAAATGACATAATGTCACTCTAACAGTTCCCTGTACCCGTAGTGATGGCATATATGAAAATATTATATAGCAAGCAGGGGTTGACCACCCATGCTAGGTTGGGCACAGGGACCTGTTGCATGTGGTATATGATCTAAAACCTCAAAAATAATAAAAGTCAAAATTAAAGAGCGGGTGAGTAATTACTTTTATTTATTATTGAAAAATTATACTTTATACATTAAATTAATTTATTTACATTAATTTATTAATTAATGTACATCTAATTTGAGGAGTTAATGTGTTATAACATTTTATTTTATTAGTTTGAAGGTTAATTAAACATCTAACATAATTTGCATTTATGTTACCCAATAAATATTTTTGTAAAGAATAACAAACTTCATAAATTTTCCAAAATGTTGCAATAGGAAGATCTGCCCCTTAGAAGGGGAGATGTCCAACAACAAGTGAAAGGTTTCTAAGAGTAGTAACTTTATGCTCATAAATTCTGTTGTAGGATGCTCTACCCGCTCATTTAAGGAGTGGAAACCTGTAAGTCCACACCTAGGTGTAAATATACAATGGTGACTAGCAAAAAATGGACAGTTAAACCTTGGTGTAAGAATAAATATACACAAGAATATTTACCTGTGTAAATCAGGCAAAATTATTTACTTCTGCTTGTAATTTTACATCTGATTTGCTTTTACTTTCAATCAGGTGTTCCATACTGTTTTCCCCATTTATATATGATTTACATAAGTTGCATTTCCAAAATCCCTGTTGCCATTCCACAATGTCAAATTAGTTGCTAGGTTTTGGAAATGGCTTCTGACTAATTTATCTGTAATGTTCTTTGGTTTACTAAAAGTTATCGTTGGTGAATTGCTTATTTGTCTACCAATGTCCAAGTCATTCTTGAGGACACCCCAGGGTTTTTTCATTATTCGTTTTAGTAGAGCAGCTGCTTTGGAATATTGCATAATCATTTTGATCTTTTGATTGTCATCTATTTCTCATTTATTATTCCTATTTTTTCACTAGAAGTTCCTCTCTATTTGTGCCCTTTGCTTTTTTCAAGTCCCTGTCAATCTTTTTTTATAGTTTCGTTCTTTAAATCATGCCAGAGCTTACTTGCTGTGTTTCTTACATGTCTGTTGGTCTGAGTAATTCCATATTGTTCGTAGGAATTCTCTGTGAGGGGTGCTCCATTTCTAAATTTGTTGGAGAAGCTATTTGTATGTAATATGCTATTTCTGGCACTTGAATTCTTAAGTATTATTGTTTGTATCTGGCTGTCTATGATGTATATGTACTATCTGGGCATATCTCTTTTGATACTTTTGTACTACAAGTTAATAATAAATGAATAATTTTCATTCTATTTACATAAATATCTATCAAATTCTTCCACTGACAAGTCCTAGATTATGAGTAGATAATCTTAGAAAAACACAGTTAAAGGATTTTGTTTTCCTTTTCATACTTGTTAGTTTCTCTCCAGGATACTTCCTTTTCCCATCAGCCCATTGTTACATTCTCATAGATTGGGGAAAAGAAATTACCCATTGATGTTCCCCTCTTCTGATGGACCCTTCATTCTTTAATCAGATTAATGTTTTATTGACATATTTCCATCATTTGTTTTAACATTTTGATACATTCACAAATGTTGTATGTATATTTGTTGTAGGAAATATTGCATGCTTTAGTGTTTGAGGTGTGAGATATATATTTGTATGAGACTGCATCCGTGGTAAATAATTTGTAGGAGAGATTCCATTGTATGTTTGCTGTGTCTCTTTGGCTAGAACTTAGATCCTATACCATTCTTTTTTGCATACCTTTACAGAAGTCAGCATTCAATAAAATAAAATAGAGACTATGGAAACATGGCAAGATGAATGGCTTTTATTTGATTAAATGAAAGATACAGGGCGAAAATCGGGATCCCAAAGGACACAATGAATCACAAAGATATATATATTGGCATTATTGATCAACAATGCACTAATGATGTATCTATTCATATTTAATCATCATTTGTTTATTTCATGTAAGCTAGGAAAAACCATTTCCAATCCTCGATTTTGCATTTACAAATCATTGTTTTCAGATGTGCTAGTCCTATTGGTTTTAATTAACATAACCAAAACTACAAATCCCAGTATTCATTGAACACTTAAAAGAACATGACTGGGAAGAAGTTGTTTGGGTCACCTGGGATCACCTACTAATGCCTATGAATATTATATATTGCAAATCTTAAATTTTGTATTGATTGTCAAAGCAAGCACAGTACTGTCCATTCAGATTTTAAGATATAGAATTTGCCCTTCTCTGATGGCCATACGCCCTTTTATCTGAGAAGTGACTTAAATTGAGCTACTACTTCTTCCTATTCACCCAGTCAGAGGCCAAGTTTGCCACTGCAGACAGAACACATTGTTCTGTTGACAGATCCTGCACTGATTATTGCCACACCGGTAGATCAAGTAGAAATTGTTGTTGCTGAGCCTCTGGAAACCACTGGTTGTAAGCTGCTTGAATTGATCATATGCAGCGGCGGTGGTTAGGTCTTTCGTGGGCAAGTATTGTTCAGAATAAAGAAAATACATATGAATGTTATTGTTACTTTTCCAAGTGCTGAAGGGGGCAGCAGTCAGTGGGGCAAAAATGTCATAATCTGCTTGGCCGAAACACCGCCTACTGCAGGGCGTGTTTGTAGTGTAGAAAATAACACAACCAGCAGCTTGGAGGGTATTTCTGACCGACTGTAGATTTGCAAATATTTGAGCTGCGGGTCGTTGGTTTGGTGCATAGGAAAACAATATGTTGGTCTCGGAACAGCAAATCTGTTTGCCCTTATTTGTCATTTTCGCCGGCTGAGTGGCTATATAATTGCGGTTTTCTTCGGGATTTAGATTCCTCACTAAAGGATTAAAGTTGTTGATCCCAGTAGTACACTGTGTACTGTTGAGAACCATGAGGAAGGCAAACTGTTTGAGCGTTTTATCTGTAGAGGATGGTGCGCCAGCAGCATTATGGAACCTGAAGACACAGAAAAAACACAGCCATTAGATTCAAAATATATAAATACATGTAAATTCTTAGGTCATGCGCTCTTAGACCTAGATGTACACAGAAGCATTGCCCCACTGCTCTGTGAGCAGGTGAAAAAGGAAAACTAAAAAGAAAATAACGCATTGTTATTTAATTTTACTGTCCTTGCTCAGCTGGTATGGGGTGGTTCAGGGCGAGGCGGGGCTGGATTGTGTCAGTGGAACAGGGGTAGGAGTGGTGGGCACACTAAGTGCAAATGGATGTTTGACAGGCCGTCTCGGGCCGGCCAAACAGTCATGCGCACTTTACATGCTCTCCACTCAGGCAGCATTACAGCCTGGGTAGAGAACATGCCCAAGATCCCACTCCCTCTCTGAGCACTGAACCACGATGGTCAGGCCAATTACGACGCTACTATCAGCAGTGTTGTGATTGGCTATGGGGGTCTGCAAGCCTGGGTGCTTCCTGTTCCTACTTCCTACCCAGGAGTACTGGAAGCGGCCAAAGAGGGCTGAGAGGCGGTGGCACACATGTAAGTGTTTGTTTTTATTTTCATTCCCCCTCCCGCTCCCCCACCTACCCCCCTGAATCCCCCACCCTCCACGGCCGTTAAGTAGCAGCCACCACTGGCTGTACAAAGCATTTTTCAGTCACAAATACTCTGATTCCTAGTTTGTAAACAGAAACATGCTTTTTCTAATTTAACAATCCCATTTCAGAAGTCACTAAACATTTACTTCTAAAATGGGACTACTACACAATACTAATTTGTGTTGCGGGTGTCCCTTCTCTACCTGATGTATATGTGATATATCAAAGTTTTGTCACCATATTTGGGACAAAAAACATTGAAAAGTTACTTTTTACCGAGTTTGTATGGTGACTCATTTGCAAATTGGAAGGGGTCACCTTGTAACCCTTTCTCCTTCCCCATTGTGAAAGCAAAAGGAGATGATGATGATGGAGATGAGTGAATATTGGTTATTTTGTAACATAATAACTGTAGCAGGTCTTTAGAATATTACAAACTGAACGATTACTAAATATGTCAACTGATGGTGATAAATGCTAAATATATGGTCTACAGGTACTATAGTTGAATAACTGAATGTGTTGCTTTGTAATGTGGCACTATCAGTATTTTCTTAATGAAGGCAATTAAACATAATACTTCTCACAATGTCACTGAACTTCAAGGATACATATTTTCCAAAGAGTGTGGGGTGATATTGCAGTGTTCGTGAAGAGTTAGCAGTGCTATTGAGGAGAAGTGTTAACATTGTAATGCACTGCATATGCATACTTTTTTTGTAATCTAATGATACTGAATCGTTTTTCACGATAAATCAGAATACTGTGAACTTCTCAAAGCACTATTTGCTGAATTGCTTTTCCAAATGGCATTGTTTTGTATCTCCAGAACTCTTTCTTGGTACATTATGGTAGTATCAGACATTAGCAGGAGACATGGAGAGGTGTGTTAGTTAGGTTAGGGCAGAGTGATGAAGTAGAATATTGTGGGCTGTAGAGTGGGGTAATGAGTGCAGGATTAGTAAATGAGTGTATGAAAGAGCGTACAGGAGTAGTGGCAGCTGAGAAAGGTTTGCGTTAGTCATTGCCTATAATTGGGAATGGTGGGTATGTGTGTGTGGTCTACAAAGCATGTACTGATATACCCATGGAAAGATTGGAAGGGGTTGGGTACTGGGTATTTCCAGTGTTTAACAGAGCCAAAGAGGTTTTCCACAGAAAGTCACCATTAGAGAGTGTGTTCCACTGCACTGTGGCCAGGGCTAAGGCCTTGATAATGGCCTTCACACTCAACCATCCCAAACGTTGTGTCATAGAAGGTGTGGGGATCTGGCAAAAGATATTAATTATCACTCACATTTCTGTGTGCTACATTAAACAATAATTGACAATGACATTTCTTTGCTTCTGTATGTTGCAAAATGTTTAGAAGGTTGAGTGCTGCACAGAAGAGGTTGCACATGGGTAGCAGTACCAGCTATTATTTAGCACATATGTTTAAGTTGCACTGTTGCCGCCTATCCTGTATCCTGGGTCTGTGCTGTACGTTAAAGAAGCTTATTGAATATCTTATCACTTTATCCAGTGATTGTCACTACTGGGGACTGGGGTGGTAAGACCATCAATAACACCACCACCTCTCCCTTCAGCCATATCAAATCCCACTATTTGCACATCTTTGGTGGAACTTACAACTCAAGTGATGATCATTGGTGCAATTATGTCACAAGAATGTCCTAAATCTTCACCCATAGATTCACATGTATATGCAGGTGCACATGTAAGACTTTTAGGAATTCACAAACATTCCCAGGCGTGTGAACAGAAGGTACACCATGTTTGCAAGCATACTATTGTGAATGTCTTGTGCAGGACTTTAAGTATGGTGGCTTTGAAACAGGTCCTTATCAGGCTCTATATTTTGTCATTGACTTTACAGACAAAAACATGGATCCATTTCTCAACAATGACTGTTAAACCCATTAAGGTAATCAATGTCAATAAAGTAACCCTTGCCTAAATCTCTACTGTTTATTTCATCTTGCAGTCTCTAAGACTATTTGCATCTCTGTATTTTGACATGCAACGTCTGACTTTTGTATAGCACATACTGTGAATTGAGTTGTCTTGGGTGTTTGGGTGAATTCAGGTTCTGGGTGGGTACTTATGACCGGGCACGATTGAGAGGTGTGGAGCTCTGGCTGATGGCAATGAAAGTGCCTCGCAGTGGGTCATAAAGGTGTTAAGACTACAGTCTCAACCAATCAAATAAAATACATTTCACAAACCAGTCACTGCTCAGGTGGCCTGCTGGGTGTGTAACACAGGATTTTAGTTTACATATTTTATGTACATCCTTAAATACATAAGCCAAGCCTCCTGTAAAGGATTCAATGCTCATTTTAAACACCCCCTGCCTTTTCAAGTCACTCATGTAACTTTCATTAAGGGCCTCTATTCCTTCTGTGCAAAGTTCTTCATAGCAGTGAACTGCACAGGGGGAATGTAGCCTCCTGTGCAATTGCACTTCTTTTTTCCATGGGAAAACATGTTTCCCCATGAAGAGAGCCTTTCAACAACACTGGGGTCGAGCCATTTACCCTTCCAACTCTGGAAAGGGGATTAGCTTAACCCTGTGCTCGAGAAAATTCATGAGAGAGAGAGGGATGAGTTTGTGAATGTCCACAAACGTCCAATGTCTATGAGCTTACACAAACTTCATTGGCAACATTTTCCATAAAACAACCACTCCCCCCCCCCCCCCCCCCCCATGAGTAGGATTCACAACTGCAGTGATGTCCCCATTCGTGTTCTTTGATCTCCCCTGTGAATGAGTTTGCACCTGCTAGGAAACTCTTTGTGAATTTCGGATTGATGTATAAACGGTAAATTCGGTCATAAACATTCATGTACAGCCAGATTCGCCTATGTGAATAGAGCCCAGAGTCTCCTGAGATTCTCTCTCTAGCCCTTCATCTGCTTGATTCCTTCCCACCAGATATGTAGACCATCATGGTCACCCGGGTAGAAGACGAGGCCTCAACAGGGATCTTAATGTCAAGAGCTCGCAGGAGGGAGATTTGAGGGTTTATGGGCCAAGGTTCTGATGCACAGGTCTTTTAAAGTCCACAGGAACATTACAAATGCCCAAGAGAGAGGCTCTGCTCCAGAAACTGAGACTCATACACAGTGAGTGAAACTGTACTTCAGGGTGGATGATTCACAACAAATGAATGAGATTATGCACTGAAACTCACTCGCAGCAAGTGAGGCACAAGATTCACTGAGTCGAGGAGTAAACCCACACCCACTGAGTGAGATTGTGTTCCACGTAGTGAGGCTTGCAAGCAACAAGAGAATGTACACCAAGGTGGGAGACTTGCACACAGGAAGATTATCTGTGCTCTAAGATCTTGACAGACACTCTGGGTGTGAATGCATGGGACTTACCTGGAATCAGTGAGGCTGTGCTTCAAGATGTGAGAGTAACAATGAGTGAGACTCTGTTCCAAGAAATGCGACTAATAGTGGATAAGACTGGGCTCCAAGGTGTGAGACATACGCTCAGCTGGCCAGTCTGCAGCAAAGTGTGAGAATCACTCCTAATGAGAGAGACCCGGGTTGCAGACTCACACCCGATGAGTGAGGATGCGCTTTCAAGAAATAGAATTTACAGTAAGACCATGCTCTATTGAGTTGGACTTTGCCTCAAAACATGAAAATGTCATGTGAATTGCTATCCCTCTGTTCCTTGTGCCTTGAACATCTCCAATATAATCCATTTGGGTGCTTGAAGTTTTACCCTTTGCGAACGTGTTGTCTCTTCCCCATGGCCAACTGTCTTGATTATAGAGCATGCGCCTCAGGCAAACTTCTGCTCCCAGATGCAGCACTTTGTAGCACTAGAAATGGGCCAGTAACACTACATCCATAATATAATTAGGGCTCCAGGAAAAACATGATTCTGCGGATGTGACTTTTCCTGCATAAATGTGGAGTTGCCATATAATCCGCCATGTGTTGAATGATGTGTGGATGTTTTCAGCTGGTATCATAAAAACCTTTTGCAGCTCAAATGTATCTAAAGTCATTAAAGTTGCTGCTCACCAGCGTCAAAGCAGACCCTGCCTCTTACTAAAAGACCACCCTTCATCTTTTAATAATTGACTTTCAAAAATGGCCTAAGGAACCATTTCAAATGTATACTGAGCATGTTTTGTTTCACTATTGACACAAATCCAGCATGTACACGACAGAAGCTGTTCTCAAAGCTGAAGTTACTTCAGTATGGGATCATACTTTAGAAGTATCAGGGTTAAGGCCGAACTTAAAGTACATTCTAGTGAGACATGTTGATCATAAACGGTAAAATTATATAGTATATATATATATATATGTATATATGTATGTTTATATATATATATTTAGATATAGATATATATATAAATGTATATGTATATATTTATGTATATATCACACAATGGAATCTACCCTGTGAGGCAGAAAAGACTGTTTATAAAACGATTGCGCGGAATTCCATCCATGCTAGAAAAACATTGCTAGTGAATACTATTCTGAATATGATCTGTTGCTTCTGCATGCCTAATAACAGTATATAGCATTGGGAGTCCTTTTAAGGGCTGGCTTGATAGCACACCTGCCTACAAAACCTTCTGGCTACTGTATACAGAGAGTGGGATTTGGGTCAGCACTCTAGAGTCAGTATAACCGTCTTCTGTGCATTATAATCAGTTGTAATCAGTGAACACACCATTTTAAATATTTCATGACATACCCCGGTTATCAAGTGGTCATGTTACCTTTTGTTTTGGCCCCTAAGCGTCTGTCTCCATTGACCCACACATCTCATGCTGCTATTACCACATACACGACAAACAAATCAGCTGTAACTTCATTAAGTCATGTCAGTTTCTGAGCAGCAAGGCTGGTACTTACTGGTTTACAATGTAGTTCAGATTGGCCGGAGAAATCTCTGTGGCTTGACTCAAATTCACCGAAAGCAGTGCCAGGAGGCAGATGCCTGGAAGGATGCCCATGTCTCAACAGAAATCCTGCTAATTAAAAAAATTCAAAAATGTTTTTAGGAAACCATGCATATTTATCAACTTAACAGGCTGTTTTTTGGTTTACAGTGCAAGAAATATTCAAAACATATAGCTTTATACATATAAAACAAGGACATTGGATGAGACACAGCTCACAACTGTGATTTTTGAATTTTAATGTGCTCTTATAAATAATCTCTGGAGACTACACGAAAGATAGATGGAGAGAGAGAGAGAGAGAGAGAGAGAGAGAGGGAGAGAGGGAGAGAGAGAGAAAGAGAGGGCTGTGCCTTGGGGATCACAAGTGACTGTGCTGTTGTGGGCAGAGAGGTCTCAACATGACCATGCCTCTATCACACATAAAGGCATTGTAGACGAAGGTCCACCCAACCTTGCCTTCTGTAAGGGAGCTGAAGACCCCTCGCTTCAAGCCGCAGCTCATCTTGTGCACCCCTCCTCCACCACCCGATGGTAGGTCCTGTCTGAGGGACCCCTCTCTACTCTCCAGCTGCTTCCTTTTGTTCCACTGACCTCACTTGTTCCCTCACGCCAGGCAGTAAACTCTTGTCTGTTCCCTTCTTTGTGGGGCACTCTGTTACTTTGCAGCTAGGTTATAGGGTAACACAGGTTTCACACCGTAATTCACTTGATGGTTTATTGATTGGTGGGCAGGCAATGTTTGAGACCAAATGAATCATCTAAGCTCCTTCCTATGCAAGTTTCATCACAGAGTCTGACACAGGTACTCGAAAACATCAATATTAAAGGCATTTAAAAGGGGTATGTATGTCGAATGTTGTCAACAGTTTTCATTTTTTAATGTCTGTCTATTAAAGTGTTTCCCTATCATGTGAGAAGAATGATGTGTGAATCACTGAGGGTGTGAAAATGTATATACATATCTTTAAAATAAAGTGCAGAACGGGCTGGCCAGCATGGCAGCTGAAACCTGTATCTCGTGGCGACTTAAATATTAGTTGTAAAAAAGTTTTTTTTAATTCTGTGCCATGTATTGATGGCTCGTTTGGTGGCGCGAGATATTACACCACGTTTCAACAGAAACAGTTCAAGGATGTCCTGCATCGCAGGAAAAATATAATGTTTTTCCCTCTGCAGCACTCCCCATCCCCTAACAAAAGGCTTATGAATGATGCCGTCGAGACTGGCCCCAGAGTTGGTCCAGGAACTATTATCAGCCCTGGAATATTTTCACACAGCGCTGTACTGCAACAAGTGATGGAGGACGCTAAGGGAGCTCTTCGCCCTCCGCTAAAGTTTGGGGAAAGGGCATTTCTCTTAAAAAAAATGCATTTTAAAGAACGGCAACAACTAATATACAGCATGCTTCATGTCGGCAAAACCCCCTGGGGCTGCTCTGTCAATGAACTCCAGAAATACTGCAGGACTTCAATGTGTGCTACAGTACTCGGGGGCATTATTCATCCACAGCAGCCCGTGATGGACATACCTAGTATCGAAGGATGGAACGCCACTCCCTCGGTGCTGCGTATAATATTGTATGGAGTGATGATGAATGTCCTGGGGACCAGTGCAGGGCGTTTCTGCTCAGGTCACCTAATAATGACAGGTCACCGAACACTTCTTTTCCAGTCTTGGCTTTCCATTGTTTTCATGTGTAACTGGTGCAAGAGTCGTGTGTTAACCCTAGGTCTGGTAACAGGGACTTCTTTAAAACATAGTTTTTGTCAAAAAGAACATGCACTCATACAAACCTCTTACCTGGCTTTCAGCAGCGTCTGCAACAGCCATTACACACACACACATATAGCTAAGAGGAAAAGCAGGTTGCAGAAAATGTAAATTTCTCGAGAAAAATAGATTCCATACTGTACCTCCTAAAAAGAAAGTTCTTCTGAATACTATTTCCGGATCGGAGGACCACCAGTGACCGAGGAAAGACTGTGATGAAGCTGAGACATGCAGCGATATATACAGTAAAATGAGGAAGCAGAATCGTGTTAGGAAACCTATGATCCAAGTTTATTTCTAAATTACTACATTTCCTGTGTGTTTGTTCCATCCCCATCTCACGTAAGACATACAAATGATATTCCTGCGTGTACCATACCGGTCACCATCCTCCATGAAACAGTCAAACCTCCAAGCAAAATTAATGTACTTTAGACATCCTTGCGAATTCGCTGGGAGGGAGGGTGACATGTTAATAACAATAAACTAAAATAAAACTGTACCACTTTTCACAAAGTGCAAATTGCACAGACCTTTCGCAGGCAACTCCCACAAAGTAAGGAACACTCCTCTTTTGTGTGCATCAAATATCTTCTAAAACATACTGGTTCAGGAACGCCTTTCTGTAGCTGCATAACATCCTTATTGTCTGACAGCATAGGAGCCTCTGATAATTAGATCTACGAAGCTGGTTTTACAGGAGCTCACGATTTGCAGGTGACGCTCAGTTCATGTTATAATAGTTTAATTCTGCTTTAGTCAGTTACTCCTATAATCGTGGGCCCGTCTGGATTTACCACTTGTGCGCTGGCTTTACGTCTCGCTGACATCTGCATGTACTACAGTATTCACTTAACTATTGTTGTAAATGGTAGTTTACAGCACTGACACTGTTCCACTCAGTGCTTCATGTACTTTTCTAGGCACACGTTTTGTGCAGCGATTCAGGATTAATCTTAATGTCATATTTATTTATTTATTTATTTTCAACATTTATAGAGCGCACTGTTACCAGATGGTGTCCTGGTGCTGGTTGACCACTCCCGAAATCACTACCGAAAAGCTAGCCTGCTTATTGCCTGAATAGCCAAGTTTTCAGTACCTTCCGAAAGGACATCAGATCTGGTATCTGTTTGATGTCCGCTGGCAGGGCGTTCCAGGCTTTTGCTGCTCCCAAGGAGAAACTTCTGCCTCCCCAGCGGGCTTTTTTAATTCTTGGGATCACTATAAGCCCTTGATTGGTTGATCTCAGTGATCTTACAGGTTTGTACCATTGGAAGTACTGTGTCATGCACTGCGGACCCAGCCCAAACAAGGCCTTGAAGACCAGACATAGTGCTTTAAACGCAATGCGTTTGCGCACAGGCAGCCAGTGCAGTTTTACCAGCTCCTGGGCGACCGACGCGAATTTGGGAGTGCCCGAGATCAAGCGAGCTGCTGCATTTTGCAGCGTTTGTAATTTATTTAAAAGACCCTGTTGAGCATTAAGCAGTAATCTGTTACAGTAATCCAGTCGAGACAAGATTAATCCTGATACTGCCGTTTTCCTATGCTCGTCTGGAAGAAAGGGCAGGACCTTGCGAAGAGTCTTTAGAACAAAGTAAGTAGCTGAGGACAGTGCATTTACTTGAGGTCTAAAGGATAGTTCTTCATCCATTCGGACCCTGAGGTTTTTAACCTTGGCGGCTGGTGCGGGAGGGGTGCCCAGTTCTACCGGCCACCAACTCGGAGACCAAAAGTTCTCCTTGGCACCAAAAAGGAGAACTTCGGTCTTGGCCGAGTTCAGTTTTAGGCAATTCCCTGCCATCCAATCACTAACTGCAAGCATGCAGTCTTTAAATCTGCTAGCCGTGCTTTCCTCACCTCCTGGTAGCAGCGACACCACAATCTGTGTGTCGTCTACGTATGAGGTTAGGTTAAAACCAAAGCTCTGATCACGTGTGCTAAGGTAGATACATAAACGTTAAAAAGCGTTGGACTCAGTGAAGAGCCCTGGGGCACCCCACAAGGAAGTATGAACGGGCCGGATTCTTGGTCATCTAGTGTCACTACCTGAGTTCTGTTAGTGAGGAAGGCCTTTAAGATCTTAAGTGCTTTGCCATGAATTCCTGCAGCTCTCAACCGGTCCACCAATATCTCGTGGTGGACCGTATCGAAGGCCGCAGACAGGCCCAAGAGAATCAGTGCGACTCTTCCTCCACCGTCCATCACTTTCCTAATGTCTTCTACAGATTTAATTAAGGCTGACTCAGTGCTGTGCCCTGCTCTGAATCCATGCTGAGATGGATCCAGAGCCTGGGCAGTGGCCAGATATGTACTTAACTGAGAGTTCAATATTCCCTCTATAATCTTAGCCGGTAGTGGCAGCCTGGCAATAGGTCGACAGCTGGCTAAATCGTCAATGTCCAGGTTTGCTTTTTTTAGGAGGGGAAGAATGGATGCCTGTTTCCAGCGGGATGGAAATTCCCCGCTTTCCAGCATTTTATTAAATAAAGATGTAAGTACAGAGGCTATAGGTGTAGCAGCTAACTTTATTATGGTAGGCGGGCAGGGATCATGAGGTGATCCTGATTTAAGCCTCAGCATCCGCTTCCTTACCTCCTCCTCATCAGCAGGGGCGAAGAACAAAAGTTTACCTTCATGGGACTTGTTCTCTATTTGTTCGGGGTTGTCCTCTGTGGGGTTGCTCTTTGTTTGACCACCAAGGGAGTTAAAAATAGTCTCCACTTTGTTTTGGAAAAATTTTGCCAGGGCTTCGCAAAGTTCCTGACTGGGGGGGACAGCTGCTGGTTTAGGGGCTGCAAGAGTAAGGATGGGTTGATAAAGTTCTTTTGGGGAGTTGCTTGCCTCCCTGATACATTTAGAAAAGAAGATCCTCTTTGCTTTCCCTATTAGGTCTTTGTAAACGGCTAATTCCAATTTGCACCTTTTCTTGTCGGCCTCACAGTAGTTTTTCCTCCATGTCCTTTCTATTTTTTTACAGATGATTTTATGCTCCCTGATCTCATCTGAGAACCATGGGGCCGATGGGGACGTGCGAGTGGAGTGGCAGAGTTTGGGAGGTGCTAGTTGCCTGCAGGCCGTATCTACCCAGTTAGTGTATGTGGCGGCCGCCTCATCTGCATCCCCTGAAAGAGGTACCATCGTGGATGTCAGAAATTCGTCTAATGACTTGCTTTCTATACTTTTCCATTTCCTGATGGCTCTTGCTGGTTTTTTGGCCTGTCTCAATCTGGGTGGTGTGGTTAAAGCAATGTTAAAACAGATAGCGTCATGATCGGACCAGGGGACCGGGCGGGTGGCTGTAACACCTAGATCGGGGTGGTTAGAAAAGACTCCGTCCAAGGTGTGCCCTGCCCTATGGGTAGGCCCGCCACCATTTGCTTTAGATCTATGCCATCCATTAGCTCCACCAATTCCCTGGTATCGGGGTCTAAGCTGCAATCCAAATGAAAATTAAAATCCCCTAAAATTGTGAATGTCTTAGCACAGGCCGCTTCCTCTAGAAGGCTTCCAAGTGCTGCTAAGAATGGGGCTCTAGTCCCAGGGAGTCTATAAAGTAGACAACCTCTAAGGGTTTGATGATGGGACAGTATGAAATGAAAACCGAGTGCCTCGCCCGCAACATCAGTTACTGGCTGAAAATTGGCTTTTACTGAGTCATGGTAGATGATCGCCAGGCCGCCACCTCTCTTTCTTGGTCTGTTCTGAACATGACAGCCATAGTTAGGTGGAGTGGCTTTGACAATGTCAGGGCCCGAGGCATCATCAGTCCATGATTCCGTAATAAATGCTATCTTTACATCAATTTCTAGTATTAGGTCCGCCAGTTCGATACTGTGTTTGACAAGGGATCTGGCATTCAGCAGCATACATTTAACCTCAGCACACTCACCCTTCGTCATCTTACTATTAGTATTAGTGGCGGCATTAATAGGCCTCCAGGAAATCGTGGGGAGGATTGCATGACAGCTCGGGCAGCAAGGCTGAGTCTGCTGTGGGTCTTTCCGAAGTTCCAAATGTACACAGCCCGGCGTTCTGGTTTCGGCTCCTAACGCCCACAGTGTATCCCGACTGTATGTAGTGTGACCTGCCGTGTCAGTGGTGGATTGACCAGGGGGCATGGCGCTGGGCGCGGAGCTGGCGCGGACGGGCCCAGACGGGCTTGCCTTTGGCGCGCCTTCGGCGCGCGTCCGCTGCGCGTTCGTGCCAGCCCGCCTTTTGAAGGTCCCGGGAAGGAGAAAGACTGGACTGCTCAGCCCTGGCCCGCTTCAAGATGGCGGCCGTCCAGGCGAGCGTCCCTTCGCAATTCTCTCTTCCCTACTTCCCGACCTGTGAGTAGTGAAGGCGCAGAGTCTATTAATCAGCCTGTCCCTTTACCCACTAGTGCTTTTAAAAATAGTTTTAAAAACAATTCTAAAAAATAGCAGCAGTCAATACATGTGCAAATATCATCAGGTTATAGCAGCAGATATAATCATTCGCCTTGCTCCCGGCTCACGCCTCAGGAGCAGTCAGGACGAGCGCTCGTGCCAGCTCGCCTTTTGAAGGTCCCGGGAAGGAGAAAGACTGGACTGCTCAGCCCTGGCCCGCTTCAAGATGGCGGCCGACCAGGCGAGCGTCCCTTTGCAGTTCTCTCTTCCCTACCTCCCGACCTGTGAGTAGTGAAGGCGCAGAGTCTATTAATCAGCCTGTCCCTTTACCCACTAGTTCTTTTAAAAATAGTTTTAAAAACAATTCTAAAAAATAGCAGCAGTCAATACATGTGCAAATATCATCAGGTTATAGCAGCAGATCTAATCATCCGCCTCGCTCCCGGCTCACGCCTCAGGAGCAGTCAGCATATCCAGTCATTTAAGCCCTGCACCCAGCAACAAAGCCTAAAAGGCACTGGGGCTGAGGTGACAACACCTGGCCTCTTAGGAGGCCGCTTCTCTTTCCCTTGCCAGCCCACGGTAGACTGAGGTGATAATGGACAACGGCCATAAAATCACCTCTCCTTTCAGCCTCCCCCATGTAGGTCCCTACCTATTTACTCCCTCCCCATTGCCCCCCTGCCCCGTAACCTGAAGGCGATGGCTAGACATGGGATGACACTGCTTCTGGCGAGGCAGGCCCCACGAAGCAGGGGGCCGAGGCCAAAATGCCCCAAAGGCCAAAGCAACACCGAGCTTCCAGCCTCAAATTACAGAGGGTCAGGAGAGAGCCCAGGATGCTGGCGTCTCATTACAGTGGCCTGGCGAAGACATTAGGTATATTGTACCAGTTTACAGAGGCTAAAATAAAGGCCCCTGAAGCACTGGCCCATCTCACCATGCCTGACTACCCGCCTTCCCAATCCGACACTGTAACTAAATGAGGTGTAAACAGTGCTTTAAATGGATAAAAATAAGTGCAGGTACTCTCCAAAAGGAGCGAAGGACTGGGGGGTGGAGTGTGGGGTGGGACTAGGGGAGGAGCCAGAGGCGGGACTAGGTTTTCAACCTTTCCAAACTTTATATGCAAGAAATCCAAGTGGATTGTGAAAAAATCGGAAGTATCTGCCCAATGGTTATTGCCCTAATAATCATATATAATGCATTTACTAATAATGGCATGTTCAAAACTGTCTCTGAATTTTGCCATCAAAACATTGCATGCTGGAATTTTTAGAAACCCTTACTTTTGAGAAAGGGGAACTACGAGTCCCAGCATGCAAAAGCATTACCAACAAAAATCTAGAACTGGCTGAAAGTGTAAGGCATTCAATGGAGCTGCCTGTCTCATTTGGATTATGCATGGTTTCCCATACGAAACAAGGAATTTAAATTCACCAAACCAAACAAAATTGTGTTGCCTTTAAGGTGTTTTTTTGTTTGAGGATAATCATACAAGGGGCAGCAAGGGCCACCGAGAAGGACAGAAAGGCGCAGGCTTCAGATTGGCGCTGTTGTTAGAAAGGCCACCAACCCAAATGCTCTGTATCATGGGCACCCCTGCCTCAAACCCCTGGCACTGGCATCCTAGCCATGTCAAAACGCCTGGGCATCAGCCACAAAAAATTACTTGCCCAGTTGTGTGAGTGCACACTGTCGGCTGAAAGCCTCGCAGCCCTTGGGGCACTTAGGGAAGTGTGAAAGGCACCAGACGAGAACACAGACGAGCCACATTTGCAAAAACATGCACTCGCACCCTCGCGTTCTGCTGAGGTAAGTCTGCCAAATGGAGAGCACTGGGGCTCATTAAGTTCTTGGCCTCTCTGCTGAGATTGCTACAATGCTGCCGGTCACCAAAGAGGCCACTCAACTGTATATCAATGGATGCAAAACCACCAATGTTTAGGTAACTTTTTTCTGCCCTGATAAAAATTCAGCCTTTCAGCACTATACAGGTTACTAAAGAGGGTCTAAAAGTTTCAAGGTCAAGGGAAACTCCTAGCACCTTTGCTGACCTTTTTTACCGGACATATGAAACAAGCCATCTCAGAGCACCATTTACATTCTATTGGAGGAAACAAGTTATCTGCTTAAGATTACAATTTGATGAGTGGTCGAGCTACGATTAATACAACCTACAAACTATGCTTTTGGCATAAAAGTGCCTCCTGCCCTCTTCTCTTCCGCATACCAAAACCCAAGCATTTAGTAATTGAAGGACGTCTCATGAGTTTATTGGGGTTGGGGAAGGTGTGGGGGATCTGCCTTTTAAACCTAAGAGTCTACTTTATGGGCTTGACACAGGAACTCTGCGCTCTTGATAAAGCACCCCGGCTCGCCCCTTCGTTCTGCCTCTACCCCAACACCTCCTAATTTAATGTACTGTAGATCTATTTGAAAAGGCAACAACAGTAGCACTTGCGGGCCGTCTTGTCGTTTAAATGCACCAATTTGAAAACCTAAGGGGTTAGGCCCATATGGACAAGTGGATAGGCTGGACCCTATTTAGATAAGAAAAACACAAAAATGCCTAACCACCATCATTTGTACACAAAATTCAAAAAGGTCGAAAACACTGCTTGTCTAATTCGACCAAATATTTGTATTTATACCACTTGCTTATATCTGTTTTTGAATTTTTAAAGGAAACATTTTATCAGCAAATAAGACACCTATACATCCACATATTTACACTAATTTACACTAATATACAATGGAATTTACAAACAAATAATGACATTACAAAAAAAACTTTAAGTCAAATGAGTATCAACATCCTACATAAAACACAAGACTATTAGACAAGACCATACATCATGTAATCATGTGCCTTGAAAAATAACACGTCAATCAATTCAAAATCAAAGGAGTTAAGTCAATATATGACGACTATTTGGACCAGCATTTGCTGGTTTAGTACTTTGAATGACCAAAAGTCCTCCTTATTACATGCCGACGCGTTTCGATTCCAGGACAAAGTTCCTGGGATCTATTCAGGGCGTTGTCATTGTATCTATGTAAGATGCAAAGAAAACAATAAAGTTTTATTCACAACATTCCAGACTCGTCCCTGTTCTAGTGAGACTCGGTTTTTATGACTTTTGTGAGGACTTACCAGAACATTTCAGAAGGGATGGGAGCTGAGGGATTCCTTCGATTGCTTCCACAAACTTTATCACATGGAAGTGCAACCTTTTAGCTTCTTGGGCTATTGAAACACTCGCTCAAAAGGTCTCGCTTTACTCCTCGCGAATGTCTGCTCCAAGTGAGAAAGAAGCCTGAATTGGGAAGACTAGTATGTGGCACCACGTTTGGTCCTGACACTCACAAACTCAGGCAAGCTGTCCTGAAAAACTGGCACGTACTCGAAAATCTAGAGTGCTCTTTTCCTCGTCCCTTATTTGCCTACAAGAACAATCAGAATCTTGGACAACAAATTATGAGAGCTGATGTCTCATTACCCAGAAAGAAAAATGATATACTGGCGCAGTGGAATCTTAAAAACCGCATAACAGGGCAGCACAAATGTGGGACCTGTGTGGCTTTTTCTAGCACTACGGAAGTCAGCGAGTTTTGCCATGCAGGAACCAAATGGAAACATCTTGAATTTTCTAACTGTAAGACCAAGAATGTGATCTATGTGATACAATGCCCATGTGGAATGATATACATTGGGAAAACATGCCAACAGGTCAATTTGCGCATCAGCCAGCATAGATCAAGGATTAAAAATAGAGTTTTGACAGCATCAATGATGGAACAATACGTGGCGACAAATCATGATGAAAATGACCTTAAGTGGTCAGTTTTGTTCACTTTGAAACCATCTAACCACACAGTAAATGTTGAGAAAGTGCTTCAACAAAAAGAAGCATACTAGATTCTCAAATTTAATAGCACGCAAACAGGGCTAAATAGCCTGTCTGAGATAGCGAGGTTATAGATCACCTGGTGCTTCTCTTCCTATCAACAGGATGTCCATGAAGTGCTTTGACTGTCTGTGCTAACCTCTGAATTGCTTTTTCTTATGCACACCTTGTCTAATGTATACTGTAGAGAGGTCACTCGTCGCATTGGCCACTCTGAATAAGTGCAGGTCAAAATGTCTCTGTCCCCTTAGCATTGTATGCTCCTGGTATCGAAACTGTAAATTTGGACATGCCTTATGTATATTCAATTTGGCCACAAGGTGGGCCGGTTCTGGCATTACGACTATTTTACTACATGGTTGGCAATTTCAATGATTCATTAATAATGCTCCGGCGCTGCCCCCCTCGTATTTTCTGAAAATCGTAAATCATACGTTCTTATATAGCGCATTTCACCGTAAGGTCTCAAGGCGCTTGCTTTGGGAACCCGTCCTGGCTTTTCCCTGCGAGATAACCCCTACAGGGCATCCCCAAGGTGTAAGCCAGTCATCCCATCGCGGTGGGGCCGTAGTGGAGATTAAGCAAGCTATTGCCCAGAGTTGTAGAGTGTGAACCCATGATTTGAGTAGGCACCAAGGCGAGAATTATCGAGTCCGTGGACATTTTGAGGTCAAGACCCTGCCGCATCGGGAATTGAACCCTGGTCCCGGGACTGACCTCTGCATCCGGGTCTTCCTCCTCTAACCGGTGAGCCACATTTCTCCACAGAGAGCGGTGTCTGCATCACTGCTCGTATGCCCCATAAATGACAAATTTCTGGAAACCAGTGCATCACAAACAATAGATTCCATGTGCTGTAACTTGCAACTATATATAGATTTTATATTTTGTTGCCTTCACATGCAGACTCAATAATAGACCACATCTCCCACAATGCAATGGCTTGAGTCCATACGTTTAATAAGCCAAACTCCGTTCGATCGCCATCTTGATGCGATCGTGGAGTAAGTAAGCAGCAGCGGGGAGCGAGGTAAGTGCAGTCTCACTGATAAGCATTGCCTTGAAGAGCATTTTAGTATTGTAGACCCTAAAGGCTTACGAACAAACAGAGTGCGGTAACTGTTTCTGTTATTTCAACAGCAAACTCACTATCATCATTGGAATTGCCCGTGAAGGACATCATGCCACATTTAAGGTACGCGACGACCGGGTGCATACAAGATAGGCAAATACTACTGTCTTTCGCAACAGAAACCAATAATAATGTTATCCATTTTTACAGTTATAATTCCGTCGAAATGTAATACCCGGAAGCCCATTAACACGAAGTTTAAGAATTTCACCAGTAAAATCCTACAATCAGTGATTCTCTTTTTTTCAAAAATAAGATGAAAAAAGGTATGTCTGAGACCAATTGCCAAAGAAGGCCGTACCAACAGAGCAGTTAATGCATGCGAATGATACCAACAATTTATCTTAACAGGTTGACGTTCTCCATTTAATACGGAGGCAATCATGAAATAGACAAGGAAGACCTAAAAGGTTGCACTTCCACTTGATAAAGTTTGTGGAAGCAATCGAATGAATCCCTCAGCTCCCATCCCTTCTGAAATGTTCTGGTAAGTCCTCACAAAAGTCATAACAACTGAGTCTCATTAGAACAGGGATGAGTCTGGAATGTTGTGAATACAACTTTATTGTTTTCTTTGCATCTTCCATAGATACAATGACAACGCCCTGAAGAGATCCCAGGAACTTTGTCCTGGAATCGAAACGCGTCGGCATGTAATAAGGAGGACTTTTGGTCATTTAAAGTACTAAACCAGCAAATGCTGGTTCAAATAGTCGTCATATATTGACTTAACTCCTTTGATTTTGAATTGATTGAAGTGTTATATTTCAAGGCATATGATTACATGATGTATGATTTTGTCTTATAGTCTTGTGTGTTATGTATGATGTTGATACTCATTTGACTTAAAACATTTTTGTAATGTCATTATTTGTTTGTAAATTTCATTGTATATTAGTGTAAATATGTGGATGTATAGGTGTCTTATTTGCTGATAAAATGTTTCCTTTAAAAATTTAAAAACAGATATAAGCAAGTGGTATAAATGAAAATACTTGGTCGAATTAGACAAGCAGTGTTTTCGACCTTTTTGAATTTTGTGTACAAATGATGGTGGTTAGGCATTTTTGTGTTTTTATTGTTTAAATGCACCAAAGCAAACAAAATTGGGTTGCCTTTAAGGTGTTTTTTTGTTTGAGGGTAATAATGGCAGCAAGGGTGGGGATTTACATGCAAGTAAAAATGCCTAGTTTGAATTGTTGATGAACTAACATTTTCAGTCATTTAAAACAATGACATTCTAAAAAGCTGTACTGCCTAAAGAATTGTCCCCACATCATTGTCCATTAGTTTTATGATGGACTCTAAACTCCTAGTATGCAGGATCAAAGGGTAGACCAAACACCCTGATGCCTCACCGCTGCTGGAAGAGTTGCAGAGAAGCAAGGCAAGATTGCTGTGTCCAGGTGACAAGAGCAACTCAGCTCTCAGGATTGCCGAATCGGAGCAGGTCATGTGAAAAGTGTTGTAGAGGCAGGAGAAAATGAGGAGCACCATCTTTGTCTAGGCAAGACCCCCATGAGTACCGGTACTTCCCTTGTCCTAGGAAAAGTTCCGGTACTCAAGGGACGACATTTAAAAAGTGGCGGTACTCCGTACCGGTGAGTACCGGCCCATTTAAAGCACTGGGTGTAAATCACACTCTAACAGCAGGGCCACCAAAGTTTGTCGTTTTCGAATGATGATTGATTGCTCCCACAGTGTTGCTTTGCAGGTCCATGCCCCAAGACACAGAGGGGAAGGGGGAGGAGGTCGTGGCAACTGCAGACGCCTTCCTTAATGTGCAACACATAGGGCTGGACAATCACGCAATATTTTTTTAATTCGGACCATTCCTGCCGTCCTGGGACGCATTTTTAAAATACAGAAGTATGGGAACGGACTGTGTTAAATTTAAAAAGTAGGGGAACACCGTGCCCTTCCGATCCCGCCCACTTCGACCACTGGATATAAGTGATTTGCCGCTTGTCGAGGTTGTTTTTGTGAATGTATATGTGTTCTTCTGTGATTCAATTCTATTGATTCTTTTAGTGGAGCAGACTATAGTTATTTGTTGTTTTTTGTATGATTGGTGTGAATGAGAAAGAGCGAGGAGTTGTGAATTAGTAGGGTTTTGGACTCACACATTGATTGCTGCCTCATACCCGCTTACACTTGCAGTGTTTCCTTGTCAGCCCAATGTTGTATGCTTGCTAGTTACCATGAGTGGACCCAGAACTTGTGGGGGGACTTAATTCACCATTAACATTGACTGCATGACATCAGTAGAACTTCATGCTTGCAACCATGAGTAAGCACTTGCTAGTCATCACTCAAATAGTGTTTACAATATATGTTACACACTCAGTGCCTATTATTGTTCCTGGCTCCACAAAAACATGTCCCTTTGGCTAGTAGTTGGTGTAATTTCTTCACAGAATGGCGAATGGTCAACCTGGTCCTGGCTCCTACAGACAGACAACACACAAATAGTGCATTTATTTGCATGTGCAAATGTTGAAGTCGCTCACAGGTAAAGTTCAACCGACAACAACCCCAAGGATGTTTAGAGCCAGTGGCTGTCCAGACAGAGTCCATGTGGGGATGTGGTAAATAAAATTATTACCCTGTTGGAATTTCTATACTCTAGAGTTCTTGTTAACCTGTGTATTAGTTTACTGTTTTGGATGGGACCTATGAAGAAAAAGAATCCTCTATTGAAATCTGTATATTGCTCCCAAGCTGTCTCAGTCTGATCAATCACTGGGGAATCGGTCTCCCTCTTGTTTCTAACATGCACTAATCGGGAATCTCGATGATAATGGGATGGGGCTAGAAAGACGGGTGGCAGCAGGAACGCTATATAACATGTCCCACCCCAGTCTAAGGGCAGACGTACATAGGCTGTCTGACCGCAAATGAAATAGGAATGGCGGGAAGCTTTGAAAGTAGACTTTCCTTTATCATTGAACTCGATTACAGTATTACAATCACTGTGTCCCAAATGCACTGATCCTTTCTTTCTAAAGCACAATTCACCTTTTACTGGTAAGACTGATATGAACGGTGGACCTGTATTTTTCTCGGACTGGACATTCAGAATCATAAAGTTAAGGGAAGCATTTCCTTGTTCGTACACTTCATTTTCTAGATCGGTCCCTTTCCTTTGGGGAAGACCGTCTTCGTCTGGGAAACATGCCTTATTCATTACTTTATTCAAATCTCCCCAAATCCAATCGCCCTGGGAAACTGTGAACTTTCTGTCTTGTGATGACATTAAAGCAAACCATGCTCCGCACGAACCATTGTGCGAGAACGGGAAAGGAAAAAGGGGCAGAACTCCCTTCGTTTTCTGATAAGGTGGGAGTCGGCCACATACCCAGCAATTCGTTACATTGCTGGTCTGATGAGAATGGTGCAACATTCGAATAAAAGTATTGTTGCGCAGTGCTAGTCGATATGACAGTTCATGGGGTGGCAGATCACTGAATGTGTGCTCTACAGTGTCATTAAAGGAAGAGTGTATATGTGATGCAATAGAAGGAAAGAAAACATGTAGTGTCAAGCTGATACATATAATCGTTATACTTAGAAGAAACATAATAATCAGAATTACTATACATCTACTGCGTAAAATCTTGCAGTATTTCTCTCTCATCCTGCTATTCTGGTCTACGATCTTATACATGTCAGGAACCTGTCTAACCGATTCACCACAGAGTGGACTTAAACAATTAAACGCTGTCTGACTTACTAGACCGTAACTTAGACCTATACTCCTGTTGCGGAGTCTTTTCTAGCAAAGGGGGCTTTGAGTCATTATTGTCGGGGCAGTCTTTAGTTTTTATCACAGTTCCGGTATTTCCGAGGAATTTTTTAATATGTTGGGCGTGGATCCAGCCTTTTCTTCCTTCGACCTTGACGGCAGTCCTCGTGGTAAGCAGAACTAACTTCGGTGTTCTCCAGCAGGGCTCAAGAGGGCTTGAACGATCAAAATTCCGGACCATTACCATATCCCCCGGAACGATGGTGTGTTCTTTGACTTGGGTGTTGTCGGGGAAGGCGGCGGCAACCTGTGAACGACAAGAGAGTAGTGCAGACATCAAGGAAGCCAGGTAATCTGTTAGCATATTACTGTCAACATCAGTAATTTTCTTTGGCATAGGAGTACCCCACATATTCGGTGGTCTAACAAAAACCACTTCGTAAGGGGACAGGCCTGTTCTGGAATGAGCTACCATACGCATGTAAAAGAGGGCAACCGGCAAGGCTACCATCCAATCCACGCCTTTTTCTGCACAGACTTTCGCTAATTTCATCTTAAGTGTCTGGTTGTGACGCTCTACAAGTCCGGCTGCCTCTGGGTGTCGTACACAATGGAATTTCCACTGGTATCCTAACAGAAGGGACACTTGTTTCATTAATTCAGAGGAGAATGGCTGACCGTTATCTGAGTACACGACACGGGGCAATCCGTACCGTGGGAAAACTCTCTTACCAATTGCCTGGCAGTGGTCACAGCAGTATAATCTGGGACTGGGTACGCTTCTGTCCATCTAGATAGTGCACATACAACTACTAGGACATATTTGTATCCTCTACATCTGTCCATCTGGATATAATCCATCTGGAGGACTTCAAAAGGGTGGTCAGGGGGATGAAATCCACCTTGTTCCACCGGAATGCCTTTGCCTGGATTGAACTGGCAACAGATCATACAGGTGCGTACTTTCTGTTTTGCTGCTGCACGCAAGTGCTTGTTAAACCAGATATTCTGTAAACTGTCTAGCATTGCCTTTTCTCCTAAGTGTGCTGGACTATGTGCTGTGTTTATGATGACTTGTACCATAGAATCTGGGAGAAACCATGTAGTTCTGCCTTTTGTCATCCAACCCTGGTCAGTCTGGACCCCTCCTTGTTCGGTCCATTTCTTTATTTCGTCTGGAGTGGCATGTGTCTGTATGTCGAGTACATCTTGTGAGGGATCCCTGACTGTCATGCTGTTTGTCGGTGATGATACTTTTGTCTTTGTCGTGTCTGTTGGTGTCTGGGCTGTAAGTTTAGCTGTTCGATCTGCCAGGTCGTTACCCTGGGAAATGGTGTCTGTAACTTTCGTGTGTGCTTTGCATTTCAGGATGGCTATGGCTGTAGGCAAGTGTATTGCTTCTATCAGAGCCTGAATAAGGGGACCATGCTGAATTTTGGCCCCATGAGAGGTCAGGAAACCTCTCTCCTTCCATAACACTCCGAAGTCATGAACAACCCCGAATGCATATTGTGAATCTGTATATATGTTCACTTTCAAGTTCTTGGCTCGTATGCAGGCTTGTGTCAGAGCGATGAGCTCTGCTGCTTGTGCTGACAGTGTATCTATTCTTTGTGTCTCTATTATGTCAGTATCAGTGGTCACGGCATATGCGGCCACTAACTCTCCTGTGCTTGTTCTCATGCATGAACCATCTACATAAATTGTCAGGTCAGGGTCTGGCAGTGCAATGTCTGTCAGGTCTTGTCTTGGTTTCGTCACTGTATTAATTACTTCCACACAGTCATGTGGTGCAGTGTCCACTGTGCTTGAAGGCAAGAGTGTAGCATGGTTAAGAATGTTGCATCGTCTGATCTCTATGTGTGGCTGTAATAACGTCAGTTCATATCCTGTCAGTCTTGCTACAGTCAGATGTTGCGTCTGTGTCCTGTTCAAGAGGACTTCCACTGCATGTGGAACTTGTACTGTCAGGGGGTGTCCTAACACTATGGAATCACTCTGTCTTATAGCTAGGGCTGTTGCTGCAACTGATTTCAGGCACGCAGGCAGAGCCTGGGCCACTGGATCCAACGTACTAGAAAAATAAGCACACGGCTTGTGTTTTCCTGCTTGATCTTGTGTAAGGACTGATAATGCTGTTCCATCTCGTTCAGTGACAAAAAGTGTAAAAGGCTTGCTGTAACAAGGAGTCGCTAATACTGGTGCTTGACATAAGGCTTGTTTCAATTCTTCAAATGCCAGGGTATGTTCTTGTGTCCAAGGGAGGACAGTCGAAGACGCTGCCTCCTGTGTTGTTAGCTGTATGAGTGGTTTGGCTAGATAGGCATACTGGGGAATCCATTGTCTGCAGTAAGAAGTGAGGCCAATGAAGGCCCGTACTTCCTTTTGTGTCTTGGGTTGTGAAAGGTTAGCAATTAACTGAATACGGTCTTGTGTCAGCTGTCTACCCCTCGTGGACAGCAAGTGTCCAAGGTACACCACTTGCTGTGCACAGAATTGTAACTTTGAAGGGGACACTTTGTGCCCCTTGTCTGCCAAGAAATGTAAAACTGTCAGTGATGCATGTTCGCAGTCTGGTTCTGTACGTGCTGTGATCAGGATATCGTCTACATATTGGAGCAGTGCGGTGTTGGCAGGCATGTGAATACTGTCCAGTTGTCTCTTTAATGCTTGACTGTAAATACTAGGGCTTTCTGTGAAACCTTGAGGAGCTCTCGTAAATTTAAAGCTGCGTCCATTTAAACTGAATCCGAAAAGGTATTGGCTCTCTGGATGAATTGGGACACTGAAGAAGGCGTTCTTTAGGTCAATTACAGTAAAGAACGTCGCCTCGGAATCAATTGCAGTCAGTAATGAAGAAATGTCTGGGACCACTGGGTATTGAGGTATTATACATTTATTCAGTTCTCGAAGGTCAACCACTAGTCTGTAGACTGGTGGTGCATTAGGATCTGTTCCTTTAAGAATAGGGATGACAGGTGAATTACATACATTCGAGTCAGTTTCTACTATCACTCCTTGTGCAATGAGTTCGTCAACAATTTTCAGTAAGGCTATTAGGGCATCAGGTGGTAACTTGTATTGTCGGATACGTGGCAGTATTACTCCTTGTTTGAGAGTGACACGGTGTGGCGTAATGTGCATGTAACCTACGTCAGTCGGACCTTGTGCCCATAAATGCTGTGGTACATTCTGGAGTCTGTGATCAAAATCTTTTAACACATAATGTCCTTTAAAATCACGTAAGAACAATCGTACTCCTTCCGGAGAACAACATATAACTGCTCCTAGTTCTTTCAGTGTCTTTATACCAAGCAAATTTTCTGGACATGACTTAGTAAGTAACAAGTCTGTGGTACAGGACAATGGACCGACTCCTAGGGAAACTGGCTTTGACACTTCATTAACAATAGGCTTTCCTGAAAATCCCAGGGAAACATTCTGTGAGCCTGAGAGGGGTGCCCCTGGAACCTCGTCATCACTGATGGTAGTTCTGCTCACCCCTGTGTCAATCAGAAATGTTCTGTCTTTTCCCAATACACGACTATATACATAGGGACCTTCTTGATCTACAGGAACCTCAATAAGGGGCAAGCCAACCTCCCTCTCTAGGCTGTTTCATGAGAACTGTTGGAATTCTGGATAGTCCGACTGTGTGTACAGGTACATCTGTTGTGTGGCTTGTTGTGTGGCAGGTGGTGGTGGGGGTGGTAAGGTCGCTACTGTCTGTTGCGTGTTCTGTGGGGTGCTATTCTGTCTAGGAGGATGCGGTCGTTCTTTTGTCTTGCCTGTAGCTATATTGTGTTTCAGGACAGCACATTCATTTACATAGTGACCTGGTTGCTTGCAATAATTACAGTTCCCTTTAACAGGTGTCATGCCCTTTTTATTCGCATTGGCTGGTACCGATTGTGCAACCAGCACTTTCATTTTCGTATCTTTCATGCGTCTCTTTTCATGCTCCTGTTCCTCTCTAATTCTGTTCTGGTGATATTGTAACATTTGCAACATTTGGGAAGGGCTATTTGCTTGCCAGGTACTCTCAACCTTCAGTACTCTATTCTTGATCGGGGGTAAGGAATTCTCTACCAATTTGCTCACAAAAAGATGTGGATATGATTCACTACTTGGCTTAAGGCCACTATTAATAGAAAAACATTTCTCGAATCTAGAATAAAAATCATTGGTGTCCTTGTCTGGTTTCTGTTTACAGGCTGAAATAGCATCCCAATCTTCCTTCTTAGTAGTCAATAGTCTCGGCAAAACCTGTATCAGGAGTTCAGGCAGTTCTTTAGCTTTGTCCCCAAGACCAACACCAGGGTGCCGGCCTTTATCCTCTGTTTCCAATTCTGCCCAACTTAACTTTTTCTCTCCCACCTCCCAGTCTTTCTCTTTCAGCTTTTCGTAAATACCAGCAGGTAACAGTACTTTCAATAACTTAATAATGTCAGCGTACGTGTAGTCCCCTATGTGGAGAATGTCTTTTAATTCACGGTGGAACCCCCCCGGGTCTTTATCATGGCAGGGCAGCATCTTTTTCATTTCCAGTATTTCTAATTTAGTCAAGGGTGTGTAAACATATACTCGTTGAAGCTCACCGTTTGTATTTTTGATGGGATGTACCTCTCGTAGGGGGTTCTGTCTGTCTATGTGTAAGCTCTTTCTGTTGTGGTGTGGGGCAGGAATCATGCACGTGGTCAGAAAAGTCAAGTACTTATGTCGTTGATCTAGAATGACATTAATTAATTCAGTACCTAGGTCTATCCATCTATCTAGAAGTATATCGTCCAATAATTTATACAAGGGACCGGGATCAGAATATTGACTCTCGTACAACGTTATCAAATGTTGAACCATGTAAATACCAGCCAAACGCTGTTCGTTCGGCGAAAGGCTCAAAAAGGTCTGGGCAACTACATCACTGTTATATATATTAGAATTGGACACCCATTGGACGGCTGACCGTGCTAATTCCTGTTTGTGTGTGGTGTGGGGTCTATCGCACTCTACCCGTCTTTTCAGTGCGTTCTCAGTAGCTTGGAATAGATTTTCGAGGGAATATTTTCCTTTTATAGGAGGTCCCTGTTTGCGGTAGTCGAGGCATATGGGCCTGTCAAACGGTCGTGCTTTGCCTACATAATTAATTTTATCTGCTCTGTTTCGTGCTCAGCGTCTTCTGATGCTGACTCATCTTTCCCGTCAGACTCTTTCCTGTGTAATTTTAAGATCTCTTTTCGTATTTTCCTGTACATACACTCTGTCTGTCCCTGTTTGTCATGCCGACCGGTAGCTATGTTGTCACTCCAATCAGTCAGACTTTTGCTTACTCCTTTGTCTGGTTGATCTTGTTCCCTGATCAGAAAGTTAATCAAAAAATGTAAAATCATGCTATTATCCTCCACCTTTCTTTGTTCCATGGCCTCTTCTATACTCTCGGGTCCCTTGCCTGTTCTAATGAACTGGTATATTTTATCTAAATTTTCCTTCATGCCTGGTAATGTGATCAAATAGTCTACAGCGTGTCTTAATCTTATTGAGTACACGAGCATTGCACCCTCACCTGGTACTGGATCGTATATACAACGTGAAATAGTTACATTTTGCTTAAAGGGTGATGCTGTCATTTGTGGCGTTCGTTGTAGCCCTAACCCTGGCAGTGCTCGAGCTGTTGGCGGCGTTCGTGGCGTTCCTGGTGGCCCCCCTCCCATTGCCCCTTGTCCTACGTCGTCTTTCACGGCCGCCTGCGGAAGCCGCATTTGTAGAAGCAGATCCTGTGATGGGGGCGGGGGGAAGGGAGAACTGTTGACAGGAGGTGGGAATTCTGCGTTTACGTAATCCGGAGCGGGCTCTTCTAGATAGGAGGAAATAAAAGCCTCAGCTTCTGTCTGCTTCTGTCTACGTACTCTAAAGGGTACTAGTGGTGGTGGCAACCTACTGGGTACTTCTGAGGGAGTCTCTTTAGCTAGTTCTTCTGTATGGACTGAAATGAGGGCATTTCTTTCTCTATCTGCTTGTTCTGCCTTGACCCGTTCCCCCTCTTCCTGTAGCTCTTTTTCTCTGGCTTTTTCCGCTGCTTCCTTACTTCTCTCTGCTTTGTGGAATTCTTTCTCTGCTCTCCTATGCGCTTCTTTACGCCATAACTCAATGGCATCTTTCTGGGACGGTCTAACTTTCTTTTTCCATAGTGCTTCCTCTACTTTCATAATGCATTCAGCATCCCATGTTCCTGAGGCAGGCCATCTATACTTCTCTTCTAGATCCTTCGTAAAATCTACCCATAAGTCTAAAAACAGTATGGCATCTAGCCCGTGTTTCTGATACATAAAATGACCAGGTGTGTCTCTAGACGGGACGGGAACTGACTCTTCGAGTATCCCTTTCCTAGTCCCTATCTGACGTAATTTCGAAAACAGTGGCATGTTGGAACTAACCTAACAAAAACACAATATACACAAAAATTAGACTGAAAACAACCATTCGCACTACAACACTAAAACATTAAAAACAGATACATCCTGACTAGTACATGGGGAAGAAACATGAACTTGAAAATTGTTAACTTTATGTACTGCAATACAGTACAACCATACCGGTCTCATAAAGAGACACGTCTTTACCGTGCCCACCGAAAAGGACACGTCTCTACCGTGCCTGTGTACCCAGACACGTCTTTACCGGGCTCAAATAAATGAACCCATCTCTATGCGTTCCCAATAACGGTACTCACCGGGAAGCAGAACTTGAAGGCCTCGGAAACTCGATACTGCTACTGCTGCTGCGCATGCGCCTCGGAACAGGTGGGCCTCGGGATACCTCGGACCTTGCTCTCTCACGGCTTGGGCTCTGGTTGGGATGGTCCACAATCCTCACCGCCTCGTGTGGATGCCTGGTCGCAGTCTCCGTCTCCTCCGTGGGCCTGAGGGAGTAGGCAGGAAGTCCCGCTGTCGTGTACACTTGAAGTCCATCACAGCTGTAGAAGGGGGCAGGGGCTGGACCTACATCTCCGGCGCGTGGGGAAGGGGACTTGTCCCTATTCGGGCGCCAGATTATGTGGTAAATAAAATTATTACCCTGTCGGAATTTCTATACATTAACAAGGATCATGCATATAATGAGAGGCAGAGTCCGTGGTGTCCGATTCAGAAGGGCTTTATTCAGTAACTCGAGTTAAGGGAGAATCGGGTTCCATCACCACTAAGGATCAGGAAGGATCGTCATCTGAACTTTATTCACAGAGTACATTATTTATACTTTAAACATACATTACATTGCATGGAGAAGGCGGAGCGCTCCAGGCGGAGCAAGCGAAAGAGAGAGATAAGAGCACATGGGCGTGAAAAGGGCGTGTAAGAAGGCGTACACGTGGGTATTCCCTTGAGGCGTCATAGGTGGGCCATAGGTGGGTGGATACATGGAGGGGGTCTGAATGGTCAGCTGGAACCTTTACCCTACTTGTGTGCGCGACTTGGTCATGACGTGGAATTGACGTGTAACTGGGGGAAGCTGGGGGGAGCTGACTTTCGTGCTAGTAGAGAAGCCTTGAATGTCAGGACGACCTGCCCTTCTGGTATTATCTGATATCTTGAGTTGGAGGATGTATTATCTGAATTAAAGGTCGCTCGAGCAAAGGCTGCTCATCACTAAATGCTAGTGTGTGCATATATTTCTTTGTGTATTGCTTGGGGCCATGGGCCTCCTATAGATGCGAGTTCAGTAAATCACTTGAATGGAGACAGAAAGGCTAGGCCCTATCTTCTGCAGGCGAACTATGTTTACCTTTTTCATTAAGCAGGAATGTGTTTCTGTGGAGCAGGGCAGATAACTGTAAGCAAAATACTGTCTTGGCAGGCCGGACTGGGCACCTCTCGGCTGAGCAGGAAGTATGTGAGAGGTCAGGGATACATAGCTAAACTGCAGCTTTCAGAGTGTCAGGAGGCATGGAGCCTGAATTCGGGTCCTGGCTCGGCTGAGCCACAAAGCGTGCTCATCTCGACTTTTAAACGTGCACCATGCAAATAAATTGGCAACATAGGCCTCAGTGCAGAATTGACGTTTCTTTCATGGAGGGCTCGGTAACTGACATGCTAACATTGGGCGGAAATGCAGAGGCATTATTATTACAGGCATGAGAGGGGAATTGCATGGTGACATGGACATACCTAGGGTACATGTAGGGGGCACATTGGCCACATAAAATTTCTATTTCCTCAGGGAACATGTCATGCGACATGTGGAGGAGAGGAGTGCTTAAGTCAGGAAAATGACCACAATGTCATTAGGGAGGACAGACCACATTGACAATCCACAAATGGTCAAGGTGAGCAAGGTGAAGTCAAAATGAGGTATGTGGCACAAACGATTGCTACCCGAGACTTCTTCGTTGGGAAGAGGCACCATACACATCTTCCTCCTCTAATGTATGCTGTGTCTTCCTTGAGTGCGGTGTTATAGGTATGGCAGCCGAGGGAGGCACACATACATCAGGGTCAGAAGATGTGAATCCTGTGCCAGCAGCAGGATTCATCTGTGCCAACACATGAGGCAGCACATCGGTGAGGAGGATCTGGTGGTTTTGCAACACAGCAGCAATGTGGCAGTGGTAGACAGCCATGGTAGCAAAGTGGGAGTCCTGCGTCCGCTCCATGGACTCCAACATGGTTCTCATTTCCCCCAGCTTGTTGGCCACCTCACTGATGCCACTTTGGCAAGGCAGTTGTTCATGCGTGGAGTGGTGTGGTTCACTGGTTAGAGGCGGCAGACCCGTAAGCAGAGAACGGCCCGGGACCAGGGTTCAATTCCTGACGCGGCAGGGTCATGGACCAGGGTCTAACGGACTCGATAATTCTCGCCTCGGTGCCTACACTCGGCAACTATGGGCATTAAGCTTGCCTCATCTCTACAACCGCCCCCCACAGACGCCGGGGATGCCTGGTTTCACCTTGGAGATACCCAGAAAGGGACCATCTCACAGGGAAAACCAGGACAGGTTCCCCAGCGGTCTTCAGCGCCAGGATACTCCTTGAAGTCACAGTGCGCTTTACAAGTACACCCACATTTACATTTACATTTACATTCATGACATCAGCGATTTCAGCCAGGGACTGCTAGAGGCCAAGGAGCAGAGAGTAAGTGCCACTGATGGTGGCAGTGTTGGCTCTATTGGGACTGTGGCACCCAAAGACTCCTTCTAGGGTGGTCACCAGGCTCTCCATCCCTGCCCACACCTGCTCTGCCAACCCCAGCTGGACTCCTACCGCTGTATCTTGGAAGGTAAACTGTGGGTCCTCCCAGTCCAGGGCCTTGGAATGGGTGGCTGGTGGGACCTATTGGTTGGTAGAGTGGGTATGTGGAGATGCCACCACGCTGCTGACCCTCCTCATGTCCAGAAATGGTGTCCTGATGGAGTCCAGAAGTTCTTGGAAGGTGTGCTGGTCGATGGTCTTAAGATGTGAATTGGTAGTGTACACCAAATTACTTTAAGGCACTGCACATACACAAGTCCTATCTTCTTACAGTCAGTCACTAGCCTCTTGATTTTGGCAACGGTGTTCACCTTGTCACCTATAGGCTGCCATATGGTCTTTTTCCTCCCCAATAAAACTTTGGAGCTGACGAAGAGCTGGTGTTGGTACACTGTCACTTCCATGCTCAGTATCCTATTCATCTCCTGACTGAACTTGCACTTCCATTTTCCTTGGGACTCTGGCTGATCATGCTGGCTGGTAGCAGGGTTGCTGAGGTTGTTGTCCTGTCCTGTGGTCACTCCTGGCTCCTCTTGCCTGTAAAGCAGAAATTGCAGCAAGCCAACATTCCCTACATAATGCTATATCCTGCGAAATTACGCATTACGGGACAAACACCACACCTTCACCATCCTGCAGCAGGCCCATGAACATCTGCAAATAGAAGACAGGCGGCGGATTCCGGTAGCGGAGGAGAAACCTGCCTCCAGATTTGCAACTCTACTGTCGGAAAAGGACTGACAAACACTCTGGGATCTCTCCAATACAACAAAGTCTTCATCCGCCATACTACAGCTGCACCACACTTTACGTCCCCATTGAGATGAGACAGAACTAGTTTGAAAGCGGAACTATACTGAACAAGCCTTGAGATGCTGCGCTTAGCTAGGCTCCATGGAAACTACTTGACTGCAGCCGAGCATAAGATACACCAGCTTAACATTGACTCTGAAGTGTGGAAGAGTCCCATGGGAAACCTGACCACCTCCGAAGTATCAGGGGACTACTCTTCTGTCTGGGCAGCCTCATTTGGTTGAGAGTTGAAGCCTGGTTCTCCAAGTGGAAATTCCAAATTGAATGTTCATGTCTGCAATTGTTTATTGGTTTCTGTCATAAAGAAACAGACATCTGGAAGATTTCAGTCTTAGTTTATTTGAACGTAGTTGAACACCCGAGCAGAGACACAGGTAACAGTCAAGGAAGATCACTGGCCAACTGACCTTCGTGGAATATTCACACACCACAGCAAATCCACTCAGAACACCAAGGACACAGGATTCCAGTTAAGTCACCTAACAATAAGCATAGCCACATGCAACTATGAATACTACATATTCTTTCCAGATATTCTTTCCCCTTCTTTACCTACCATTCTCTACTCTCTCCCCCTAATTTCTATATTCTGTCCTATAGTCACTGCTCTTTCGGTCATCTGCCTATCTTTTATGCCAGGGATGCCTTCAGAACCTGGAATCACCTCTCATGTAGACTTCTTTCAATCCAACAGAAGGGTAGGGACTTGTTCTACCTACTTTATGCTTTTGTATTCAAATGGAGTGGAATTCGCAGACGGGCTTGAGCCATTGATTTGGGTGGGGGAGGTACGGAATATACCAAAAGTTATTGTTTTTATATTGCACTTTATCATTGTCCCCAAATGAGAAGCAGTCCTTTGTTATGGACCGTAGACTTAGCACATTTTCAGGGTAAGGCACATGCAACTCACCTGACTAATGAGCACACCAAACACCGTTAAACACCCTCACTATAATCTCTTGACCTGGAATGTAAGGAGATTGGGGGATCCACAACACCAACAACACATACTCGGATATCTAGATAGACACAATGTCCAAATTGCGATGCTACAGGAGACACACTTTGACCCTGAGCAAATGGTTAGTTAAGCAGCAAGATGGGCTTCCCATAAAGGCTTTTTGTCTTATTCCACCTATTCCCGAGGCACTGCCATCTTGATTAAGCGAAACACCCTGTACCACCCAGGAGGCACAATCCAAGACCCACAAGGCTAATGCTTAATGTGGGGGCGCCTCACCACCCATTCGGTCACATTGGTTAATTGGGTGCACAGAATATCAAGTTTTAAATGTCGACATACACAAATATCGAGTTGGAAATATTCTGATACAGAAATATCGTCAGCAAGAATATCGTGGTCAAGAACATTGACTTTAAAGTAGGAAATATCATTTTTGAAAATATTGAAGTCATTAATATTGTTTGCATAAATATAGTTGTTTAAAATATCTTTTTTTTAATTAGTGGTATGTATTTTAGTATGTATTTTAAAAGTATGTGATCTATTTTTTGCATAAGTATTACTTCTGTTTTTTAATATATGTGTTACATTTTTGATAGTTATTAATTTTGTGTTAATTAAATTTTGTGTTTTTTAGTTCTGTCGCGGGTTGTGAGTTTATAGGGGAATAGGGAGGGAAGTAATTTAATTATAATAAATTAATTCTTTTTGTATTTAGTATTATTTAATTTTGAATTTATAGTGTTAATTTATTATTAAATAATTATTAATTGGTTGTTAATTTTAATTAATGAATTGGTAATTATGTTAATTGTGTCATTTTCTCAGGGGTGGGTTGTGGGTTTATAGGGTGGGAAGTAATTTAATTATAATCAAATTATAAATATTTTTGTTTATTAAAATGTATTTAATTTATATTTTATACTGTTAATTGTGGGAATTATTTTATGATTAATTATTTATTAATTGGTTGTTAATTATCATTTATTAATTGGTAATTAAGTTAATTGTGTCCTTTTAGGAGCGGGTTGTGGTTTACAGTAAAATAGGGTGGGAAGTAAATTAGTTGTAATACATCTTTTAATATTTGTATGTAGTAATATTTATTTATTTTATTGAGTTAATTGAGCAAATTAATTTTTTAATAATTATTTATCAATTGCTAGTTCATTATTATTAATTAATAAATTGGTAATTTATTATGTTAATTGTGCCATTTTTGGGGGGAATAGGTGGTGGGGTTTATAGGGGAATAGGGTGGAGAGTAATGTATTTATAATTAATGAATAATAATTGGTAATTAATGCTAATTTTTTTACTACAAATTAAATATGACAATTGTGTAAATAATTTAAGATGTGAGTTGTTGGATGCTATGGATGCTGCCTGAGTCTACTCGTCGAACTGTTGTCCAGGCTCTTGTAATGTCTCGTATCGACTACGGCAATGTGCTCTATCTGGGAGCTGATAAAGCTACAATGAATGTTCTCCAAGTTGTGCAGAACTCAGCTGCCCGCCTTCTGTGCAATGTTCCTCGCAGAATGTCTGCCACACAAGCCCTATGTGACCTTCATTGGTTAAAAATTGCTGACCGTGTAGCTTTTAAAACTTTGTGCCTTATGTTTAAGATCCATCAGGGTTCTGCTCCTGCATATTTGCACAATCTTGTCCGACCATATCAGCCAAATCGTTCCCTTAGGTCATCAAATCAAGAAAATTTTGTAATTCCTAGAATTCGCTTGACAAAAATGGGAGGTCGCTCTTTTGCCCATTTGGGGCCGAAGATGTGGAATGCTCTTCCATTGACGCTCAAAACGGAGACCAATCTTTTGGCTTTTCGCAAAAAGCTAAAAACCTTTCTGTTTTAGGTGATCAAATGTTTTCTGCTTTCCCTGCTTCAGCAAATACCTATCCCTCTTCTTTAGGCTGTCCCTGGCGCCGGGAAACCCTTTATGGGTAGCTGAGCGCAATATAAATTCAATAAAATAAAATAAAAAGTTGTGGGGTTTATAGTGGCAAAGGGTGGGAAGTAAAACCTTTAAAATTAATTAATAATGTGTTGTTAATTTATATTATTTATTAATGTAAAACTAGTTAGGGACATTGTGTAATGATTTTAGGTGTGTGTTGTGGTGTTTATTGAGTTGATCATTAATATTAATTCATTAATTGATAAATATTTATGTTGTTTATTTTTATTTGTGTGTGGGTTTTGGTTTTAAAGGGGTAACGTTTGGTGAGTAAATTAATCTGTATCTGTTTTAATTAGTTTTTTAATTAATTATATTTGTTTAATTGATAATGAATTATGTTAATTATGCAGGTACACTTGAAAAAAAATTAGATGTGTGTTGTGAATTGTGTGGTATTATAGGGTAGGAAATTAAAAAGATAAAAAATGTATCTAAAAAATATAATGTTTTTGATTATAGTTCATTTCTATTAAAAATAGTTACTTGTTTGTAAAGTATTTTTCTTTAAATTCAATAATCTTTATAGGTAATTTGTAGGTTTTGTTTATGTTATAAAATGTTTCTATCTTTTGCAAATTTTAATATTTTTACATGACTTTTCTTTTTTTGTTTTTTAACATCTTTTGAGCTGAAGTTGATATTTTGTTTGCTATTAATTTTGAATTGACTTTAGTGGGAATATTAATTTTTACCCCTCTGCTATCCAACACTTTCCCTATTGTTGCACTCACTGGAGTGGGAATAGTAATTTTTACCCCTCCGCTATCCAACACTTACCCTACTGTTGCACTCACTGGAGTGGGAATAGTAATTTTTACCCCTCCTCTATCCAATATTTTCTCTGTTGTTGCACTCACTGGAGTGGGGACATTAAGTTTTACCCCTCCACTATCCAACACTTTCCCTACTGTTGCACTCACTGGAGTGGGAATAGTAATTTGTACCCCTCCGCTGTCCAACACTTTCCCTAATGTTGCACTCACTGGAGTGGGAATAGTAATTTTTACCCCTCAGCTATCCAACACTTTCCCTACTGTTGCACTAATGGGAGTGGGAATAGTACATTTTACCCCTCCGCTATCCAACACTTTCCCTACTGTCGCACTCATTGGAGTGGGAATAGAAATGTTACCCCTACGCTATCCAACACTTTCCCTACTGTTGCATTCAATGGAGTGCAAACTGTAAGTTTAAACACTATTAAATGTTCTAATGTTTTAATGTATAATATAATGACATTATGTTATAGGTGTATGTGTTTCTACATACATATATACATATATGTAAGGCTTGTGCCGCTCTTCACCTACCTGCCACCAGCGGGACCCACAGTCAGCCCCACTCCCCCACGCCATCGACCCAGTGAAGCAGGAACCATGCACTCTGGGAGTTGAAGTCCAGGAATTAGAACGGACTCCAGCGGGATGTGCCGATTGCATTAGGGGGAGGAGCGTCAGGCGCTGGACTTATACAGGTGCAGGAAGGAACATTTGGGAACGTCATTTGCTGCAATGCTGGGCGCTGAGGAAGGCTAAAACTAGCCGAAATGCATTCGCCGCCATTGTTGGGGAGGAAAATAAACGTGTTTGCTGACCTGTTAATCCCCTTGGCTCTCCGCTTTCTTCTTTGGAGGGATGGTTTTGGAAGTATTTTGCTGTGTTGCCAGTTTACACAGAACGGAAGGCCCCCTGCGTCAAAAGCTGTCGGAGCACACACTGGCATCCAGCTGCTTGCAGCTACTAACTGCATCGAGGGATCGATAGCTTCCGAGAGCTGCCAGAGGACCTGGACGAGTGCTGGGGTTAAACGAGGTATTCCACCTCGAAGGGAATTTCAGCCCGCATTGACTGCCCGGACCCGGCATTCTACCCTTGGTACACTGGTGCAGGGCTCATGAGGGGACACAGGACAGCGACCGTCGAACTTTTCTCCCGCCAAGGCTTGTGCCGCTCTTCACCTACCTGCCACCAGCGGGACCCACAGTCAGCCCCACTCCCCCACGCCATCGACCCAGTGAAGCAGGAACCATGCACTCTGGGAGTTGAAGTCCAGGAATTAGAACGGACTCCAGCGGAATGTGCCGATTGCATTAGGGGGAGGAGCGTCAGGCGCTGGACTTATACAGGTGCAGGAAGGAACATTTGGGAACGTCATTTGCTGCAATGCTGGGCGCTGAGGAAGGCTAAAACTAGCCGAAATGCATTCGCCGCCATTGTTGGGGAGGAAAATAAACGTGTTTGCTGACCTGTTAATCCCCTTGGCTCTCCGCGTTCTTCTTTGGAGGGATGGTTTTGGATATATATATATATATATATATATATTACAATTAAATATATATACACATATACATATATATATAGATATTTATATATATATGTATGTATATATATATATATATATATACATATATATATATATATTCACAGAAAAAACCATAGGTTATAGTGGATATATAGTTAGGAATTTGCATTTACAAAACCTTGAAAATTCAATGAAAAAACCATTGGTTTTAGGCCATATATAGTTAGGGATTTGCATTTACAAAACCTTATTTTACTCGCATAAAACCATTGAAATTCCATATATAGTTATAAGCGCTAACTATATATCGCGCACCCGCAATCCACTGCTGATGATGTCACATATTACATCATTCATGACATGGTTAGTGACATCACTGATGACATCACTGATGACAACATGCAGTGACTGTATGTTTCTGTAAAGTTAAAATATCTCTTACATATTGAAGAATGAGTGGATATATAAGTGTCTGGATGAAGGATTTAGTAGGTGCATGACTGACTGTATGAGTGAGTGATTAAATGTGTCTCACTGAGTGCATGGGTTAGTGACTAAACTGTCTTAATTTGTGCATCATTATGTCTGTTGTTCTGTAAACTGTTGCATGTGTTGATAAGTAGATATATGAGTAACTATATGGGTTATTGATTGGTTGCCCAAGTATTTGTATGGGATACTGAGTGTGTGTGTAGGTGGCTGGGAGGTGTATGACTCTGTGCATAGATGTGTGAGCAGTTGATTCACTAGATGTATGGTTTCAAAAGTGCATGTGGAAACAGCTGTATGGGCGGTTGACTGTGTGCATGAGTGCATTGGAGAGTGAATGGATATCTCAGTGCTACATGTCAAAGTAAGTACATATGTAAAACACAGTACATGTGAGAGTTGACATATATAAATAACTGTGCATAAGAGCCAGTGAATGTGTGAGTGGCTGTATGGATCATTGTGAACTTGTATCAGGGATTGTATAATAGAGTAAATATGTGTTAGTATATGTTTGAATAAGTAAATTTTGTATAACTGTATAGTTGAGGAAATGGAGGTGTGATTGATTCTTTGCATGACTGACTAGGTGTGTGAGTAACTCCATGGATGAGTGACAGTCTGTGAGTGTCTGTTTACACTGATTGTATCTAAGGTTATATTAGAGTCTGAAGAGGTTCATCGTATTATCACATGAATGATATCATCAGTGATGTTATCAGTCATGTCAAATGAGATGTTTTCAGTGATGTCATCAGTGATGTCATTTGAGATGTCATCAGTGATGTCATCAGTGATGTCACTAACCATGTCATGAATGATGTAATATGTGACATCATCAGCAGTGGATTGCGGGTGCGCGATATATAGTTAGCGCTTATAACTATATATGGAATTTCAATGGTTTTATGCGAGTAAAATAAGGTTTTGTAAATGCAAATCCCTAACTATATATGGCCTAAAACCAATGGTTTTTTCATTGAATTTTCAAGGTTTTGTAAATGCAAATTCCTAACTATATATCCACTATAACCTATGGTTTTTTCTGTGAATTTCATTGGTTTTTTAATAGCAAATATGAAAAGCTTTAAAATGTCAAGTACGTGATAGATGAAAACATTTTCGTATTTATGCACGCTGATGTGCTTTGAACGCTGCACCCCCCCCCCTCCCCTATTATGTCTTAGTAGTACTCTCTCTTTGCAGATAGTGAACGGTAGTTAACGCAAGCCTTTCCCCCCTTTTTAATCCGTCGTGCCTGCTTGTCTCTCCATTTGATTGATTGTTGTCCAAGCATTTACTGTTTTAGAATTGGTTCTCTTTGGATCATTCTCTATTTACAAACAAGCACAAAGTCGCAATACTCTGTTTAGTCTTTGCAGATAGTGAAAAATCGTGTAAAAAGAATAAAAGTAATCAAGCAAAATCAGTAGGCCACTAATTGGATCTCTTTTTGACCTCGCTAAAATAGAAATATTAGGAACAACCCTTCATGAGAAATACGAAAATAGTGAGATGAACTGAGCTCCACACCATGAGGGCTGCAAGACAGCTCGGCTCCATCACCCATCCCGCACAAAATAACGACTAACCCTATGCAAATATTAAAAATATAGACAACACACCAGCAAAGAAACAGGGTAAAACATTTTATTAAAAAACTATTTACATAACGTTGGTTTATAAGATGATATCAGTAGTGGACCGATGTGTGAATAGATCAAAAGCAGCACAAGGCTCCAAGATCCGGATGGCAAGCTCCTGGATGTTGGGTGCCATAGTTTAGAGTTCTGAATTTGAGCCTTTTTCAATGCCTGTGCTTTGTTGAATCAAAATGGCGGCTTGACACAAAGCTGACTCAAGCGTTGCTACTGATGCTATGCAGACCAAAACTGGTTTTCAGTTTGTACATTTTTCTAGATTTTTCAATCCAAGTTTGGTTGACTTTGTAGAACGATGGCTTCAAATTTTCAACATACGGTGTGGTGGCGCTGACTGGGAGGGGGCGCTTCGCTCCTGCCCCCTCCCCAAGTAAGATTTTCATACGTGAAAGTACGTTAATGGTTTTGGTCCCTGAGATGCTTCGATGTCACTGCCATTCTCAAATAGCATAAGTTCTGGATGTTGGGAGCCATAGTTAAGAGTTCTGAGCAGTGCTTGTTATACTGTCTGAAGCTTATTTCCACCTACTGCAGCTTCACTATTCTCAAAGTAAGTGAGTGTCGTTTGTGGACCTGACTGCATTAGAAAACAATGTGATATGTTAGCTTCCTAAACAGCTTGACGGAGGCCCCTGAGGGGCGGTGTGATGGCCATGGACTCGGAGAAGACACTTGGCTCCGACACCCTCCCCAAGTCTTATAGCACTGGTGTAGCCTGAGATCGCCCCCGACATAGGCGGCCGGCTCCCGGGGTCCGGCGGAACTTTTTGCCTTTTGATGACTCTTCAATTCTGGACCTTGTCCCACAATCCGTTTGACCTGAAGACAAGCTGTAGTGGGGCGCCCCTTTACCGTTTTAGTTGCCATTCCGCCCGCTTTTGCTACACTGTGCCTCTTCCGCCATTCAGCTGTTTACCGCCCGCTCTTGCGACTACAGCGTCTCGCTCATCATGTAGTTGAGTTGCTCCCGCTCTTGCGGTGCAGCGATAGGCGGCTGCCACAGGACTCTCAAAATGGCGGCCGGCTCTTCGGTTTTGGGCCTGGTCCACTAAAATGGCCCTGGGACACCTTGGAACTCGGACGCTTCCCTGATAGGGCTTGGGTCCCATTCTCGAAAAGCGTCCCCTCAGCCGTGAAGATTCTACAAAAGTCTTGGGGGCTTCCGACTCCCGCAGGCTTCTGGTGGGGAGCGGCTGCCATGATTGCTCGTGGAATGGCCACGACAGAGCTACGAGATGGTAGTGGTCTCATGCTGACGCCAGCTTTAGTCTGAAACATCCAGAAACACTGTAGACTACCAATTCGATCAGTTCCGGTAGCGCCCCAACATGACCCGGAAGAGAAGAACTTGCCCTCCCCTCTTTGACTGATGGTTCTTGTTGCCTGTCCCCTCTGTTGTCATTTAACAGAACTTTTTGGACTGCTGAAAGGGGTTGTGTTCTGAACGCTGGTTGGTGGAGACATTTTGACTATATTCTTGACCTACGTTGTCGCGTAATGCGTTATATGACACGCCGCGTTAGCGCACCCGGAAGTGATCCGAGGCGCGGCGCGCAGCGCGTAACGTAAGCATAACAGGTCATGTGACTTGTTAATAAAACTTTTCATTGGTTCATTTTACTTTTGTTAATTTAATGATGAAAAGCTTGGTCATATGACCTAAAAATTACGCTTTTTATTGTTTTCGAACAATATTTTTTTTTCAAACATATGTTATAATATTCCAGGCTAATGTACTTTCCCGGAAAATTTACAACTGTCTTGCAAGTAAAATATATTCCTTTTTCGAGAAAAAGGGCGTTTCTTCCTTCCATGACGGAACCGTTGAGTAAAAGAGATTCGGCCTGCTGTCTTAGTCGCCGATACGCCTGATTATCAGATTCTTATCGATCACTTTATGTTGCAGACATGAAAAACACAACTGCCCTTGACCATTTATCTTTACTGCGTTCCTACATATTATACCTTTTATCCGTCATGTAATTGGACTGCTTTATTTCACTTGCCTTTTACTGATTCGAAAACAGTGACTAAAAGTAAAAACTTTACCAATGTAAATACTACTACCGTGTTTTGTTTTAAAAACCTTTATTGTGAAAATGTCAGTATACAAATACGGGCCTATAACCACGTGGGCCGGCCACGGAGCAAACTGAAATCGTATATGATGAGGAGACATTTACACTGTAGAGGAACGTAACGAGCGGGCCATTAGGTTGCAAGAACTAAGGTGTCTAACAGTTGCGGAATCGGTGGACATACATTTTGTAATTAAAATAGGACAGGGCCACTTACAATAACATTTTCTAGATATACATTTGCGGGCAAGGAGTTACGAGTCCCATTTATACCGGCGCCATTTTGGGCGAGGCCGGGCAGGTCCAAGATATAGTCAAAATGTCTCCACCAACCATCGGCCAGACCAGAACCCCTTTCGGCCCTTTATGCTACAAGATGGTGTCTTCCATTCAGAAAATATTGTTGGCAGCATTTTGAAAGGAAACAGAAACAGCCGTTCTCCTAGTGAGTTTCACATTGTTACATTTAGGAAGAATGTTGAAGAGTAGTATGTGGAAAATCTGAAGCCATTTTTCTACAAACTCTCAATCAGACTTGGATGGAAAAAAAAAACCTGAAGAATGTACAAACTGAAAACCAATTTTTGTCTGTATAGCATCAACAGTAACGCTTGAGTCAGCTTTGTGTCAAGCCGCCATTTTCATTCACTCAATAGCGTCCCCCTACACACATTCAGGGACCTGGTCGTGTCTTCAGATGAAACGGATTGTAGGAAAAGAAGCAGAAAGGAAAAGGAAAAAAGTTCCGCTGGACACCACCTTGGGCAATAGTGAAGCTGCAAAAGGTGCAAATAAGCTTCAGACAGTCTTCAACTTACTCTGATTCTTATAATAAACTTCAGATAGTCTTACAAGCACTGCTCAGAACTCTCAACTGAGGCACTCAACATCCAGGACTTGCCATTCGGATCTTGGCGCCTTGTGCTGGTTCCGACCTATTCACACATCGGTCCACTACTGACATCACCTCATAAGCCAACGGGGCACCCCACGCCGACTTTCGGCGCAGCATTGTAGGATGGCCACACCAGTGCGGCAACTTGCTGGACACAACATCGGGGCCATCCAGATCTCGGCGCGTTCGACTCACTGTACCGCAACAGTGACCGCAACTCAGCTGGACACGCCGTCTTTCGGCGCAGCATTGTAGGATGGCCACACCAGTGCGGCAATTTGCTGGACACCACCTCGGTGCCATCCGGATCTCGGCGCGTTCGAGTCACTGTACCGCAACAGTGACCGCAATTCAGCTGGACACGCCGTCTTTCGGCGCAGCATTGTAGGATGGCCACACCAGTGCGGCAATTTGCTGGACACCACCTCGGTGCCATCCGGATCTCGGCGCGTTTGAGTCACTGTACCGCAACAGTGACCGCAACTCAGCTGGACACGCCGTCTTTCGGCGCAGCATTGTAGGATGGCCACACCAGTGCGGCAATTTGCTGGACACCACCTCGGTGCCATCCGGATCTCGGCGCGTTGTGCTGCCTTCGGCCTATTCGCACATCGGTCCGCTACTGACGCCGCCTCACGTGCCAACGGATTTTCTACGCTTTTTGTAGCCCTATGCTGCATAACAGGTCATGTGACTTGTTTATAAAACTTTTCATTGGTTCATTTTACTTTTGGTTTCCTAAAGATGGAAGGCTTGGTCATATGACCTGAAAATAACACTTTTCATTGGTTTAGAACATTTTTTATTTCCCAAACGATGAAAGCCCCACCTTGTTTCTGGATCATTCAGACTGAAGCTGGCGTCAGCATGAGAGCACCACCATCTCGTGGCTCCGTCGTGGTCATTCCGCGAGCAATCATGGCAGCCGCTCCCCACCGGAAGCCTGCGGGAGTCGGGGGCCCCCAAGACTTTTGTAGAATCTTCACGGCTGAGGGGACGCTTTTCGAGAATGGAGCCCAAGCCCTAGCAGGCAAGCGTCCGAGTTCCAAGGTGTCCCAGGGCCATTTCAGTGGACCAGGCCCAAAACCGAGGAGCCGTCCGCCATTTTAAGAGCCATGTGGCAGCCGCCTATCGCTGCACTGCAAGAGTGGAAGCAACTCAACAACATGGTGAGCGAGACGCTGTAGCCGCAAGAGCGAGCGCAACTCAGCTAGATGGCCGCCACCTGGGGAGGCCCGTTCACGCCGCCTCCCCCACCCCCGGGCCGCCGCACGCCAATTTTCGGAGCAGCATTGTAGGATACCAAAACCAGTGCGGCAGTTTACTGGACATCACCTGGGTGCCTGTCGTACATGTTGTGTCAGCCATGTGACACTGGACACAGTCCCATCAACATCTCAACGCGTTCTGCTGCCTTGGGACTATTCGCACAACAGACCGCTACTGACGAGGCCTCCCCCCGCACCACCCGGGACGCCCCACGCTGTTTTTCTGTGCTGCATTGTAGGATCCCAAAACCAGTGCGGCACCCAGGCGACATCACCTGGGTGCCGTCCAGAACTCTGCACGTTGTGCTGCCTTGGGACTATTCGCACAAAAGACAGCTTCTAACCATTGTTGCTTTTTGTGTTGAAAAATGTTTAAATGTTTTTAGTTTTTGTTCCGTTCGTTATAGTTAATAGTTAATAAAGTTTTATAATCTTACTTTGTTGGAGTGTTATCTATTTTTTTTAAAACGGGTGAATGGGGCCTTGAATCGGGTTATTGTCATGTGTGGGCTTTGGAAGTGTGCTGCTGCAGGATCGGACATTTCAAACTCAAATGCACGTTCTTTTTCTTACCTTTCCGAAGCATGGAGCGCAATAGCAGGCAGAGAAAGGGTGATGCACGTGTTGAACACTACCTGACCTGGCAAGTTGCTGGCAGTGCCCCCCCCCCGCCCGCTCCTGAAAGAGGACACACACACACCGCCGCCCCGAGTACTTCACAAATCTTTAAAAGACCATGCGCTTGTTCATGAGGCTTAAATGGTTTATCAATTTTCTAGAACCCCTGCATCGACCCTCTGACGTTTCCTGGAAAAATTACCATGTAACACAATACCAAGCCCTGTCAGCTGAAACCCCCAAGGAATCGTGGGGCATATTATCAAGGGGGTTTATCTCCGCTTTTTTGGCTTTAAAAGCCAAGAAAGCGGAGATAAAAATATCTCCCTATTACCAAGCTGTCGCTAACACCAGTTAGTGACAGCTAAAAGGAGATAGCGACCATCTTGGGCCCCGCTTTGCATGTCAGTGATACTTATCACTAATGACATGCAAAGTGGCGTGCCAAGATGTTAGCGACTGGAAACAGTCCCTAACATCGCTATCTTCTATTACCAACTTTTGGAGATATTCGCGCTAAGCGCGAATATCTCCAAAATCTAACACCTGCCCTGAGCAGTTCTTAGCCATGTTATCCAATGGGAGGTGGATAACATGGCTAAGAGCATTTGCTCGATAATACATGAATATCGCTGACTTTTCTGCGATAATAGCAAGGTTTATCTGCGATAAAAATCGCCGATGTGCGGCGATAATTTTTGTCTCTAAACAAGTTAGAGACAAAAATTATCGCTAGTTGTTCGTAATATGCCCCCGGGTTTTTGCTTGCAGAAATCGGGAGGCGGGAGACCAGCACTGAAATCAGTAGTCACACGCCTGAATCGGGAGGGTTGGCATGTCTGAATTCTCTACAGCTAGGGCCATAAACTACATCCGCAGGGGTAGGTGATAGCCTAGGTCCGGCCTGGACAATCGGACACAGAGGAAGAGGAGTGTCAGAGGGTGCGGTAGTGAATAGGGTGAAAGAGAGGTGTCGGGAGGGCACAGGGTGTGATTCTCAGAGAAGAGCAGCGCAGATGGGGGGAAGTATATGGCCCATGCATGAGAGAGAGAGCGGGGATGACCAGTGCGTGGGGAAGATGCTTGCGAGGGTGGGGAGCCATGCTGAGGATCGGCGGCGTGCAGAGAGTGGGCCTGGTCAAGGCATCTAAAATGGCTGCCGTGCACGACAAAATTGTGGCATTGGACAAAAAGGCAAGATGGCGCAGACAATGTTTTTCAATAAGGATTCATTTATAACAAAATATTTACTCGCAGTGACAAAATGGTGGTCAACACTTCCTGATTTCCATCGAATCGAACGTTAACAAACGTCACGCAGCAAAAAAAAAAAAAAAAAAAAAAAAAGCTCACGCACAGAGCAGTTTTTAACCATGTTATCCAATGGAAGGTGGATAACACGGCTAAGATCATTTGCTGGATAGTGCATGAATATCGCTGACTTTTCAACGATACTCATGCATTGTGGCCGATGTGCGGCGATAATTTTTGTCTCTAAACAATTAAAACGAAGCACAAAATGGCGAATTCCCGTTTCGCTACCAGTTTGCGGCCCAGTTCGCGGCCCGTGAAGCGCTTCTACCGTGAAAAATCATTTTTTTTTTCTTTTCCCCACGGGACCCTTTAATAACCCCAACAACATTCCTAGGGGGTCAAGAGGGGGATACCTTTCCCCCTTTCATTAAATTCCCCTTTCGTTTTTCACCTCTTCTTCTCTCTCGATCCTACCGAGAGACAAGATGGCGGCCGCTCCGGACTGTCACGCAGCAAAAAAAAAAAAAGCTCACGCACAGCCGCTGGAAGAGATGTATCAACATATATCAGCCTCCTCAGCCACCCTCAGGAAACATAGGGGATTAGGATACGTCTCCCGCACCCCCTTATACCTAATAATTTAATTAACGAAGCACAAAATGGCGAATTCCCGTTTCGCTACCAGTTTGCGGCCCAGTTCGCGGCCCGTGAAGCGCTTCTACCGTGAAAAATCATTTTTTTTTTCTTTTCCCCACGGGACCCTTTAATAACCCCAACAACATTCCTAGGGGGTCAAGAGGGGGATACCTTGCCCCCTTTCATTAAATTCCCCTTTCGTTTTTCACCTCTTCTTCTCTCTCGATCCTACCGAGAGACAAGATGGCGGCCGCTCCGGACTGTTTAGAATGTTGACAGACACCGGAGAGCCAATCAGCTTTCTGCGCGCAAAGTTCCGAAACGCGAAAAGTAAGCGGACCGGATCGCTGCCCGGAGCGCTGTTACAGATATATATCTTGATTTGAACGTTAATTTCTCAAAAACCACTGAAGCACATATATTGAGACCTAGCAAAGGCACATCGGGCTAACAGTCCCTACAATTTTGCCAAGTTTCGTGCAAATCCATTCAGCCGTTCGAGCTAAAAGTGAGTCCAACCGCCCTATGGAAATTAACATGGGAAAAACGTGTTTTGGGACCCCCCTTTTTTCTCGGCCCCCCCTCGACAAAACCCCCCCAAATTTTCAAGGGCTGCTCAGAAACAAAATGTGCCATTTTCCTGAAAATTTCAGCCGATTCCGTCCACAAACGCCAAAGTTATTAGACATAGAATTTTCAAAAATGCCATAGGGAAAAAATCCTAACTATATATACCTACTGGCGATAGCCAGTAGGTAATATATATATATATATATACATACATATATATATAAATATCTATATATATATGTATATGTGTATATATATTTAATTGTAATTTGTTATATGTTTATAACATTTTTAAATAAATGTAAATTATTCGTTTATTAATTCTTTTAGAGTAAATATATATGTATTACATTTTACATATGAATGTTTACATTTTTTCATTTAAATGTATTTCTTATATTTGTTAAAATGTACATTAAATCGAAATAATTCTTTTAAAGTTCATTTTATTATTTAATATATTTAACATTATTTTTCAATAAATTAAAAAAACTATATTTTGTACATTGAATCTTTTTTACATCGATATTTGTTCCTGATATTTTAATACTTACCATTATAAATATAGGATGTCAATGTTTTTGACATTGATATATATGAGTCGATATTTGTGTTTGGGGATATTTTGGGCGTCCATATTCTATCAGTGAACCGGTTAATTGCTATGGTCCATATGAAGATGATGCCCTATTTTATGACAAACTATGGGGCATTATATTAGACAAAGGATCTACTCGCCTCATCTGGGGGGGGGGAGGGGATTCCGACCGGATATTAAACCGGCGCACAGGACGCTCACACAGTGAACTGAAAGAGCATAGCAAAGCCGGGAAACACCTGGGAGGAATCATGCAGGATCACCAACTGATAGATGCATGGAGAATATTGCACCCCACACAGAAAGAGGACACATTTTACTCTAGCGTACATGCCAGATGGTAACGCATAGACTACTGGCTACTATTGAGAGGCCTGGGAACTTGGCTCCCTACAACGGAACACTTAGCCCGTACTTACTCCGACCTATCCCGGGTGCTGCTACAACTATGTGTCCTAGTCTCTATATCCCCCAACTGATCATGAGGGCTATCCTCCACGACCCTTCTAGATGCATGATTCTCAGAGGAGGTCAGACAAGAAATTGGTGACTTCTATGATTGAAAATCTAGACACAGTACTGAGCGTCGCAACGGGATGGGACGCTTTTAAGGTAAAAATACGAGGGGTATGCATTGCAAGAGGAGGTGGAATTTTGCATGCTATTCGAGGGACGATGCAGAAATTAAAAATAGACATCAAGGAAACAGAATCCCAGCTCAGGGACAATCAGATGGGAGCACAAAAGCCAAACTCCGTAAGCTGGTTACTGAGTAACAGGCAGAAGCAGCGCAAGAATACTTTTTTCGCACCAAATATCTAGAGCGCGCCATTATAGGGAAAGGGAGCAGCTGGGTAAGGCCCTAGCTTAAACAATACGACTGCCTACATTTTCCAACTACAATTTAGAAGTGGAAGATGCCGGTGGGCATATACTGAAAGATACGGCTGAAATACTTCAAACTTTCAGTCATACTATGCAGGTCTGTACTTCACGTGCAGGGACCCCCCGGTGGAGGTAACAGCCTATTTAGAGAACACTGCAATAGAATGGCCAGGAAACGCTCATAGAGAGTTCTTGGCTGCAGAGATAGAAGAAGATGAAATAAGGATGACCATAATGCAGTTGAGGTCAGCCCGAGCTCCTGACCCTGATGGGCTATCATCCGATTTTTACAAATGCTACACAGAGGGTCTGGTCCCTACACTGAAGAAAATGTATGACTGGCCTGTTGACACCTACGATGTGTGAGGCCATCATCATCTCTCTCCGTAAGTCCGGGAAGTCTGCAACTGAATGTGAAGTATACAGTCCGCTATCCCTCATAAATTGTCACGCCAAAATACTTGCTACAGTATTAGCAATAGGCTCAGCTTGCTGATGGACAAGTTGGTACTGCTGGACCAATTCGGCTATGTGCCGGGACGGGCCACATCACACAACCTCCGAACCCTGTTTGCACTCTTACAGAACATAAGGGCCGATTATGATGGCGGGCGGATCGCCTCCGCCGGGCCAGCAGTGGTCACCGCCGGCCCAGTGGGGGCAATCCGCCGGCCAACCTGACTGCAAAGACCCCCCGCCATATTATGATGGCGGGGTGGTCCACGGCGGACGGAAAGACCTCGTCGACCGGCGGTAAACGGGTTTAATATGGGGGAAGACACTGCCATCCATATTACGATGCAGGCTGTGATCAGCCTTTCCATGGCTGCATTGCCGCCATGGAAAGGCTGGTGGTTCCTGCTGTTGGGGGCCCGTTGCGGGCCCCCAGTTTGTTGGGGGAATGGGGGTGCACATGGGGGGTACCTATGGTACCCCCCTGCGTTTGCATGTATAATGTGGCAGACACCGAGCGGTGCCTGTCACATTGTGCATGTAAAAGCACAACATGCATTTTTTACATTGCGGTGGGTGCTGCTTGCAGCACCGCCCGCCGCAATGTAAAATATACAGGATGTGCCCGCCACACTGGTGTGCGCATCATAATTCGTATGGTGGGACCGCCGCAACTATGGCGGGCGGTCCCTTTTGCAGCTGGGGTGGCGGGCAGACTTTGTCCGCCCACCATCATAATCGGCCCCTTAGATCCTTTACCTCGTGGTGGTGGCGGTCTTTTTAGACACCACCAAAGCGTTTGGCTAATTAGAATGGGATTATTTATTCAGCATACTGAGACAAATGGGATTTCCTTCCTCCTTCCTATGAATGATCGCCCTACAGTACAACCAGCCACGGGCAATTGTGTAGATCAATGGATGCTGTTCCTGCCCCATAACTATTTCACAGGGCCCAGACAGGGGTCGAACCTTTGGCTGCGAAATTGCAACAGCACCATAGAGAATATGCATTGAGATACTCTGACATGCACCTACAGTTATCCTGTACACAGACGATATCCCTTTAGACCTACGTGATACGCAGATTAATCTGAAACCTATCCTTCGGGAATTCATACGATTTGGGGGGATGTCGGGAGTGCTTATTAACTGAGGTAAATCCCAGATGTCCCACTCATGCCAAACTCCCAGGCATTCCCATTGGATTATCCCCTGACGTGGTGCGATTGAAAGAGGCGGCTTAGAAGCCTCATATATGGTCCACTACTATCAATGCACGCAAGCACACTTTGCTATGTATTGGTTTCAACCACCGTCATATATGCCACACCTGGCAACAAAAAAGAATTGTATTTAGAACATATGGAGGTGCACTGAACATAAATCAAAAGTCCAAATTAGTTCCGTTTCTTTTTTTCTTTTTCAAACTTGACAGAGGTGCACAGAGGCAGCCAACGAATGTCATTCCTCAAAACCACATCAGTTTTTGGAACTTCATCTGGACTTAGGCAATCATGAAGCAGTGTATATAAAGCATTTATTCCGTATTATATTCCAAATGCATAATTCATTAGTTCAGCATCAGGTAGTACAACCACTGTGATACACGGTCAGGTCTACATTCTCAGACGCCTACCCGGCACTGCATCACTGAAGGTGGTAATATAGCCGAAGTCTGGGTGAACTTTTTTAATGAGCACGTGTTATTAATTTTTCATGTGCTTCCACTATTCAAATTAACAGTATGATTTTTTAGGTTTGTTATCAAGCATTGTCTGATGAAAATCTGTTTCTTAAGAAGAATCGGGTGTTATTACCTTGGATTAAGATATATATACACTGCTTCGTGAACGCCTTGGCTGTCTCTGTGCACCTCCGTCAAGTTTGAAATAAAAAATGAAAAGAAACGGAAATAATTTGGACTTTTGTTCAGTGCACCTCCATTTGTTCTAAATATTGTAAGAATCTGTAAGCAGCGGCACCAAGGGGTGACAGGCCCTGGAGTTTTGTGCACGACAATCCTGATAAGGTAGCAGTAAAAGAGTGAAGTGCTAACCGATTGGTCCGTCACCTTGTATTCATTTTTGTTTATTAAAAAAGTGTTGTATGGCCCCCCTCCTCACGTCGGCTGTCTTGGAAGCTAAACCCCCATGCACAGGACATTCTCTCACAACAGTAGGCTCTAGTGGGCCACCCTGGCAAAAACTAGTGAGAGAAATAAGGCAACCTGTTACTATACAAGCCTCATCACCCTCTCATTTCAGGCAACCATGAGGTGAATTGCAGAAAAATGCCAGAAAGAAGAGGGGCTAAAACTTGGGGGTTCTCAACCATGAAGGGAAGTTCATAGATCGGGCGATGTTCTCACAGAAGAGCGCACCTACTCCACCGGAGGTCTTTCTGTATGTTAGGCTCAGTCGGTATACAACCGTTACCACGCATCTTTTACCACGAAGTACTGTTACAACGAAACCATTACAACGCAAGGGTACTTACAACGCATGTATTTACAACGCATTACACTACAACGCAGCTACTATTACAACGCATACCATTACAACGTAAGTATAGGTACGTTTATCTATTTTTGAATACATTTATTAGGGGTATTGGGTTATGGGGTACAGTGTTATTTTAGGGTTCAGGGCTGGGTTTGGGTTTTGGGGTACAAGGGTTTTTTTAGGGTTCAGGGCTAGGTTTGGGTTTTGGGGTACAGGGGTATTTTTAGGGTTCAGGGCAAGGTTTGGGTTTTAGGGTACAGGGGTATTTTTAGGGTTCAGGGCTGTAGTGAGCGCGCCAACGTTGTACGTCACGTAGCCACGTGACGTACGGTGACGTAGGGGCGCGGTGTGCGCAGCGCGGCATTCAGAGCGCGAGCAGGCTGGGCGTAGGACATGCTTTGCGCTCCTTGTATGTAAGAACTTGAATAAAGAAGTTGACATCGTCACCCGACTCCGAGAGTTATTGGGGGAAAGAAAGTGCATCATTACAGTGGCGACGAGGGTGGGATAGCGACCCACGACCCCCACCACGCAGACGACGTGAAATAAGGCGGAACGGAGCGGAGTCGCAGAAGTGAGCAAGGAAGGCCCGAGGGAACGCACAGCGACCACACCCTGATAGGGTACCACAAGGAGCGCGACGCAGCCAACAGCACAGCGATTAACCGGTCGGAGAACTGCGATACATCCAAAGCAGTAAGCCAGTCACGGTCAAAGCCCACCGGCAACCGCACTGGCTACCCCACCCGAGCAGGAAAGGGCTGAAAGGAGCAGCCCTCCACCCTTACCCAAGAAGGAAGAACAAAACGGTGCGCCAAGGAGCCCGAGAAGCCTGGAAAGTACGCTGCCCGCATCCCGGGGCGAGAAGATGAACGCGCAAGCGGGTTACGCAATAGCGCCAGTCCAGTTCCTTCCCAGACCCGGGGAGCCGCTCATGAAATGGGAGGACTGGAAAGAATACATAGATAATTTCATAGAAGTGCTGGAAGATGAAAGTGAGGAAAAATTCAAACCGCCGAGAAAGAAACGCATTCTGCTGCTAAACCTGGGCCCAGAAGGCCTGAGGATCTACAAAAGCTTGGTGCCTAAGAAGAGAGAGACTGATGACGACGATGTATACGCCCACGCGATGGAAGACCTGGAAGAACATTTCAAACCCTCAGTATGCGTCTCAGTGGACAGGTTTAACTTCCAACAAAGGAAACAACTACCAGGGGAAACGGTGGAAGAGTATGTGGCGGCGTTGAGGAAACTGGCGGCCTCGTGCAAGTATGCCAACTGGGAGAGTGAATTCATAAAAGACCAAGTGGTGATGCACACCACGTGCTCGAGCGTACAGGACAAGCTATGGGCCGCAGGAGACACCTCGCTCAAGGACGTGCTGGTGATAGTCAAGAGAGCTGAACTGGCGCGAAGGTGTGCAGCGGCCACGAAGAAAGAGAACGCGCCCAGTGGGGTGGTGAACAAAGTGGACAATGAGGAACTCCACAAAGATCACCTGGCGCGGAAACAGCCAGAAAGGGGCCCCAACAAATGGCAAAGCAGCCCAGGCAACCCCGGCAAACTGGCCGGAAGTAACAAACGGCCTTGCTACAGATGCGGCAGTTGGACGCACGAGGCGCACGACCGGAAGTGCCCCGCGCTTCGCGCCAAATGCACGTCTTGCGGAATCGTCGGCCATTATGAAAAAGTGTGCAGGAAGAAGGCATCCAAGAACGCAGTGAAGTACGTGGCCCAAGAAGTGGAGGAGCCGGAAGAGGTGGCCGAGGAAGAGGTGGTCACAGTCCTCTGCATCTACGACGAAATCCTGAGTGTAAACGACCGAGGCCGAGGCACCGACGGAAGAAGAACGATGAAGCCAATCTTGGAAATGACGATAGGAGGTGTAGAAATCCAAGTGGTGGCAGACACAGGGTCACCTTACACCATAATTCCAAGAAACGTGTGGGAGGAGAAGTTTGCTCCACAACTGGGCCCCGAGCTGGATAAGCTGGACATTCGTCCGGTCACCTACAATGGAGACCGAATCCCCATGGCCGGATGCAGAAAGCTGAACTTCGAGTTCAGGGGCAGAGCGGCCAGGTGCAAACTGTACGTCTCCGAGAAAGGCCCTTCTGTCCTGGGGTGGCTCGACCAAGGAGACCTGGGGATCAAGTTGGATCCGGGTGGCAAGGAGCAGATATTGCTGACGGAGCCGGAGGAAGGGCTGGACACGAACAAATGGAGGAAGGAGTTTCCAACAGTTTTTGGGGGTTCAGTTGGAAGGCTCGACAAATTCGCGCACAAGATCATACTCAGAAAAGGAGCAGTACCGGTAGCACACAAGGTGAGAAACATCCCGTTGGCAGTAAGAGATGACGTGAAGGAGGAGCTACAACAGCTAGAGAAAAGAGGGATCATCGAGACGATTGCCTGTGCCGAATGGCTATCGCCGTTGGTGGTGGTGAAGAAACCCAATGGCAAGGTCCGTCTATGCGTGGACCTACGTGAGTTGAACAAAAACATAGTGGTAGAGAAGTTCCCCCTTCCCCGGATAGAGGAGATGCTGGCCAGCACGAGGGGTGTTCAGTGGTACTCCACCATAGACTTAACATCAGCGTATCACCAGATAGCATTACACCCGGAGAGCCGCAGTTTGACATCCTTCATTACTCCTTTCGGATGCTATCGATTCCGCCGCATGCCGTTCGGGCTAGCCTCGGCGGCTGCGGTGTTCCAAAAACTAATGCACCAGCTGTTCCAGGACATCCGGGGGGTGCAATACTTCCAGGACGATATCTTGGTGATGGGTCGCGACAGAATTGACCATGACAAGAAACTGGAGGTGGTATTGGGTATCCTGGAAAAGAAAGGCCTCACAGCAGAGTGGGCTAAGTGCCGCATAGGAATGGAAAAGGTGACGTACTTGGGCCACGAGATAAGTGCACGAGGAGTGACTCCCAAGAGAGAAAACGTGAAGGCGATCTGCGACGCACCATCACCAGCCAACAAGGAGGAGGTCAGATCTTTCCTGGGTATGGCGGAATATTACGGAAAATTCATAGAACATTTCGCCTCGAAAACCCATCACATGAGGCTACTAACCAGAGAGAACAGTGAGTTCCAGTGGTCAGAAGACGCTCAGCGAGAATTTGGGGTAATTAAGAGAGAAGTGGCAGGGGCGATTCCTCTGCAAGGATTTGACACCCATTACTCACGATGGATGCCAGTGATAAAGGACTGGGTGCAGTCCTCATGCAAGACCGAGGCCAGGGGAGAGTTGAAACAATATGCTTTGCGTCCCGCACCCTCAATGACACTGAAAAAAGATACAGTGTGATCGAAAAAGAAATGTTGGCAGTGGTGTGGGCCATGTCCCGGTTTCGGCAATTTCTGTGGGGCACCAGGTTCCGTTTGAGGACCGACCACAAGCCCCTGCTCAAGGTGCTCACATCAAGCGGACACGCAGAGGCAACGCCGAGGATCTCGAAAATGTCACTCAAATTAATGGAGTTCCGATATGACGTGGAACACATTCCAGGGAATAGGAACAAAGTGGCGGACTACCTGAGTCGGGCGGCAGCGATGGAGCCCAGTACAGAATGTAGTGAGGCGGCGGAAGAGTGGGTCGCACTCACCGAGGACTTAGAAATGTCCATAAGTAAGCAGGAATGGAAGACAGCATATGAAGAGGATCCTGTCCTGGAAAAAGTGAAGGCCCTTATAGTAAGGGGTTGGCCAGACAAAAGCAAGACGGAGCGTGGCCTCGTCCCCTACTTCGAAGTGAGAGAGGAACTGTCTATGGATGACCAGGGCATATTCGTATATAGAGGGGAGAGGGTCATACCCCCTGGCAACGATGATCTCCCGGTTGATGGACATGTTACATGAAGGCCACCTGGGAGCGGGAAAGTTGAAACTAAGGGCCAAGCAGAATTATTGGTGGCCAGGAATGGACATAAGAGCGGAAAGACACGTTAGAGAATGCCCGAGGTGCCAGGGCGCGGACAAAACACTAAAACCGTTACGCCCTGCCCTAGGAAAAATTGATCCCCCACAAAATCCGTGGGAGGAACTGTCCATAGATATTCTAGGTCCAGTACTGAATGCACAAGGAATACAGAAGTACATATGCGTAATGGTAGATCGCTACTCCAAATGGCCGGAATTGAGGATCGAAGAAACCATGGACACGGAGAGGATAGTGAGTTTCATGGCGGAAACTTTTGTGAGAGAGGGCATCCCAAAGTGTGTCCTCAGCGACAACGGACCCCAATTCCGTTCGGAAAAATGGTCTCAGTTCAACGGAATAGTGACAAAACACACGTCCATATACCATCCAGCGGGAAATGGCTTGGTGGAGCGTTTCAATAGAGTGGTGATGGGCTCGATACAAGCAGCTATTTCAGATAACAAAGACTGGGAAGCAGAGATTTGGCACATGGTGTGGGCATACCGGATAACACCCACGAACACTGGCTATAGTCCCTTCCAGATTCTCAGAGGCCGGGAGCCTTTCACTCAGGACAACAGAATATGGAAAGAAAAAGTGATTAAGAGCGAGTGGTCACCGGCAGTGGTGCAAGCCAATCTAGAGAGAGCGCAAGCGGTGTACACCAAACACTACGATGCAAGGAGGAATGTAAAGGACACGGCTCTAGAAAAAGGAGAATGGGTGAGAGTAAGACTGCCCACATTGCAGAAAAAGGGTGAAAGCAAGTACAGCAAGCCCCTACGAGTAGTGGAAGTCAAAGGCAGGGCAGCCTTGCTGAGCGATGGCAATGTGTGGTCGCAGGACCGCATGGCCAGGTGCAACAAAATACTCAGCTGGAGAAGCAGTGGAAATGTAGAAGAAAGTGAGAGCAGCAGTGACCACCCCTGTGAATATGGGGGAGAGGACCTAGACATTGGAGAGAGTAGGCATGAGGATCAAGAGGCGAGTGGAGAGCAGCAGAGTGATGAAGACAGAAGCCAGAATGAGCCTAGCGCGGCTGCGCTAGGGAGCGGACAAGGAGAAGAAGCAACTACTGCCACGTCCCCGGTAAGACTGACGAGAAGGGGCAGGGCGGTGGTCCCACCAGCAAGGTTCAGAGACTATGATATGAGTCAGGACTTGTACATATAGTTCGTTGGAAAAAGGGGAGATATGTAGTGAGCGCGCCAACGTTGTACGTCACGTAGCCACGTGACGTACGGTGACGTAGGGGCACGGTGTGCGCAGCGCGGCATTCAGAGCGCGAGCAGGCTGGGCGTAGGACATGCTTTGCACTCCTTGTATGTAAGAACTTGAATAAAGAAGTTGACATCGTCACCCGACTCCGAGAGTTATTGGGGGAAAGAAAGTGCATCATTACAAGGGCTGGGTTTGGGTTTTGGGGTACAGGGGTATTTTTAGGATTCAGGGCTAGGTTTGGGTTTTGGGGTACAGGGGTATTTTTAGGGTTCAGGGCTAGGTTTGGATTTTGGGGTACAGGGGTATTTTTAGGGTTCAGGGCTAGGTTTGGGTTATGGGGTACAGGGGTATTTTTAGGGTTCAGGGCTGGGTTTGGGTTATGGGGTACAGGGGTATTTTTAGGGTTCAGGGCTGGGTTTGGGTTTTGGGGTACAGGGGTATTTTTTACATATATATTAACAAATTCTTTAATAAAATTTAATGTAAATAATTAAATTATTTAAAAAATTAATTACATTATTTAAAAAAATTATATACTTACCTATACTTACTTTGTAATGGTATGCGTTGTAATAGTAGCTGCGTTGTAGTGTAATGCGTTGTAAAGGTAAACATATATCCGGCCCAGTCACTATGTTAATGGGGCCACCCCACCTTTTCCAGACGAGCCTCCGACGTTACAGACATTACATACGCTATTATAAACTCCGCAGCCTTAACATATGGTATCCAGGCTCCATAGGAGTGCACAAGTGGAACGCCCTGGGGAGATGGGTGTAGCACATGCTGGATGGGATTCAGAACAAGGTAGACCACTGACAGATAAGCAATGGCATTACTGCTCTAAGCAAACATGAGAAATTACGTCCAGCAGCTCGTTAAGAATCATACATTATAATCAATCAATCAATCAATCAACAGAATTTGTATAGCGCGCTACTCACCCGTTAGGGTCTCAAGGCGCTGAGGAGGGGGGGGGGTGCTACTGCTAGAACAACCAGGTCTTGAGTTGTTTCCTGAAGGAGAGATGGTCCAGGGTCAGCCGTAGGTGGGTGGGGAGGGAGTTCCATGTCTTGGCTGCCAGGTTGAGAAGGATCTTCCTCCGGCAGTGGATTTGCGGATTCGTGGGACGGAAGCGAGGGCGAGGCTGGCGGAACGGAGCTGGCGGGTGGGTGTCTAGAATGTGAGTCGGCTGTTGAGGTACTTCGGGCCCCTGTCGTGGAGTGCCTTGTGTGCGTGGGTGAGGAGTCTGAACGTGATCCTCTTGTTGACGGGGAGCCAGTGCAGTTCTTTCAGGTGGGCAGAGATGTGGCTGTGGCGAGGAATGTCCAGGATTAGTCATGCTGAGGCGTTCTGGATGCGCTGGAGTCTTTTCTGGAGTTTGGCTGTGGTCCCAGCGTAGAGGGTGTTCCCGTAGTCCAGACGTCTGGTGACGAGGGCCTGGGTGACCATCTTTCTGGTTTCGATGGGGATCCATCGGAAGATCTTTCGGAGCATGCGCAGGGTGTTGAAGCAGGAAGACGAGACGGCGTTGACTTGCTTGGTAATCGTGAGGGAGGAGTCCTGGATGAAGCCCAGGTTGCGTGCGTGGTCCGTTTGCTTGGGTGCGGTGCCCAGGGCAGGGGGCCATCAGGAGTCGTCCCAGGAGGAGGGAGATGGTCCGAGGATGAGGACTTCCGTCTTGTCTGAGTTCAGTTTCAGACGGCTGATCTTCATCCACTCCGCAACATCTTTCATTTCGTCCTGGAGGTTGGCTTTGGCGGAGGCGGGGTCGTTGGTGAGGGAGAGGATCAGCTGGGTGTCGTCGGCGTAGGAGATGATGTTGAGGTTGTTTTGGCGTGCGATGGCTGCGGCGAGAGGGCTCATGTAGACGTTGAAGAGGGTGGGGCTGAGTGAGGATCCTTGCGGAACGCCGCAGATGACTTCGGTGGCCGAGGAGCGGAACGGGGAGAGGCGGAATCTCTGGGTTCTTCCGTCGAGGAACGAGATGATCCACTCCAGGGCCGCTCCTTGGATTCCGGTGTTGCTGAGGCGCTGTATCAGGGTGCAGTGGCATACGATGTCGAAGGCTGCTGAGAAGTCCAGGAGGATGAGGGCAGCAGTTTCTGCGTTGTCGAGCAGCGACCTGATGTCGTCAGTGGCTGCGATGAGGGCAGTCTCGTTGCTGTGGTTTGCTCGGAACCCGGACTGTGAGGGGTCAAGGGATTTGTTGGTCTCGAGGAAGGCGGAGAGTTGTCTGTTGACGGTCTTCTCAATGACTTTGGCTGGAAAAGGGAGGAGCGAGATGGGGCGGAAGTTCTTGAGGTCCTTGGGGTCAGCAGTGGGTTTCTTCAGGAGGGCGCTCAGCTCGGCATGTTTCCAACTCTCCGGGAAGGTGGCGGATGCGAAGGAGCTGTTGATGATGTTCCAGGGTTGGGGTGCGATGATGGAGTCGGCTTTGTTGAAGATGTGCTGTGGGCAAGGGTCGGTAGGGGAGCCTGAGTGGATGTTGTTCATCAGGCGGGTGGTGTCTTTGGTGCTGACCCGGGTCCATGTGCGGAGGGTGGTGGTGGGGGGCGTTGGTCCGGTGGTTGGGTCCGTGGTCAGCGCACCAAAGCTGTTGTGTATGTCTGCGATCTTGCGGTGGAAGAACGAGGCGAGCGAGTCGCAGAGGTCTTGCGAGGGTGTGATGTCATTGTTGCAGGTGCTGGCGTTGGGGAGCTCTTTAACAATGCTGAAGAGTTCCTTGCTGTTGTGGGTGTTGTTGTCCAGTTGTTCTATGAATGTTGTCTTCTTGGTGGTGCGGATCAGCTGGTGGTGTTTGCGGGTGGCGTTCTTGAGGGCTGTCATGTTTTCTGTTGTCTGGTGGTGGTGCCAGGCTTTCTCAAGGGTGCGGCAGGTTTTCTTGGAGTGTTTGAGTTTGTTGGAAAACCACAAGGCTTTCCTGCTGCCGGTCCTGCTGGGAGGATTTTTCAGTGGTGCGAGTTCGTCGGCGCAGTTGATGAGCCACTGTGTGAGGTTGCGGGCTGCTTTGTTGGGGTCCGTGGTGTTGGTGGGTGGGTTCTGGCTGAGGGTGGTGGTGAGCTGGTCGGCGGTGATCTTAATCCAGCTTCAGCGGGGAGACTGTTGTGGGTGGTGGTTGGTCATGGTTCTCCTGAAGTCTATTACACCCTAGCAAGGCTTTATAGGTATTTGTTATAATTGGTTGACCCCTGTGCACAATGCAAAAGTGAAGGGGCAGACTTCCTACACACTGAATGGGGATGTACAGTAATGCATGACCACTGGACGAAAGTGATAAGTACTCTATCACATATGACAGAGCAACATATACACATTACCCAGATAACAGCATTATACAGCAAAATACAGAAAGTTAGTCTCACTGTGAAAGCTCCTATTGAAACACAGGGTTGCATGCAGATGGGGGAGAGGACAAGCCGTGAAGTTCAAGGAATGGTTAGACGGCATAACTTTTTGCTAAGACCAACTCACTAAGTATGCGGAACTGCTACCAACCACTTCATGGCCACGTGCTGTATGGGGCCCATTACAAGTGTATTCACAGCAACAGTCTAATGAAATGGTAGAGAACAGCATTGACCAGCAACCTAAAAGCCTGGGGCACAGACTGACTGAAACAGGGGCATCCTGCTCCTGTATGGTAACTCCCCTAACCTCTCTGATCTTCCCTACGTTCATGCTGGAATCAGTCATTGGCAAGATAGCAAGGCATACACAGTAATGGTGACCAATGTAATGAAGGGAACATCCAATTAACTCTCCTCTTTATCTCATGGAATCTGTCTATTGAAATGTGATCTGAAAAGGGTCAAACGAGAGGGTGAGTGAGCAACTGAGACGACTATTAGATGATGGGTGGGAAAGGTGTGCAATTTAAAAATACAGTTAGGAGATAAGCCGAAGACTCATTGACAATTAAACCAAGAACAATCAAACAATCATGCCAATAATCTGGGAGATATTTGTGGAAAGTTACTTATATCAGTGCAATGTAATGATGTTTGTATGTTACATATTGAAAATAATAAATATAAATATATATATATATATATATACTACTATTATAAAGGAAGAACTTTGAACCTTTGAGGCGGGTAAACTCGGGAACCACAGCGCCAATCTACACACCCGATACATCGTTGAAATTGTCAGGGTGTGCAGATGGACATAGGCTATATAAATTTAAAAAATATACCTTATTTAAAAAAATTTAAGAAAAAAAAAGTAGTCCCATGGAAGTAGCGCCGGCCGCGACGTGTGTGCTGACATCAGGAGCGTGGGGAGGAGCGACGTCCAGGAGTGCGAGGAGGAGCGGCGGACATGAGCGCGGGGAGGAGCGGCGGACAGGCAGGGAGGAGCGGTGAAGCGCGGCGAACAGGCTGGGAGGAGCAGAGAGGAGCGGCGGACAGGCGGGGAGGAGAGGGGAGGAGCGGCGAGGAGCGGCGAGGAGCGACGAGGAGCGGCGGTCCGGTGAACTCAAGAGCGCGGGGAGGTGCGGCATATGAGGTAAGGCTCCGGGGGACCCACGGACAATGTCATAGCGGGCGGGGGCCCTGAAGCCAAGGTCGGGAAGGGCTGCTACTCCGTGGGACCCAAGGACAATGTCGGGGCGGGCCGGGGCCGGGGCGGGTGGGGGCCCTGAAACCTGATTGCTCCCAGACATGGTCGGGACGGGCTGCTAGTATATATATATACATATATATATATATATATATATATATATATATATATATATATATATATATATATATATATATATATATATATATATATATATATATATATATATATATATATATATATATATATATATATATATATATATATATATATATTCAACAAATTGCCCTGTAGTATTCTGAGAGCACACAACAGCGTTTCTGCTCTCCAGCGTGTATTTCCATCTTGCCTTCATGCTCTGCATTTTATCAATGTGCCGACGCGTTTCAGGGCCACCTGGCCCCTTCTTCATGGGCTGCACAAACAACACTGGATGAGCACACTAATTAGTATATCCGGTTTATTAAATACAAATCCCTCAGTGGGTGTTCCCTATTTACAAGCCTCCTGATGCTTCATGGGATTTGAAGTCCTTAGTGCGCTAAAGTTCATGTACTTTAAGTAAGTTCCAATGTTCGTTTGTCATTCATGCATGTCTTCAATTAAATACCTTTAGTAGGCTGCTTTCACAGTTCTGGCAGGATGTTTAAAATGGAAACGCTGTGCCTCGAAGTTCCACAATAGTTGTGACCTTCAGCCTCTGCCTGCAGGAAGTTTCGTTCTGCCTCTCACAGGTGGTGGTGCCTCTCAGCACGGCCAGGCTGCCGTGTGGAAAAACAAATTCAACAAATTGCCCTGTAGCATTCTGAGAGCACACAACAGCGTTTCTGCTCTCCAGCATGTATTTCCATCTTGCCTTCATGCTCTGCATTTTATCAATGTGCCGATGCGTTTCAGGGCCACCTGGCCCCTTCTTCATGGGCTGCACAAACAACACTGGATGAGCACACTAATTAGTATATCCGGTTTATTAAATACAAATCCCTCAGTGGGCGTTTCCTATTTACAAGCCTCCTGATGCTTCATGGGATTTGAAGTCCTTAGTGCGAGTATATATATATTGTTTTGATTTTCAATGTGTAACATATAAACATCATATATATATGATTATATTTGAAATTATAGCAGTATGCCGCCACCTAGGATTACCTATGCTTCATGAATTTTAAACTTTTTTAATTAGGTTTATTATTGTATAGGTGGTTTTAACAAGTAATAATATATGTAAGTAATTTTTCATGTATTGTTCTGACCATCGCGACTCTTGCACACTATGTTTACCATTTCTACTGCTAACTAATTTGCACTGTCACTCTACAAAGTCTGACTGTGGGCTAGTAGTTTGTCATGTGATCAAGCCTCCTTGGAGGCGAAACGCATCATGGTGGCAGCGCTGGCAAGTATGGAATAAATATCACTTGTTTGCACCAGCAACTATTGGGTTCACTCCTCATCCTTTTGGATGTTTGCAGTGGCAGTCTGCAGTGTGGCGATCTTCCAAAATATATATATATATATATATATAGTTGAAGAGCATGCCTCAACTACAAATATCTAGAATGAATGAATGAATGAATGAATAAATGAATGAAGAAACATTTCTAAAGCGCGTGGTTACCTGAGGGCATCCCAGTGCTGGCTGTAGCGCCCCATCAAACTTCAAGCAGAGCACAGGAAGAGAAAAGCTTTTAGTTGTTTTCGGAAGTTCAAGTAATTTGGTTCAAGGTGAATGTGATGAGGAAGATAGTTCCATAGCTTAGCCGAGCTATATAGGAACAGGTGATCTCCACTTCGTGTCCGTCCGATTGTCAGGACTACTACCAGACACTTGTTTTCGGCTCTCAAAGCCCCGTTGGGTCGAAAGGGCTGAATCATAGAGTGAATCATTGGCGTGCCTTTTCCGTAAAGTGCTTTATGTGCAATGCACTTCACTTTAAAAGGAATACTCTCTTGTATTGGGAATCAGTGCAAAGTGGCAAGAGCGGGTTTAGCCGAGAGACGTTTTGGGATGTTCAGTAGCAGGCAGGCTGCACAGTTTTGCACAGTTTGTAGTCTTTTGGTCGTAAAATGAGGGGCTCCTAAGTAAACGGCGTTGGTATAATCCAGCCATGACAAAATTAATGGTTGAACTAGCAGCTGTCTGGCAACAAAAGGTTATAGGGGAAGGATCTTTCTAATCATCCTCAAAAGACCTTAACAGCTGGCTGAGACTTTCCGAGCCTGTTCATGAAAATCCAGGTTACAGTCGAGCCAGACGCCCAAGCTCTTAATCTGGTTTTTCGGAGAAGGAGGTGGGCCCAGGCAACTGGGCCAGAATGTATCTATGTTTGCGGGGGCTGAGTTACCGAGAAACATAAGCTCAGTTTTTCCCCCATTAAGCTTCATTTATGAACTGTCCATCCATCTGGATACCTTTTCGTGCCACGAGTCTAGGCCAGGTCCAGAGTTATCCTGCTGATTAGGAGAGACAACCAACTGGGTGTCGTCAGCATATGTGGCAATCTGTACCCCGTACGGAAGTACAAAACTGCATACACTACAGCCGGAACTCCTCCCACAATTCATCAAATGATCTGAGGCATGCAATGCCTATGTATGATATGTCTTAAGAAGGTGATACCTAGGGTATCTCATCCTTGAAACCCCTCCAGAGCTAAGACCTGAGGTAAAAGATGTCTTGCCACAAAAGAGTTTCACTGATAATCCATCCTCCCATGGAGATCCTGGAGTGATAATTTCAACATTTTCAAAGCCCCCATGGTTAAAGGAAGAGCCACTCTGGTCTTTATGGATCAAATCAGCTATGATGATAGTTAGCCACATTTCAAGAATTGTTGCCATTTTTTAATTTCAGTATTGATCAACAAAATCAGTCTGTAGGAGAAGCATAAATGTGCAGGCTGGTCTTGTTTTACAATAGAGACGTATGGGTCTCCACGCACTGATGCACTGACTTCCGGCTGGGGGCATTTCCAGTGCTTTGAGCGCTCGGCGGTCTAGTTAACCGGAGGCACTAGGCTACTTAAGGATTGACTAGGAAAGGCACGGGTCTGATTACGAGACCTGCGGCACGACAGAAAATAAGGCTGCGCAGATTGAATTGCACTTTGCTTTTAAAACCAACTACAATTTCTTGATTTTAATTTCACGTTGCTGTGCACCCCATACCTTGCATTTTCACTCCTCCATAGCCGCTGCTCTGCCTCACACACCCCGGTTCATCACGGCAAGTGCTGATTGAACGGAGGATGTAGACGGGGATAGACGCACAGACTTCCGGCTGGGGGCATTTCCGGCGCTTCGAGCGCTCAGCGGTCTAGTTGACCGGAGGCACTAGGCTACTTAAGGCAATGTCAGGGCAAACGCGCAGCGGATGCGTGCAGCGGGCGCGCCTAAAGCAAGCCCGTCTGCGCCTGTCCGCGCCGGGCCTAGGGCCACAACCCCTTCATGTTACGAAACAGGCCTGGTGAGAACTTGCTACTCTAGAGGCGAGCTACTTGCACTCAGGCCGGTTCCGGTCTGCCCCCCACGATCCGCCCTTAAATAAGCTCATCCTTGCCATACATGTCATTTATCTCTGATTGATACACGAGCCAATACCCTTATCTTTCAGCGTGCTGAGAAGTTCAAGCCAGCTAACAAGATCATTAGGGCAGGCTTAATTAATGCACGGTCCCTTATAAAACACAATTTAGAGACGGCAGAGCTTGTAGAAATGCAAAATCTTGGCCTGCTTTTTATCACGGAGACCTGGGCGGATGAAGCATCAGATATCGATCTATCATTAACAATGCCAGACGGCTATTCAATTATCAGAGCCGATAGGAAGGAAAAGCGAGGGGGTGGGTTGGCCTTAATATATTGGAATGAGTTAAGAACCAAGGGTACAAATCAGAGCAGCAGCCCAGACTGTGAGATTTAAAATTTCCAAATAAATATCTCCAACAATGACACCTTTAGAGGCCTTTTGATCTACAGACCCCCGAAGGCTAAGACACCACTGAATCAACTACTGAGCCCCTTCTTAGAAAATAGTGTGAGGAATGTTGACTTTACAATCCTAGGCGACTTTAAGCTACACCTAGAGAACAGTACGGACTAACGAGTAACGATGCTGGCAGGTGCCCTAGCAAATCTAGACATGGAGCAAATAGTGAAGCAAACCACACACGAGGCAGGGCATATACTTGATGGGATCTTCACGTCTAACAAGTATACCCGGGCACTTGAGATTTTACCAGTACCTTGGTCCGACCACAAGGCAATAATATTTACACTAGAGGTAGGGAAAAACGTAGAGACACCGGCATTTTGCCGCAAGCAGTCGACCTACCTTGATTGGTCGAAAACCGATGATTCAAAACTAAACGTTCATTCAGGTCAAAGGGGTGCTACAAGGGATTTGTTTTATAAAGAGTAATAGCTCAGTTGGGAGTCGTATTCCAAATATCACACTCCAATGTACCAACAGGGTATCACAAATGACAAAAAATAGAAATCAATCATTGGAAGGAGAAAAACACGGAGAAAGTTAAAAGTATGTTGTTCAAAAAGTTTTATATGGTTTCAGTAAAGTAAATTGTGATTCAAAGTATAGGGAGACACAATTAAAAAGCAACAAAGTAGTGAACAGAGGTATATATAACTTCAACTCATCAGTTCACAACTTAAACATCAACTCCAATCAATTTATAGCAACAACCAAAAGAAATTAATTGATAATGGTTGAGTGCTTGTGCACATGCAGCGTAGATGGAGATGATGTAACTGTCGACGTTTCGGTCTTATACTGCTGCCGTCATGAAGACCATCATCAGGACCACAAAGTTCATTGCAGGTAAAAGAAACCCCCTAAGTTAAAACAGTAAATATTACATTATTAAACTTTAAAAAAGAATTTAAAAATGGCAAAGCAATACATATATATAAATTCTCACGTGTAACTGAGAAAGATAATGTAAATAACATTCAACCCATGAATAGTACCCCTTCCTGGTACTAATCAGTTGAGAAGTTAAGAGAAACAAAAACTAATGATACATCTATTAGTGATCATCCATATTCATTCTTAAATTGTAAATGGTAGACAAAACTAAGCAAATATGTCCTTGAGTTCTATATGGCAAGTTACAGATACAAACATGCACTACTTTGTTCAATTCTTGCATGTAGAGGAGTAAACGCTTGACTACACATTTCCAGATAAAGACCTCTGTTTGTCAAACCTAATATATACAACCCAATTTGTAATGTGAAACTTGTCACATAAATAAACTAGACAGTGGCTTAAGCACACATCAGTGTGAGATGCATTGTGTAAAGCATGTCTTAGAATGCAACAGTTATTCTTTAGCACAATCGCATACATATTTAATTAGAAATAAGCATGGGCGAATTTTGCGAATTCGCGATCCGCGAATTTGCAGATTTGCGAATTCGCGATCCGCAAAATTCGCGAATTTGTGCGAATTTGCGGATTTTTGTTTTTTGCATGTTCGCGGGGGGTTGTTGCGTGTTCGCGGGGATTTTTGCGTCTTCGCGAGCCGCTTGCATAGCGAAGTTACCCATGCAGTCGTTTATGGGAGAGGGAGAGAGAGATAGATAGATAGATAGATAGATAGATAGAGAAAGAGAGGGAAAGAGAGAGGGAGAGAGAGAACGAGAGAAAGAAAGAGAGGCCGGATCTCTGAAGGGCCAGATTCCTGAGTTGCCCCTACAGAACATACAGCTTTTTATTTTTAGCAAAATGCATATGAAAATTGTGCTGTAAAGGTCTCTTTTAGTTTAACCCCTCCTGACAACTCAAAATGCGTGTATTTGCCATCCTCTCCCTTCTTCCTGTTTTTTATATCTGTAAGTGCTTCCTGATGAGGTTTAATTCCTTGGACAGGTGCCTCGTTGCCTACTTGTAACTATTCTCTGACCCTGCTTCAAGGGTCAGAGCAGGGTCAGAGAATAGTTGCAAGTAGGCAACGAGGCGCCAGGAAGCAATTAGCAGCAGGTGTCCAAGTTGAAGTTAATTTGTTTGTAACCCTTTTGTAAAAGGTTACAAAGAAATTAGGTTCAACTTTTGCACCTGCTGCTGTAACCCTTGCTTGGCTGAAAATTCGTCCCCGCTGATTCGCGGATTTTACTGCGATTTCGCGAGATTCGCGGATCGCGAAATCGCGGAAAATCCGCAAATTCGCCCGCGAAACGGATTTTACGCCCACCCTTAATTAGAAATATGTCATATTTAAACATTCACATTAGGGGCAAAAAATAATGATATCATTTGTCACCTGAAGATTCCAGTTGAGAAATTTGTATTTGGAATAGTATGTTTGACAGCGAATCTGTAGGAAAAGCCTAAAATAAACGTCTATCCTCAAGCATGTCAAAAGATCAAAACAGGCCAACAAAGTTTAAGGGACCTACCTAAAACGTAGTGTGTACAGACTTCGGTGGTGATATGAATACTTCCAACGGGAAAAAACCAGACACATGGAGTCTAAAAGAAATAAACGTACAACATTTTGAGTTCTAGATGACTCGTGTGCAATGCCTCACACACGGGATAGCATCTGTAAAAACTCCGTGGTTGGTAAACTTGCTCACTGAAAATGGAGACCTGTAGTGGTCTGCGTTATATATCTGCGTTGGAACGCGATTTGAGAGGAGTTCTACACCCAAGTTAAAAATGTCAGGGACACTGAGTTATTGAAAATATACCAAAATAGCAACAGCACCGGTTGATACATGTTTTTACTTAGAACAAACAGCTCTCAGAGTTGTTATTACATGGTGTTACTTTGAACATACAGTGCTCAGAACTTGATGTAGATAGCGGTCTCTGCTCCAGTTATATAAACAGACTCTCAAAAAACCGCAATGTACAGACTAACTAAGTGGCCGGAACTACGGTCAAGAGCCATGCATTGCTCTTTTCGAGATGAGTTCTAAACCCAAAATAAAAACGTAAGGGACACTAAGTTATTAGAAAAGTACCCTTATGACAACATCACCGGTTAGTAAATGTTTTTGCTAAGAACACCAAGCACTCGGAGCTGTTATTGCCTGTTAGTTAGAACACAGAGCGCTCACAGCTTGTTCTAAATAGCGGTTGTCAAAAATAAACTAACCAACAGACCGGACCTACTAACAAAAAAAAAACGGACCTAAGGTAAAGAGCCATATAGCGCTACTTACTTAAAGACCAGGCAGGCGACAAGATGTATCTTGATCACTTCGCGGAGAGGCTATGTCAGCCATCTTTAAAAACGCGGGGCTTATAAAGCCGGCACATCAAAAAAGGGGTAGCGAACTAGAAATAGGACTTCTACCGTAGGATATCCGAAGTGAACTAGAAAAAGGACTTGACTGCTCACTAAATGGCGGCCATCTTATGATGGACCAACACGTATTGATAGTGTTATGTATACTCAAAAACATCTGGGTGAAACATACTATTCCAAATACGAATTTCTCAACTGGAATCTTCAGGTGACAAATGATATCATTATTTTTTGCCCCTAATGTGAATGTTTAAATATGACATATTTCTAATTAAATATGTATGCGATTGTGCTAAAGAATAACTGTTGCATTCTAAGACATGCTTTACCCAATGCATCTCACACTGATGTGTGCTTAAACCACTGTCTAGTTTATTTATGTGACAAGTTTCTCATTACAAATTGGGTTGTATATATTAATAACAGAGGTCTTTATCTGGAAATGTGTAGTCAAGCGTTTACTCCTCTACATGCAAGAATTGAACAAAGTAGTGCATGTTTGTATCTGTAACTTGCCATATAGAACTCAAGGACATATTTGCTTAGTTTTGTCTACACTTTACAATTTAAGAACGAATATTGATGATCACTAATAGATGTATCATTAGTTTTTGTTTCTCTTAACTTCTCAACTGATTAGTACCAGGAAGGGGTACTATTCATGGGTTGAATGTTATTTACATTATCTTTCTCAGTTACACGTGAGAATTTATATATATGTATTGCTTTGGCATTTAAAAAAAAAAAAAATCAAGTTTAATAATGTAATATTTACTGTTTTTACTTAGGGGGTTTCTTTTACCTGCAATGAACTTCGTGGTCCTGATGATGGTCTTCATGACGGCAGCAGTATAAGACCGAAACGTCGACAGTTACATCATCTCCATCTACGCTGCATGTGCACAAGCACTCAACCATTATCAATTAATTTCTTTTGGTTGTTGCTATAAATTGATTGGAGTTGATGTTTAAGTTGTGAACTGATGAGTTGAAGTTATATATACCTCTGTTCACTACTTTGTTGCTTTTTAATTGTGTCTCCCTATACTTTGAATCACAATTTACTTTACTGAAATCATATAAAACTTTTTGAACAACATGCTTTTAACTTTCTCCGTGTTTTTCTCCTTCCAATGATTGATTTCTATTTTTTGTCATTTGTGATACCCTGTTGGTACATTGGAGTGTGATATTTAGAATACGACTCCCAACTGAGCTATTACTCTTTATAAAACAAATCCCTTTTAGCACCCCTTTGACCTGAATGAACCATTGCCCAAGCCTACAAGGGTGTATTGGGTTTCCCCTGTTACAATCACTCAAAACTAAAAGAACAGCTAAGACTTTCGACCCCAGTTTTCGATATTGATTGCAACACAGCCACACACCAAATTTCGAATTGGATACACGCAGCCACGGAAATAGCAGTCCCTTATAAAAACAAACCATCTAGGAGGATGACCCCATCCCAACCTTGGTTCTCGCATACACTAAAAATACAAAAACAGCACTGCAGAAATCTTGAAAAAAGATGGAGATCAACATACAAACAGGGACCAAAAGATGAATACAAAACCTCTCTAGCCATCTATAAAAAACTAATACTGACCGAAAAAAGCAAACACTTCACGCAAAAAATAGAATATGCAAAAAATTCTAGCAAATAACTCTTTTCTACAGTCAGAAAATTAAGTAGTATAAACAACTCCATGCCCATATAAATGAGCTCAAAATTTTGCAATATTCTGGGCCAGTTCTTTGTAGATAAAGTCTCTGCAGTATATGAATCCTTTAAGGGATCGTAGGTGGTCATAGACAAGCAGGTCGATCGACAGAAACAGGAGGAGCTTTCACCCCACATACAGGACCACTCCTTCCACTTTCAGCCATCGTCTATGGAACAGGTCCTCCAGGTGGATAGATCAACAAAATCTGGTTGTACATCCGATCCTTGCCCACCTAAGGTGGTGCGCCTCTTCGATGACCTACTGAGTGAGCAATTATGCTTACTTTTTGCTGAAATAATTAAATCTAATCACTTCCCCGACCCCTGAAAAACAGCTTCAGTACTACCTCTACTCAAAAAATCCAATTCAGACCCACAAGAACCAGGAAATTACAGACCGATTGCAAGAATCCCATTTGCCTCGAAAGTTCTTGAGAAGCTTCTGAACAGACAGCTGTCTCAATTCCTTACAGAAGCAAATATATTAGATCACTCGCAATTCGGTTTCCGTGCAGTGCACGGAACAGAGACTGCATTATTGATGGCAACAGAGGAGCTTAGGAGTATTCAGGATGCCGGGGGGAAGGCCGCCTTGATTTTGTTAGATCTATCGGCGGCCTTTGACACGGTAAACCACGACACTCTCCTCGCTCGTCTTGCGGAGGCTGGAGTGCACAGGACAGCCCAGTCTTTGCTAGCGTCTTTTTTATCTAAAAGGACCTTTACGGTAGAACTGGGAGCAGCCAAATCTAAAGCCTTCGATCCCCCTGTGGGTGCCCCAGTGGCCGTCATTAAGCCCCACTCTTTTCAATCTTTACGTGGCACCTCTGGCTGCTATAATTAGGAATTGTGGCTTTTTCCCAGTTTCATACGCAGACGACACTCAAATAGTGGTCTCAATCTCAAACAATGCCCTAGAGACAGCTACCAGGTTCAAACACTGTATGGAACAGATCACTTGCTGGATGCAGACAAACTGCCTCAAGCTGAACGGAGACAAGAGTGAAGTGATGCTGTTAGGTTCCGACCTGCAAACATGGTCCCAGGATTGGTGGCCAGATAACCTAGGTCACTGCCCATCTCCAGTGCACAAGGTAAAGAATTTAGGTATGCTCCTTGACAAAAAACTGTCCTATGATGCACAAACTAACAAACTGTCATCATCAATCTGGTTTAAATAAAATGTAAATCCTTATGTCTGGCCTATAAAGCCCTCCATGGGATAGGCCTGCAGTTCCTAAAAACCCACCTGGAAAGGTATCAGCCTACTAGGTCCTTGAGATCAAGTAATCTAAAGCTGATCCAGATTCCAAGATACAAACAGGGCAGGTGGGAAGGGAGAAGCTTCCTGCTGTATACAGAAAAGGCTTGGAATCAGCTTAAAATTTCAATTGATTGATTGATTGATTGATTGATTGATTGATTGATCGATTGAATTAAAAATAGCCCCTCGCTACTCTCCTTTCGGAAAGAGATAAAAACATGGTGATTCATCTCGGGCTAGTTTTGTTTATGTTGAGCAGCTCGGTCCCGTACTCTTCCCTTAGCACCAAGACGGCCATGGGCATTCGTTGCACTTTATAAATCCTCAAATCAAATCAATCAAATCAGATCCACTAAGTCCTCTAGAAGGTATCCTGTCTCTCGAGCCTCAGTATAGAGATCCTATAGTGGTTGTATGGGATAGCAGTCTGACAATGAAAAACTCCAAAGGGAACTCAACACTGTAGGTTACCACCCATCATGGCCATTAGGGGGGTAGAGTTATCTCCTTTAATGTGAGTCACCGTGGTACAGATGTGGCACTCTAATATTAAAAGGCCTTGGTCACCACATTCAGTGCCTAATCCACTGTTCAACCCGGTAGGCCCACTGGTAATAGTTTAGTTTTGTCTCAAATAACTCAGAGTCTTGAGTGTATCCAGGATATCCATAATACTTGGTCTAGAAGTATGGGAGCTCCTGAAATATATTAGGAGGCCATCTGCATACAAGGATACTCAGTCATCATGTGTATCGGACCATTTTAAAACCCTGAATTTATGCATTGGTCCCGACCAAATGTGCTAGGGGTTCCACTACCAATGCAAACAAGAGGGGTAACAATGGACATCCTTGTCACATGCCCCTCCCAATAACAAATTAATCAAACTAGAACACCCTGACTCTGAGTCGAGCTTGAGGTCATACGACAGATAACAGGGTGGCAAACCTCAGATGGTTGAGCAAAAGGAACCTGTAATTCCAGGGCACACAAACAAAGGCCTTCTCAAAATCAACAAGTAGAAAGGGCAACAGTTGCCTCAGCTGTCTTGCTACCACAAGAGCATTATGCTGTCTTTGAATATTGTGCCTCGTGGATCTGTGTGACAGAAAGCCACTCTGGTATTTATGGATCAAATCAGCTATAATTGTAGCTAGCCATGTCGACGGCCGGACTACAAACCATAATCGGGCCTGGCAAACAGCTCAGCCAGTCCTCTGAAGTGGGGGAGGCCCAGCTGTTTGCCCGGGCTTGCCTGTGTTTGATACAGGGGGCCGATATTGTAGTTACGCTGCAAAACCGGGCCCCCGTAACAAAAAACGTGGTCCAAAACTGGCCCCCACCCTGGCCACATACCGGTGTAACGCCTGGTGCCCGATACAGCCAGTCCGGCCCTGGCCGTGTCCCAAAGAATGCTAGCCATTATTTTAATTTCAATATTGATCTAAAAGATCGGACTGCAGGGGGAGTATACATGTGCAGGCTGGTCCCGTTTTAGAATAGATACATATGGGTCTCCACTAAGTCCCATAGAAGGAGTACCTTGTCTTGAGCCTCAGTATGGAGCACCAAGAGTGGTTGCATGATGTAGTAGTATGACTATGGGAAAAACCAAAAAGGAGCCAGTTTGGGTCCGGCTCTACCTCATGAATGAAAAATGGCCTCAGCAGTCTCATCTGTGGTGACGCGCACTTCAAGAGTTTGGCGCTGGGCAGTGCTTAGTTGTAGTAACTGAACATCAGAAACATAAGTTCAATCAATCAATCAATCAATCAGGAAATTTGTATAGCCCGCTACTCACCCGGAGGGTCTCTAGGCGCTTGGGGGGGAAGTTCCGCTACTGTTCGAACAGCCAGGTCTTGAGTTGCTTCCTGAAGGAGAGGTGGTCTTGGGTCAGGTGGTGGATTGGGAGGGAGTTACAAGTCTTGGCTGCCAGGTAGGAGAAGGATCTTCCTCCCATGATGGCTTTTCGGGTGCGTGGAACGGCGGCGAGGGCGTGGCTGGTAGACCGTAGCTGGCGGGTGGGAGTGTAGAAGGTCAGGCGGTTCTTGAGGAATCCGGGGCCCAGGTCGTGGAGGGCCTTGTATGTGTGGGTGAGGAGTCGGAACGTGATTCTCTTGCTGACGGGGAGCCAGTGCAGGTCTCTCAGGTGTTCGGAGATGTGGCTGTGTTGGGGGATGTCCAGGATGAGTCGTGCGGAGGCGTTCTGGATGCGTTGGAGTCTTTTCTGTAGTTTGGCTGTGGTTACGGTGTAGAGGGTGTTTCCGTAGTCCAGTCGGCTGGTGACGAGTGCCTGGGTGACTGTCTTCCTGGTTTCGGTGGGGATCCATCGGAAGATCTTTCGGAGCATGCGTAGGATGTTGAAACATGATGATGACACGGCGTTGACTTGTCTGGTCATCGAGAGGGAGGAGTCCAAGATGAAGCCCAGGTTGCGTGCGTGGTCCGTTGGCTTGGGTGCATTGCCCAGGGCAGGGGGCCACCGGAAGTCGTCCCAGGTAGAGGGTGATGATCCAAGGATGAGGACTTCCGTCTTGTCTGAGTTCAGCATCAGGTGGCTGTTCATCATCCACTCGGCTACGTCTTTCATCTCTTCGTGTAGGTTGGTTCTGGCGGTGGCTGGGTCGTTGGTGAGGGAGAGGATCAGCTGGGTGTCGTCAGCGTAGGAGATGATGTTGAGGTTGTGTTGGCAGATGACTTCGGTGGCCTCGCATCTGAACGGGGGGAGGCGGACTCTCTGGGTTCTTCCTGCGAGGAACGAGATGATCTACTCTAGTGCCTTGTCTTGGATTCCAACGTTGCTGAGGCGTTGCACAAGGGTGCGGTGGCAGACAGTGTTGAACGCTGCGGAGAGGTCCAGGAGGATGAGGGCCGCTGTTTCCCCGTTGTCGAGCAGGGCTCGGATGTCGTCAGTGGCTGCAATGAGGGCGGTCTCGGTGCTGTGGTTGGCTCGGAAGCCGGACTGAGAGTGGTCGAGGGATCCGTTTGTCTTGAGGAAGGCGGCAAGCTGTCTGTTGACGGTCTTCTCAATGACTTTGGCAGGAAAAGGGAGGAGCGAGATGGGGCGGTAATTCTTGAGGTCGGTGGGGTCTGCTGATGGTTTCTTCAGGAGGGCGCTGAGTTCGGCATGTTTCCAGCTCTCCGGGAAGGTGGCTGTGTTGAAGGAGCAGTTGATGATGTTCCGGAGTTGGGGTGCGATGACGGAGTCAGCCTTGTTGAAAATGTGGTGGGAGCATGGGTCAGTTGGTGATCCGGAGTGGATGGTGTTCATCGTGTGGATGGTGTCTTCGGTGCTGACCGGGGTCCAGGCGTGGAGGGTGGTGGTGGGGGGCGTCGGTTCGGTGGTTGGGTGCGTGGTCTGTGCGCCGAAGCTGTTGTGTATGTCGGCGATCTTGCTGTGGAAGAACGAGGCGAGTGAGTCGCAGAGGTCTTGCGAGGAAGTGATGTCGTTGTTTCCGGCGCTGGGGTTGGAGAGCTCTTTGACGAGGCTGAAGAGTGCGTTGTTGTCTAGTCGTTCCTTGAATGCTGTCTTCTTGGTGGTGTGGATCATCTGGTGGTGTTTGCGGGAGGCGTGCTTGAGGGCGGCCATGTTGTCTGTGGTCGGGTCTTTGCGCCAGGCTTTCTCAAGGGTGCGGCAGTTTTTCTTGAAGTTCCTGAGGTCGTCGTTGAACCAGGAGGCTTTCTTGCTGCTGGGCCTGCTGGGATGAGTGTTCAGAGGTGCGAGGTTGTCAGCGCAGTTGGTGATCCACTGTGCGAGGTTGTTGGCTGCTTGGTTGGGGTCCGTTGAGCTGGCGGGAGGGTTCTGGCTCAGTGAAGTGGTGAGCTGTTCTGTGGTGATCTTGTTCCAGCTTCTGCAGGGAACCTGTTGCGGGAGGTGGTGAGTGTGGCTCTTCTGAAGTTGAAGTGGACACAGCTGTGGTCTGTCCAGTGGAGTCCGGTGGCGTGGCTGAAGGAGATGTACTTGCTGGAGGAGAAGACTGGGTCAAGTGTGTGTCCAGCGTAGTGGGTGGGGGTTTTCACCAGTTGCTTGAGTCGGAGGTTGGCGAGGTTGGCCAGCAGGGTGGTGGTGTTGTTGTCATTGTTGTTCTCCAGGTGGAAGTTGAGGTCCCCTAGGACGATGTAGTCAGAGGATGCGAGGGCATGCGGGCTGATGAAGTCTGCGATGTCTTCGCTGAATTGTGTGCGAGGTCCTGGGGGTCTGTAGATGAGGGTGCCTCTGAGTGTGGTCTTGGGGTCGGTGTGTATCTGGAAGTGAAGATGTTCGGCTGCTGTGAGGGTGTCGTCGGAGTTGGTCGTGATGTGGATGGTGTTCTAGTGGATGATGGCGATGCCTCCTCCTGTCTGGTTGACGCGGTCCCTCTGGGTGATCTTGTATCCGTCCAGGATGGCGATGGCGATGTCTGGCGCTGAGGAGGCGTTCATCCATGTTTCCGTGAGGAAGGCGATGTCTGGAGATGTCGTGTCCAGCAGGTTCCAGAGTTCCACGGTGTGTCTGTGGACGGAGCGGGCGTCCAGCAGGATGCACTTCAGGTGGTTGCTGCTGGTGCTCGGTTTGGCGGGCGCGGTGCAGCTCCGGATGTAGGAGTATTTGCAGGATTGGCAGGTGAAGGGTCCGTGGGTGCGTCTTGGGGTGGCTTGGTAGCAGCCGGGGATCCGGCCGGTGTTAAGTGCGTTGAGTGTGGCGGCGTCGTAGGTCCGGCGGGCGGGATGGCATCTGCAGGGGCCAGAGCTTCTGGCGCTGGGCGCGGTCCAGGCGCGGACGGGCATAGACGAGCTTGCCTTTGGCGTGCCTTCGGCGCACAATCGGCGCACCCGCTGCGCTCATCCACTGCGCTCCCGTGCAGCAACCTCCATAAATGGCGAAGTGGGAGGGAGGAGCAGCTGGGAGGCGGGAGCGGGTTGCCAATGGGCGCATTACAGAATGAAAAAAGGGGGTGGGGCCGCAGGGGAGCAGCGGCGGGGAACGGGGACGGGGAAGCGGTGGGAAAGGACACTGGGACGGCGAGAATTCAAGGGCACAGAAGGCACAAAAATTACAATCTCAGGGGCACAGGCACAGTAGGCACAACGAAATACAAAGTCAGGGGCACGGACAGGCAAACAGCTTGCAGAACGGCAATCCAGGCACATGGCTGTGCGAGGCAGCAGCGGGGGGGGGGGGTCAAGGGTCCCGGCACTCATGGAGGGAGCTGCGCGGTGTGTGGAGCGACCGGCCCTGCATCGAGAAACCCTGTGTGGTTTCAGAAGTGAGAGATTCATGTTCAATGTGGATCGTGCATCTGTGTCTGTGTGTGTTGACCTGGAACCCAATTCAGAAAGGATCTCAAAACCTGGTTCTTCAACTGAACCATAGTGCCTGCAACAGATCAGCAGTCCATCCCACCAGCACCTTGAGACCCTTACTGGTGAGTACTCGTGTTTACAAGCAACTTGATTGATTGATTGATTGATCGACTCTTATTGCCCTGCTTATAAAGTCAGCACTGGGAAGCCTGTCAAAGTTCAAAGTTCAAAAAGTACTTTATTCGGTTAATAAGTAATAACCATAAAAGCAACAACATGAAATTTCATTTACACAGAAATGTAAAAAGGAGGCAGTTAAAATTCATCCAGACCAATTGATTTCCGCAATTTAAAAACATGTCTAAAAAATTCTGAGACTACTGCAACAACTAAAACTGTGTCCATTCTTTGAAACTCTAAAAATGCTGGGCGACCTCTATTTAAGTTCATTTCTTTGAGGATTGGGATAATAAGTTTCCTACACGGTAAAGTATGAAATTTACAAAAAAATAAAACGTGGATGTCAGATTTGGACGAGGATTCATCACATGGGCACGTATGTAAATCTTGCGACCACGAATTCATTTCTGGGAAATTCAAAAATCTAAAAACAATATTTAATCTGAAACGTGTCAAGAGGAATCTGTCATAATTGGACATAGGCAGAGTTAAATACGGCTGTAATTTATCACCAGTTTATAACAGCTGATGCGAGGGAAGCCTGTCAGAGTTACCTAGCTTCATCAATGTTGGTTTATTTGAGCGACAGAGTGACCTTTGTAGGATCATAGAATGTCTCCTCTGAGTGAGGCCTCCCTTGTATATTCAATTTCTATTGCCAGCACTGCCTGGTCTAGGTAGGTAATAATGTGTAATGTTGGGGATTTCTTTTTAGAAGCCAATTTCAAGATTATGGTTCCTCTCATTACTGCACCATATGTGCCCCAGACAGCTATGGCGCACTCCAGCAAATCCACATTTTGCTGGAAGAATTGCATCAAACCTTCCCAATACTCTGTTTATTTTGATGAGCTGTCAAGGATATGCCCCACACATAAAAATAGATGCCCCATACATGAAAAGACACTTTGGCAACCAGATGTAAGTGAGCTGTAGGAATCAGGCTATAGTCCATTTGGAAAAAGGTACTATGAACCTCTGAAAAGAAGGGCAAGCCTCCTACACCACAGTTATGATGACACCAAACATCACTAAGTCAGAATGATGCATCGAATGACCCCAGTAAGTTGGCATATAACATAACTCACATTGTGCCCTGCCTGGTCAAGTATAGTGTTCATTAAACCATTGAAACCCCTCCAAAAATAAATGAGTCCTGAAGAAGCAGACTATAGCACTGATTGACTGAGCAGTGTGTGGGATAACTGTGTGAGGGCGGCGGGTCATTTACCAAGCAATCAACGGTAAGAGATCCCCACAGGAAACCTGCCACCCAGAGGAATCACTCCATCCCATCCGGGGAAATTTGTTAAACTTGAAAGGGCCCTAAGATCTTCGAATAAATATTTTTGAAAAAATTCCTCACATTCGTACGGTCAAATTTGGCGATAGATCATTCTCTCACCCGGCGCCACCTTTCTGGAATAAACCTCCCATGTCCGTTTGGTTATGTGAGGATCAGTCTAAGTTCAAAAAGCTATTAAAAATGGAGCTTTTTAATGTTTCACCTTACTTCTCTGATGGTCATTGTTGCCAACCTGCTGTGTCCAGCGTCGAGATGCTCCTCTGGGAGTGAGAAGTGCGCGATAACAAGTCTAACAAAGTAACAAGTGAAGTGAAGACAAGTGTTGATAAGAACTGACACCCTCCCACATGCCCTATAGCAGCAGGGGATCAGCACTACTTGCTCCATAGATGGAGGCTGAGGAAACATGCATGAAGGTGGACCATAGGCAGGAGATGTCATGCTGAGCATATATCAGTAATAAAGGAATACTGTAGAGCCTAAAACATTCCCACCCCTCTGTGTTGACATGGTTTTTGGCTCTATTTAGCAGTGGTATAGACTTTAATCTTGCTCACATCTAGGATATGTATTCCTAGCTTATGTTGGCCCTTTTAAGCCCTTTTTCCAGACCTAGAAGAGGATAGCTGCTTAATATGATGATAGATCCCTTATTTTTGACTTTAATCTGTCTATTGCCTATTGGCTTTGACATACTTGCTTATAGTCCTGACTTTATATAACACATTGGTATGGTTTATGTAGGTATTCTGACAGAGCTAAGGGGTATTTCATCCTTTTCAGGCCTACAGGCCTAGAACTAGAGGGACTCCATGTTGATGAAGCTGAGAGGCTTGCAAGGGTAAAGGTAAAGTTTATAGTTAAAGCTGTTGTTCACTTGGAGAGAACCGGTCTGGGCCAGCCCTTATCGGTAGGCTGTATTATTCTCTGTGTCGAAGACACCACAAAAGGCTGGCCAGCTGGGTGTGTGTCCTTGATGCGAAGTGGTGCAGAGATCTGGTGGGCGGCAGGCTGATGGCTGGAACTTTCCATGAGGAAACAGCATTCTATATCAGTGAAGTGCAGAGGCGGAGTCAGGGAGTCGAGTGGAATTGGAGGAGCGGAGAGGAGTCGAGCTGGAGTGGTAGAAGAGTGAGGAGCTGTTGGAGTAGGCGAGAGAGAGTTCAAGCTAGAGAGAGCTGAGTTGAATTGGATAAGCAGAGAGTGTTGGTAGAGTTGGAGGAGTGGAATTGCAAGAGGAGAAGAGACAGGACATGCTTGGAGCAGAGAGAAGACAAACAGACAGTCAGTGAGCTGGAACTGAAGGAAGCAGTCAGAAGCAGTTACTTATCAGGAGGAGGTGTGAATAGCTGGAGTCTGAAGTAATGCCTTTTAGAAGAGACGGAGGAGAGATCGTGGATTAACCTGTGGGAGCAGCTTGAGTTAATTGGACATTGGCACAGAAACCTTGAAACAGAGTGAACAAGCTAGTGGAATGAACAGTATCAGAACGGCCGAAACTATTAGATTGAAGTTGGAATGTGGAGAGAGAGTTCGTGGGGGAGAGAAGTCCAGTGCAAAGTGATCAGCGCAGAGGTGTATCTAAGAGTGCAGGAGAGAGAGAGAGCCTGAGATGAGCCAAGACACAGACGAGAGAGGAGCCCAGATGACAGCTAGAACAAGACTTCACACTAATCAGGTGATAGCGCTCCTGTCATATTAGTTTACTTCACACTTACATCTTAATCTTATCTTTATTCCCTAGGCTTTTGTATTGCTAATCCTTTTCCTTGCAGCGGTGTGTTCTATCTATAGTCTTTGTCAGTTACATGTGGATGTGTCAATTATAATATGTATCTATATTGTTGTGATTAAACCAACCCCAGTTTATTAGTGAACTGACATGTGCCTTGTATTCTTGTTCAATCTGGGTAAATGTAGGTCCTAGTTGATGATTGTTTATGTGAACGGATGTTCAATCCCGATCAGGTAAGTGGTGATCAAATAAATAGGGAGCGAGTGAACCTTTGATGCCAAGAATAAGAGGTACGTTATATTAATTGGCTAACTCCTAATATTGTAGTAGCAAGCCCTTAGTGAATAGGAGAGAGAGAGACTTCCCAACATATAACTGAAGGTGTTCATAGGAATGTGGTCGTCGTTGATATACGGCCTTAATGAGAGCGCTGGGGAGGATTACCAGCGTGTAGGGCTGCCGGATTGCGGCCCGTGTGTAAATGAGAGCGTTGGGGGGGATTACCAACGTGGAGGTTTGCCGGATTGTAAACCGTTTGGAAAAGAGAGCATTGGGTTCTGCAGGCCCATGTGTAGACACACCGGATTGTGTGTCATATCTGCCCTGGGGTAGATTAGTCTGGGTCTGAGTGGCCGCGAGACTATAAGGTATGAGTGTGGTGTAGGGCATGGATATCCTTAGTAATCAGTGAGTATTCTTAGTATCCCTATAGATTTAGTGGTGTTTCTAATAATATGAGCTTGTATATTGCGAGTTCCCCATCCTCAGGTAGGTACCCAGGTGCCTGGATAGATGGTCCTGAGGAGGGATGTGGTTACGTTTTGGCTGGGTTAGAGGGGCCCCTAGGGGCGGATCCCATCTAAGCAGAAAATCCGGTTATTACACCCTCCTCCCCATACTTCGAACAATGAAGTACATGTCATACGTAACTGCGGCTGATGCCCTGTTTCCAGGTGGGATAGAAATCTTCTCCCCATTCAGAGTCTCCTCCACAGAACAAGAAATAAACTTAAAAACTCTCCATTCTAAAACAAAGTAAACATAATAACGGGGTTATGAAAGCATGCAGTTCTTAAGCACACCATTCCCTGGTCCGAGTGGTCTCTAACAACCTAATATTGACTGTTTGTTTAAATAAAGAGAGGGACTAAGGTGCCCCCAGTAGACAGTAATGTCCTGAGGAGCGAAATCAGAATATTTCATTCCAGTACATCTGTATGCATCAGGACCATTTCCCAGCAAAGGTGGCTGTATTAGCAGCATTAAAATCATGGGAGGGTTACATCCAGGTCGGTACCAGAGCGATACCTCACCCCAGCGGCGTGACCTTTTGCACCCATGTATGGCCTCAGGCAGTCTGTCTCCAGCGCAGAGGCCTGCCCACCCAGAGCATGTCTCTCTTCCACCTATCGCCAAGCAAGTTCTGGAGTCTCAAAGACGAATGATCAGGATTGGAGGAGAACCTTAAGCTTCACCAGAAACAGTGGCCTATATTTCAGTCCCATATTTCTCAGCTTTCGCGTGACAGAATCAAAGGTTGGACGGTGTTTTTGTACTTCGCTCGTATGGTCAAGAAAGGTGTTGTGAATGTCATGCCAGCCCCACCCTTTGTCCGCACAATGTGGAGGGCTAAGTCACATTCCAGAAAGTTCAGGAATCTGGCAATAATAGGTCTAGAAGAGCCCCCGGTTGCCGATGAGGCCCCAGGGCTCGATGGACTCGCTCCAACAGGTAAGCAGTAGGACATCTTCCATTTTGGTATAAAGGTCTCCAGCTGGGCAGTCAGGAAAATCTGGGATCCGCTCCCTCCACCCTCTGAGAACTCCATGAACCTCAGGTTTTTCCTGCAGGAACAGCCCGTAGCATTTGCCGCTTGTAGAGGAAGAACTTGCGTTTCAGCCAATAGCAGTGTCTGTTGGAATTAGCTCATTGACACTGTCCTGCAACTCGGATATTCTTGTCTCTGCTTCTGTGACTCATTCAACAGTGTTAAGGAGGTTCTATCACAGCATGGACATGTCAGCCTAGGCTTCACTAATGTTTGTCATAAAGGTGATCTTTGTATTACATATGGCCTGCAATACTGGGCTTAGAAGGCACTGAGGCACTTGATTTCTGCCTCTTGCTATCCACCCATCAATCTTTAGCTGGAGTCTTAATTTACAGAACCATGGGCTATGCCAGTCACTTTCTCAATTCTCTGTCCAACGCTGTGGCCCATTTGGCCTTGCGCTAAGCCCGTTTTATATTACTAGGAGACTTTAACCTCCATATGGATAAAATGGAGGTTATTGAGGTGGTCTCCTTATATGACATTATTTTATCTATGGAATTATGCCAATGTGTGTCCAGCCCACGCATCAAGCAGGACATGTGCTGGACCAGATTAAATGTCACTGTGCGATAGAAGGGAAAGCTCATCCATAAGCCTTAGCAGTCTCTGGCGTTTCAAGAGCTTTTCATAAAATCCAGGCAGAAGACCTCCTCAGAGCACTTGAGGAGAGAATGTCTACTTTCTTGGGTGATGTAAACCCCAATGCTGGTCTCTTATATAATTAGATTGGTGACATCATCCAGGAACTGGCGTCGGATATCCCATGGATTTCCCGCTGACCAAAGCCATCTTGCCCCTGGTATATAGATACTCTCAAAGAGTAAGAAACAGTGTAAGTTCCTTGAAAGACAGTGGCGGAAATCTTACAATCGTAACTCTAAGGATCAGTACAGGCTAGCCCTAACAGAATATTATAGGGAGGTTAAAATAGCGAAAAAAGTCTACCTGGAGGGCAGAATTGAAAGTGCTGGCAATAAATCGAGATAGATTTTCAAAATTGTGCAAAGGATTGTGTCCAATGAGGCTACCTCCAGATGCCAAGTACCCTCAGCTGAGTGGTGTGAACAGCTGGTGTTCTATTTTCATGGTAAGATCCTGAATATTCAGGCCAGCCTTGCTTCTATCACTAATCCCGAGGGGGGATGTGTGGGACATTGTGTCTTCTAGACTTGCGCAGGATTTCCCAGCGGCCCTCTCCAGATTCAACTCTATCTCCCAGGATGACTCGCTTACTGCTATCTGTGGCCTTTAGTCAGGCACTCTATCAGATACTTGCCCCACTAATGTGTTGGCGTTTGGGGCATGTGTCATCAATCCCCTAGCCAAGAATCTCTTGACTAAGTATTTGCCATCAGCAACTGTGCTGCAGGCCTGGCAGCAAACCAAAATCTTACCCTTGCTGAAAAAGCACACGCAGACCCAGGAGAGTTTTCTAACTACAGATCTATTTCTTTGCTTCCAGCCTTCTCTAACTTACTGGAGAAACATGCCAACTTGCAACTTTCTGAGTATCTAGAAAGGAATAACCTTCTACATCCAACCCAGTCAGTCTTTCATCCCCGTTTTAGCATGGAGACAGCTTTATTGGACGTGGCTGACTACATCAGGAGCGCAGTAGATGTCAGTGGAAAGGCACTGCTGATAATGGTAGATCTCTCAGCTGCCTACAATATGGTACCCCATTGCCATTTTCCTTTCCCGTATCCCATCTATCGCAATCGGCAGGAATGCTCTAGACCAGCTCACCTCATTTCTTGAAGATTTAGGTCAAGTGGTCTGAACCTTCCTTTCTTGTGTGGGTTGACGAAATGCATGTGGGAGTACCTCAAGGCTCCGTTTTAAGCCCCACTTTTTTTAATATCTACCTTAGTCCTCCTGCCTTACTCGCTAAGGACCTGGGAGCAAAAATAATCTCTTATGCTGAAGACACCCAGCTTCTGTTCTCCTGGGAGCAGGATGCAGATTTCCCTGGTGAAAAAAATCAGAACTTGTCTGTCAGCCGTCTTCCAGTGGCTCTCATACCATTAGCTTAAAAGCAATGCAGGACAAACAGAGTTTCTGTTTTTTGGAGTAAAGGCCCAAAAAACTGGCAGTCTTTCTGGCCTGCAGACGCTTCCTCACCCCCACCCCGTGCAAATTCTGTGACAAATTTAGGCATCAAATTTGATGATCTTCCCTCCTTTGTACCTCAGGTAAATGCTGTAGTAGGGACTTGCTTTGTACTCTTGCACGTCCTAGGAAAGTTTCTGCACTTTCTATCTTTCACTGCCAGGAAACAGGTGGTGCAAGCTGTTATAACTTCAAGGCTTGATTATGGAAATGCCTTGTATGTGGGCCTTCTGGATTACCTCATCAACAAACTACAGGAGGTCCAGAATGAAGCTGCCTGCACTCTCTTGGGACTGCCTTTGAGATCCTTCGTGTCTGCTCACTTGCGTGCATTGCAGTTGCTTCCTATAAAAAAGAGACGTATTTAAGACCCTGGTTTTAGTTCACAAACCTCCCCCCAGCACCTTGAGACCCTTACTGCTGAGTAGGCGCACTTTACAAGCCACTTGATTGATTAATTGATTAACTCTTATTGCCCTGCTTATACAGTCGGCATTGCGAAGCCTGGCAGAGTTTCCTAGCTTCATCAACTTGGGTTTGTTTGAGTGCCAGAGTGCCCTGTGTAGGATCTTAGAGTGTCTCCTCTGAGGCCTCCCTTGTATATTCAAGTTCTGCTGCCTGCACTGCCTGATCTAGGTAGGTAATATTGTGCAATTTGGCGGGTTTTTTAGAAGCCAATTTCAAGATTATGGTTCCTCTCATCACTGCACCATGTGCCCCTCATCCATATGTTTTCGGTCTGCCAATGCTTTTTTCGCTAAAATTCCTAGGATCTAACAATATACCTGCCTGGAATAAGCAGCCTCTTGAACTTATGCACCATCCCAGTTACCTCCGTGTTCAGAAAGAAACTAAAGACGTGGGCCCTTATTTATGAGGCCTTGCGTCAGTTTTGCGCCGTCGGTGCGTCACTTTTTGTGACGCACCAGCGGCGTAAAATATGCACCTTGTTGCGCCATATTTAAAAGGTGACGCATCTAGGTAGATGCGTCACTTTTTAAACCCCTGCGCCACATTATACCTGCGTCAGGTATAATGTATGCAGACGGGGCGTTCCCCTGCAAAAAGCCTCGTAATAGTGACGCAGTGAAATCTGTTAGATTTCACTGCGTCACTTTTAGGATGCTGTTGCGTCAAAATCTTGCGTCTGCCTCACAGCAGGCGTAAGACTGACGCAAGCCCTTTCACATGGGTGAAAGGACGCATTGCTGGAGTTGCGTCACTTTTGTGACACATTCCAGCAATGCGTCCCTTCTGCGCTTACAGATGCGTCAGAAATACTGACGTATCTGTAAGTCCTTGCGACATGATGCGTCATACATTAAATATGACGCATCATTGGTGTCGCAAGGAGTGCGCAGTGAAAAGTGACGCATCGCTGTTTTCACGCAGCGATGCGTCACTTTTTATAAATGAGGCCCGTGGCTTTTTAATCTAGCTTTAATCTGCTTTGGTCCCTGGTGTAGTGTTTACAGAAGTGCAGAGCGCCAGGTCATTCTTGGGAGTAACACTGCGCTAAACAAATGCCCTTTCATTCATTCTTTCATAAAACCACAAAAAAGCATTGGTCCTGCAAGGTTCTATTGATATCAGATGCATCTTTGCTAATGTGTCATTTAGTGGCATGTCTGTGCCCATGGATTGCGTGTACTTATCCATCTTTAACTGTGCAGAGACAAAGACCGATCTCTCCGTTCCACCCAGCACATCAGCGACCACTCAATTCTGCTTCAATGGTTAATTTCAGTCTTAACAAAGGTGAAAGATAAAGACCAACTCCTCGGCGGGGGCTGGATTTCCCTCAGCATCCCAAAATAAAGGAAGAGACTGTTGTTCCCGTACATGCAATTCAGGTGGTGGCAGCTCCTGTTTCCCACTGAGGGTACTGTGACAGTGTGGGGCAGTATTATTATTTTAGGCTCTTATGACATTCTAGGCACTGCTGGAATTGCGCTGACTGCTCCTGCATGATTTCGATGCAGGCGCCGATTTATTTTAAATAATTGCTACTTTGCACTTTGTGAAGCTTCGTTTTTAAAAACATTACTGCCAGATTATTTCTTACCTTTCTCTTTGGCCTCCCCTGCCCCGGTCCACCACGGCTGTTTGTGCCGATTGTGTGGAGGGCGGGGTGCCATTTTAGGTGTGTCCCGAAGCGCGGTTGGAACGAAGATAGCGGTCCAGCTGCTCGTGGGAGCATGCCATAAAGCGGCAGACTGTGCAGGGCTTGCTGTGGTCAATTCAGGTGGTGGCAGCTCCTGATTCCCACTGGGGGTACTGTGACAGCGTGGGGCAGTATTAATATTTTAGGCTCTTATGACATTCTAGGCACTGCTGGAATTGAGCTGACTGCTCCTGCATGATTTCGATGCAGGCGCCGATTTATTTTAAATAATTGGTACTTTGCACTTTGTGAAGCTTCGTTTTTAAAAACATTACTGCCAGATTACTTCTTACCTTTCTCTGTGGGCTCCCCTGCCCCGGTCCACCGCGGCTGTTTGTGCCAATTGTGTAGAGGGCGGGGCGCCATCTTTGGTGTGTCCCGAAGCGGGGTTGGACCGAAGTTAGCGGTCCAGCTGGTCGTGGGAGCACGCCATAAAATGCACATGTGCCCTCTGCGTGCAGAGGGCGCGCCGCTGGCCCGCCAAAGGTGCACCAAAGCTAAGCCCGTCTGCGCCTGTCCTTGCACCGGCAGAGCACAGTGCCAGAAAAGCTGGATGCAGCATGGCAAGGGCTGCGTCCGAAAGGAAATTTTACAACCGGGATACATTAATAAAGTTAGATACAACCCCATGCAATAGCAGTAGACATTGGGAGGTCCTACATAGTATGACAAGGCCCTGTCCCTCCTGTCACTTCCGCTTTCAAACAATGCAGCTCGATCCCACACCTCTCTCGGCATGAAAGACTAAAATTCATGCGCCTCTTTTTAATGCACGGTCGCTGGCTAAGCACGCAGCGGACATGCATGAGCTGATCATAGACGAACAAATAGATCTTCTGTTCATTACGGAGACTTGGCTGAATGATTCTTGTTTGCCAATGGGTGAATTAGCTATCCCACTGGGTTATAAGATAGTTAGGCTCGATCGTAAAACAGGTAGAGGGGGAGGCGTTGCAGTGGTTTTTAGAGAAATATGGTCTCTCTCGAAGGAGCTCACGGGGGAGATCATGGAAGGCGAAGCTCTGGAGTTTTCGCTGACCATATCTCCTCATTTTCCATTGGGTGGCGCCTTGGTGTACCGCCCCCGGGCCCGCCGGGCACCTTCCTCAAATCCCTTGATGAGGTCATTGCCTCGCGTGCGCTCCGGTTCTCCAAGTTTTTGCTGCTACGTGACTTTAATATTCATTTGGGGAACTTGTTGGCTCCAGGGATGAGAGACCTGCTGGACATATGCAATCTGACCCAGCGGGTCCGTGGCTCTACTCACAAATGTGGTCACTTAATAGATATAGTATGCCCCAAATTTGAGCTCACCGGGCTGGTTCCCCGGCCTGTCACTTGGTCGGACTATTTTCTGATCAGATTTTCTTAGGACATTGGTAGCCCCTCCCCACTCTCCATCCAGGCATCAGGACAGCCCCCTAAGAAGATCAATATCCTGGCCTTGTCCAGAGTTCCGTCTTTATAGCTCCCGGATGAAGCCCCTGATCTCGATGGAGCTGTAGAGAGGTTCTCAGACTGGATTAGCCAGGCTGTCGACTCTCTCCCTCAGTCTTCCTCGAGAGGTGTACCGCGTGGCGCTCCCTCTAAACCGTGGTTCACCGACTCCTTAAAAGCACTGAAGCTGGGATGTAAAAAATTAGAGCGGGGCTGGCGTCAGGAGTACTGTCCTCGCCCCAAGGTGGCACTTCGCACCCCCAGAGGGATTACTATACAGCCATTAAGAAGCTAAAGACAACTTCTTCGCAGAAAGAATATCTAAAGCCAATAATAACAGCAAAGACATTTTTGCCATTGTCCGTAGCTTCCTGTCACCTGCTGCTGAACTATCCACCCCCCTATCTCCTCTCAATGTTGCGACGATTTATCCACCTTCTTCATTGCTAATATCCAAAAGATACAAGATAGTCTACGGACGACCCCCTTGCACAATGTTCTTCACCTGTGCCCCCCGCCCTGTGCATTAATGCACATAGCCAGCTCTTCTCGCACTTTATACCAGCAGAGGAGAGTGATGTTTTAGCCATTCTGAAATCACTGAAATCAGGCTCGCCTGCGGACCCCTGCCCTGCGAGGGTCCTGGGTGGGGTGGCGGAGATAGTCTCTCCTGAGGTAGTGGTGCTTGTTAATGGCTCACTTCAATCAGTAGAGTGCCCCTGCAATGGAAACACGCCAAACTCCTCCCTCTCCTCAAGAAGCCCTCAGCTGAGCCCACTCTCCTTTCCAACTATCGCCCCATCTCCCTTCTTCCGGCCTTACCTAAGATATGCGAAAAGGTGGCCTTTAGACAGCTGGAGGGATTTGTGGAATCTTCCGGTACTCTCCACCCGGCTCAATCCGGGTTTAGGACATCCTTTAGCACCGAGACAGCGCTGGTGGAGATTACGGAGGCTATCAGGGAGTGCCTGGACGCGGGCGGCAGGGAGGCTCTGATTTTGTTGGACCTCTCTGCCACCTTCGATACGGTACCCCATCCCCAGCTCCTTTCCTGCTTGTCTGACATTGGCATTACTGGTATGGCCTGGGATTGGGTTAAATCCTTTTTGGACAACCGCTCCCAACAGGTGTGGATGCCTCCTTTCTCTTCATCTGCCAGTAAAGTGTCCACAGGGGTTCCTCAGGGGTCCACTCTGAGCCCCCTACTTTTTAATATTTACCTATCACCCCTGATTTATTTGGCAGAGAAGCTGGGTGCCAAAATCATGGCTTATGCCGATGACAGCCAGCTCCTCTTTACCTGGAAGTGCTCTGATCTTCAAACCTACGTGGCCCATCGGTGGCTGTCGTCAGTATTTTCTTGGTTGGCACAGGCAAGCCTTAAGTGCAACAAAGACAAATATGAGGTGCTCCTCTATGGCCAATTCCCTCCTGCTTTTAGAGAATCCGTCTGGCCTCCGGGGTACCCATGCCCCAATCGGGATAGTGGTGTCATCAAGAACTTGGGAATTTGGTTCGGGGACGACTTGAGCTTTCATGAGCAGAGCAAGCGACTCTCAGGGGTTCGCTTTCACACGCTTAAAGCCTTGAGGAGGTTTTTTCCCCTGCTCCCCCACTCTGCTAGGGAGATGGTGTCCAGGGCGCTTATCTTATCGCGTCTGGACTACGCCAACGCCCTTTACATCGGCATACCGGGGTACCTCCTAGGAAAGCTGCAGGGTATTCAAAATGCAGTTGTCAGGCTCCTGTTTAACATCCCGAGGAGACTGAGCGTACGTCAGCAGCTTAGCAATTTACATTGGCTTCCCGGTGCCCAGCGAGTGCGCTACAAAGCTCTGACCATGACACATAAGGCACTCAACGGTCCAGGTCCTGCCTATATTAGTTCATGGTTCGCTTTTACCTTCCTAGCCGTCCTCTTTGCTCCGTCCTCCAATGCCGGCTGGTGGTCCCTAGATTTCGACGCAAGCGCGGCTTGGGGGGCAGTCCTTTGTGGTAAAGACAACCACCCTATGGAATGCTTTGCCAGATGACCTTCGGCATATTAAGGAACTCTCTATCTTCAAAAAACTCCTTAAAACTCATCTGTTCAAACAATCGATCTAGCTCTTCTGCCTTTCTCTGTCACCGTTCTCCTACGCGCCAGGACACTCTTGAGTAGCAGGATGCAATATAAATCCCCTTATAACATAACATAACATGCTCATTGGGCATCACAGAAGAGTCAGTCTGGGTTGCAAGGGCCTCCTGGGTCAACCCCACGGTGCACAATTTAAAATTTAAGGTGGGGGTAGAACTTATGGCCTCACAGCACCAACATATGCCACCACAACCTGGAGTCATATCCTCCCTCTCTACCATCTCAGAAATATAGAGACATTGTACACCAGCAATAAACACATTGTTAAGCGCCCAATGTGTGGAATCACCCTGAAAAATACAAGTCCTTGGCCTTCTAGTCAGCAACCGCCAAACCCCTGCACAGCAGCAATTTGTATGCCCTGGTGTGAGAAATTGTTTTTTTTGGCCGATACCCTCCTTAAGCGACAACAAACTATCCCTATTTAAGTGAACCACAAAAGTCACTAAATTACCCTCTGCTTAACCCTCTGGTACCCTGGTACAAAAGCTGTCAGGCTTAATTTAGAGGACACGTGTTAAGAATTCATGCAACACACAAACATAAATAAAGTGAAAACACAGCACAAGAAAAATATCACACCAATATATACGAGTAGAGTCAAATCTAATAAATAAAATGAGATCAATATGACTAACATCCTATCAGTAGTACCGGAGATATGCAATTTGAAAGTCATAGGTAAGTATAGCGCCTAAAGTACACTACCAGATGTTAGGTGGTTATGCTGGTCTGGGGGAAAGTCACAAGTTCAGGCCGACACAGTGGTGTGCAGGAGGGATACAAGGACCAGGTTAGTCTCACTGAAAAAGTTATCTCCACATACGCCTGCATGAAATGTCCAGTTCACGATGGAGGAGGTCGCGAGGAGCACAGAGAGCATTGTGCATGAAGATCCTGTCAGGCATTGTAGACGGTTGTTGCTGGAACTTCGCTTTGGTGGTCACCGTGGGCTGTCAATGCTGTATCAGGAAGTGCAGATCCGATGTTGCTGTTCATCTCTGGTGGTGGTTGTAGATCGTAGAGTTAGGTCCACCGGAGTTTCACGTCTCAGCATGAACAGTCCTGTTCATCTCATGGTCTTAAAGACCCCAAAATGTCAGGTTCTCTACTTTTCTTCAGTGAAGGAACTCAACTGATGACAGCCAAGGTTCCAAGACCTGTGGAGCCACCTCTTGGGGATCAGGAACTCACTCCAGCACAGGCCAGTAGGGCTCAGACAGGTCCAGACAGGTCCAGTGAAGCAGGTCAGCTGGACAGTTTCAAGGAGGTCTCTGGAACTGTAGCTCAGAACAGGAGGTCAGCTACCTGACCCTTGGAGCCACTCTGCCTGGGATAAAGGAAGCATATGTACTCTTTCTTCTCAGAGAGTTTGCCAGGCCTCAAGCAGCGGGCACTGCTCGGACAGCAGGGCAGTCCTTCCTCTATAGTGTTCCCAGGTACAGGAGTGGACTGAAGAGTTGGTCTGAGGGTCCAATATTTATACCTGATGCTAGCTTTGAAGTTGGAAAAACCTTCTCGACTTCCCCTCATATCTGGTTCACGGATTTCCATTATCCCCTGCACAGGCTTCACGGGCTCTGGGGTAACAATAGGCTGGGGTTCAGGTTTTTGTGAGTGTGCTGAAGGCAGCCCCTTTGTAATGTAACTGGGGCAGAGGCCAGCTCCACTCCTCCCATCCTGTCAGGACGGTCTATCCTGCCAACACTTAGTTCTCCTTTGTCTCACTGTCTTGGAGGAATACACAAAGGCCAATTGCCAACTACACTTAACCACGTGACCAGGGACACATGCTGCTGGCACCAAATGGTTAGGTAAAGAAAATGCCAACATTCTAAAAGTTTTTATAGTTAAGGAGGTAGGTCCCGGGACGTGGGGTAGGCTGGACCATACACAATTTTTTGGGAAAACAAGTGCCACCCCCACCAATTCTCAATGCTCTCTACTACGAGCAGACAAATCAAAAGTGAATTTCAGATTTGTTCGGTATATTTATTTTTACCTTTTACTTTAGAAGTTTCAACATATACGCTCAGACGGGTTGTCTGAGAAAGATACTCAACATGTAACAACGATTATACAATAATGTAACCAAAAGGAATATACATCACAACAAAAGTTACAAAAACACGCAATCAATATAATACACCTTTCAAATTAGTGAATGGTCGTGTTGGAACATTCGATCAACCAATTGGAACATTCAATAAACCAAAATCAATATATCAACTCAATGAAAGAGACACGTTCAGGAAAGACAATGGAAGAATATAAACATATTAATCAGTAATCAGTAAGACTCAGAAATAAATTCTGTATCCCTCGTAAAAGGTGTTTATGTTAAAAAGAAAGACAAAAGGAGAGCAACATGTCACCAATTGTTTTCATTACCAGGGTGACTGCCCCCACTGCCCCTCATGGCCCTTTCAGTACCTGACAGTGACTCCGAAGGCCTTATCTCGGGGATCTGTTAGCACCAGTGTTTGTAGCGGGACCTTGTTATCTGTAAGATAACATCAAGCTTAGAATGCGAACAAACAATGTACTTTAAGTTTGTGCACACGCGGGCGAACCCGCGAAACATAAAGGAAAAATTCCAGATTCATACCTCGGACAGTAGCAAGTGTTTTCTCCCTGTCCCTTTCTAGTTCAGGTGTCATATGGTTCCTTATTTAACCTGTAAAGTGCGAACCAAAATCGCCACACTCTTGCTCAAAGTGAATGCAGACCAGGAACACCGGAAAGGTCCTGATGTCCCAAACACCACAGGGCCCAAGATGACAGTGGGCTGACTGTAGGGAGGCATGTATTAGCAATTCTGTGTGTGCGGTGCAACTTCAGTTATTATGCCAAACCCATTAGTGGTCATTTTAGTTAATATGCTACCCTTTGCATGGTTGCTCCCGCCCCCCCTCCTCTTTATCATATGATGGTACAGTCTCCTGGACAGCCGGCGCTCACAGTAGAATGTTGACATTGTGACCCGGCTTCCAGGTTGACAAGCTGACGGCATTTGTTAGTGTTTATCTTATACAATAAAGAACCCAGTAAATCAATTGGGAGTTTCTCTTTACTACATTTAGTGCTCTGGAGGGCATGGTGACCATGAGAATTTCTTTTAAAGATAGGCACACAGTAGGAAAAGTGTATGTGTCCACGAGAGGGTCGACCCTATTGAGCTGGAAGCATCAGAAGCAGTTGGGGATCACTCTGGACCCAAATAACAAAGAACAAGTGTTGTTAATTGACCCGGAAGGAATCTCAGAAGATCTCACCAAAGAGTTCAAGAATGTGTTCAGTGACAGATTGGGAGTATTTAAAAACTACATGCACAAGATTGTGCTAAAGGAGGGGGCAGTACCAGTGGTACACAAGACAAGGTCCATACCTTTGCGCATGAGAGAGCCCCTCCAACAGGAACTTCAGAGGTTAGTCAAGGAAGGAGTCATCAAAGAAATTGAGAGCTCGGCCTGGTTGGCCCGATAGTTATCATGGCCAAAGATAAAGGTAACAGCATAAGACTCTGTGTGGACCTGAGAGATTTGAATGCGAACATTCTGGTGGACAGATTTCCTCTTCCCAGAATAGGGGAAATGCTGAGCACAATCAGGGGGGCCAAGTATTTCAGTGTACTAGACCTGTCTTCTGCTTATTATCAAATTAAACTCCACCCAGATTCACAAATACTAACGGCATTCACCACCCCGTTTGGTAATTTCAAGTTCCAGAGAATGCCGTTTGGATTGGCATCGGCGGCTGCGTCTTTTCAAAGAGTCATGCAGCATGTGTTAAAAGACTGTAAGAACACGATCTGCTTCCAAGATGATATATTGATCTTTGGAGGATGCGAAGAAGAACACAATGAAATGGCTAAAAAAGTATTGGAAAAGTTGAAGGATGTAGGTTTTACCACCAAGCCATCGAAATGTAAATTAGGAGTAAGTTCAGTGGACTACCTTGGGCACACACTATCCGAGGACGGCATCAAGCCAAAGCATGACCTTGTGAAGGCGGTGGAAGACGCGCCCGCACCTAAGAGTAAAGAAGACGTACTCTCATTCCTAGGTCTTGCGGAATATATGGCCAAGTTTATTAAGGATTTTGCGATGGTGTCGCAGCCCCTAAGAGACTTGATAAAGAAGGACAGTGTCTTTGAATGGGGAAAGGAACAAGAAAGGTCCATGAAGTCCATAAAGAAAGCGATAAGTGAAGCCCCATACATAGGGAAGTTCGACCCAAATGCTGCAACAATCATCTCCACGGATGCCAGCAACAGAGGTGTAGGGGCAACACTGACGCAGAGAGAAGGTAACAGGATCAACGTGATAGCCTTCGCATCAAGAACCCTCACAGTGTCGGAAAAAAATTACTCTACCATAGAGAAAGAGGCTCTAGCGGTATATTGGGCAATTCGTCACTACAAGTTCTTCATCTGGGGAATACCATTTGAGGTTCAGACTGACCATAAACCTCTTGTCTCACTTTTCACCAAGAAGGACATGGAAAGCATGACACCCCGGATAGCAAAATGGGCAGTAGGTTTGCAAGCCTACAACTTCAGAGTGTCTTACATTCCGGGACAACAAAATAGAGTCGCTGATTTCCTTTCAAGAGCACCCGCAGATGGAGAAGAGGTGGAAGAAAGGGAGAGTAGTTCCATTCTGGAGGTTCACCTAGCGGCAGTGGAAAGAGTATCATGGGAAACCCAGATGGCAAGTGATGAAGTATTGAAGAAGGTGAAGAGGCATATACTCACTGGATGGCCTAAGAAATGCAAGGACATCGAAACAGAAATCCAGCCATATTGGAACGTGAGGGAGGACTTGTCAGTGGAGGGTGATTTCATTCTGAAGTCAGGGAAATTGGTCCCACCTGAGGCCTTAAGAAGTAAAGTAGTGGAACTGGCTCACGAGGGACATTTAGGCAGAAGCTTGTGCAAAGCCAGACTTCGAGCAGACTACTGGTTTCCTACCATGGACAGAGAAATGGAGGACAAGGTACGTGATTGCTAAGCGTGTTCCCTGAGTGACAAATCCAAGATCACGAGGAGAGCACCTTTGTCTCCTGTTGAAGTTCCGGAGGTGCCGTGGAGCAAGCTAGGCTTCGACATAGCGGGTCCTATCCATGGCAAAGGGCCTCAAGATTGGTACGTATTGGTCCTAGTAGACTACTTCTCGAGCTGGGTAACCTGCAAGACCGTTCACAACGTGGGCACCAAAGTCATAGTGGATTTCCTTAAAGAGGTGTTCACACTAGAAGGCATACCCTCAACACTGAGTGCAACTGATCTCAGAGGAGATGAGGGATTTCCTCAAAGACTGTTCAGTGACCCATGTCCGCACACCGCTGTATTGTCCCAAAGCCAACGGGAAGGTGGAAAGAGTCAACCGATTGTTGAAGGAGTGCATACAGTTGGCCAACCAAGCGGGGGAGAACATAGAGGAAGCCATAAGGGACAGGTTGTGGGCATACCACACCACGCCGAAGAATACCACAGGATGCACGCCCTTCGAGTTGCTGAGGGGAAGAAAAGCTGGCACCAAACTCACACCCGGTTGGATGGGGAGAAGACAAATAGAGGAGACCGATCATAAGGAGATCAAGAGAAGAATCGAAGACAGTCAAAAGAAATACAAGGAATGGTATGATAAAAAGTGGGGAGTGAAGGAGAGGGAACTTCAGGAAGGACAAGAAGTCAACGTGAAGAAACCAGAGAGACAATGGAGAGGTGGAAGCAAGTTCTATGCCCCCAAGACTATCCGGCGGCTGAACAGGAACTCGGTAGTGGTAGACGATGGAAGATTATGGAGTCTTGATCGTGTGATTCCAGCAGAAGGAGGAGAACATCGGGCAGTGATGGGAAGAGCGGGAGGTAGAGATATCAGTGAGACCATCAGAGTAGACAGAAGGGGTGACAGACCTAGGACCTCACCGCAGTGGCACAAACAGTACATAAAGAGATGACACAGACACCAGCCACAGGAGTCCTGTAGCACCCGCTGCGGGATATCCTTTCTCATCCTGTTTTTCCTTAAGGGGGAAGATGTGTTGTAACTTCAGTTATTATGCCAAACCCATTAGTGGTCATTTTAGTTAATATGCTACCCTTTGCATGGTTGCTCCCGCCCCCCCCTCCTCTTTATCATATGATGGTACAGTCTCCTGGACAGCCGGCGCTCACAGTAGAATGTTGACATTGTGACCCGGCTTCCAGGTTGACAAGCTGACGGCATTTGTTAGTGTTTATCTTACACAATAAAGAACCCAGTAAATCAATTGGGAGTTTCTCTTTACTACAACATGTCCCCTTCCAACCTCAGGTCAGTGCAGACCCGCACCAGACAGCAGATTTTTCTCAGAGCTGGCAGCGACTGTGACAGGGGATGTCCTCAGGAGCACAGGGGAAGAGAAGAATGCCGCACATTTTGGAATATTTAGGCTGGTGTAGAGCTGATGTATAAATTAATGCACGGGAAAACGAGTTTTACTAACTTAGGACACCTTTGCTCTGCCGTCCACCTTGGATAGTATACCACGTGCTATTATTTTGCTGTAATAAATGATTTTAGACTTTGCTATGAAGTACTGAGAATTTTCTGACTACAATGAACGAAATGCACTTTCCCAAGGACAAGTTAGCTGTCACAGATGGGATAACATAATATGTAACGGATCATGTTGTATGTGCCTACTTTGATAACACTTACGTTCAGTGTAGTCAAATGTTGAGAGAATCACTGTATGGATTCTGTACTAAATGTTTCTTTTTGCTTGTTTCTTATTGGTGAAACGCGGTACAAAAGGGGGTGGTAATGGACGGAGCATCTGAACCAATCAAACACTCACACCCAGTCAAAAGATCTGGGTTTAATTCATCACCGTTCTTTAGCCCACTCAGCCACCCCAATTCAGACATGGCTATATGCAAATCAGTCTGACCCTGTGCCTCATGGGAACAGTCCAGCCCGAACTGCCAAACCATGCCTTCCCTGGACAGGAAACAAGCTTCCGAGGACCAGTTTCTGGCATTCCAGCCGTCTTCAGCCCGGCTTGCTTGAATCCAGTGGCAAAGTGAGCAAGGGACTCACGTCTGAGCATACCCTGCCACACTTATGGTGGCCAAAAGCGGTACAAAAGGGGGTGGCAATGGACAGAGCATCTGAACCAATCAAACACTCACACCCAGTCAAAAGATCTGGGTTTAATCCATCACCGTTCTTTAGCCCACTCTGCCACCCCAGTTCAGACATGGCTATATGCAAATCAGTCTGACCCTGTGCCTCATGGGAACAGTTTCTTTTTGCTTGCTTCTTTTTGGTGAAAAGCCTGTGTACCCGAGACGGTCGCTCCACCACGCTCCCTGAGACAGCGCTTCTCCTCCTAGCGCCTGGTATGGTAGCCTGCTCACTCAAAAACTGTGCTCATTTGCGCTGCATTGCTGGGATATTTGTTGCCTGATATATAATTGCCAATTGTGCTCATTTGCCCTGCATCGCTGGAATAGTGAGAATCAATTTTTATATGCTCATTGGTGTTAATTTATGACCACATCGCCTGCAATAGAATTTATTTGTGCCGCTTGTGACGCTAGCACTGCCCAGATCTCTGCTTTGCTTCGGCTGTGCCCCTGTTTCACTTTCTAGTTGCAGCCATTTTGTTGTTGTGACCACTCCCGTCTCTCCTCCCCGCTCCCGCCTCCCAGCAGACCCTCCCTCCCACGGATAGAAGGCTCGCCCGTCCTAACTAGCGCTGTGACCATCTGGGCTCGCCCCGAGACGGTCGCTCCACCACGCTCCCTGAGACAGCGCTTCTCCTCCTAGCGCCTGGTATCGTAGCCTGCTCACTCAAAAACTGTGTTCATTTGCGCTGCATTTCTGGGATATTTGTTGCCTGATATATAATTGCCGATTGTGCTCATTTGCGCTGCATCGCTGGAATAGTGAGAATTAATTTTTATATGCTCATTGGTGTTAATTTATGACCTCATCGCCTGCAATAGCATTTATTTGTGACGCTTGTGACGCTAGCACTGCCAAGATCTCTGCTTTGCTTCGGCTGTGCCCCTGTTTCGCTTTCTAGTTGCATCCATTTTGTTGTTGTGACCACTCCCGTCTCTCCTCCCCGCTCCCGCCTCCCAGCTGACCCTCCCTCGCCCCCGCCCCCTCCACTACCCATTTATGACAGATGCTTTTCCGCGCAGCATTCACGCGCAGCGGTCGCGCCCCAAAGGTGCGCCAAAGGTAAGCCCGTCTACGCCTGTCCGCGCCTGGACCGCGCCCAGCGCCAGACCCCCTGGTCCCCGCAATAGCCACTCCTCTCACTTAACATATGACGCCACTACTCTCCTTGCCCTTAACCCCGGACGCTCCCCACAATGCTGCGCAGCGACCCCAGGACACACCCACGGACCTTTCGTCTGCCACTCCTGCAAGTTCGCCTGCATCAGAATCCATGCCAAATCCTCCTCCTCCAAACACAACTCCGACTCTAACCACCTGAAGTGTATCCTGCTGAACACCCGATCGATCCACAAACATGCCACTGAACTCTGGGACCTACTCGACAATACATCACCGGACGTAGCCTTCCTTACAGAAACCTGGATGAACGCCTCATCAGCGCCCAACATCACCATAGCCATCCCGGACAGCTACAAGATCATCTGAAAAGACCGCAGCAACCAAACAGGAGGAGGCATCGCCATCGCCCATAAGAACACCATCCGAATCGCCAAACACCTTCACTTCCAGATCCACACCGACCCCAGGACCACACTTGAAGGCACCCTCATCTACAGACCACCTGGAACCCGCACACAATTCAACGAAGACATCACTGACTTCATCAGCCCACATGCCCTCACCTCCGAGAACTACATTCTACTGGGAGACCTCAACTTCCACCTGGAAAAGAATAACGACAGCAACACCACCACCCTTCTGGACAACCTGGCCAATCTCGGACTCAAACAACTTGTTGACACCCCCACCCACTTGGCTGGACACACGCTCGACCCTATCTTCACCTCCAGCAAACACATCTCCTTCGAGCACACCACAGCTCTCCATTGGACGGACCACAGCTGCGTTCACTTCAGCCACAAAAAGACCACGACCCACATCCCACCACAACCTATTCCTCGAAGAAACTGGAACAAAATCACCACCGACCAACTATTCACATCACTTAACCAAAATCCCCCCGCCATGTCATCGAACCCAAACCTAGCTGCCACCAAACTCACACAATGGATCACCCACAGCGCTAACGAATTAGCACCCTTGAAAAACCACCAGATCAAACCAGGTAGCAAAAATGCCCCCTGGTTCAAAGAGGACCTCAAGAAATCCAAGAAGTTATGTCGTACCCTCGAGAAAACCTGGAGAAAAAACCCAACCACTAACAACCTGGCCACCTTCAAGGACGCCACCCGCAAACACCACCAATTGATCCGATCCACCAAGAAATCAGCATTCAAGGATCGACTCGACAACAACGCCAAAAACAGCAAGGAACGTTTCAACATCGTCAAAGAATTTACCAACCCCTCCGCCACCACCAACGACATCACTCCCTCCCAAGACCTCTGCGACTCTCTATCCTCTTTCTTCCACAACAAAATCGCAGACATTCATAAAAGCTTTGAAAACCTGTCTGAAGAACAACCCACTCCACCCACATCCGAACAAATACAGCACTCTCACAACCTTTACGCCTGGAACCCAATCACCACTAAAGACACCATCCGTCTGATGAACTCCATCCACTCAGGTTCACCAACTGACCCATGCCCCCACCACATCTTCAACAAAGCAGACTCCATCATCGCACCCCATCTCCGCAATGTCATCAACTGCTCCCTCAACTCCTCTACCTTCCCAGAAAACTGGAAACATGCCGAACTCAGTGCCCTACTGAAGAAACCCACAGCCGACCCCTCTGAACTTAAGAACTACCGCCCCATCTCACTCCTCCCCTTCCCGGCCAAAGTCATTGAGAAAGCCGTCAATAACCAGCTCGCCACCTTCCTTGAATCCAACAATTCACTCGACCCCTCACAGTCCGGCTTTCGAGCCAAACACAGCACTGAAACCGCCCTCATCGCTGCTACGGACGACATCCGATCGCTACTGGACAACGGAGAAACAGTTGCCCTCATCCTACTTGACCTCTCCGCCGCCTTCGACACAGTCTGCCATAACACCCTCATACAACGCCTCAGCAACGTCGGAATACAAGGAAAAGCGTTGGACTGGATCATCTCGTTCCTCACCGGAAGAACACAGAGAGTCCGCCTCCCCCCATTCAAATCAGAGGCCACCGATGTCATCTGCGGCGTACCACAAGGATCATCATTCAGTCCCACCTTCTTCAACGTGTACATGAGTCCCCTCGCAACCATCGCGCAACAACACAACCTCAACATCATCTCCTACGCTGACGACACCCAGCTAATCCTCTCCCTCACCAAAGACCCCAACACCGCCAAAACCAATCTACACGAAGGAATGAAGGAAGTAGCCGAATGGATGAAGAACAGCCGTTTAAAACTGAACTCGGACAAAACGGAAGTCCTCATCTTAGGATCGTCCCCCTCTGCATGGGACAACTCATGGTGGCCACCGGCCCTGGGTACAGCACCCATACCTACTGACCACGCACGTAACCTGGGCTTCATCCTAGACTCCTCCCTTTCGAGGACCAGACAAGTCAACGCCGTTTCATCATCTTGCTTCAACATCCTACGCATGCTCAAAAAAATCTTCCGCTGGATCCCCACCGAAACAAGAAAAACAGTCACCCACACACTAGTCACCAGCCGACTAGATTATGGCAACACCCTTTACGCCGGAACCACAGCCAAACTACAGAAAAAACTCCAACGCATCCAAAACGCCTCAGCCAGACTCATACTGGACATCCCCCGTCAGGCCCACATTTCCGGTCACCTGAAAGATCTCCACTGGCTCCCCGTCAACAAGAGAGTAACTTTCTGTATAATCACCCATGCACACAAGGCCCTCTACGACCTAGGACCCTAATGCCTCAACAAACGACTGTCCTTCTACACACCCACCCGCCAACTACGTTCATCCAACCAAGCCCTCGCCGCAATTCCGCGCATCAATAGAACCACCATGGGAGGAAGATCTTTCTCCTACTTAGCGGCCAAAACCTGGAATTCTCACCCCACTCACCTCCGCCTTACACAGAACCACCTCTCCTTTATAAAGCAGCTAAAAACCTGGCTATTCGACAAATAATGCACCCACCCTCCCCCAAGCGCCTTGAGACCCTCTGGGTGAGTAGTGCGCTATACAAATTACTGAACTTGAACTTGCAGTCCTAGAAAAGAATGTGATTTCCCCATGCTAGGAGGATACTCTTTCCCCACTTTTGAGGGCACATCAATGCTGGGTTTCTTATTCAAGAACTCTTAAAGTTCTTGGGTTTAGACAGTAGTGATTTGTATACCACATCCGATAGGGACTGCACCGCTCCGTTGGTGTGTATAGGAGGGTAAATTGATACAGGTTTATGCACCAACAGAGGTGGTGACAGCTGCCAGGTGGGGGAAGGATGCCCTGAAGAAGACAGATGTAATGAGGAAGGAAGAAACTACGTAAGGCACATGCTACGAGGTAAGTATTTGCATTTCTCCTGACCCCAAAGCCGTGCTCAATACACCCGCCTCTTCAGGCTCTGGTCATTGCCACTTTCACAGCTCAAGGCTCCCAGGCAAATAATAAAACCCTGCCGAGAAGCCTGGTGCTGTAAGAAGAAACCATCTGAGCTCAGAGGAGGCAATTCAGTATAGTTTTTCAAAATATAGCAAGGGAAGTCTGAGGGGGAAGATTGAGGGCCACAAGGGGCATATTGTGAATGGCTTCAACGTGGATCCTTTCCCTTTGCACGTGATGCACCTGATCTGCATACAAGGGGAATTTACAGGAGGTCATAAAGGACTTAAAATTGGAGGTAGGGTAGGCATCAATAACCAAAAGTTTAGGCTCTTGGGGTTCAAGAGACATCAGAGACCTCCTGTCTCCTTGTCCATGATGTCCCGCTCACCCCTTTATTCAAATTGACCCGGTTATTGGCCCTGAGTAATCTACAATTGTATATGTTTTATACGGCAATCAGTTACAGTTCAGAAACAAGCAGAGCAATGCAATAGTTGTTGTGCGCCACTATATCGTCACAGTAGTGTACAACAGAAGTCACTAGAAAAGCACCTGAGTCCCACCTTGGAGTAGAGGGCACATTTTGAGAGAGTTGCTTACGTTACACTATTGTGATTAGAGAAGTAGGCAAAGCAATCTTTCCTTATATGCCCATATAGTCTTCCATTACAATTTTGTATTTTACTGTGTCAGAGGTGTTGGACAAATCAAAATGGATTAGCTGCCAGTTGTCACCATTACTGAGGATGCACCGGTCAGCATGTCTACCCTGCAGCAGACCTGACTTTTACTGCAGCTTGATTCCAATCCATACTGGAGATCTTCCAGCAGAGTATTATTGCCAGTGATCTGACTTGAGTGTCAATACAATTCTCCAGGAGTTGTGAAGGTATGCGTTTGTATTCACTGAAAAAATCCAATCTAAACTTAGTGAAGTTATTTTTAGAACACATATAAAATAGTTAGCGTTCCGAAAAAAAATGTAATGCCAGTTGTGTACCTGCTGAAAGCCAGTTCCACTGCTTATCACTTTTTCTGTATCACAGATGCTTCACAAATTTTCATAGACAATTGCAGAATTTTGATTGCCTCCTGAGTATGTCTTCCTTATCATTCAAATAGTAACAGGTTTCGTGTATGCCTTTATGAAGGTTACATTGCATTGGTGTGGTTTACATAATTTCAGGACTTTCGTTTTATGCTTATTATCTCAAATCCTCAAAGTTATGCCACAGTGCCAGTTTACTGAATTGTTGGTCTTGGCCCTTTTTGCAGGGTCATCCCAGAACTTTTTACCTTCCTCCTGTATATTTCTGACCTGTTGGTTTTATGACTCTGGGCATTTTACCACTGCTGATCAGTGCTAAAATGCATGTGCACTTTCTTGTAACTTGGTGAGGTTGGTCTACACCTGTTTGGCATATTTAATTTCCTGTAAGTCCCTTGTACAGTGGTATCCCATATACTTAGGGCCTGTAAATTAAATGCTACCAGTGGACCTGCAGTGTTATGTGCGCCACCCACTGCAGTCGCCTTTCAAACCTGTCTCAAGCATCTGCCCCTACAGGGGCAACACAATCAGTTTACTGCTGCAGTGACATGGCACTTAAAGTGATTGCCACATTTGAAACTCCCCTTTCACTACACATAAGTCACCCCTAAGATTTGCCCTGGGTAGCCCCATGGGCAGGGTGCTGTGTAGGTAAAAGGTAGGACATGTGCCTCCACTGTGTGGCAATTCCTGGTAGTGACAAACAGCCTATTTGGTTTCCCACTGCTTTGAGGCTGCCCTCTCATAGGTTTGCATTAGGGATTCCCTGATAGATGCTTCAGTGGTAATTTCTGATAAGAGTGGGGTAGTGTGGCCATGTTTGGTATGTTTAGAATAATATTAGTAAATCCTGCCTATTGGTGAAAGGGGATTTCTTATTACTGCTTTAGAAATTCCACTTTTTGAAGTGGGCATTTCTGTGTACTCATGGGTCTTTGTGCCCTGCCTGGATGTGTATTACTCGTCTGGTTTAGACTGACAGGAGAGAGGGGATGTGCATTCACTCTAGACAGTCACAGGGGGGTTGAGGTGTGTCCGGCCTTGTCTGGATGAGGAGCGCTAGGCTGAATAGACCTTGGCTGCATTTTAACTGGCAGGAGGAGTTTTCCTTGCACCTGAATAGGCCTGATCTTCATTTAGAGTGGTGGGAGGAGTTGCAGCTGCACCTGAATAGGGCTGTGTCTGTTTTGTACAATACTGTCTCTTCCCCCCCTGTAGTGTGTCTGGGGCCAGGTCTTCGGATTTGATTGAGGGTGTTGTGTACTTCTCAGTACCGGTCGGTGGTGGGAGTGCTACTGGGCGGTGTGTGGGGCGGGGGTGGGGAGGAGCAGGGTGGGGGGTAGTAAACTATGGAATAAGGCCAAATACAGGTAAGTAAACATATAAATAAATAAAACAAATTGTGTTGTGCACACTGCAGCGCCAAATTCGATGCAGTGCGCGCAACAAAATTCATTTTCTTTATTTATATGTTTACTTACCTGCATTTGGCCGTATTCCATAGTTTACTACCCCCCTCTCTGCCCCTTCCCCGCCCCACGTCACTGCCTTGCAGCACTCCCACCTCCGACCACTACTGGTACTTCTAAACAGTGTTTGAAGTGCCCTCCCACCCAGAACAATGACTTTTTGGCTATGATTCCAAGGGCTGTGACCCCCATGATTTCAGACATTGCATGGACTTGTAACCGGAAGGCTGCTGGACTGCCAGAAAAAAACGCTGTGTGACTGAAATACCCTTTAATATTGAAGTGCTGCCCCTGAGAGAAGGACTGCCGGTCAGCTCAGAAGACCCCTTGCGCTGGCCTGCCTGTATGTAACTTGCTGGTGTGCCCCTGGGCTTTTCAATCCCAGGCGCCTGGTGAGTACTTTTAAAGGCTGGTGCCAGAGGCGTGGACTCACCCAGAAATTCTACCAGACAGGAGTGCTTTGGGTGGCCCTACTGCATGTGCCCTGTGGTGTTTGAGCCACAGGAGGGGAGATCTCCAACAGAGGAAGCGCTCTCCTTCTCGTGTTCCTACATCATTTTTGGATTCGCTGCAGCCGGGGCTCTGCTACGTGGCCCGAGCTGCCAAACAGCGCAAAAACAGTGAGGAATCCAAGCCCGGGAAGTCCTCTGCATTGCCCAGTAATGCCAACCTCACTGGGGGCAGGGGGACAGTCATTATGGAGGGCCTGGCAGAAGAGAGCAGAGCCGACTGAGACTTTGCTCTGTGTTCTGCCGGTCGCAGGGAATTCTCAATCGGCACTAACACCCAGAAGGTGCCCCCTTGCCGAAACTGGCGGCTACACCGCGCAGTTTTGGGCAGCTGTGGTAAAAGAGCCAGGGCAGAAGGCTCTGGCCCAACGGAGATTCTTGTTCTGCATGGAGGAGAGCCCAGAGGTGCTAGAGTGGAAGGTTCTGTCCCTAAGAAGGCAGTTTCCTCAATGGAATCAAGTGCTGCAGTTCTGAGCTGCCTGGGTTGCCCGCAAGTGCCGCAGTCATCCCCCTGGTCCTGAGCGGACAGGGCAGACGTACCTTTCTGGTTCAATCTCAGCACGCCGGCTGTACAGCTTTTTGCAGTCCAGAGGGACCAGTGGAAGAACAGACACAGGTGGTTTTGCAGCACCAAGGTAATTCCCGCATTCCCTGGTGTAGAGGAGCAGGTGGCACATTAGTCTACGGGGAGAGCTGGTGATTACCGCATAGTGGTTAATAGGAGCTCAGAAGCCCTGTGCTCCAGGAATTTAAGGTAATTGGCATGCATTGTGTAACTACTGCCTGTTATTACCTGATGTGATGTTGTCACTGTATTTCAAGCCCTAATTATGATTTAGGTGTCGCCTAAACTTCATGTTATGTACCTGTGCATAATTGGAAGCATTTATGCCCTAATATGTTATGTGCAGGAGCTGCAGGATAATTTCAAGTGGTGGTGGATTTATGATGTATGCACTCTACAAGTATTTACTTTAGTGTACTACTGGTGTTGTAATGACAATTGCCTAATTTTTTGTGTGTAATCTATGCGACTTAATGACAAGTGCCTAGTGGCACAATGATATCTGTGATCATGGCCTTAAGTGTTTTATGTGCAATACAAAAGGTATATTTTTATATAACCCTGTGTGGAGTCTCTTTTTGTGTGCCTAGTGTGTCACGGGTGTGCTGCACAAATGCTTTACACATTGCCTCTGGCATAAGCCTGACTGCTCTGCCAAGCTACTAAGATGGTGAGCTGGGGTTATCTTAGGTGTGTAACTACCTTGCCCTGACTAGAGTGGTGGGTTCTACCTAGCTTAGGTGCATACCCTAGCCAACCAGAAACTCAATTTCTAACAATAATCACATGCCATTCGCTGTAAAACATTGTGAAAATCAAAAATATAATTTTCCCCGAAAAGCACTATTCACTGTAAATATTTACTGTGAGTGCATATGAACAGCAGTACGCGAATGCCTGTTGATTTTGGTGCTTTTCTTTAAATGCATCCTCTAACAAAAAATTAACATGAGGACCCATTTCGTACTAGAATACAGCACAAAAAGACAGATTCGCATTTTGTGTAATAATGTGTAAATTCGAGTAATTCAGTAAAAGCAAATTACGCAGATTTCACACACTTTCTGTAACACTTCATTTATTTTCTTCTCATTCAACAGTCCTGCCGGTAATGAGATGCTGCTGTGATTGATATGTTTTGGGGAAAGATCTTTTTTGCCTGCAATGGGGGTAGCTTAATGACAAGAAGAATAGGAGAAAAGGGGAAATTCTGTACAACAAGTACAGATGAAGAATAATCCCTGGACATAGTTGAACAGGGGAGAAGTGTGGCTCAATGGTTAGAGCGGCAGAGGTCTGGCCTGGGACCAGGGTTCAATTCCCGCCTCGGCGGGTCTTGGGCTCAATTTCCTCTGACCTGATAATTCTCGCCTCAGGTGCTTAATCTAATCATGGGTCACACGCTGCAACTCTGGGCCATAGCTTGCTTAATCGCCCCAACAGCGCTAGGATGCCTGGCTTTCACCCTCGGCTTGCCCAGGAGTGGGCAATTCACAGGGAGAGGCCAGGAAGGGTTCGTCAGCGGTATGCTTACAGTACCTTGATGCCACGTCTGGGGTGATACACTTTACATTTACATTTACATTACATTTGAGTTGGAAGGCTTAAAGTCCTCACCCCAGTCAACAGTGGGTAACTTGTTTTTACCACTCAAACAGCTGAAAAAAACTTCGACTCAAAATAGGTCGCAGGTTCCTTCTGTGTCAACATGTCGAGTCAGTGTAATAAAGGGAAGTACAGCTTTGATACTTCTTCAATCCATAACCACAAAATAGTGTAACATGAAAAGATGTTGATTGCAGAAAAAGTAAAATATTTCAAAACAGTTGAATTGCACTGCATGGTATGTGGGAAAGTGATAAACTGTGGGAATCGAAACTTGGAATGCTGTTCGCCATCAAAAAACAAGCAAGTATTTGTTTCGTATTACTTTATCCCAGTTTTTGTTCCCACCTTTATTTTTTTCTGAAAACACTAGTCGCATTGCAGTACTGCTATATTTGTTTTATTTTCATACTTTAATTAAATACACAAACAATATAACTTTCATAAAAACATATAAAGGGTTCTTTTCAGAACCCACTTTAATTGTGCAAAGAATAATGCAAGCATCTTCATTTTGGATATAACTATATTTCTGTCAATGTGTTTGTGGATATCTGTGTATCTATGCCAATATATATGTTGATTCATGTGAGAGAGTTTTAGAGTGTTACACTCTGCTAGAGCAGATTGAAGTGGACAATAAAGTCTCACTCGGATGCCATTAGCATAACCTGAAAGTGACACTTTAATGATAACATGTAGGAAATCTACATTTCTGCATAGTCACCCCAGATTTTCTGCCTTTTTCTGGACCCTATTTTTACTAGACTCAGACCTCTGTGCGCTATTATTACTGCTAAACAATAATAAAGTGCCTGCGCTCCCCCTTTAAACATGGTTAAATTGGTCTACCCCTAATTGAGTTGTTTAACTTGCCTATATGTCCCTGGTATATGGTACATACAATGTGTCCACACCATGGACGTTAAATGCTTCCTGTGTACTGCAGCACCTATTTTGGCATCCACCGAGTGGGTTTGGAAAACATTACTTCAGTCCTGTCACGTGTAGCCTAACTTCAGCAGCATAAAAGCTTGGTAGGAAACCTGTCAAAATAACCCTTTTTGAAAGGTGGGAAAACCCTAGTTTTAAATATTAATAAGTCACCCCAAGGTATACCTCGTTGCTCCCAAAGTAGCGTGCCTGATGTTTAAAAGTAGAACATTTGGAAACTACAATTTGCATGTTCCTCAGGCAACTAGGCTCCCAAAAGCTACAAACAGCTAAAATAGTCATTCAAAGACAATTTTACTGAAAGTCAATGGTGACTATTAGGAAAAATAACTTTTACACAGTTACTTTTTCCCTGCTTGAAGTGCCTTGAGGCTAATTTGCTGCTCAGCCAGTGCTTGGACTAATGAGGTGTGAACACTGCCACCAGAGCTGGATATAGGCCAGGGCATTGGGTTGAGCTGTTTTTTGTCCACTGCAGGACAGCCAGTATGATGGACTCTGGAACGTTGTTAACTTGTAAAGGGGCCTACCCTTTTGCCAGTAACTTTAAGGTGAGACCTAGAGAAGGCACCCTTTTGTCCTCCCAGTCAGGTTGGCACCATACCCTCAGAACAAGTTATGAGTAACTAAAAAGGAGGGAACTGTCCGTTTCCCTGACCATGCCTCTGGGTGGGCACACAGGCTCTGCAAAGGGGAGAACGGGGATCTCTGTCCTGGGTTTTAGGAGTAAGGGGCACTGGCATTGTTTTCAGTAGGGCACACAGGGATGGTTAGAAAACTGAGTGGGATTGCTGCAGGCACTTTTTACCCCATTTGTTCGGGAGTAGCCAAGAGTCACCAAAACCTACTAGCTAGTGTCAGCTTTAAATGTGGCATCCCAAGCACGCTACTCGGAACACTTTCTGGACCTGCAGGCGATCCGTAGAGGACTGGACCTGCTGTCTGTGACCTGAGAGGAACTATTTAGGATTAAACATGCTCCTTCTTCTACCCAAAACAAAGAGGTGGACTCCAGAGTCAGATGACTGGCCTTCTGCATGGCTACAGGAGCCCAAATAGTTTGAGGAGGTATTTTTCCTTAAGTGACCATTTGACCAGTACCAACTGGAGATGGTCCGGACCTCGCAGGTGGCCAAGGCTGGAGTGAGCTTTGGCCCCTAAATGCTGTCCCCGAGTTTCTAAAACCCAGAGCAGCTGTTGCAGAAACCATTACATTTTGGGACATTTTGGGCTTCCCCGTCCTCCGGAGCCACTGAGGAGAACTGGTTGCACCCTCCTTGGACAAAGCTTCAGGCTTGCCCTGCTAGTGGATTGTGCTCTCCATAAAAAAAGACTAAGTCAGAATGTAAAATCTTTAACCAGTACAAATCTGCTTGGTGCATTTACCTACCGCTTCATCATTGCACCTAGATCCCGGCTTACCACCTTCCTAGTTTATCATTGCTGATAAGTTCTTTTTGGTGCTATTGTTACTTACAACTCTGGTTCCCTAATTGGATTTTTATCATTTTGGTGCCACTTTCTTAATTAAAATGTACTCTATATATAAAATTCAGTTTGGGATTTTTATTGTTTGGTGCTTTAACTTTATTACTGTTACTGTTTTGGTACTGCATATACATTACACATTGTCCCAAGTTAAGCTCATTTACTCTATGATATGGCTACCAGGAGGTTGAACTCAGCTTAATTTAGTGACTTTTGGGCTTCACCCTGACGGGATAGGGTTATTATTCCCTGAGCTGGATCACTGCCCACCCCAAATAATAATCCACTTTCTTACACTATTATGGTCCATGGGTCAGGTTCACTAATGCTTTGTGCTTGCACTAATGTGAGGCAAAGCAGTGGAAAGCACAGCAGGGATTGGCTTTCCAGCAATAAATATGTTTTGACCTGGAATGATGGCTTATTCACAATGCCTTATCGACTTTGCACCGTTTTTCATCAAGTGGTTATTTCTGTGTATAATAACTTTAAGCACCTTTAGATTTTTATATAAAGCCCAATCTACTATGATAGTCAGCCTGGGCTAAAACGCATGCACAGTGGAAGTAGTTGCAAACATGCGTAAATTGATTTCCGCCCAAGAGCAATTTCTCAGCTTACTTTCAAATATACTTAGTGTTGCTTATTTTTAAACTTACAATAGGTAATGAGGACACCTTTTACATAACTATAGTAGGATTGAAACACTAATAAACCCTTCAGTAATGGAGCACACCTATGAACACTTTATATAAGGAGACCCAGAAGAAAACAATTGTCCACCTGCTGCTCCTCGAATGGGCATAATGGCCACTGAACTCCCTCTCAATGTGCCCTCTTTCTTCTTACTTTTCTGCACATGATTATGACACAGACACTGCGCTGTTAATTACCCTTCATTACCTCATTCTTACTAGTCTTATGTAATATCTGATATATTATGTTTCCTTACATATATACTTCTGCTTGTGTAGTATATGCCACTTTGAATGATTCATTCTTTAGGGTTACAACCTTTGTGTTTCACAACGTTTACAATAATTAGGAAATGACCTTAAAAGAACCACTGTTTCCATGCTCTCTTGATTACCCTTTGGTTCCTAGCACTGCTGGGGCACCCCTGCTTCCCACACTTAATCATGAGAGTGATAGTCATCCTGCTATGTTGAGGTAAAAACGACAATATCTCATTATCCTTGTCTGTGACTCGCATGTTAGCGTAGGAGGCATAGACATTAAACACTTTTATATGGACTGCTGGTGAAAACACTTCCTGCACATTGTTGGACACATTTATGTGTTATTCAGGGAAAGCAAATTCTCATTTTGCGGGTAGTTTTTGGGAACAAATAACTTTGCCAAGTGATTATTTTAAACTTGGCAGCATTGTGTCAAACCTCTAGTGCTGTGAAGGGAACTGCAATAGAGTACTTTCTTTTTACTGTAAACAGATTCCCCATCACTCAGGTGAGAATCTCTTATCCAGTGGATTCTTCTACACACTGATGGCCTGATGATGACTTTGCATGACTTTGCAAAGCAGTTGCGGAATCTGGCAACCTGCAAACAAAAGATCTTTGAAGTTTTTGTACAAATATACCCCATGACGGGGGGCGTGGCCAACAGCATGGCCGGTTAGGACGTGCAACTACAGAGCTCCTGAGAGGCTGCCTCGTGATCCGACAAAAAAACCCAACCTGTACCTCCAAAAAACGACTAAAATGAGGCTGAATGTGTCCTGCACAGGATAGAGGCGAAAAAAAAGGAGATTTTTGGCGCCAAGGACAAGGAAAACGCTCCGGAGTAACCTGCTCGTTTACCCAACTGCACCAAGATGGCGGGTGTCGGCACCCGGGTGCTCCGAGCACAGAATGCTCTGGTTCCCTGCCCTCCCCCTGACCGAAGTTGCCGAGGTGGGAGACACAATCGACGGCAGGCACACCCCGAGCGAGCCCTTGCATCGGCTCCCTCCTTCTATTCAACTGGAGATCGTCCGCTAAAGGGAGACCTACACTAAGATGGCGCCCGGAGCTAAGAGGGAGAGCCTTCGGCTCTGAGAGGCGCGAATCAAGCTCCCGACTGGCTGGCGCAAGGAGATTGGTAGTGGCGGCGGAGTAAGAGGTGCGCCGCTGCGGGCGTGGGACACACCACCTATACCGCTTGCGGTGCTCCCGGGAGGTGAAACTCTGATCCCGTCCACGACCTCGGCCAAAGATCCTGGTCCCCGGCGGAAGGGTGCAAGGAGACCGGAGGTGGAGGTGAGCTCCGCAGAGCACCGCGGCAGGCGCTTAGGCAGCGGACAGCCACTCGGCCTACACCGACGAGACGCCCTGAAGTTACGGACCTGCCCGCCCAGACCACTGCACAATGGGTAGGGGCCGCGCCCGAGTCCCGGCACAAGCTTACCCTCAGGGGATCCACAGGACGTCAAGCAGACTCGGCGGGCAGGGCCGGGAGAGACGGGTGGGGCACCCAGGAGGGCTCCGGGCCCCCGACAGACAACACGGCGCCATACCCAACACCACCTTGGGGGCCAAGGTATTGAAGCAGATCCTGAGATGCGCAAGAAGCACAATACGGGGAAAAGCACATGCCGGTATTGTGCCGACAACGGCGACCAAGTCTGGAGGCACCTACAGGCGTAACGGAACACAACCACAGGCCGGAGTAGCGGAGGTGACCATCAAGATACGCTGCCATACAGCGCCTACACGAGGGGATAGAGATGCAAAGGCACGAATGAAACAGTTGGTGGTGCGTGATCGGGAGAGGGAGAGAGGCCTGGAGTGTCCATACCCGGTAGGCAGAGGACCAGAAGTCGCCCCTGACGAGGATCACTGACCGGTAGCCAGGACCAACGCCCGAGGCAGGCCAGTGAGATCTTTGAGAGGTTGGGAGACATGGGCGAGGCCACTGCCGACGCGGGGTACAGCAGGGGAACCCGGGACCCGGCGCGTGGAAAGAAAGGACCAGAGAGAGGGCCCTACCAACGGGAGCCCGGCCGGTTAACTGTAGAGGATCGGGACCGAGGAGGCCTTGGGCAGTGAGAGAGTGACCGGAGGTCTCATCCAACGTCCGAGCGGTGGGAAGCGACTTGCCAGCGGAGCACCCGGACTGCGACCACCCGAAGAACCATGGGGAAAAAGGAGATCCCGCCGAAAGGACCCAAACAAGGCCCAATGGACAACTTTGCTGCGCCGCGCCAGGTGGCGGAAGGCCTCCCCGCGGCCCCGAGCATGCGTTCCGACACCGATCTACTAATGGCGGCAATCCAGGCCTCCCGTACAGACATTCAGGAGTCCAGGGTGGCATTGGAGGTCAAAATTGGCGAGGTGGGTTCGGAAGTGACACTCTTACGACAGGACTTCCGAAATCTATCCGACAGGGTCACCTCGGCGGAGACACGAATGGGTGAAGCCGAAGACTCGATCACGACCTTACGAAAAGACATGGCGGAGCTGCAGGCCTCACATCACCAGCTCACCTTGAAAGTGGACGACGCCGAAAATAGGGCACGGCGTAACAACCTATGCTTTGTGGGATTTAGAGAAGGAATTGAAAAGAACGACATGGTGTCCTTCCTGCATGCGTGGCTACGAGAAACATTCCCACTGGCACAATTTTCACCATGCTTCATAATAGAGAGGGCGCATAGAGCACTCCTCGCGAAACCGCCTAAGGGGGCAAGACTGCGTCCGGTTATTGCACGTTTTTTGAACTTTGCAGACAGAGACATGATACTGAAAGAGGCGAGGAAGATGGGTGAGATTCGGCTGGAAAACTCGCACGTCATGATATTCCCGGATTACAGTCAGGAGGTGCAAAAGCAGAGGCGATCCTTTGACTCGGTGAAGGCTAAACTTAGAGACTTAAAAATGTTGTACATGTTACTGTTCCCTGCGAAACTTGAGGTGATATTCAATGAGCAGACACTCTTTTTCGCACACCCGGAAGACGCTTGGCAATGGCTGGAAGAGCGTCCGATCCTCAACAGCAGAGAGATCGCAAGACGTGAGGTGCTAGATAGGTCACTGAAAAATGCGACCCACTGGGAACTTCCGAAGCCTCAGAGACTGAAATCCAGACGATCTAAGAGGCAGGGGGATTTTCAAGTTTGTTGGGGCACAGGGGGGGGGCACTACAGCCATACACTTCGACACACCGTTCCATGCATCCATCACCGGTACCAACGATAGATGAGAATCAATCTTCACAATGGCAGATACATTAGATGCACCGCAACAGGAAGACAGGGGGGTCACTATCTTAACGTGGAGCGTGAAGGGCCTGGGATCTAAAATTAAACGGAGACTGGTGACTGCATACCTTAAGAGAACAGCACCGGATATCATTCTATTACAAGAAACACACCTTCGAGGGGATAAATGTGCATTCATAGCGAGAGGTCGACATAAGGTCCTGGCACATGCAGGGTACACATCGGACTCCAGAGGAGTAGCGATCCTAATTAAAAAGTCATCCCCGCTCTGTACCACACACACATGGAGTGACCCTCAAGGAACATATGTGGGAGTGCAAGGGACGTGGAGGAGACATAGGTACACTATAATCTCGGTTTATGCACCGCCGAAACTCCAAGACCATACGCTCAGGGCAATCACGTCCATTCTTTTAGATACAGCGGATACCATACAAATAGTAGGGGGAGATTTTAACGATGTAATGTCTGAAGAGCAAGATCGCACGGGGCAAGCACGTAGAGGGGGAACGCAGACAGCACTGTCTCAGCAGATGGCTACTATAGGACTCACTGACATATGGCGGTGGCAACACCCTACACAGACCGCTTACTCATTCTACTACGGGGCACATAGGGTCTTTTCGAGGCTCGATTATATATTCGTAGCGAGGCAATACCTAACAGCGGATGATGTGGTAGAATACAAAGCGAGGGGAATCTCGGACCACTCGCCCCTATATGCAAAGGTGGGAGGGGTGAGGAGAAGAAGAGGCGCGGAATGGCGTTTGGCGGCTTGGGATCTCCAGACTCCGGAGATTGCACGTGGCATCAGGGCAGACATTAAGGTGTACGTAGCTGAGAATGAAGGATCAGTCGCCTCAGGGACTACCTTCTGGGAGGCGATGAAGCCGGTTCTACGGGATAGAATACAGAGGAGGTTGGGGGAGGGACGACGGAAACAACAAGCAGAGGTAGCAGACCTGGAAGCCACAATTTTGAACTTGGAAGAGGAATATCAAGCACACAAGGACGCAGTGACTCTGCGACAACTGCTTGATACTCAAAAGAAATATAAAGAGGTAGTATCAAATGAGGCGCTGACACAGTCCCTGGCAACCCTCCATCGTCTATACGATGTAGGGGATAAATCTGGTAGGCTAGTGGCATGGCTGAGCAGGAAGGAAAGGACGGCTAGGTGGGTGGAACACATCAAGTCAGCGGAAGGGGAACTGGTGAGCAATGACGAGGGCATAGCGGAGGCTTTCGCGTCACACTACGAATGCTTCTATGCGGCCAGAGACCTGGGGGATACAGACGTGGCGCTGCAATATATGGAAACAACGGAGGTACCACTACTGTCCTCCGAAACTTGCACGGTTATGGAAGCGGATATCGCGTTAGACGAGATATCAGACGCTATAACCAAACTGAAAATGGGTAAGATTCCGGGACCAAACGGGTTCCCTGCAGAATTCTTTAAATGGGCAACTGATCTCTTGACGCGACACCTTAAAGCCCTCTTCACCGAATCATACCAGGAAGGGTCCCTGCCATCGGACCTCGCACTAGCCACCATTGTGTCGATTTATAAGGAGGGCAAACCAAAAGATGAATGCGCCTCATACCGCCCCATTTCTCTCCTTAATATGGAGGTGAAGATCATAGCGACTATCTTAGCTAATTGCCTGAGAGTGGTAATCCCAGACCTCATACATATGGATCAATCGGGATTTCTGCCGGATAGAGCAACCAAGCTAAACCTCAGGCGCACACACAATTGGCTACAAGAAGACAAGGGAAGGAGTGAACCCCCCTGGTTCCCTTCCCTCGAAGCAGAAAAAGCGTTCGACGCGGTACACTGGCCCTTCCTCATGGCGGCGCTACAAAGATTTGGATTTGGCCCAAAATTTCGGGGGTGGATACAGCTCCTATACACTGCACCGAGAGCGCGGGTGAGGGTGAATGGGAGATTATCTCGTGAATTCCGGGTTGAAAGGGGTACACGCCAGGGGTGCCCGCTGTCTCCTCTTCTATTCACGCTAACCATCGAAATCCTGGCTGCAAAGATAAGACAGAACCCAGATATTCATGGCTTCTCGCGAGAAGCCTCAGTTACCGTGCAAGAAAAAATGTCACTCTATGCCGATGACGTGCTAATGTACATCACTCAACCCGAAACTACGGTGTTTGGGGAATTAGACAGATTTGGAGCGAGAGCAGGCCACACTATAAATTGGCATAAGTCGGTTATATGTGATCCACAAGGGAAGGAGATGTGGGGGAACTTGCCTGAACCACTGGTTAGTACCACGGTAGGATTTCAGTACCTGGGCATTTACATTACCCTAGATAAGAAACTCTCATTCAGTAAAAACATAGTGCGAATTATGGGGGAGGCGGTGGTGGACATGAATAGATGGAAGCAATTGCCGCTCACTCTTCTGGGTCGGGCGGCAATGTACAAAATGATTACCCTCCCTAAGCTCCTATACGCGCTCCAAAATGAATACTACCCGCTCCCGAACACGACTATACCGAAGATCCATGCGGATCTTCGTACCTTTCTGTGGTTAGGGAAGCAACCGCGGATAGCCCTGCAGACGCTCCAATGACACCAATACAGTGGGGGATCTCGCTACCCAACCTAGAGGCCTACTATTGGGTGGAACACTTGACTCCGATAAATGATTGGATCCACACACCGGCGGATCACCCGACATATGCGCTCGAAAGGTACAAGATGTCACCCAAAAATATACTATACTATCTATATGGTGGCCCGGCGAGGAAGTCGCTCCTACCGGCGACGGTAATCACACTGAGAGCCTGGTCCAAGGCTACAAAACGTATGGGATGGGAGGACAAACTCACTAGACAGATGCCGTTGTGGCATTGCCAATGGTTAAGAGAACTCTGTAAGCTGAGGGGCTTCCAAAGGTGGGATGACATAGGCATATCGAACATAGGGGACGTGATCTCCAGGGGAGAACTGAAGTCGTTCCAGGTACTTCAGACTGAGTTTGGGCTGCACCACTCACAAATGTTCAAATACACACAGCTGAGACATGCTTGGAGGGCACAAAATATCACACTCACAGAGATACAGGAATATGCGCCACTGGAGGGCAGACTCCTTCAGGAACGGATAATGGGCCAGGCGGTATCCCTCACATATAAAACCCTGACTAATAACATGCTGGGTGACTTGACAAAGCTCAGGGGCATATGGGAGGCAGATGTGCGGGCAATGGAAGATCTGGACTGGGAGATCGTCCTCATGCATCCCCGGGAAGTAGCGATCAAATCAAGGCTACGCCTCATTCAGCTAAATGTGCTCCATAGAACGTATTTTGATAGCATACGACTCCTTAAAATGGGCAAAATAATTGACCCGGCATGCCATTCGGTGCCGCCAACAACAAGGGGAATTCTACCACACCATATGGGCCTGCGACAGAATACGAACCTACTGGTCGCACATCTTCACTGAACTGGGGGAAGTCCTAGGGGTGGAACTATCGCAGGAGCCTAAACTGGCCCTACTGGGCATGACAAACGAGGTGGACCTGCCACGCCCACTGCTCATTTTCCTGGTGCTAGCACTGGTAGTAGCAAAAAGGGACATCGCAAAATACTGGGGAGCCACAGAGACACCAGACATTGAGGAATGGAGATGGGGTCTAGACCTCTACATGGCCGCAGAAAGGGTGACCTATAAAGCAAGGGGCTGCCCCAAAAAGTTCCGCAGAGTATGGGCCAAATGGAGGCAGTATCATGGGTTGGAGGGGGGGCAATGAGGGAGGTTACCAGGGTGATAGGGGGGGGCGAGACAGCTACTGCAATCTAAAAGGGAACTGAACGGACTACGAAGCTTTGAGTGTGGGTATTGGGGGACCGGAGTGCAGCGCGGAAAGATAATGATATGAAAAGCATTGCTCCGTGTTGGGTGGTGATGAGGTGGGGGAAGGAAGGGCTGCACACTAATATGCATGTGTATTTAGAGTAATTACCACAAATGCAGCCAGAAGTGTATGATGTGGCTACTTCCGTGACTGTAGCACGGGGTTGAGTTAAAATGTAAAGTTGGGGGGTGGGTTGGGGTTAAAAGAAAAAAGCAGAATATTGACATGATTTTGAATGCCTGAACTGGTTCTTGTAGGTATGCCTTCAGCATAGGGTCGATACTTGCCGCCCGACCTCCGGGATGTGGGCTGAATGTCTGTGTGACACTACACCAATCATTACGACTCTCCCTAATACGGCTTAGCTGAAGTGCTTCTTGTAGGCTGGTATTTTCTGTGTTTCTGCAATAAAAATTATTTAAAATTAAAAAATAAATATACCCCATGACATGGTACAGTGAACACTGAGTCATAGTCTGCAGATCATGAAATAAGAACTGATCCCTTCTCCGCTTGGGAACAGTCCATCCTGAACTGCCAGGTGAGACTCCCTACGGAAGAGAACACAAGCAGCCACAGATCAGTTTCAGCCTAGTTAGATCTCATCAGTGAGGTATAACTTGGATCTTATGGCACAGTGAGCAAGGGGTCTATGTCTGGACATACCCCTAGCACTTAGGTTGATACATCAATCACACTAAAGGTGATGCGATAAGTGCTTGTAAATAATCTAATTCAGGGGTCTTCAACCTTTATTATAGTGAGAGCTACTTCTCATTATTGAAAACCGTTTTGAGCAACTGTTTAATATAGAGATTCATTAAATGTATGCGGAGGCCATATAACATAAACAATGCCCGTAGAGTACCCCAGTCCTGCTACAGGGAGTATACAACCTTAATGTCACAGGAGCTGTAGTTCAAAAGGCTTACAACTTGGAGCCCTAAGTGTCAGTTTTGTCCCTATGTTCTTGAGATAAATGCGGAGAGGAACAGAATGTGAGACAAAGGGAAAGGATACTGGCAAATGAGAGAAACAAACGAATCTAAGAAAAATAAGGAAAAGATAGGGAGAAAGAGAGCAAGAATGAGGAAATAAATAAACAGAGAAAGGATTGAAAGAAAGGAGGTGAACAAAGAAAGAGAGAAAGGAGAAAATACAAGAGGAATATAAAAGAAAAGCAGTGAAAGGAATCAAATGAAAGGGAGAAGGAAAGAATGACAAAGAAAGAAGTAGAAAAAGAAAGAAGCAAGATCACAACAGATAAAGAGATTAGAAAGAAAGCAAGATAAAAAAAGACGAAAGATGGGAAATTAAGAAAAAGAAAACATGAGCAAATGGGTTAGAAGAAGAAGAAAAAAGAAAATATAGAAGGAGTGACATGGTGAAAAGGACATTAGTGGAGTATGGAAGGAAGAAAAGAAAGGGACGAGTAAAATATGTAACTAAAGGTAAAGAGAAAGACAGAAAGAATAACAGTGGAGGAAAGATTCAAGACAGAGAAAGAAAATAAAACTGAACAGAGGAAAGAAGAATAGAAAAATCAGAGAAAGAAAGGAGAAGAGAAAGCAAGAGAAAGGACAAAAGAAAACGAGGAGAGAATTAGTTAAATTTTTTTTTTCAATTTCAATTTATTTATTTATGATTTTGGAACTCACATGAGATCCACATAAAAGAATAGCATAGAACGAAAATACTGTTTACATACAAATATGAGAATAAGTAAGAAGAGCAATTTCATGACCACTCATATATGTCTAGAAAGCATTTAAAAAAGTAAAATTTTTTATAGCAAAACATTTCATTAGGCGGATTATAAATGGCATCCATTAAAGAGCTAGATGATAAAACACTTAATTTTAAACAAATAGGTCTCAACCACTTTCGCCTATATAACATAAGGGCCGGACATACAAAAAGAACATGAGCAATGTCCTGGATCGATTTATTGCATTGATTGCACATTGCTGAGGAACCATACCATTTGAATAATAAATTGTTTAAAGGAAGAAGGTCCTGCCTCTCAAGGAACCAGAAGCACCGTATTCCATGAGGAAGATTCCAAGAAACGTAGGGTTGCATGTTTTTAAATAGATAGGAGTCTATAACCGGAGAGACGCCTTTCTTCAGAAGAAGAGTATCCCTATCCATACCAAAACTCAAATTCCATGTAGCCAGTTTTAGGGAGGACTTCAGCAGTTCTGCAGATAGCGTAAAAAGAGTTGATTCCTCCAATTGCAATAGAGCTACAGCCCTTCTAAAATTCTTTACGATTAAAGAATGCTCCTTTAGGGATCCCAATAGTTCTTTTTGTATGAGGTAACGTAAAGTATCCGGTCTTCCCTTAACCAGACAAGAGACCCATCATACTATCCCAGCTAGGCCCTGGACCCAGCTACTACGGATACCAAATTCTAACCTAAGGGAAGCCACAGTACAAGCAGTGTTAACCATAGTTAAGTACCGTAAGAGTCTGCCCTCTATTGTATGTAAAAAACCACATTGCCCCAAATCAAGCAATTCAATACCATAAAGTAGGGAGGCCGGGATTTTAGCACGGAAGGCCTCTAGCGAATAGGCAAAATTACTTTTGCCTGTGGCATTATAAAGGGCACCTAAACCCTTACCTTGTGCCATTGCCTTCCGGATGTTATTATCTATATGGGCCTTAACACGCAAGTTACCAGAAACTATTTTCCCTGGGAAGACATACGTTTTTACAACTTCTAACTCATGACCACCTACCAACCACTTAAAATTCCCATGTATCTGTTTTTTCTTTCCTGTCATACACATGACTTTGCTCTTTGAGACATTTATCTTTAAGTGGTGAATCTCTGCATATTTGTGTAGTGCCTGCAGACGCTTATTTAATCCTTTCAGAGTTAGGTCAAATATTATTATATCGTCTGCATACAACAAACAAATAATAGTTTTATCCCCCAAGACAGGGGCAATACCTTCACTCAAAGATAAAGACTGGGGAAGATCAGATATATATAGGGAGAAAAGTAATGGAGCCAATAAACACCCTTGTTTTAGTCCATTGGCCGAGGAAATGGCTTGGGATAAGCCTCTTTCCCCACCCTGAAGAACTCTGCACCAGGTGTCAGAATGAAGATCCTGGACTAAGTCCAACAACAAAGATGGCATGACAAGATCCGATAGTTTCCTCCACAGCAAAGGACGATCAACTTTGTCAAAAGCTGTGGAGAAATCTATAAAGGCTGTATAGACTCTCCCACTTCGAACCCCGATGTATTTGTCAGATATTACTTGAAGGGCCGTTAAGTTGTCCATAGTACCATGCCCTTTGCGAAAACCCGTCTGCTCAAAAGGTAGTACATTACTTTTATCCACCCAATCCTGAATTAACTTCAGGAGACACTTTGCAAAAACTTTTCCAATTGCATCCAAAAGTGCAATTTGGCGATAATTTTGTGGGGCCATTCGGTCTCCCTTCTTGAAAAGGGGAACCAATATACTCCCTTTCCAAGATGGGAGGATAGTTCTATTCAAAAAACAAAGTTTGAAAATCCGGTGAAGGATTTTGCTCCACAATTCGACATATTGCTTTAAGACCAAAATAGGAATTTCATCCAGTCCCATTGCCCCGGAGGATCGCAATTTCCTGATAGCAAATTCAATGTCTTTTTCAGAGGGAGGACCTAGGGCAGGGCTATCCATATGATTTCTTCTAATGGGAGCCACCATACCATTGCTTGCGTATAAGTTTGTAATGTAGTCCACCCAAATTTGCTCTTCAATAGGAATTGGGCAAGGGCTTTTCCTAGCACCGCAACCCTCCCCTATGAGGGACCAGAATAATCTTACTTGGCCTTTAGAGGCAGCCTCCCTTAGTTTAATCCATAAGGAATCCTCCCTATCTTTTTTCAGTTTCACCTTCAACCTTCTCCTCCTTTTTTTAAGAGAACTATTCTACGAGATCTTTCAGGAGAGTGATTTAGATATTGTTCTCTTACTAACTTATTTATTTCTATATTAAGCGATCGGAGAGAGCAGGGAAGTATTATAATGTTTCTTTTACAGTTACATTTTTTAGCAGCAGAAATCACCACCTTCATAAATTCGGAAAAACACGCTATCTCATCTCCTTTCCAATTATCCAAATCATTTACTGCGGCTACAAGTGTGCTCTCCAAACCCCTCATGATCCTGGCGTTCCAATAATACCTCCCTGATTTATCTCCAAAACTGACTGAGTCACTATTTATGGTCGAACAATCTGTTTTAGGAGGCTTTACATTTACCGTAATGGCTAATACTTTGTGATCACTATAAGGAGTATGGGAGACCTTAAGATCTTTCAATAGGGCAAATGCAGAATTTTCCACCATTACATAGTCTAAAATTGATTCACTCTGGGTAGATTTATGTGTATAGTTTGCCTGAGAATCTGAAGGGAGCCTTCCGTTCACAATAATCCCATCCATTTCAGCCAATTCTTCAAGAAGCATTTTCCCTCTCTTATTTGTCTTGTTGCTCGCAGGAAAGAGGGCTTGAGGAATCTGCAAAGCTTCCTTTTTATACTTGTTTCTAAATAGAGACAAACTAAAATTAGAGATTGTACAGTTGAAGTCCCCTACCAAGATTATATGCGGAGCCGGGACTTTCTCAGTAATTTTCTTTGCATACGAAAAGACCTTCCTTAAGAGTATGTTAAAACAGGCATCAGGGGGAATGTAAACATTTATCAAGACAATAGGTTTACCAACTTCAGCATTATCAGAATTAAATCGCGTTACTGCCTGGAAAAGATTACTAGGATCTAAGTAGTGGGAAAAATTCCAGTTTATCCGATTGGACAGTAGACAAGCTATACCCCCTCTTGCCCGGCCTCTCCTAGAGGGGGAGGCTCTACCCTCTAGTACGAAGAAATCCCTACCTGCAAAATTTTCTCAGCGCACCATGTCTCTTGGAGACAGATCACACTGGCCTCAAATGTGTGGAGGAATTGTAACTTTTCAAAATTGTTCTTCATACCAGCGGCATTCCAGGATAGTATTTTTAGGTCATTGCTAAAGACGGGGATACGTTTTAGAGTTATTTGTAGGTGTTCTTGAAAGAACTCCAGGTAACCAATTCCATAGTAAACTTTCTTCACCCACATTTCTTTGGAGCGAAGAGAGATTGGTGTTAATATGTGACACGTAACGAGTATCTTTAGAAATGCATATTTTTAGATCTTCATAACCACCAAGCCGGTCAATACTACCGGAGGCTGCCTGGAGGAGTGAGGACTTATTAGTGGGTCTACCAAAGCTATGATTCTCAAAAAAAGGCATAACATCAATCCCTTTACTTTGTAAGCCTTCAGACCACTGAAGGATGTAATTTACAATAAGTTTAGAAAATAATTTTACCCTTGTTAAAGTCCCAACCTCTGTTTTCAGGAACGTTACTATATCTATATCTGAAGATTGTATTAATTTCAGATTAGCAGTCTCCAGAAAACATTTAAGAAGCAGGGATCTATTTAATGTACAGTCAGGATCAAACAAGGGGAAAAAATCTAAGTAAAGAGTATCCGTACTTTCCTCTTTGAGGATCTCCGCAGGTCTGTTAGGAACCCGTTCTCTTCCTATCATATCCGAAAATGATTTAGCTAATGGGTTAAGAGCAGTTGTAGCGAGGCCAACTGGATTCCTCAGTTCCACAAGAGGAAACAGATTAAGAGGCCCCCCCGTTTCTATATTAGGGACACTGGAAAGGGAGAGAATAATATTAGAATGACAATTAATATGATTCGATGTTAAGACTACCTTTTGTTCAGTAGGTAATGCAGTTTCTGGTATTAATTCTACTTCCTGGATCTCATCTTGGGGGGGGATTAATTAAGGATACACGAATGGGCTCTTTTTGAATAGATATTTCCAACAACTCTTTTTGAATGGAAATATCCAACTGCTCATCAAAATAGAATTTCCTTCGCCTCTTTTTTCCAAATCTGCGAATTGGTTTCCTCTTTTTTCCCCCGTTCTTTTTAGAATTTCCGTTTTTTCCGTTTTTTCTTTTATCTTCTGAGTCTGATACGCCCTCTACTCCATCATTTTTTTGCTGTTTAAAAATGGGAAATAATTCTTTATCTACTCTTATGTCAGGATCAACCATAACTTCAATTACTTGATCAGGCTCTGTTACCAAATTAGCTACGGGAACTCTCAAGGGAGTTTCTAACCTCTTTCTATTTGTAGAAAGAAGAACTTCATCCGGACCAGTTCGAGTTGGGACTTGAAGAGAATCTAAGGGCTCACTCTCTATCAGCGAAAGATTTATTTCTACGGGCTTTAGAGAATTTAATCCCAAGTTAGGGCTGGGTTCCTTCCCCTGCTTGTTGTTCAATAGAACCTTCAATATTTGAGTTACTGTTTCCAGAACACAGTCTGATCCACCTACAAATTTCTCCAATAGTTTTAAAATCGAGGAAAGTAAATGTTCTAAAGAGAATAAGGAATCAGAGACGGGTTTGTCAGACCTAATTAGTTGAATAGGGTCAATACCTGTTAAATTAAGGTCAGGACTCATGGAAGTATTTGACTGAGAGGTGTTAAATAAAGATTTATTAGAAGGAGTACTACTGTATAGTTGGAGCCCAGAGGGGCCAGGAACTGCTGGGGTCTTTATAGGATCAAGAATCTTACTGGATTCGTCAACAATATACCTCCTACAAAGCTCCATATCTATGTCTGAGGAAATAAAATCATTACTTTGCACTTCCCTCGGCAACGATGTGCTAACAGCATCATTTAAATGGAAATCACCTGAATTAGAAGGATGATTATGCACTGTAACACCCACTATTTTGTAACTAGAATCTGACAGACCGTGTGAGGATTGGGTGGCATGTATGAATTTTTCCCCAAGAACTAGAGGGGAAGGCACCAACGTATACAAGGAATTGGGTAGACCTTCTCTTTATTTAGTGGGGGAATTAACACCCTCTTCCTTATTACCTCATTCAATTACTCCAACAGAGTATCTAGACCCTCTCATAGTCTGATCCTTGGCAATATAACCTCTTTCAACATTATCTTCAGACTTAGACCCTACTGTGGCAACTTTATTCCTACCCCTTTCCCAAAGATTAAAAAACTGACAATTTCCTTTTAACTGCATGGCATGCCCGTCCTTATTCCGTAAAGGGTTCGATTTGGTCTTAGAGCAAGTTCTTCCTATTACTAGTCTCCCTGACCTTAATTTTTTAGCAGTCATTTTGGGACTCAATTAGCTTTTACAGATTACGAAATTGGTTTTGCTGCAGTGCTAGAATCCCCAAGCTAAGAGACAGCGAAATACAATACAAACAAATATAGTTAAATGGACGTAAACACAATTATACCAAGTAAAATTTTCCTTCTTTAAAGAGAGTGGGCCCAGCCCGGCCTATTTCGGCCTCTGAGGGCCTGAAAGGGCCCGCCCTTTGCCCGGTCCTGCGATATGCAGTAGAGGCGGGGCTGAAATAGACAAATAAGGGGTAGAGGCAGGCAGGGGGGGGCGGGAAGAGAACCAGCTGAGTCTGATGAAGGAGCGCTGCGGCTGCTGGTCCTCGCAGTCCCGCGGGCTCACCCAATGTCACTCTGGCTCAATGTCCGTATTTAAAATGCCCCAGCAGTCTTCCAACAGTACGGGCGTGAAGGGAAATCAAAGCAACAACAGCTTTCCTGCCACTACAGCTACAAGCGGCACCCGCGAAGCAGGGGCCGTGAGCTGTTTTAAGGTCACAGGAGGTGGGTGGAGGCAGGCAGGGGGGGCGGGAAGAGAACCAGCTGAGTCTGATGAAGGAGCGCTGCGGCTGCTGGTCCTCGCAGTCCCGCGGGCTCACCCAATGTCACTCTGGCTCAATGTCCGTATTTAAAATGCCCCAGCGGTCTTCCAACAGTACGGACGTGAAGGGAAATCAAAGCAACAACAGCTTTCCTGCAACTACAGCTACGAGCGGCAGGGCTGTCGCAGCAGGGGACTCACAGATCTTGAGAGGCACCTTCCCGCCTTCTCTGGCTCCACTCCTGTCCACCAATCCTCCCCGCAACTAATCACAGCTCCACTCCAGGATTCCACTGCAGCTGCGGTTGGGCGCCTCCAGCAGCGTGCCCAACGTCTGCAGGCTGTCTTGTGTGCTTCTGGGGCTCCTGGGGCACAAATTCTGAATCTCACGCGTGATGCGTGAGGTTCGGCACCCTCTTCTTTCTCCGTGCACGCAAGATGCGTGGGGAATGGCACAGCGTCGCACACCGGCAGAGCAGCGTGTGCGGGGAGGCGGCAGGCTGCACCGGGAGAGCAGCGGAGACAGTGCAGGTGAGGTCTGGGTGGCGGGAGGTGACAGGTAGGTCCACAGCAGGCCCCCAATTAGCTCCAGGCAGGGGTAGCAGGCCACACCACGAGGAGGCACTGGTAGCAGCACGGTGAGGCGTGGCGGAGCCGCGCAAGGGAGCGAAGTGCTCCGGTGGCCACGGTAAGGCACGGGCGAGGGTTGGGCCCCCTCCGCTCTTCGCCATTGTTATGTGGGCAAGGCCGTGGGTGACTGCAGGCCCGGCTACCGCTAGGGTGGATAGCGCGGGGGGCAGATCACTCGGCAGCAGCAGAAGCAGCAGGACAAGTAACTCAGCCCAGGCGTAGATGCTAGCCGGAAGTGAGGTCAGCAATTAGGTAAATCAAGAAGGAGGGGAGAAAGGAAAAATAAATGGAGAAATTAAAAAGACAGAAATAGGAGGAAAAAGAAAGAATGAAAAAATAAAGGAGAATTATTGAGAGAAAGAATGAGATAAAGAAAGGTGATGAAGTCAGAATTAGAGTGAAAACAAAAGAAAACGAAAAAAAAGAGGAGAAAGAAAGAGAATTAAAGAAGAGAAAAAGGAAAAAGTTATACAAACAGAGAATGGAAATATTAAGGAAAAGGAGAAAGGTGAAAAAGAAATGAGAAAAATAAAAGTATAGAAAACAGCAAGAGTTAAATAGTGACAAGACGAAAAAAAGAAAGAGAACCTGAAAAGAATGCACAACAAAGAAGAAAGGAAATGGAGAAGTACAGAAAGAAAGACATAGTGTAGTGTAAGAGGGAAAGCATAAAGGAGGGGGCAAAAGAAACGGAGAAAAGAGAAATACATAGAATCAAAGAGAAAAGAAACAAAAGGAAGAAGAGGAAAGACAAAAGGAGAAAAATAAGTAAAGATAGAATGTTGTAGAAGAGGGTAGGCTAAATCACGCTGCACTGTCAGCTTTGGAGCGCTCGCAGAAACAGGCATAGTATTTTAAATAGCTGCTGTATATTCTCAAGCCTGCTGACAGGTGATATTAGGAGAGATAAATAGTGTATTTGCATTGCGCAAACTTAGTGCAAACTCAAAACTCTGCTGTCTCCACTAGTATCTTGACCTTAAACTGAGTCTTGAAATCATAAATTCAACAACATATGAAATGACAGTGAGGTGGATTTGCCCCAAAGTTATAGCAGAGAAGGGTACATTTTCATATTATGAAGGTTTATTAACAAATTAGTAAACTTACAGTCTCACTTTGAAACAGTTTGATAATAAATTGATAATCACCTGAATACAGCATATGGGAATACAATCCAGGCAGGTCAAATAGCAAATCTGGAAATGGGTTATTAAAAGACAGTCTATGCAAATTAAGACACATTCAATTCCCCTGAAGGGAAACTCCTAGCAATAAGCTAGTAGTGTGGACAAATTGGTGAATTTAAAAGTAGAACCAAATGAAGGTTCCAATCAAGAGAAGGGGGAATATATTTGTTCTTGAAAGTAACTGTAAGAGTAGAAATATAAGGAGCACAAGATCTGGAGAGAGGGGGAAAGGAACATCCGCCTGGGAAGGTGGACAGAGGCAAGTCTTACTAGCTAAATTCTGAGTCACAATTAAAACATTACAACACATGCACATTTCATGAGTTCTCACAGTGTAAGAACCAATCAAATCTAAACATTCACAATGAGTATTGTGTCAGGCTCTTTCACATGATTAAGGCAATAAGTAGCTCCAATCCCACAGACCTCAGAGACATCACACAAAGGGTGGATTTCTCCCTTGACTTATTTTCTTCCCAGGTGCAGAAAGCTAACATTTAAACAATTAGTTGCAAGACATGACCTTCATATAAAAATTTAACCATAATAATCAGGATAACAACATCACTGTACCTCTCAGTCCATGCAACGAGAGAAAGAGTATGCATAGCAAGCAAGAATACAATTCAGCAATATGGAGGTGGTCATTCTAAGGCCTACCATGACTCAATCTAAATTAATATGAATGTACTATGGTGAATGTTTTATCTAAACCTTACTCATTATTGTCAATCTAAAGCATTGATTATATGTGTTATAAATTAGCATATTATTAAGAACAAATGAAAAATAGTGGATCTATATCACCACAAGCAATTATTGTGTGCGAACTACTCAGTGACAGCCTGCAAGCTACTGGTAGCTCTCAATCGATCTGTTGGAGACAAACTACTGCCAATTGCTTATAGTAGCATTCCAGTCCATTGCCAATGGTTAGACAAATTGTATGTATTCCTCCCATCACCTTTTGTGTATTTGATGTAACACCCTAAGAAGCCAAGTGAATGCTCAGATGTGGGTCACTTGGTCACTGTTCCACTGGAACCAAGCTGCACCCCACTGAAGAGGCCCAATCAGATAGAAACCGGTCTTGAGTTGGTCGTTTTTCCATTGGTAGTTCGGTATGGACTCTTCATATTGGTGATGAACAAGACTGATTTACATATGGTTGATTCTAATCTGAGGTGAAATGGTGCCCAAAACAACAATGGGTTGGAATGCTACCCTGAGCACTTGCCAGTAGTCAGACAAATTGCAAGCATTCCTCCATCACCTTTTTGTGTGTTGGATGCAATTCGGTACTAATCAGTTAGATTTATATTTTTTCTAGATGATAAGATTCTGTATATTTTTGGTTGCAAAAACTGATGTACGATTCCCTAATAGGGAAGGTCTACTTGCAATCTTTGCAATGTAATCATCAGAGTAAGCTAGTGTTTCTGATTCAGGCATAATCTTTCTTGTAACATGTGTAGTGAAAAAGTTAATCTATAACAAAACAGTAATTTAGAATTTGTCATGAAACTCATACAACCGCTCTCTTATTAAGGGCCATTGAGAATAAAAATCTGCACATACAATCTTCAGCAAACTATATTGGAGGTAACAGGAGGGGTAGTTGGTCCCCAAGGACACCCTTGAGGGCCAACTACCCCTCCTGTAACCTCCAATAAGCTCCACACAGCTAGATTGCTGAGAGGCCTTTGGAGGCCACGCCCTCATTCTCCACCACTCTGTAAACGCGGTTCAGCTCGTGGTGCACTACTGGTTGGGGGATGAAGTCCACTTTACTCCTGAGGGATCTTGGGCGCCAAGAAGCCCTTCTGTTACCTCCTGTAAGTCCTTCAAAGCGGGATTCCTGAGACCTGGTTAGAGGCCCAGCCCCCTTTCTCCACCACTCTGCAAACGCAATTACTAGTTAAAAAACAATAGAAATTCACTGACACAACCAAAGGTTACAGGGACGTTATAGTTAGCAAATAGAATTTTAAAAACATTAGAAACTTATTGAAAAAAGAAAGGTTACAGGGACTGACTGACTGACTGACTATTTATAAAGCACACTATTGCCGAGGCGTCTTGGTGCCGAGATGATCAATCCAGGAGAAGCCGACAGATTTAAAGCTTGGTGAAGAGCCATGTTTTTATCATTTTTCTAAAGAGAGTCTGACTGGACTGTAGTCGAATCTGTACGGGGAGAGAGTTCCACAGTTTAGCCAGTTGGAATGAGAAACCCTTTCCTCCCCACCTGACTCGTCTTATCTTAGAGAGGTGTACCAGTCCAGTGTCAGTGGACCTTAGGCAGCGTAGTGGCACATATCGGGGAAATAGTGGTTGTAAATCCACTGCACCTCCTCCATATAGGGCTTTAAGCACTAGGCAGGGACATTATAGTTAGGAAATAGAATTAAAAAAAATCTTGGAAATTCACTAAAAAAAACAAAGGTTACATTGACATTATAGTTAAGCTCAGGTTTCACTCGTACAAAACCATTGAAATTCAGCAGTTATAGTTAGCTGAGCTAACCATAACTTGCTCCCCCGCAATGCACTGCTTATGACCTCACATATTACATCACTCATGACATGGTCAGTGACATCACTGATGACTAAATGTTAAATGGTGTAAATCCATTCAGTAGTTCCTGAGAAATTTGAAGATTTTTCAGATATACAACTGTTTCCGCAGTGGATCCGCCAACCCTACCAATCTCGTGCCTGAGATCTGATTGGCTGCCAAAACTTCAAACCAGGAAATGTTGGCAGCCATCTTTTGACTCAGTTGAACCGAGTCACAAGAAAAATATTGAAAAAAAAAGAAATGGGGTCAGGGTAGAAGCACCCTGACCCCCTAGGCCTGTCCAGGGGGTCCCACAGGGACCTCCAGGGCCAAAAAAAAAACATATTTTTTTTAGTTTTTGGAGGGATTATTACAGCTGATAATTTAAAAAAAAATTAAGTGCGGGCTTCCACGCTTTATTTACTTTAGGCCCCTGGGTGGGTCAGGTCCCGGGGGCTATGAAAAATAGTGATGCAGGGGCCCCGGGGCCTACCACCTCCCTGGGGCTAATATTTCGGTAATGCGAGGGGGCACGTGGCCCCCCTGCACACCCGGGGACTACCACCTCCCAAGAGCTCTTTGTACAAAAATGCGTGGGGGATCCGCCCCCCCCTCACAGCCTGGGGACTACCACCTCCCCAGGGCTAATTATGTGAACTGCTGGGGCCACATGACCCCCCACAGCCCTGAGGACTGTCACCTCCCCAGGGTTCTGTTTGCAATAATGCTTGGGGGGACTCCTGCCCACACGCAACCCCAAGGACCGCCACCTCCTCGGGGTTATCCTAAAAAATAATGGGCCAGATGTACGACGTGATTTTGCATGCGCAAACGGGTTTGTGGACCTATTTGCACATGCAGAATCACTTTTGGCCATGTACACTTCCGAAATAGCACAATTTATTTGCGACTCGCTATTTAGGAATTGTGAGTCGTAATTAGGAAGGGTGTTCCCTTCAAAATTGCGTACGCAATGCTATGTGTGAATGTTTTGTGACCGTAATTGCGGTCGCAAAACACTCGCAAATTACCACCCCCTTCAAGAGGGTGGTAATACAGTCGCAATTTTGTGGCTGTCTCTAAAAATATGTTTTGAGGGTAGGCAGTGGTCCCAGGGACTACTATCTGCCCTTAAAAAATTAAATGAAAACGTTTAATTTCATTATTTTCAAATGTATCCAGATTTCCTTTAAGGAAAATGGGCTGCATTTAAAAAAAACTGCTTTATTAAAAAGCAATCCCAGACATGGTGGTCTGCTGAGCCCAGGAGGCCACCATCCCTGGGACGGCTGGCATTTCCAATGGGCTCGCAAATTGCGAGAGACTCATTAATATTATTGAGCCTCACAATTTGCAACCCCATTGGGAATCACAAAACAATGTAATAACACTGTTGTACATTTCATTTAGCGCCTCGCAATTTGCGACTCGCAATGAGTCGCAAATTGCAAGGCGCCAAATGAAAGGGTCGTACATCTGGCCCAATGTGTAGGGGGACTCCGGCCCCTCATCACAGGTCCACCACCTCCCTCAGGCTATTTCAAAGATGGGATGGGGAGCACAGCACCCCTCCTGGAGCCGTAAATGGTCCTGGGGACCGCCACCACCCAGGGCCGGCTCCAGTCCCAGGGTGCCCATCCCTGGGACATTGCAGTTTGCTATAGCTTGGCAGGGGCACTGCTCCCACCAAGCCATAGCAAACTCTGCTATGCTTCATGGAAGTTAGGGAAGGAAAAATGCTCTCCCTTCCATGAAGCAAAGCAGAATTGCTTTTGGACAGAGGGAGCTGCATGTTTGCAGCTCCTTCTGCCCAAAAACAATGCTGGCTCCCGCAGGAGGCGGGGAGCCGGCAGGGACCGCGGGGGCCTTTAGGCTCCCTAAGCGATCCCCAATGATGTATCCAAGCCCCGGGGGATGAGGTCCCTGGGGCTGAAAATAGCCCGGGAGGGGGGCCTCCCGGCCACCGTCCCTTAAAATAGAGTGACATTTAAAAAAAATGATTGTCAAGCCCTGGGGTACCCAGGGCCATAATCGACCTGCAGGGGGCGCACAGCCTCCCTCCCTTAAATTAAAGTGACATTTAAAAACAAAATGGCCAAGCCCTGGGGGATGGGGTCCTCTGGCCAAAAATGGCCTGGGGGAGGGGGGTCTCTCAGCCCCCTCCCTTGAAAAAAAAACTTTTCAAATTGGCTGGGCATCGGGGGATGGGGTCCCCTGGGGCAAAATCGTCCTGGGGAGGGGGGCCTCACAAAAGACACACAATTGATGGACGGAATGGAGAACAAATCAAAAGATTCACCCCCAGTCAAGAAATCTGGATTAAATCCATCATTCTTTTGCTCACCATGCCACCCCAGTTGAGACCTGGCCATATGCAAATCAGTCTTGACCCTGTGCCTCATGGGAACAGTCCAACCCGAACTGCCAGGCCAGGTCCTCCCTGGACCAGAAACAAGCATGCCAAGACCAGTTTCACAGCCTCACAGCCCCCCTCACCTTTTGAATTAGAATATAAACATAGACCTAGCCTTAGGGTGTGGGGTCATTGGGGCCAAAATTGACCTCAGGAGGAGGGCTGTGCGGCTCCCTTCCCTTTCTAATTTAATAAAATGAATATATATATATTCTAGCAGCCCGCCCCGGCCTTGCCCAGGGCTGAAAGGGGCTGGGGGCTGCATCGCAGCAGGAGAGGTGCAGCTGCCCACGCTTTGTAACCCCCTGATGCCCCGACTTACCTCATCCGCCGCTCCTCCCCACGCTGGAGTGTTTACCGCTCCACTGCTTGACCGCTTGTCAGCTACCTCATCCGCTGCTCCTCCCCGCGCTCCCACTGCTCCTCCGCTTCTTGCCGCTCCGCAGCTCCTCCCGGCGGTCATGTTCTCCCCTCTTCCTGTTGCTGGTGAACTCCGCTCCTCCCCTCACGCAGACGCTCCTCCTGGCGCTCATGTCCTCGCTCTTCCTGTTGCTCGTGAACGCCGCTACTCCCCTCACGCATACGTCGCGGCCGGCACTACCTGCAAGGGACTACTTTATTTTTATTTCTAAATATTTTAAACAACGTTTTTTTTATTTTTATTTAGCCTATGTCCTTCTGCTTGCCCTGAGGTTTTCTAAGATGTATTGGGTGTTCAGATTGGTGGTGTAGTTTTCGAGTTTACCTGGCTCAAAGGTGCAAGTTCTCTCTTTATAATAGTAGTATATATATATATATATATATATATATATATATATATATATACAACTAGCAGCCCGCCCCAGCGTTGCTTGGGGTAGAAGGGGGCTGGGGGCTGCATTTCAGGTTTGCGTGCTCTCCCGCCCAGGCCCCCACCCGCCACGACATTGTCTGTGTCCCGGACAATGTTGTGGCGGGCGGGGGCCGGGGCGGGAGAGCACGCAAACCTGAAATGCTGGCTTCCCCGACCCCAGCCTGCCCTGACATTCCCCAGCAGCCCGTGCCCCGCCTGCCCCGACCCTGGCTGCCCCGGATTCTTACCTTGCCTCTGCTGCTCACACCGCCGGTCCATATTTCTCCGATAGTACCTGGTCTGGTCTGTAGAGCGAGCAGTCTTTGTCCACTGGTTCGCCACTAGAGGTCAGCAGTGAGCCGCAAGCAGCCGCGAGCAGCAGTCAGCAGTGTGCAGGACAAGCTGAGACAAGCTGAGAAGGGAGAAGGGAGTCTCCCGTGGAGCCGCCGGAGCCGCTGGAGCCGTTTTGGTGCCTTTTTTGGGGCTGTCTGAGCTGGGGCAAGAGGGGGGCATTTGTGAACTCCTTGCTCCCTGTCCTGCTTGGGTCTCGCTGCTCCCGCTCCTCAGTGCAGCCCCTCGCACGGCTGTGGCAAAAACGCGAAAAACGCGAAACTTAACAGGAAAATGACCCGGCGGAGGCAGAGAGGCAAGGCGGACGAGAGTCATTAATACTACCGGTACTGGGCAGCGGCAGCGGCAGCCGCAGCAGGAGCGCTGGGCCAGTGAGTATACCGGCGAGTATACCGGCAACATTTTACAGAGGCGGAGGCTGGTGATGCTGGTAGGAGCGACCAGCAGAGTGCAGCAGTAGTAGTACGAGCAGCTGCAGTAGCAGCAAGTTGCAGAGCAGAGACAGAAAATGCTAATTGACACGGACTTAGCTTGCTGCTCGTGCAAAACTGAGAGCAGTCCAAAAACAGCCGTGAGTCGAGGCTTCAGCAACTAGCATACAAGGTGCCCCCATACAGCCACTCAACCCCAAGATCAGATTCACGCATGATCCCAGTAATGAATGATTCCACAGAGAGGATAAAGGAATTAAATCCCTGTTGGGCGCCTCAAGTGCCTACCCTTAAAGGAAGAACCATGACAAAAAAAGCCTGCCTGGACATCCATACAACTGAAAGCAACTTGGAGAGATTAAAAATCTTCAGTAAATCAATCATCACTAAAATGGACGCCCAGGAAGGAAATGATACCAACGTAGAGGGATTAAAAATCCCCAACAAAACAAAGGTCACTGTAAAGAAGGACCAGGGAGTACCACCAATTGATTGGTGCACAAAAATCTCTCCAAATAATGAGCCACTAAGCAACAACACAGTTGAGATATCCAGTGGAGTGAATCAGGAGGAGATTAATGCACCAATAGACTCTCCAAACATGATCGACGCAGGTGCTCAAATGGAACCCTCAATAATAGAAATTTCAAGTGGCTCAGCTATTGCCGATGTAGCAATAACAAAAAGCCCAGAACCGCGTCCCGGAACACGGCAAAAGATCAAAGTACGGCAGAATGACACAACGTCTAAAAAACAAGCCTCACAGGGATATTCCTCCAACTACAACACAGGGGACCTGCACCGGCACGAAACAGGGCACGAGATAAACGAAAACTTGGAATCAATAATCACATTACACAGTGCACTGGGGTGCATATTGGAAACCTCTATTAAAACCCTCAACATGCAGTCAGACAAACTCGACATCCAGATACACCTTATGAGCACATTGGCGGAACACATATCCAAAATAAACAAAAAGCTAGATACCATGGCCAGTATCTTCAACATTATTAAGGATCAGATCCAACCGTGGGCAGCATCCCAGTCATGCACCTGCCACTCAATTTTGGAAAAATGAAAGGATCTGCCTTTAATACTTAAAGATATATTACTAGAATGCAAGATCGCCAATCAGTGGAATAACTGCACACCAATCAGATGCGACCTTATTTCTTTTGAAAATTGCAAGAGTCCACATAAGGTATGTCCGATTAAATCTAATGTGGATGAGTCATCACGGCAAACAGCAGAAAAGAACCAATCAAACAACCGGACACTGACACCTGATGGTGTAATAGAGGAAACTAAAACAACAGGTGAAAGTCACCTTATCACACAAAATAATGGCCGCAAACCATTGGAAACAGAGGACTCAAACCAGGATGGGGAAATTAACCAAAACGACCATAAAGGCCTAACCAAGCGGCAAAAAAAGCGGGCAAGAAAAAACAGAAATCAGACGTCAAACCACCCGCTTATAAACACCCAGACGCCGGTCACTTTTCCTATCTTCAATCAGGTAAAAATCAAAACTAAACAGGAACTTACCGTCAAAGAGGGGACTAATCACTCATCAGTCGGGACACGCAAAGAGCAAAAAAACGGGAAAAATCAAGAAGAAGGACAAATACCACTAAGCAAAAGCCCGAATGACCTCACTCAATCGAGGACAACAAAAAAACCAACGAACAAAGAGGAGATAACCTCTTTTAACTCCAGTCACACTGATCTTTCGAGCCCAACACCTGCCGCAAGTGACACTGATCCGAGCCGGAATCAAGGGATCAGCAACAACACACAACTAAAAAAAATCCTAGATAGTCGGCCAGTTGACCAACAAAAAACTGACTCCACCACTCGTCAAAAAGGTCGTACCACCAATGAAGATAAAAAGCACTCTATAAATGAGATCGATCAACACAATAAAAACGAACCAAACAGTCAAAGGCCCCATTGGGTGGTAGTTAAAGCTGTGGACAAAAATCAAAAACCTCCCTCCATTCGCATCACTGTACCGAGTAATAACTCAACGGTAGGGAAAAGCATCACAATACCAAGTGAAAATTCAACACTAGGGAAAAGCGATCAGAAGACTAATAGACAAGTAAGAACAAAGGCGGACAGAAATACGCACGATCAAATACGACTCATGATATTCACAGGCAACAACGGCACACAACAAATCGCAGAACCCACAAAGGTAGAATGGACAGGACCATGCCTCGGAACTGACACCAAAGTAAGTGGGCGCTACTTAGAACAGGTCAGCCCAAACGAACAGGCCGAGAAGTAAAGGCCGTAGTAAACATGCCACTCACGCAAACCCAAAGCAATGGGTACAATCAAATAGCCCAATATATCCATCTTACCGCAAAGGATCATGATGATCACATGCCTAAAAAATCCTCTTCAGAGGGAAAAGCTCAGATTAGCAATGACCGACCATTGGAGAAGCAAACAGCTACAGCAGGAAAGATACTTTTTATCCCTAACTACGAGCCTCAAGGCACACACGATCTATTAAATCGAGGGAACATTCTCCACCTTACATCCTCCATCCCAAGCTTAAGCCACCTAACATCTGCTGATTTACTATCAATCGAATTCATCCCATTAGGGGACAATGTGGCCAAGGAAGGCACGCTTGCCACCTGGAGGAATATTGAAATAGTAAAAAACGTACTCACAGAAACACGCAAATTTGAAGAGTGGGGAATCACGTTGAAAGAAGAAATAAAAAAGGGTTATCCGTCATCCCTACTAAGAAGATGTAGGAAAAGAGATGACTGCAAAACCCGAATTACTCACTCAGTACTGCAAGGTGCCAGGGGGGCTGATACTCCGACTAATAATCACTGGAGACAGACATTGGGCACTAGTGACAATTGAACCCACTGGGAAGCGGAAGAGAGCAAAGGAACACTAATAAAGCTGCTCTCCTGGAACATCGCATGAGCTAAAACATCTTAAACAATAGTAGAAAAACAGTAGCCTGGGACCAATATGACATCATAGCACTGCAAGAAACGTGGACAACGGAGCCAATCGATGTACCGGGAAGAATATGCTTCCATGAAAGCGCGACACGTCTCCAGTGCTACGGACGCGCAAGGGGGAGTCTTTCAATATATATATCCACAGCACTGAAGATCAGAGCCTCACAAATGGCCACATCAGCATCAGATATACAAATTATTAAACTGGAAAGCACATCAAAATACAATGCCAGAACAATCATCTTGATCAATTTATACGCCCACCCAAAAAAATCAGCTAAAAAGGACCTCTTCGACCGTGTAGTCAATGTAGTAACCAACACCCGCCTTGAACATCCAAGTTGGGAGATTATTGTCACGGGCGATTTTAACATCAACCTTCTACATCCATCAGAAGATGAGGTCAACATCTCTGTAGCAAACGAACTGTGGGAAGTTGAACCCCAGGAGATCATACCTGTTAAGAAGACAGACAAAGTGGGTAGGTAACTGATGTGGGACTTTGAACGCCTTGGCCTACGGGTACTAAACGGAAGAACCTTTCATGACAAACCCCCTGCCGTTACCTATATAGGCCACAATGCAAGCTCCACCTTGGATTATACATTAGTTACACTACCCCTGCTAAGTCTAATTAAAAAATTCCAAATACTCTGCTCATTAGACAGCGATCACTCAATGCAACACATCGAGATGAACCTGAGTCCCTCCAGGCACGTAAAGGCACCAACTATCCCAGGCATAACCTCAACAATCAACCTGAAGCGGTTAAGGTGGTCAAGTATCACCCTACCACAAATAGCGTCAGACGCTAAGAAACTGTTCAAACAAACAACTGCAGAAAAGGACTTATGTTCAGAAACCTGGTCTGACTTCCTGGAAAGGCTACCAAGGTCCAATAGCAACGCAAAAAGAAGACCTATTGGAAGACTGATATAAAACTCACAAAAACAGCACTGTCTATGAGGAAACAACTTCAGAAGCTCACAAGACGGGCACAAGGATTAAGGACAAACCCAAGTATCTGGCAAGAAGTCAGATCGACAAGGAGGCAATACAAGAAGCTGGTTTGGATGGAAAAAAGGAACAAAGCTAACGACTTCTGGGTCAAATTGCTGTACAACATAAAAAAATCAGACTCCAGGGCATTCTGGATACAAGTCAACTCCATTAACAGAGCAGCTCAACCTGTAAATATGACATGCATCACCGAAAGCGATTGGGCCAAACACATAGTTGATACATTCTCAATAAACCTAACGGCGAACCAGATCACAACATCAACAACTGAATCTGAAATGCCAAGAGCTATGAACCAGGAAAGAACGACTATTATCAGCACTAATGGCTCGATCATCGGCCAGGAAGACATGGATCAATCAATATGGACAGACGACGATTGCCGAATACTAAAAATAATCAAGAAAGGCAAACAAGAGAGTGCGCCGGGGCCGAATGGCATTCCGCAGGCAATCTTCAAAGAGGACCCCAAGTTCTGGGTATGCAAATTCAACATTCTGTTTCGGTCAATTAGCAATTCAGGTCGGGTCCCGAAAAGCTGGAGGGGTGCCATTATCAACCCCATCTACAAAGGCGGAGACGCAAAAATCCAACTAACTACCGCTTAATAGCCCTGATCGATGCGAAAGCCAAATACTACGCATCTCTGGTGCTAGCAGATCTAGCTCAATGGTCGGACATGCACAGCGAAATCCCGTTAAACCAGACAGGGTTTCGTCGAGGAACAGGCACCATGGCAAACGCAATGGCGTTATGCTTAATTGGTGAAAAAAGCCTACAAAACCACCAGGAACTTTATACCTGCTTCGTTGACTTTAAGGCGGCCTTCGACCGTGTCAACAGGAAATTACTATGGGCCAAATTGAAGCAGCAGGGCCTGCCAGACTCAATCCTAACGCCGATCATTGACCTGTATAATAACACCTGGATGCAGGTAAAGATCGACAACGGACAGAGGCTAACCCGGAAGATCAATACCTTTGATGGCTTAAAGCAAGGTTGTGTCCTGGCCCCTCACCTTTTCAATTTATTCATGGCGGACTTAACAGCAAGCCTTGATCAAATCAATGCTCACCCACCGCGGCTAGGTAATCTCTGTATAACACACCTATCCTATGCCGACGATGTGGTCCTACTAAGCCAGACAAGAATAGGCCTGCAACGTCTATTACAGGAATTGACCCGCTACACCAAACAGAATTTGCTATCAATAAACAGTACAAAAACCAAGATTATGGTCATAACCCGACGCCATAAAGTGCAACCAACCTTAAATATAGACAATGTCAAACTGGAAGCGGTTGAAAGTTATAAGTATCTCGGGACACTACTGGACAAGCGTCTTAACTTTGCTATGCACCTAAACAGCATGGAAAAGAGGAGCATGGTCCTATTGCAAGCTTTCAGTAGCTTGGCGTCCGAACTCAGAGGCCCCCTGGTCTCTCCCCTGCTAACAATAATGAAAGCCAAGCTACTTCCAACAATAGCTTATGGGAGCATATTACATCATGGCAAGAGTGCACAACTCTTGGACAAACTCCAAATGAAAATCTACAAGCGTGTATTTGTGTTACCAATGAATGCATCACCCGCACAAGTCAGACTCGAATTCGGTTTGCAATCTCAAGTCCTGCTGAAAAAGTACGAGACCATAAAATTCTGGTACGATGTGTGGATGAACCAAGAAATTGCGCTGTACCGTGCCATGTGGGAAACAATCAGCAAAAGTCCCAACTCGTACTATGCCAAGTACCTTAAATCATCACTTGAATCAACTAACTTGGCTGCACTTTGGGAATCCAAGCTTCCAGTGCTTTCCTTTAAACAGTTGACAAAAAAGGCTGCCAATAGGCATTCGTTGCTAAATGACAAAATAACTTTTAGTCATCGGTCCCATGCCTGGATGACAATTCAATCTTATAAAAAACTAGCACCAGCAACCTACCTAGACCTTGCTTTCTCGACATTCATCAAACGGAAATACCTCAATTTAAGGCTGGGCAGCTTACCAACAAATGCAGAGTTACCAAAATGGAAGCCCCAAGAACGTGATGGATGCTGTTTATGTGGCGCAGGAAGACAAGACTTCATCCACCTGATCTGTATTTGCCCGGCCCTGAACCAGGAACGTCGGAGTTGGTTGAAGACCAAGTTTAAGGAATATGGAACACGCACCTGCCGGTCTGCGATCATGCTAATCCTGTGCTCAGTAGATCCGCAACTCATTTGCAGGGCAATCAAATTTATTGACAATTTCGAGAAAAAGCAAAAAAACTGGCGAAGTCTTGAGCCCTGAACACATTTACTTTATTAACCTGAAAGATGCTCTCATTTTTATAACATTTTTTACTGACTCAGCAGTGTAAATTTTCGTGTGTTTTAATATTGCTGCATTTACATTTTGTAATGGTTTTTACTAACTATACAATAAATATTATTATTATTATTATTACCGTTCTGCCGCTCTGCCACTCACCACCTGTCCGCCGCCGCTCCTCCCCGCTCCATATCCGCCTCTCCGCTCCGCCGCTGGCCTCACTTCACCGCTCCTCCCCTGCGCGCCATGTCCGCTGCTCCTGGGACGCTGCTCCTCCCCTGCTCCTGACGTGATGACGCACAGTCGCGGCCGGCGCTACTTTGGGGGAACTACTTTTTGTAAAAATGTAACTTTTTATATAACGTTTATTTTAAACATTTTTAAAGCCTATGACCATCTACACACCCTGCCGATTTCAACGGTGTATCGGGTGTGTAGATTGGCGCTGTAGTTCCCGAGTTTACCTTGCCTAAAGGTGCAAGTTCTCTCTTTATAATAGTAGTATAGATAATATATGTGTGTGTTTACTCTGCCATTCCATCTAAAAGAACTGCCTTTGTAGTCTGCTACATATGATTTGATAAGGCAATAACATTCTAATCATAAAACATGTTTCTTTTTTGGCCTCTTTTGGGGACAGATTTTCTAATTGTTCATGCAACAATGAGAAGCAATCAAATTTGCTCTGCTCTATTGGACAAGGGGCAAAACATAGGGCAGAGCCATGTCTACCAAGACTGGCCTGCTGCTGCTATGCTATTATCCCCTCTGCTGGTACCCTAAATGGCTGCCTTGCATGCCATTCACACTTGCAGAGGCCAGCATGTGCTGTCTAGCATTGGATATTGTTGGAAAGTGGTTTATTAGTAGTGATAAGTAGTGACTTACCACTAGCAAGAAGGCCACAAACAAAATAAAAGGTGCAGAAAAGGTCTCAATAAATTATTCAATTGCTCAAACCCTTGGTAGCTGGCAAAGAGCAGGTAGGTGTAACGGAAGAAACAGGTGTGTAAAGCATTTAAAAACACCAATACATAAAGTAAGACTCAACACACAATAAAAATCAAACTCCAATTTAAATAAATAAATAATTATTATTTTTGTATGAAAAAATAAACACCAAAACAACAAAAACCCAATGTAAGGAACTGGAGATATGAATCACTAAAGGATAAACACTTTCTAGTGCTTAGAAACATATTGCGCAACTTTGGAACAGCTGGTCGCACTTGACCAGAACAAAGTCAAAGTTTGAGACTGACTGTAATAGAGCCCTGGTCGCATACACAAAGCGGAAGGCCTCAATCAAATTGTTACCTTCGGACTTAGGCATTTTCTTTAGGATTTTCTCTGGAGTGGACCCCTCCAGCAGACCATTTTCGATGCAGCATCATTGGATTGCTTCTCCTCGAGGCCCTGGTCAAATCCTGGAAGTCCGGTGCTCCGGAGCTTTCAGCAGGATGACCCTGAAATCTAGACAAGTTAACGGCTTGACTCTTGACGTCGAGTTGGTCACCTTATGGAGCTTTTTTCCAAAAGTAGTTCCAAACTTCTCCTGAAGTTTGTCTTGAGAGTTTAAAGTGTCCAAAATACAAATCTAAAGGTCTGGAATCTCCTGGGTGGTACTTGGGTTGTCTGGACTACAATTCCCCAGAGGACTCTTGGTGGAGAAGATGAAGGTGGGCTCCTTTAACCTGTAGCTTATAGAAAATCAACTTGTTAATCCTTTTTGAAGCAAGGCAAAGTCCTTAGGGCTATAGTACCAGATTGTGCAGCAGGTGCAGTACTTCAGTGTGCAGTCCTTTGGGTGCAGATCCAGATTCCATCAGGGCAGTCCTTCTCCTGGTTGTTTCAGGCAGAACATCTGAGTAGCTATGCAGCTCTTCCATAGTTTTCCATTGTTCCTGGGCGTCAAGCAAGGGGGCACCCCTCACCAATGGAATGCAGAGGGCCAACCAGGTGTCTGACCACTTCCTCCAAATCGTGGCATATTCTTTTTCCAGATAGCACTATTCTCTCAAAATCCAAAATGGAGAAAGTCTCTCAAGAGGATAAGGATCTGGCTAACACAACATGCTGGTGTGGCTTATTTTCCTAAACATTCCTCTTCCAACCCTTTCCCTAATTTGTGGATGAGAGGCAACATACAAAAAACAAATCAAATGTGCATATTAAGTTGATGAGAAAATTCTTGTGTTGACAGTTTTCTTTTAAACAGGAGTGCCAAGGCCAACTTCTTTATATTATACATTAATTCAGTAACTGCCGAAAAGGCCGAAGCACCCATTCAGTAAAGCATGGCATCATTCGATAGTATAGCCAGTACAACAGAAAATCATGCAGACATCAAAGCATACACAGATGAACAAGCATCTGAAATCTATGCCCTCATCAAAGCCACGAAAGCTTTTGAGTCACACCAAGGTTCTACAATCCAACAATTGAGACATCTAGAATTTACTATGCGCAGAGAACTCAATCAGAGACTCCATGCCTCTACTTTGATTCAATACCATAAAAATCAACCTATCCCTAGAGGGCTAAGACTTGCGATCAAACCTCTCCTCTTTCGGCTTCAATATAACAAAATTTGTATGGATAAGTGGTATGCGGTTTTAAATAAGTGCTCTCTCGACCTGATTCTTTTAATTGTAGAAGAACTTTCAAAAACCATCAAAGAAATGGAAGAAGAGATTTTCAACATTCAAAGGGATTTATCAGCACGCATGGATCCAGAAGAATGGGCAAAAAATTTGGAAGAAATAAATAACAAACTAGACAGTTATGGTAATGATCTCCAAGAGAGAAAACTCAGGAAATTCAAGCGGGATGCTATCGATTATCGCCTGAACGAAGTATACACCTGGGCAGAGATGTATGCCCAACGCCGACCAACTAAAAAACTATTTACATCATCAGAAGAAAGCGTAGTATCCGACGGTGATGTATCAGCATCCAGAGCCCCCATTCAAACCAAAACAACATCAATACCATCAAGTAATCAATCAGAAAGAGTTGAAACCACTAATCTGCGAGCACCAACTGCAACTGAGTCTTTTTTATCACAGGGTCAACAACCTGCACAACCACCAGATCAAGCCACTCAGAAAGGTAGTGGAAACGTACCAAAACCAGGCGAGGAAAAGGCAAAAGAAAAGACCAAACCGAACCTGCGGAGTCAGAGAACACAGTGATTAACATTTCCTCAGCACAACTTTCTAAACAAGAAATAAGAGTCCTAAATAAAGGTACATCGTTCGTACCCACATACAATTCAAATCTACCAGAAACAGAAATAGTGTTCTACAAGGTTATGAGAAACATCAGATTAAAGAATTTTTTCACAAACATTTTACCGGACATACCAACACCTGAACTTCAAGAATACGTAGAGTTCAAACCTAAAAGCACATTCACTGCTCCTGCGTCACACAAAACCATTGATCTATTCAAAAAAACTAGTTCTAAACGATTTTCAAAAATTAGATTTCTCAGCTAAGAAAAAATCTAATTTCTCAAGAACTGAAAGAAGAACCTTACAGCAATTGGCCAATAGAAAAGATTTGACTTACCAACGAGCAGACAAAGGGGGAGCTTTGATAATAATGGACACAGCTTTCTACCTAAAGAAATTGAGAGAACATCTAGCAGATGAATCTACATATCTGTTATTAGATACCGATCTAACAAAAGAAATGACAAAAACACTAAAACAAATTCTAGAGCATGCTCGTACTATGGATTGGATCTCAACGAAGACAGAACAATTTCTGATGAAGCATAACCCCAAACGACCGCATATATATATATGCTAACTAAAGTACATAAAAATCTGATGGACCCCCCTTTCAGACCGATTGTTTCAGGAATAGGATCAATATTTGAACCAGTCGGCAAGTACATTGATTTTTTCTTACAAAAATTTGTGACCCAATGGAAGACCAACATTAAAGACACTACTGATTTTTTAAACCACATCAATAATCTGGATACATCGGAAAGCCACCAATGGATCATGTGCACCATCGATGTGACCTCATTGTATACATCAATACCTCTGAAGGAGGGAATCGAAGCCACAGAATGGGCACTACTGCAAATGGAAAATGTAGGGGCAAATAAAATTCTTCTAATTGAATTACTGTTATTCCGCTTACAACACAGTTAATTCCGATTTGAAGAAGATTTCTTTCTGCAAATCAGTGGAACAAGTATGGGATTCGGAGGAGCCCCAACATACGCTAATATATTCATGGCGCTCTTTGAGGAACCTTTTTTTTTACTAAAGAAAACAAGGGGGACCCTATAATTGGCTGTGGACCAAGGGTTTGAGTCAATTTCAAAAAGACAACGGTCCATAGCAATTTCGAAGATATACAGTAATGATAACAAGACAAGCTGTGATGAGCTGCTTATATATTTATCCAAGTCCAGCCGGACATGGAATTTATTTTCATAACGATAGTAGAATTGTAAAGTGCATAAGAGACATTTAGAGAGCACAATCCTGTGCTTTTACCGCAGGACAGAGAAGGTGAAGAATAAAGAATAGTTGTAAGGAGAAGAAGATATCGCAGGCAAGAGAGAAGTGAGCAATCTGGACACTTTTAAATTGATGTTACAAGTGTTTTGCCAGAGTAGTACATACAGGAATTTGATACACATTGGTTTTACTGTATAACTACTGTAAAAGGTTGACATTTCGATCCCGCGCTCAAGGATACAATGGGATCATCATCAGGACTGTACAAAATGACTATGCCTGGTAAAAACAATGATGCACCTCCTTAATGAGGGGCGGCGTGTACAAGAGTAAGCGCTATGTGCTCTTGGATCGGCCAGCTGTTGAGATCGCTGGGGTTCAGTCGGTATATTCTTACATAGAACAGAATATCCGTCCAAAATGGAGACGGGACTCTTGGGGCTTAGTTCGTCAATTAATTATATCGGCGTTCACGGAGGGAGATGAACGAACGCGGTAGTTGTCAGGTGAGCAACCCGTGAGTTGGAGCCAGCGGTCCTTGATAAGACTCGAATCCGCGGCGTGAAGGAACAGTGTCCTCGCATACACGGCTGGCAGGTGCAATAACCCAGTGGTTATTGCACCTGCCAGCCGTGTATGCAAGGACATCATTCCTTCACGCCGCGGACATTGTTCTGCATTCTGTCCATCAACTGTGGTTTTTGCATTTGTCACCCCGAGTGGGATGGGTATGCTCAGACGTGAGTCCCATGCACTCCACACCACTGGATTCAAACAAGCCGGGCTGAAGACGGCTGGAATGTCAGAAACCGGTCCTCGGAAGCTTGTTTCTGGTCCAGGGAAGGCATGGCTTGGCAGTTCGGGCTGGACTGTTCCCATGAGGCACAGGGTCAGACTGATTTGCATATGGCCATGTCTGAACTGGGGTCGTGTGGAGTGCAAAAAAACGATGGATTTAGGCCCAGATCTCTGTACTGGGGTGAATGTATGACATTGTTCTGCATTCTGTCCATCAACTGTGGTTTTTGCATTTGTCACCCCGAGTGGGATGGGTATGCTCAGACGTGAGTCCCATGCACTCCACACCACTGGATTTAAGCAAGCCGGGCTGAAGACGGCTGGAATGCCAGAAACCGGTCCTCGGAAGCTTGTTTCCGGTCCAGGGAAGGCATGGCTTGGCAGTTCGGGCTTGACTGTTCCCATGAGGCACAGGGTCAGACTGATTTGTACATGGCCATGTCCGAACTGGGGTGGTGTGGAGTGCAACAAAACGATGGATTTAGGCCCAGATCTCTGTACTGGGGTGAATGTATGACATTGTTCTGCATTCTGTCCATCAACTGTGGTTTTTACATTTGTCACCCCGAGTGGGATGGGTATGCTCAGACGTGAGTCCCATGCACTCCACACCACTGGATTTAAGCAAGCCGGGCTGAAGACGGCTGGAATGCCAGAAACCGGTCCTTGGAAGCTTGTTTCCGGTCCAGGGAAGGCAAGGCTTGGCAGTTCGGGGTAGACTGTTCCCATGAGGCACAGGGTCAGATTGATTTGCATATGGCCATGTCTGAACTGGGGTGGTGTGGAGTGCAATAAAATGATGGATTTAGGCCCAGATCTCTGTACTGGGGTGAATGTATGACATTGTTCTGCATTCTGTCCATCAACTGTGGTTTTTGCATTTGTCACCCCGAGTGGGATGGGTATGCTCAGACGTGAGTCCCATGCACTCCACACCACTGGATTCAAGCAAGCCGGGCTAAAGACGGCTGGAATGCCAGAAACCGGTCCTCCGAAGCTTGTTTCCAGTCCAGGGAAGGCATGGCTTGGCAGTTCGGGCTGGACTGTTCCCATGAGGCACAGGGTCAGACTGATTTGCATATGGCCATGTCTGAACTGGGGTGGTGTGGAGTGCAAAAAAACGATGGATTTAGGCCCAGATCTCTGTACTGGGGTGAATGTATGACATTGTTCTGCATTCTGTCCATCAACTGTGGTTTTTGCATTTGTCACCCTGAGTGGGATGGGTAAGCTCAGACGTGAGTCCCATGCACTCCACACCACTGAATTCAAGCAAGCCGGGCTGAAGACGGCTGGAATGCCTGAAACCGGTCCTCGGAATCTTGTTTCCTGTCCAGGGAAGGCATGGCCTGGCAGTTCGGGCTGGACTGTTCCCATGAGGCACAGGGTCAGAGTGATTTGCATATGGCCATGTCTGAACTGGGGTGGTGTGGAGTGCAAAAAAATGATGGATTTAGGCCCAGATCTCTGTACTGGGGTGAATGTATGACATTGTTCTGCATTCTGTCCATCAACTGTGGTTTTTGCATTTGTCACCCGAGTGGGATGGGTATGCTCAGACGTGAGTCCCATGCACTCCACACCACTGGATTCAAGCAAGCCGGGCTGAAGACGGCTGGAATGCCAGAAACCGGTCCTCGGAAGCTTGTTTCCGGTCCAGGGAAGGCATGGCTTGGCAGTTCGGGCTGGACTGTTCCCATGAGGCACAGGGTCAGACTGATTTGCATATGGCCATGTCTGAACTGGGGTGGTGTGGAGTGCAAAAAAACGATGGATTTAGGCCCAGATCTCTGTACTGGGGTGAATGTATGACATTGTTCTGCAATCTGTCCATCAACTGTGGTTTTTGCAACAGTCATATGTGTATCATATTAAATTGCAAGGTGTCTACACCTAGGCTTACGAAGAACAAGGAATAACCACGCCAAGAAGGTTCTATTCAAAAGAGTAGAAGAGGAGCCTAAAACAGACTTTGAATTATAGTCAAATAGGTAGTCTTACGATTTTGTGTGTTGGAGCTAGCGTTCGGAAAAGTAGAAGCAACTACGTCGTCGCGGCAGAGAATTGCAAGAAAAACATTGTTCAAATTAGAGGCAAAAGCCCGCTCCATGCGTGAATAGCGTATGTTGTATTGAATGGTGCGAGAGACCCAAAGAGAAGAAGGGGTTGAAATCAGAAATATACTATACATATTGATTATGTTATGAAAGTCTGGAGACCTGACACATTTATAAACAATGCAGAAACATGTATGTGTACAAATAGACAGGGAACTGCAATATAGCAATAAAGGTTACAGTGCCAGTATTTGAATAACAGATACACGAAGAGTGGCAATAAAATTACAGTGCCAAAAGAGAAAAGCTTATTGGCTCATCTGTCACAAAAGTTGATGACATTTCATGTGGACCTGGTCATGGGGAGAGTGAGCAAGTAAAAGATAATATCATATCCACATGAATTGGTACTATACGGTCATATGTGAACACCCTGAACAGTACAATAAAAAGTTACATTTTAATTGTAATATAGCATTGTATAATATGTATATTTTGTATATTTATCTATTGTAGCCCTGAAGAAGTCCTTCGGACGAAACGCGTTCGCTACTTATGTGTGAAGATTTGGAATAAAAACAAGAAAGAGAAATTCCATGGCTTATTGATATTTTTATTATTGTTACTACATACTGTGTGGTGTGCTGTACCATTGTGTTGAATTCTATACAGTGCCTTTGGCATTGACTTTGGAGGCCTAGGGGTATGTGGCCTCTGGTTTCTGGCACCCATATACAAAACTAGACCAAGACATAGAGAATAGAGTGCAGTTAAGTGTCTTACCCTGTACCCCTTTCTTAGCATTCCTAACCCTGAACAGATGAGGTATGATATTTAGAGAAAGAAGTGCATCTCACTGTCAGTATTTAATCCCATGCTGAGCATGGGGTTAAATTCCATACCTCATCTGTTCAGGGTGTTCACATATGACCGTATAGTATCAATTCATGTTGATATGATAATATTTGACTAACCTAGATTGTAACCAACATAGGAATGTTGGATTCCCCTATCCTCCTCAAATACCATTCCCAGATGCTTCTATCTATTGTCACATATAAACCTCAAAGGTTCCACGCATATAGGTGGCCCTAGAATTATGAAATATCAATATCTTTTACTAGCTCACTCTCCAATTGTATTCTATACAGTCCTGAAGAAGCCCACTCTATTGGCTGTTGTTGATCCTGTGCATACTGAACACATCTGGCAAATAAAATAAAACTTGCCAATACGCCCGGACCCTAGCGGCATAATATTGATTGAGAGCCATTAACATGGAGGCCTCCCTGGCATGCTGACTGCTTATTTGCACATGATGACCCTGGATCCTTTTTATGAACTAATACACGTTGTTTAAGACACACCATACACGCCCTAACGAAGTTCGGAAATCGAACAAAATGCGTTGGCTGATGTTGCTTATCATATTTGATGCACCTGAATAAAGTTTTTTCCAAAGAAGACACTGATTGGGCTTCCTTATTGGACATTATACGACTTGGGAAGTGCACCGCTCCATTGCTTAGCTTAAATAAAAGAAAACTGTCAACACAAGAATTTTCTCATCAACTTAATATGCACATTTGATTTGTTTTTTGTATGTTGCCTCTCATCCACAAATTGTTGTTTCTATTTTATGATCTACTAGCAGCAGATCATTTTGAGGTGGGCAATATAGGCAAAAGAAGTTTGTGACTAAGTCTGGTTGTGCGGTCTCCTCGAAACCAGCTGCTTGCTCTATTCAAATACCTTTCTCTAATGTAATTACAGGGGTTCTGGTGTGGCTGGGGTGACAGGATGTAGGGGTCAGCCTGTGCTGTCTTAAAGTGTCATTCTCCCTTTGAAGATCAGTTTGGCTACCCCTCACCCCCTTCCTGCCATCTGCTCTGCAGCTTGCACTTCTCCTCCCACAGAATATCCTTTGTCTCTCTAGTAGGGCTTTCCAAACCTCATTAGAGCAGCCTGGCCAGCAAGGGCAGAGGCAGAGGCTGGCCAATAAGGAGAGAGCAGCTGAAAGACTGGATTTTGGCTCACAGAAAAGAAAGTTTAATACCTTTTTTTATTATAGTTATTGTAAATCTAACAGCGGCAAGCTGTTAGATTTATCTTAGCCATTAATTATATACCTTGAAGCATATTTTTTTATGTGGCTCCTATCAATATTTATACTTAAATAAAATATTACAATGTTAGCCTATGGAGCCATTCACTACAATGGGGAGAAATTAATTTGGCAGTTCTTCGCTTACCACGGCTTATAAAACATGTTTTCTTTTATGATGTCCCTGCTTACTAGTTACATGACACCCTGCCCCTTGGCACCTAGGGGAGACCTTATGCGTGGCTTCTATGTACACATAAGGTAGATTACTACTTTAAAAGTACCTTTAATTCCAAAGTCGAATTTACATATAATTTTAATCTCAAAGCAGCCTGCAAGGCAGGGCTGGATTTCAAAATGACAACAGGCACAACAGTTGTACACAATCCAGTGCAGGAAATCTACTGGGCCTCTAAACTCCCTGCCCTATTATATTCTAGCGATTTATAGGTAGGTTGAATCCCCCTTGCCTTATTATATACTAGGGGCTTACAGGGGTATGTCATTGCCAATTGTAAGTACACCAAAGTACCATGTACTTTTTACACAGAGCACAAGCCCTGGGTCTGGTAGCAGAGCAGAGCCCAGGGCACAGTAAGAGAACCAGAAAGGCCAGCACCTAGTAGTCAAATGAAGGCACAAAGTGGGTGAACACTGGAAATAGGCCCTGATTTCTCACAGATATGTACTGGAAGCATACCATACCTGCACCAGTTCCTATTTCTAGACAAACACAGAAGGATCCCACAAACTAGATGTGGGCTATGCTCTCCAGCACACATACAATGTTTGGGTTTTTAACAAATGAAATTATTTCTTCTTTTCAGCACCTGCTTCAAGGAGATTTTAATTGTTGAGGAAAAGCCCTTTCTAGGTATCATAATAGACTGGACTTTGTGTCAAAACCTACGTGTATTTGCACTGAATGACCAAGTTATACCCCAGCAATATTCTCTTGACACAAAACAATGCAAAGCAGCACAAAGTGCTTTTCGATCTAGGAATAAGGCACGGTTTCAGTGCAAAATGCTTTTTCTGTGGGAAATCATTCTGTGCTGGCACAGGGGATTACTAAATGTGAACCTTAGTGTCCACAGTGCATGAGACCCACCTCAAGATATTCTATAATTTCTCCAAATTGAAAAAACCATACCTTGTAAATATTTTATCACACAAATTGATAACAATATTCGGGCTATATGTATTTTGTAGGGGCCTATATTTGTATGTTCTGGACTTTTATGGTTTTTATTTAACCAAATAAAGTGATTTGACTGACTGACTGACTAATAACACTATGTAACAACCATTAGTGAGCCTGTGCCCTGAACCTCGTCTTCTGTAAACCTGTGTCTACACTTTTTGCTAGGTGCTAATTGGGAACTGGGGCGGACCTGGACATCCCAGGCCTCCTGTTGCTTGCGTGTCACTACACCCCCTTCAGCCTGCAAACAGGAGATTGCCTAGTTCCATACCCTACACCTGTTGCCAGTGCATGCGGCTCAATGATGCCATTGCATACAACTAAAAGGACTACCCTGTCCTATGCTATGAAGAGTCCAAGAAGATAGGCCATCTACTCCGAGGAGTGCTACAACTGGCCACTTATGGAGGAACAGTGAGTGAGGGAAAATTGAGGATTTTAGTCCCAACAACATCTTCTTGGCCATACAGTCCTATAGGTGAGACAATTTGGAATACCCTAGATGACTTAAAGCTGTAAGAATGGACTGAGAACTCTTGTAATATTGTTTTTGTCTTATATATTGGATTGTTGAATACTTTGCAGATTTTTTTTATTTTTAGAAATAGAATGTTATAAATGTGTGCCGATGTAACGAAATAAACAAGTGTTGGTACCAGTGGCGCTAAAATAATTTTCAGAGCGTGGGGTTCTGCGAATAATGTTATATTACTGAAGTCATAGGGAATGTGAAAAATCCGAGTCACACGAAGAATAGTAAATGTGCACTTTGATTCAGTAGGAGAGTGATAAGAGTGTGGTGTGTAACCGGTCATGCATTTTGGAGCAATAGTGTGGTCATTTACAGACAGCACATTTTCCATTTAAATTGCCTCTACATTTTCAATGATATGTAGTTTTATTGATTCTGTAATACATGTATAAATATCAGTCTCTACTTTCTTTATAACCGTTGACTTGTGGTAGACCCAGTCGCCGATTATAAAATAAAGGCGTCACAACTCAACTATTACAAGTTATTACAGTCGAGTTCCGATGTTACATTTCCTGCTGCCAGAGCCACCAGCTGAGGGGAAAGGCAGGCCAGGTCACAGAGCATGATTGAAGCAGCTGTTTAAAGTAATGAAAACAGATTGTTCCTTTTCTTTCTTCTACTCTATTTTTTAGATTACAATAAGAAGCAGTGCGGACATGTTTATTTTTTACACTCCTTAGTTAGAGAAAAGCAAGACTCTTTCTGCATGTTTCTACACATTTTGAGTAGTGTAGCTTTTTGTTTTTTAAATAAATAACTGACATGTACTGAACTGGTTCTAAAATCTGTTTGCCATAAACAACTAACAGGATTTTGATGTGTTTCGTTTTACACTAAAGGTTTTATTTTTATTCTTCATGTTTGCAAACATGCTCACTTTTTCATACGTAAGAGCTGCGCACCAAGCATTTAAGTGGTTTGTGGGAAAGGTGATGGTGTGACCATGTATTATAGGGGTATTATAGGGGTCCCTAGTTGTACATAATAAAGATATTGCAAATCACTCAGAGTCCTAGAACCTTTTAAAGGAACCTGACCTTCGACCTCGTTCCTCTATATGGTTATTTAAAGCCTATGTAATTTGCATTGTCCTTATAATGTACGCAGGTGGTACTTTACCCCTAATAGAGCGCACAAGCGATAATGTGTGAAATCCGGTTTCTACGTATATTTATTATTTGTTCATCACCAAGTAAAGTGTCTTGATTTGTTTTGATCCAATTAATATATTTGTTCCCGTCACACTTCAGAACTACAAAAAATTTGCTTCATTTCTGCCTTCCTAATTGCTGAAATATTTTGAAATATGTTTATAGTTCATTTAAAGTTCTTAATGTTTGTTGTGTGTTATAAAGATTTTACATCCTACAGCCTTTCTTTCACACTCTGTGTACCCCAGCAAGATTGTCGCTTAGCCTTAGGTCAATTTTACAAAATCTGTTCACTTTGCCGTCAGACAAAAAAAAGTAAACACCACTTACTTTTAGTGTTAAAACAAAAGCAGCAATTTCAAGATATAGCCTGGAATTTGTCCTTAAACATATAGTAAATGCATTATTGTTCATTCACCTTCTGAATCCCAGCATGGTTATTTTGGGGGTACTGCAGCACTCCTCGCGCCTCTACTTCCATAGCCTACTGACGGCGCTAGCACAAATTAAGCACTACCGTCAAGCAGCAACAACAGTGCCACCTTCCATCTCGTCTTCTCTTCTGCTCATCATGGATGCCCATACCCTCTAGCCTTACTCTCCCTCTTCATCAGTCACTGGGTACACACATGTCCTGCACATGCACTGCTGCTTGAGACCATCAGGCCTAACTTTGAAGGTTTGAGAGGAGAGCACAGACAAAGTAAAAAGCATATAAAGCACCCTCTTTGCTTATTGCCCATGGTGGTAATGTATTTTATTTTTTTTATAAACCTTTTTATTGGATTTTACATTTCAAAAAATGACATACAGCAAGCATTGGGGTCTGTGACATATGACATTTAACTAGCGCTCACGTGTTACAGAGTGGCGGTGGAGGATCCAATCTCGGATTGAATGTCGGATATATGGAAGGGGGGACCCTTCACCAGGCCCGGACTGGCCGTTGAGGGCACTGGGCAATTCCCCGGTGGGCCGCATGGTTGGGGCCGGTTTTGGGCCCCTGGGGCCGTTTTTGTTACAGGGCCGTTATGCTGCAAAAACGGCCCTGTAACAAAAACGGCCGGAAACCGGCCCTGAAACAGAGCGCGGTCGCACCTCTCCCCCCTCCCCTCTCTTCCCGGAGGGGGGCCGGCCGAGCACTTTGCCAGGGCCGGTTCTGGTTCCCAGTCCGGCCCTGCCCTTCACCTCACTACCGGCTGTGAGATCGGGAGGTATTGAAGATACAGTCAGTGGAATAGGGACTGCAGTTCTTTGGCTTATGCCACAGTGTCCATGTCTCTTTCTCCCGTGAGTGATTTCATGAAATGGTGATCCAAAGTCTAACTGGAACCGGGGGTCGAAAAAACCAAGGAAAATGTAGGGTGAGGGGGGGCAAGGGGGTGTAGCGGGCAGGGAGCCAGAACGAAGATGAAGCTCATCAGTTGCGCAAAACCCAGTCAAAGTGGTTTGTGTATGGCGGTGCCGCATAAGCAGAACAGTAGCCTTGCGAAAGGGAGATGGGGTGCGGGGGAGCGCGCGCAGACTGGCGTGGAGTCGTAGGAAGCCGGTGTCTCTTGTGGATCCTGCGCTGGGTTGCACCCGTCGTTTTTGTTTGCTGGAAGGCATGAAGGAGTGTCGCCCATTCAAGGGAGATAGGTCTTCGGCGTATGCCGCGAGCCTCTTATAAGCGGATAAGGTCTTCTTCAGCTGCTGCCCCACACCATGCTGCCAGAGGGGGGCCCTCCGCCGCGTGCCAATGCATCGCTATGCTGCACTTAGCTAACAATATGGCTAGAATTGCAAATTTGGTCTCTACCTTCTTGCGTTTGTTACGCTTAAAAATGCCTGGGGCACAAGCCTCCCATGTATGAATATCCGCGAGGCCGGTAACTGTTCGTAGAGTGGTATGGATTTGGAACGTCGCCCATAGAGTTTGTAGTTTGGGGCATGTCCAAAACATGTGAATGAATGGGGCGTCTGGTGTATTGCAGCGGGGGCATTCAAAGTGGGAGGCCGGGTAAAAACGCTTGAGTCGTGCCGGTGTGAGGTAGGCGTGGTGTAATATGTTGAATTGCACATTTTTAAATCGTTGGTTACGGGACACCTTTTTATGATACTCTTGGGCCTTCCGCCATTCCCCATTGTGAAGGTTGCGTCCTATGTCCTCCTTCCATCGGAGCCAGAGACTCGAAAGTGGTACCTGGGTGAGCTCTATAATGGATTTTTAAATCCACGTGATATGGTGTCTGCCCGCCCCCATATGAAGTAAAGTGTGTATTACCGGGTGAGTCATAGGTTCCCCCTTCCGAAGATCCCACATGCGTCTGCAATCTGTGAAGTAGTGTGAAGTAGTGTGGCTCACTGGTTAGAGGCGGCAGACCCGAGAGCAAAGGACGGCCCGGGACCAGGGTTCGATTCCCGACGCGGCAGGTTTCTGGACCAGGGTCAGCGGACTCGATAATTCTCTCGCCTCGGTGCCCACTCTGATCAGCGATCACACTCGGCAACTCTGGGCACTAGCTTGCCTCATCTTCACTAACGGCCCCACCAGACCGCCGGGGATGCCTGGTCTCACCCTGGACATACCCATTAAGGGACCATCTCTCAGGGAAGCCAGGAAGGGTTTTGCAGCGGTCGAAGCGCGGAGGTACCCCTTCGGGAGTGATTCCAGCGCTATATAAGCACACAATTAATTAATTAATCTGCCACTAGTTGCCGATGTAGTAGGAATTGGCCAGCCGGCAGCCCTCTCTCTTCGGCCAGTTCCGCAAACGTGGCTAGTTGGCCATCAATAAATAGGGCCTCCATTTCAATGAGTTGGAGGTCGTCCAGACTCGGAATTCTCTCGCTGTATAAAACTCGTGCCCTCTTGGGAGGCCAGCCAGTGGGAGCAGTGGAGAATAAGCTGGCGTCCCTTTGAACATGCGATGGACCCGTATCATGCAGGATCTAGCTACCTGGACCAACATTGGATAAGTCGGGTTGGGTCGTGTGCCCGGGAGAAGCAGGCACGTCAACTCCGGGACTGTTAGCTGCCCGTCCAGGGCTGCAGTTTCTCCTAGTTGCTGCTGTGCCGTCCAGCGAGACAGCCACTGCAGCTGCGCCACCAGGAAATAGGCTTCGAAGGACAGGGCGCCTAGCCCACCCCTGTAACAGGGCAGCTGGAGGATCGACAGTCCCACTCTGCTTTGGCCCCGTAACCAGACCAGAGAGATTAGTAATGAATTTAACTCCGGAAGAAGGATCGCAGTGGAACTACTGGGATGTTAGCAAAGTAGTGAAGGAGCCTGGGCACCATGATCATTTTTGACAGGGCAATCCAATGGGAGCCAGGGGCAATGTTCTCCAGAAGCCCACCTGACCCTTAAGGCCTCGAAGATTTCCCTCCAGAAGATCCCGGGGGTCATGATAAAGTCTGATCCCCAGGTATCCTGGGGGATCCCCGTCCACGTCAGAGAGGCTTCCCCTAGATGGACCCCTCTGGGCTGGAGGTTCGGGTGCAAGGGGTAGAGAGAGGATTTATCCCAATTCACTCGCAATCCCGCAGCCCTTTTGAAGTCCGAGAGTGTGGCCTAGATAGTCGTGAGGTCCGCAGCAAAGTCTCTGATATAGATGAGGAGGTCATCTGCATAGAGGGAAACACAGTGTACGCGTTCCCCTAGTGGAATCCCCCAGTGGTGGCCCACCTCCCGGAGTCGGATTGCCAGCGGCTCCATGGCAATGGCAAAAACTATGGGGGACAGGGGGCACCCCTGGCGTGTCCCGCGCATGATCGGTATGGGAGGGGAGACTGTGCAGCCTATTCTCACCATGGTGGAGTTGTCGGAGTATAGTAATCGCCTACATGCAATGAAGTGTGGTCCTACTCCTACCTTCTGTAGTACCACAAAAAGCTACTGCCACGCCAGGGTGTCGGACGCCTTCTCGGGGTCCAGGATAAGACAGGCAGCCCATGGGAATCGATTGCGAACCCCATCCTGGACCTGGAACAGATGGCGCAGATTTTGGGAGGTGTTTCTCCCGGGGACGAATCCGCTCTGATCCAGATTGATCAGCCTGGGCAGAAGGTCTGCCAGTCTGTCTGCTAGGATTCGTCCTAGGATTTTGCAGTCCGTGGTCAGCAGGGTAATGGGTCGGTAGGAGGTACGGAGCAGCGGGTCCCGATCTGGTTTGGGGACTGTCACCAGGAGGGATTCCCACATTGATTGGGGAAGCAGGCCGATCTCCAATGCCTCCAGGAAGACCGCGTCAAGGTGGGGGGCTAATTGTTGGGAGTAAGTGGCATAGAGCTCCACCGGAAAACCGTCCTGGCCCGGTGCTTTATTTCTAGCCAGACTGCGTATGGCGATTTTGATCTCTGCCACCGTAATGGGGGCATCGAGTTAGGTGCGTTCTTCGTCTGTGAGGCGGATTATCATGTTTGTGCTCAGTAGTTGCCGGATGTGAACCTCCCGATCTGGTGTTGGCTCCCTATATAGTACAGTATAGTAGTCGTAAAAGGCTGATACAATATCTGCTTGTGCATAGACTATATCCCCCGCGGTGCCACGGATGCCCGTGATTGGCTGCGCTTGAGTATCCTGGCGGATGAGCCACGCTATCCGAGCACCAGCGCGATCCCCTTCTTTATGGGCTCGGGTAGTGCAAGCTCGAAAATTGTAACTCCGCAGGTCTGCACAGGCCTCCTCATATTCGGTTTTGGCTTCCCCCAAGTGTGTGGGGGGGACCTCTCGCCTATCCTTCGCTTTAGATAACCGCGCAACCCGCTGTTCCGCAGCCTGAACCGCCCTCTCCAAGGTCTGTTTCACGCCCGCGATTTGACGAATGCAAGCCCCCCACAAGACCACTTTAAAAGCGTCCCATTCCAGGGAACAAGACGCCACAGTGCCACTGTTTTCTGCAAAGTAATGTCGAATGGTGTCAGTCTGTTCGTGTCGGAATACCGGGTCTAGAAGGCAGTCCCTGGGAAGGCGCCATGTAGGAATCGGTGTTGTAGGTGGGCGCCTTGCAAGGGATACCGTGTCTGCATCGTGGTCCGACACAACCCTGCCTAGATAATCGGAATGGGTAATGCGCGTTAGGAGAGATCATCCACATAAAAAATGATCTAATCGGACCCGCAAGTCGTGCGGTATCGAATGGAAAGAGTATAATTTGGTGGCTGGATGGATATGTCGTAAAACAAGTTGGAGGTACCCCTGTTGTGAAAGCAGGGAGGGGGATTGTAGCAGCAGAAAAGATTGGGATTCCCTGACTATCAAAACAGAAGAATGGAAATAACTGTTTCAGCATTTAGGGATGTGGTCTGGCTTAAGGGCAATGATTCTCTATCCCTATTTTTTTACACTAATAGATACACTAGGTAACGGAAATTACTGAACTTACAACCCAATAGACTTAAAGACGCACTTAAATGTAATAGGCAGACAGATTTTGTAAAGTTAAAAATAAACATGCCGCATTACATACACAAGATTTTTCGGCCCACAAGAGAAGAAATGACTTGGATTAAAGTTTGAGCATCATACAAACCTGAGGCCATTCACGAACAACTCGACCAAGCTCAAGGATAATCTACTGCCGACATCCAGGCACAAAGCCCATAAGAAGCTTTCCCCTTTCCCGACGGTGGCTCCTCCGTGCATATACATAACATAGTTGCTGTTATCGAGAGCTCAAGGAAATTGAAATACCTGAGCAGCTCATAAACACGTGTGGCAAAATATTTTAAATGCATCGCTTTTAAATACACAGAAATAATGGAGTCAAATGTTTTAAGGTCCTGAAGAAGGTGTCACAAAAAGAAAAAAGCACCGAAACGCTGCGTCGACTGTTTCTTTACTTTGACTTGTTTTATAATATTGTACAATCACATGATTGGTTTTTTTAATTCATGATATTGTTTTAGACTGTAACCCAGTTGGGAGGTAAATAATAAATTTCTATGTTTATTTTTAACTTTACAAAATCTGTCTGCCTATTACATTTAAGTGCGTCTTTAAGTCTATTGGGTTGTAAGTTCAGTAATTTCCGTTACCTAGTGTATCTATTAGTGTAAAAAAATAGGGATAGAGAATCATTGCCCTTAAGCCAGACCACATCCCTAAATGCTGAAACAGTTATTTCCATTCTTCTGTTTTGATAGTCAGGGAATCCCAATCTTTTCTGGATGGATATGTCGCCAAGTATCCGTGAGTGACTAATGGGTCACCCAAGCTCGGAAGGCAGCTGTGTGCGCATGGGCCGGTGAGTGTTTGGGAGAGAGGTGGGACCTGTCTAACGTTAAGTCTAAAGGGCAGTTATAATCCCCTCCCAACACCCATGGAGTCTGTGCCTATCCCGCTAAGGCATTTGACAGGGTACCCCAGAACGCTGCTTGGTCTGCATTCAGGGCGAAGATGCTGCCGACTAGAATGGGTTGTCCGTCTAAGAGCCCCTCTAGCAGGGCATAAGGGCCCCCTGGGTCTATCCGCCTGCTGAGTTCAAGGAAGGGGACTCCGGGCCGAATCCAGATGAGCGCACCTCTTGCGAAAACGGAGTACGTGGTACCACAGAACAGGCCGCGCCATTTCCTCTGGAGTTTGCCCAGTTCCTCCCCAGTGAGGTGCGTTTCCTAAAGGGTAATAATCTGCGCCTGCTGCCGCTTAATATATGCATAGACCGCATAGTGCTTCCTGGCCGTGTGCATCCCCTGCACATTTAGGTATAGAAACTTCACGTCTGCATGTGCCATAATAAACTCAGTGTCCCCATATAACTGCGCGCAGCAGCAGTTGGAGTGGGGTCTCCCATCCTTGTCTGTTGAACGGATCGCGCTGAGCTGTAGAAGGTAGTGAGTGTACGCCCCTGCCTTACAAAAGGGAGGTTATTGGAAGGTCATGGGTGGCGGGGTAGGTGAACTGAGAACCGGGAACGGGAAACTATCCCAATACAAGGGACCTATCACCGAAAGCGATACGTCCAAACTGACCCTCCACGTGAAGGAGAGCGGCAATGAACAATTAACAATCATGGGGTGGTGGAGTGTGCATGCGAGGATGGTCCTCGGCGAACTATGTAGGATTAATGTGCGTCATGGGTCTCTGAGAGGTGGAAAGCAGTGCCATGGATGCGCCCTGAAGTGAGTGGTGTTTGTGCGGGGGGAGGATCCCTGGACTACCCAGGGAGGTGAGGTCTCCTATGTGAGTATGTGGAGTCAGAGATCGGGGGTCCTGCGGGGATACACCTTCTAGTGTGTCTGCGTGTCTATTAACTGATAAGATCCGCTGTCTGAGGTGCCACCCGAGGCAGGGTGACGGAGTCCCCCTTGGATGATGTGCCATCGCTGTTGTCCTCCCACGCCGAAGAGAACAATCGTGGGGCCCCATTCAGGTCGTCAGACCGTAGCGAGGCATGCAGTGACGAGACTGTCCGGAGGACCTCCCTGCGTTCCTGCATTATGCGTTCCAAGTCCGGAGAAGTGACAGCGAGGCTGTGTGCTCTTGGAGGTCTATCAGTACGTCGCCTAGTTTGACTGCGTTTCTTGGGTCGTGGCGCCCTGTGTCTCTGACTCAGTTCAGGACCCGGTCTTGGTAGTCATGGGCAATATAGCTCTGCCCAGTCCCGTGCCTCCTCTACGCACGTGAAAAAAGTGTGGAGTCCTTATAAATGATGCGGAGCCTAGCGGGGAACAGCAGGGACTATTGAATGTCATTTGCCCCAAGGCTACGCTTTACGTCCAAGAAGAGCAACCTCTGCTGCTGCACTGCCCTGGAATAGTCGGGGAAGACCATCACTTGTATCAATTCAATTCAATTCAAATTTGCTTTATTCGAGGTTAACTCATAAAAGCATTTACAGTCAACAATAAAACCATTAAAATGCATTTATATAAAAATAAGGCTAAAAACAGATAAAATACATCAGTTGCATTGTAAGATAACATTTTACAGATAAAATACAGACACTCTGACAGTACGTCGTCTACGATCATCTGCCTAAGAACTTTTGTCGAATGGACCATGACCAACCAAGATATTTAGCAGTGGCTATTGCTATAGGCAGTGAAGAACTGGTACAGATGATTCTTAGGGCCACCACACTGCTAGTCGTTCCTAGATTCTTGCACATAGGAGTAAGCCAGATGCGTCTGGGCTCCTCGTAGGATTTACATACAAACCATCACTTGTTTGTCGCCGACACGGAGAGGGCCAGAGCGTCTTGCGGCCCTGAGCACTGCGTCCCGGTCTTTGAAATGCAGGAATTTAGCCCACATCGGGCGAGGTGGCGCGCCGGGAGGGTGTCCAGGGTGGTCAAGAGCTGTTGTTCCGGACTGTGCTTCCTGGGTAGTACAGATGGTGCATTGGACTTAACCACTTCCCGCAGTATATTGCGGAGCGCGAGGCTACAGTCTTGTGATCATGGCAGTATATAATTACATAGAACTAAAATGCAAGAACAGAAATCGTGATCACAGCAGAAACATCACCAACAGCAAACAGAAAAAAAAAGAAAAGGGAGGGGAAAACACATCAACAACAATAAGACTAGTGTTCGCATGTATAGCAGTGTGACTGTATCGCCAACATACTGAGGACATCGGATGTGGCCAGTAGAGGGAGGGAGCAGTCGTGTATTGAGGGTTGCAATAGCAATGAGGCGGCAGGGGGGGAACGGTAGACAGGTCCGGTTGATTGTAGCCCCGATGGGGGGGGTGGGGAGGGCCAGGCCCCAGGGTGCAATAGTTACTTGGTCATCACCTCACCACAAATAGACATTCATGTGACGCCTGACTGGAGGCAGGCCTGATGGTATGCGGTCAGAGTGGTGTCCCATTCCTGGGCAATTGGATAGATGCGGAGCCCCGCCGTTTCCTCCCTGTGTAACGCTACGCTCTCCGCGCTGGCCCAGTTAGCAAATGAATGACGCCAGTCTACCGGCCGCGGGGGGGCACTATTCTTCCAGCGCTTCGTAATGAGTCGCTTAGCTGTTATCAGCCCCAGATCCCAGAACCGTGCCTGTAATTTAGTCTGTTTGGACCTCTTATAGAGCCCCAGTAGGCATGCCTCCCATGTGTTGGGAAGGGTGCCGCCAGTGGCCGCTGTCAGTGTGGCGGTAACCGCCGACCAATATGCACTAAGGTGAGGGCAATGCCAGAGAGTGTGCAGTAGGTCCGCATCCAGGAGCCCGCATCTGGGGCACGCCGAGGAGGTGAGGCCAAAATAGCGATTCAGTTTGTCCGGAGACAGGTATGCCCGGTGTATTATAAAATACTGAATGATCTTAAACCGTGCATTCCGAGGAATGTTTCCTGCTCCAGCGAGTATCATGGTCCATTGTTTGTCCGACCATTCACTGCCTCGATCAGCCGTCCACTTATCCCTCAGTCGTTGGGAGGAGAATTGCGTATGATGGTGTAAAGCCTGTGCTAGCCAATGTACCAGATGAGAACCATCACCCATCATGTGCAAGTACTGTATCAACACATGTGTGGTCGGCTCCTGAGACAAATCCCCCCAAGCCTTGGACAGCGCACGGAGAAGCCTAGCGGGCACTAGGAACTGTCCCAAGGGCAGCTCAGTACTGGCATTCAGAGCCGCAAAGGACAGCAACTCCCCCTCTCCATATAAATCTCACAGACTGTCCAAATCTGCCGCTGCCCAACAGCGGCAAGTTCGGGGCGTATGGCACTGTGTCTTTAGTGAGCCTGAGGCCCCGCACAAAGCACTGTCTTGCAACAGCTAGGTGTATCTGGTCAGGAGGGCATCCCCGTGTTAAGGGGTGAAAGAGCGTGAGTACCTGGGACAAAGTCAGGGTTGTGTCGGCGGTGGCAGTGTCATTCAGGTTTCCGCCGCTGAGCCAATAGGCAACCCACTTGAGCTGGGCCGCTAAGTAGTAAAGCTCTTGATTGGGAACCGCCAGACCTCCAGCCTCTGTGGCCGCAAAAGAGTCCTCAGCGCCACCCGGGGGCGCCCCCTATTCCAAATCAAGCATCTGGTTAAGGCCTCCAAGCCCTTGAATATGTGCGTTGGCACATATACCAGCAGGTTGGTATAATAGTATAGAAGCCTAGGGAGCATTATCATCTTCGTTAGCGCTACGCGGGCCGGCACATTCAGCGGAAGGGAATTCCAAAACGTGACCTGGGCGGTCAGCGAGGAAATGGCCCTGACAAGGTTGCCCTCCAGCAAGTCAACCGGGTCCCGATAAATGAGGATCCCCAGGTATCAGAAGACCGTCGGGTGTCACTGAAGTGTCTCACCCATCATCTGCACCTCATATTGCGGCATGTCATCACTGAACGCGTAGACACCCGACTTCGCCAAGTTGACACGGAGCCCCGACATATCCCCGAACATCCGAAAAATGTCCGTGAGGGTCTCGGGTATACAGGTTAGGTCCCTAACGTATAGCAGCAGGTCATCGGCATACAGAGACACCGAATATGTCCCGTCTGCTAGGGGGATACCCCAGGCGGCGCCAGAGGTCCGAAGCAGCGCCGCTAACGACTCCATCATGAGCGCAAATATCAGGGGGGAGAGGGAGCACCCCTGCCTGGTGCCCCTCCTGACTCGTACTCTGTCAGAGAACAACCGCCCAGTGCGGACACGCACCTCGGGTGCTTGATACAAGAGTTCCACCATCTGGATATAGGTATCATTTAGCTCATACTTCTCGAGCACCTGGAGCAAGTAGGGCCACTCTACCGAATCAAACGCTTTTTCCAGGTCGAGTATTATGCATCCCGAGCGCAGCCACGCAGATACCGCATAGCACTGGACTCTGAAAAAGCGACGTATATTGTATGCCGTGCTGCGGGTGGGCACGAACCCGTTCTGGTCGGCGTGGAAAAGGGTTGGGACTAGGGGTGCAAGCCTCCGAGCCAGTGTCGCCGCCAGAATCTTGTAGTCTGTATTTAGGAGCGCCAATGGTCTGTACGAGCCAAGCTCGCGTGCCTCCCTACCTGGCTTCAAGAGCGAGATCACATTGGCCTCGTTCAGGGACGCCGGAAGCTCAGCGTTCTCAAATGCCGTCTTATATACTCTCAGCAGTTCCGGTATTAACAGTAAGGAGTAGGCCTTGTAAAACTCGGCCGGTAGCCCATCTGGGCCTGGCGCCTTACCGTTAGAGAGGGAGAAAATCACCTCGCGCAGTTTCTCTCCGGAGATAGCTGCACCCAGCTCTGACTGTTGGGCACGGGTGACAACGGGTAGCTGCAGTGTCATCAGATAGCCTGCGATCTCCTCCTCAGTAACCCTCACCTGCGAGCTGTATAGAGACCTGTAGTGAGACGTGAACGCCTCATGAATCAGCTGTTGGGTAAAGACTTCAGCGCCCTGAGCCGTGCGGATCGAGAGCACCGACGCTGATTGGGTATCTTGACGTATCAGCCAGGACAGGAGCCTGCCAGGCTTGTCATCCGCATTGTGGGTACGCGCGGAGTGTGCTGCATAATTAAGGTTCTTCAACCTCTCCAGCAGAAGGGCATGATCCGTCCTGGCAGCAATCAACAGGGAGTCATCACCCTCCACCGCTTCCTGCTCCCTATCTAGTAGGACGGTCTCCGCATCCGTCAGATCCCGCTCCACTTGCCCACGCAGGCCCGCCTGTACACTAAGACAACCACCTCGGATTACCGCTTTAAAGGCATCCCACTCAATCCTCGGGGACGAGGCAGAGTCGCCGTTGTCTTCAAAGTACTGGAGTATCCTCCTAGACATCTCCTCGCGAAATGGTGTATCGAGCAAAAGATCAGGCTGGAGGCGCCATGTGGGTACTGGCGGGCGTGGGTGTTTCCACCCGAAAACCAGAGTGTGGGGATTGTGATCAGAATGTGTCTGCCCCAGGTATTCCGCATCTGCCACGTGTGGTATCAGGTCCCTAGACATCATAAACCTGTTCAGTCTGACGTGCAGTGAGTGAGCCCCAGAGAAGTAGGAGTACACCCCGGCGTTGGGGTTCCTGACACGCCAAGCATCCTGCAGGTTCCACTGCACCGCCCAGTCGAGAAGGGCCCTAGAAGTCGCCTGGGTAGGAGCGATAACCGTTGGAGGGAGCGAGCGATCAAGGGAGACATCTAACACACTATTGTAATCCCCGCCTAACAACAGGGGCACATCTGACCAGGGTGCGATCACCGTCGACAGCTTCGTCAGGAATTTCCCCTGTTCAACATTCGGCGCATAAATGGAGGCTATGACTATCTGTTGCCCATCCAATCTGCCCTGTATGAACACATAACGCCCCTCCGTGTCTATGTTACTGTGTGTCAGCGTAAAGGGAACCCCTGGTCGTATCCAGATCATGGTCCCACGTGCAAACGCCGAGAAGCCCGTGGCATAGATCTGCCCTCTCCACCTACAGCGGAGCGTGAGGACCTCCGCGGCCGTCAGATGGGTCTCTTGTAAAAGAGCGATTTGTACCTGGTGTCTTCTAAGATAGGAGTATACCTGATACCGACGCGAAGGTGTGTGCATGCCCCTTACATTCCAGGTGCAAAACCTAACTGCAGCCATCACATTCTTTGTAAATCCCAATTTCCCCACCACCCCCCTCCACCCCCCAGCCAACCCCAGCCACACAAGCACTCGGACACATATGTCGGACACTGTAATTGCAACCCGCCCCCCCAGGCAGGTGTGAAAACATAGTAAATGACACTGCAATGCTAGAACTAGTCCCAACAATAATACAAATACAACCATAATGCCAATTGGGCAACAACGAAACATGTCGTCACCCAAAAGCTCTAGTGAGCTCAATTAATACGTGAGTTCAATGGGGGAGTTACTGAGTTCGAGTGGTAGACAGTACAAAACAGTTCATCGTGCCAGGAGAGCGGTGGTGTCTCCCCGCCGCAGGCAGTGAGCCAATGACCACCAGAAGTCAATGTCAGTGTCTGCATTCAGGGCTCGGAGCACCTGCTGTCACAAGGTCGGGGCACTCGACCCTAGGGGCCCCCACACCTGTTTGTTGAGGGACACTCACCTCTAGGGGTCCGTCCACCCCACAAATACAATGCCACTGCTGTTCCGCCAGTATTGCAACACTGTCCTCGCACCAGGTAGCAGGAGCAATTCAAGGGTCGCCAGGGCCGGAAGGCGGGAGCAGGGTCTGGCCCATGGGGCCAATGTATACAGCAGTGATAGGGGTCTGCAGGTGCCTCAAGAGTCCCTCCAGCCAGTCCACCAAACCCAGCGTGCACACTCACATGTGGCATCATCCAAACCATTCCATCCGGAGGCATCTTGAGAGACACTACTACGCTATCAAGTCCGCAGTGTGTGGTGTAACATCCGGCAGATCCTCCACTGCCTGTTCATCCGGTCGCTTTCACGCGATCCGGGACTGGGGTTGGAGATCAGAATAGGTGAGATCCACTGAGCTCGGCCACCATTCGGAGGGCCTCCTGTTTTTCACTCTGCATTTGGTCGGGTGTGGGGCCCACCTCTTTATCCGTTGCGGACGATTTAGCCGGTGATGGTCACCGGTGTCTGCGTCTGCGAGCACCCCGGTCTCTGCGAGGCTTCGGCGGCGCGGCCCCCAGCTCCGTGTTGACCCCAGAATCCAGCCAGGCATCAGCCGCCTCAGGACTGTCAAAGAAATGCGTTTTGTCTTGCGCTACCACACGGAGGCGAGCTGGAAACAGCAAAGAATACTTGAGAGCCAGTCGCCTGAGTCTTTGCTTCACAGCCATGAACGAGTGACGCTGGCGTTGGACCTGCACTGTGTAATCGGGAAAGAACATTATTTTTGCATTTTCTACCTTGATGTCCAATAGCTTCCTGGTTTCTCGCAAAATGGCGTCCCGGTCGCGATAGTTCAATACCCGCATGAGCATGGGCCTTGGATTGGAGCCCACCGGGGGTGGACGGGATGGCACCCGGTGTGCCTTCTCCACTACGAAGTGCGATGACAGCGTGCCCTCCGGCAACAGTTCACGGAGCCAGGCCTCCATGTGTTCCGCCGTTTCCCTCCGTTCCCAGCGCTCCGGCAGACCCACTATGCGAATGTTGTTCCTCCGTGCACGCCCTTCCGCATCTTCCGCCCTATCCTCGAGGAATTCCACCCTGTTGAGGAGGTCCCGTATGTGTTTGTCTGCCAGCGCCACTTTGGGTGAGGCCTCCGCCACTGCGTGTTCCAAGACTGTCGTCCGTTCAGACAGTTTCTTGTGATCAGCCCTGAGATGTGTCAAGTCCACCACCACACTGTCTATCTTGGTCTCCAAGGAGGTACGGGTCAGCTGCATGGACTCCTCCAATCGCTCCATTGCCGCCAGCATTGTGTCCAGTTTAGAGGCAGTCTGGTCAGCCTCCGAATTCTTCACGATCTTCCCCTTATTTTGCGCCCCTCCGGTACCGGTCCTCGCTCTGGTCCCTCCTGACATGGGACTGACCAGCACCGCAAGGTGACCAGGGCGGCAGGTCTCCGTATCAGGCACTCCGGTGTCTCAGGTGCACTAACCTCGGGTCGGGTGCACCGCGCTAACTCCGCCGGGTACTACGTGTCCAGTTAAGAGGCGGCGGTCCCACCAAAGCTCGAGGGTCCCACGCAGTGCCGCCATCAAGGGGGGCACAGGGTTTCGCCGTGCGCGTTTCAGGGGTGCCCGTTCGCTGCGAGGCACCGCTCCGGAGTGTCCAGCTCCGTCTCTCCACACTGAAGGCTTCAGGGAGATCAGCCGGCCCAGTCGACTCGGTTAACCTCACTGCCTTGGTCCTCCCGTTTGCCCCAGCAGGTCGCGGCCACTTACCAGGCCTCAGGTCGCGTCCAGGAAGGGAGCACCACCATGTGCGTCTCAGCTACCGTCACGAAGCAGCTCAAATGGGCCTCGCACCTCCGAAAGGCAGCACGGTCACCCCCGACCGCCAGTGGCACCGCAGCTGACCAGTGAGCCCGTTCCGCTGGGCCCGCGAGGTGTAAAGTTCAGGAAGGTCTGTGTGGGCGCCAAACAGGAGCACTCACTGGTCGCTCATGTACGGGGCCGATCCCACCTCCGTCACGCTGTTCACGCCTCAACCAACGTGGGTATAGAGCCCCAGACCGCACCGCCGATCCGTCAGTGGGCAAAGGGCACCTCCAGTATGCTGCCGAGTGTGGGCCGGATCCCCGGTCTCAAGTCGGAGCCGCCGCCGCCGCCGACCGGAAAAGGACCCGAGCCGGGCTGATGGCGAGAGCCCGGGTCGGTTAAGATGGTTGTAGGCGCCAGCCACTCCGGGATCTGTCTGATGTCCGGTCGCCAACAGCGCGATCACAGCACGGCACTCCCTCTGCTCACAAAGGCAACGTCGGCCGGAGCTTATCCAATGAGGCCCAATGCACAGGCCGAATCCCGGGGCTCAGGTAGGAGCCTACGCCGACCGGAAGTGAGCCATGGCCGGGTAGCTGATGAGGGTCCGTGCCGGCCGGAGGGTCCGCGCCACCAATCGTCACCAAACTTCCCCAGGTGACAGCCGCGACCTACGGGCACACACGGTGGGAGTCTGGCCCGGCAGCAGGATGTGGTTGCCGGAGAAATGGCCCGCGGCAGGGGAGCTTTCCACGGAGCTCAACCCGGGCACGTCCGCTCACATCGCTAGTTCAGCCACGCCCCCTTCGTCCATGCCTCCATATGGCCGACTGGATCCTGCCCCTCCACTCCCTCCGGCAGGCCCAGGACCCGGATGTTGCAGCACCTCCAAGTCGACCATGCGCTCCTCTATGGTGGACAGGCGAGTCAGGACATCTCCAATCATCTGCTGGTGGTCCTTTACCATCGGTTACAGATCCGTAAGTATCTTCCTCCCGTCAGCGACCTTGTCCGCTAATTTCCGGTGGTGATCTTTGACTAGGGTGAGGTCCGTTGTTAGAGCGCCCAGCCGTTCCTCCATGGATATTCGGGATTGTTCAATGGCGTCAAGGACGCGGTCCAGCTTGTCCGAAATTGATTGGTCCGTCGGGAGCGCGGACGACGCGGCGCCCGTCTGGTGGTGTGGTATATTCTCTGGTGCAGTCTCTGGCACTACTGTAGTTTGCGTATGCCTTGGTTTCCCCATTGTGCTGTTGAGGGAGGCTTCGTGGTGCAGGGGTCTCATGCTGTGAAGATCGGGTGGGCTCTCTCCACAAACTGGAGGGTCAAATGGATCCTGCCTCCCGCGCTGGTCACTAATGGGGTGCCCGCTGTTATATCGGAGCTACCGGATCTGGGGGCAGCTGCGTCCCCCCGTCACCGCTTCCACACTGAGCATTAGACAGGCGCTCCACAGGGCGTCATTGTCACAGGGGTCAGACCAGTCTCTCCTCCGTGCACACAGGCTGTAGGAACCAACCCTACTCGGCTCCTATGGGCTCTTCGGCCTGAGTGTGGATCGCCGGGGAGTCGATGGAGCCTCGGTCCGGGCTGTCACCAACGCACTAGTCCACCATGTCAAGGTCAGGAAGGTGGCCAGCGGGGTCTCGATGAAGGGCAGGAATCCTGTGCCCCCCGGGACACAGCTATCCCTGGGGGGGATGCCCTCTTCCGTTGCACTCACCGCAGGGTGTTCGCTGCTTCTTGGTACCCCACGCCCGCTACAAGGGGGGTGCAGCCGAGCGCCGGGCGCCACGCTAGGGTCAGGCAGCCATGGTGCCGATGGGGCTGACACTGTCCTGCGGCAGGGTGATAGGGCCGATCCGATCCGCGCCCTCTAGCCGCCTCCCGATAGCACCTCTGCCTTCAGCGCACACAGGTCAGGACACCCTCCCGGCACCTTCCGCTGCACCCGACGGTCTAAGGCGCGCTGCGGCGCCGCACACATCGGGATCCGCCGCTGATGGTGGGGGCTGCTGCGATGTCCGCGCGGCCCAGAATCGCGGAGTGGCTGGGGTCTCAGTCAGCAGCGCCGGTCATGCCACCATCAGAAAGCCCCATTCCCTGGGCTTTAGGCTGGGCTGGACGCGGCCGCCATCTTGTTGTCTCTCTGCGGGGGAGACGTCCCGCTCCAGTACCATCTCGAGATCCGCTCTGTTTCGGGGGTGACACCACGCCATCGGGGAGCCTCAGCAGTGCACGTCCACCATCATGGCCCTCTTGGCCACGCCACATTGTGGTACTGTATATAGTTGTTTGACGTCTAACTGTTTTGCTGGGTAAAGGATGCAAACCTAAGATCATAATCTTTGTAACGGATTGTCCAATCTAAGCTCAGTTACGCAGCCCTTATTGGCCAGTCAGCACCCTAGGTGATGGTAAGGGCAAAGCTCCCGCCCACTCCCATATTCTCATAGACTCAACCAATAACTTTCTACATATTTAGTTTAATGACACTTTTAAGTCCATTTCTGAGTGCTTCAAATAATTACAAAAACAAGAACTGACAGCGATGTAAAATGAATTATATAATATAAACTTGGCTGTTTAAAAAAATTACAAAAATTACATCTTTAATTAGTTATGAATTGTTAAGAAACAGAAAGATCGTGCATTGGAAGACAGTGCTTAATTGGAGCTATTGGTGCAGGTGGGGTCAACCGGCACTCATTTTTAGGGACTGGCACTTATTTTTCTTCATCAGACTTCGATCCAAAGCATGAGACAGGAAAGCACAAAAGGAGGAAGAACAGGGAAAAGAAAGATCGAAAAACAGGAACAAAGGGAGAAATAATGGATGAAAATGAACCCGCAAGAGTGAGATAAAGATGCAATGGCTGGTGGTGGATTACAGATGCATGAGGTGGAATCAAGACTGCACAGCCTTAGTATTTAGCACCCTGAAATTTGATATCACCAGAGGTGTGCTTATAGGCACATTTTGGGCTCTGGCACTTAAGATTTTACAAATTAAGCATTGGCAAGAAATATATTTAAACCAAAAACTCCCAAGCCACGTCTGCCTACTGCTGTTCCCCATGTGATGCTGCCCTTTATGTATTCATCATTGTGAATCTGCACTACACCAGGGACCAGCTGGTGAAATATATTTAACTTGAAAACTCCACGGTGCAAGAACAGGCTTTCCAATCAGGAGAGAACCCCATGTCACTCTACCGGGCAATGCATTACCTGAGTGGCTTCTCTTCTGCTGGCGAAGAAACACCTCCAAATCCTTTCATGCTCCTTCTGGTGTGTTTATCTCTTTTGAGAACTTATAATCTAGTCTAGCAACAGCACTGAGGGCCTGTCTTGGTTCAACTTCTATGTGGTAATGCAGCCAACGTTCTCCAAATGCAGTGGTCAAACTAAACTTACAGGGGTCCCTGCACAGTGCATGAAGGCCTCCGCTCCGGGGGAGGGGAAATCCTATTGTTTCAGGAACTGCCTACCGGACAAAGAACAACTACATAGCGTTTAAAGTACTTTGACAGACATATCTAAACCTGCACTTTCACAAACTTCACTGACAATATACAGGAGGAGTACACAAGATATAACTCAGTATCTTGCCAGCTACAAGAGAAATAAATCAGGGGTTGTGCATTACAATAACCATTCAGTAGTATTTAAAATGAACTGAGGAAGCCATTTCAATTTCTAACATCATGTCTTTCTTAGTAAGCTTGACAAAGACAAGCAGGCAGACAAGGCTGAGGATGAAAACTGCTTGGATGCGTCAGAACATTGATGCAAATGTTTGTCTGTTTGCATTTATCCATTCCAAAAATCTTTATTTCGATCACATGATCATAAAAGATATACATAGCATCACAAAATATTTCATTTTATGGTTAAAAACGCATTAAACAATATTAGTGATCAAAATAGATAGTGGTGTGCCGGGAATTCAAGTCTGTCCAGAGTCGCCAAGTCTCTTAATGCAGCGATTTCGGGCGTACCACATTGCAGTTAAAAATTTGGATAGTGCGAATACAGTAGTTGGGGCTAGGTCTGTCTTTAAAACTCTGTAAGCGGGTAAAAATGTTCTGAATCCCATATTTTTAAGCAAAGGGACGAGCCAGTATTTCCTGCTTTTCTCATAGGCTCGACAGAAAAAGACCACATGTACATCATTCTCCTTTGTGTGGGCACATGCGGGGCAGGTTTCTGTGGGAGGGCGACAAGACCATGTTGCAGTAAAAGATGCCAGGGGAAGAGTCCCATATCTCCATTGCAGGAATAATTTCCTAGTTAATACCGGAGTCATGGCATGTAGGACACTTTCCAGTTGGTAGGAGTCTTTAATTTTTATGAATTGATTGGTCAGCGATCCATCACAGGTGCCTTCAACAGCTCGGGAGAGCAATAGATCGTAATAAGCTCTAGATAGCACCTTTCTGGGGGTCCTGTTGCTTGTGTTTGCTGGATCCGACCATAGTTCAGGAAGACCAATTGCCTTGGAAGTTCTCTTAATATAGTTTAACCAAGGTGTTCTAGTGGCGTTGGGCAACAATAGAAATTCCTGTAGCTCAGCTCTATAAGTTGAGAGGTCTGGACTGCTCCATAGGCGTCGCCAGAATGCTAATGGTTTGAGCCCCAGCTCCTCCGTTATGGGCCGGAGTCCCATATCCAGCCTAAGGGGCAGAATTGGAGTACTCAACGGAAGAGCAGTAATCTGCCTCAGGAATTTGTTCTCAGTGGTCAATAATTTTGGCGAGGGAATATGACCTCACAACTCGCCTCCATATGTGACACCCCCCCGGGCCTGTGCCTTATAGATTTGGATAACAGGGGCGAGTGGACGGTAGGGTGATTTGCTCACTATTCTCATAGTACCACCCGCCAACTGTGCCAATTTTATGTTTGCTTTTGACTGGTGTGCCGACCACGTTAAGTTTTCATTGAGGGTTATCCCCAGGTATTCAATTGTGTGGACCCATTCCAGTCGGACTGTACCCAGGAGGGGGGGTGGGCGGTTGAGGGGCATGGGGTTGAGAATCATAAATTTGGTTTTCTGGCAATTGATTTCGAGTCCCCTTTCTGTGCAGAACTCCAGAAAACCGTCCAAGACTCGTTGTATGCCCATCGAGGATTTGGACAACAGCAGGGTGTCATCCGCAAACATGATTGCGGGCACCCTGCTGCCAGTCAGTTTTGGGGCATCAGTGTTGGCAATACTGGTGAGGTGCGCGATTACCCCGTTCACAAAGAGGGAGAACAGGGTCGGTGCAAGCACGCACCCCTGTCTTACCCCTCTGCAAACAGGGAACCTTTCGGTTAAATTGCCACCTCTACCGCACCTAACGCGCGCAAAGTTGTTATGATGTAATCTCACCAGGATTGCCAAAATGTCTCTCGGGACATTCATCTCCTCCATGGCCTGCCACAATTTTGCTCTTGGGACCAAATCGAAGCGGCACGCAAGTCCACGAAAACCGTGTACAAGGTGCCGCCCTCGATTAATGCTGTCCTCCAATATAATAGGTTCAGCCTAAAAATGTGGTCGATTGTGGACACCCCTCGCCTAAATCCCGCCTGGTAAGGGGTCAGAATGTCGGTCTCCTCCAGCCAATTCTGTAACCGGTCCAGGATCAGTCTGCCGAAAAGCTTTTGGGATACGTCAATGAGGCTGATCGGGCCATAGTTGGCTGGAAGCAGAGGGGATCCCTTTTTAAAGATGGGAACCACCTCTGCTCCCAGCCAAGTATCCGGGACCTCCATCCCCCTAAGAACAGCGTTAAATATCAGCATGAGGTAAGGGGCCCATATCCCTGGTTCCTGCTTAAATAGGTCACCTGGTACCCCGTCGAGCCCTGGGGCTTTCCCTGTTGACAACCCAGCTATGGCCACCCTAACCTCTTTTTCTGTGAAAAGTTCTCCTTCAGAATCAGTCGCTATCATATTGTGTGATTCATTCAAAACCCCTTCCTCTGTAGCGTCCAGTGACTGAAAATGGTTTTGCCACATACTGGGTGCAATGTTGGGCTCAATTGCCGAGGATAAATCCTCTGTTCCATTAGACACTATAAGCCAGAATTTGCTTGAATCTCTAGTGGCGAGTGTCCTTGAAAGTTCCTCCCAATATTGTTGGTCCCATTCAGCCTTGGCGTTCACCAGGAGCTTCCTATGTGCCCATCTCCTGGATTGAATCTCTTCCCTGCCTTTGCGCGCCTTTATTGCAGATAGCAATTCGCTTTTGGAGTCCCTGCATGTGGCGTTGTACCACGTTCTCTTGGTTATTAGACCGGTTTTGCCCCCCCCTTTTAGAAACAGGTCCAACTCCAAGGTATTGATTAAATCTGCATGAATCTGCCCTAGCAGGTCTCTATTTTCCCCTTCACCTAATTGCTCCCCGATGGAAATGCCCTCTCTAAAAATGGAGTAATTCTGGCATACAATTTGGGTAGCTTATCGCCGCTAGTGGCCAGTTTCGCCCACCTTACTCTCCTCCGATTATTTTCCAGGAGTAGGCCTGACTTGTCGCTGTTAAGACCCCGGCCTATGTCCTCGTTGCCTGGAAGGGCGTATTCAAGTTCCAGGGCGTTGTGGTCACTATCCAGTCTATCAATAACCTTGAAGTCGATGATTTGTGACCACAGTGGGAATTTAACGAGAATGTAATCTAGTCTTGATTCACTACCAGCTTTATTATAAGTGCATTTACGTGGGATGTCTGATTTACAACGCCCATTACAGGCCCTTAGACCTTGGTTTAAAGTAAGGGCAGTTATCTGCAGAGCAAGGGGAGTCCAAGCTCTTGGTGGGGGTGCCACCATGACCGGAACCAGCCACCGTGAATCCTCCTCGAAGGAGGGTCCATCACGGAGGCTTGCTAGCGGCTCATAGTGTGAATTTAAATCACCTCCCACCACATAGTGAAGTTCCCCTGGAATGTCACTTAAGAAAGCAGAGAGTTCCTCTATGGTGTTTGATTCACGTGACGTGGGTACAGGTCTCGAATACACGTTTACTACCACCAATTTCGAGGAGTTTGGCCACTCTAATAGGACAGCTAGTATGTCATCTGAGTCTGTCGTTAGACAGCTGGCATGGCAGCCCAGATTGGATGCTACCAAAGTTGCCAGTCCTCCAGATGGTCTACCCCGTCCCTCCCACTTAGCTGGTTTAGAAAATACTGCAAACCCCTGGAATGTAAGCTCTTCTTGCGCCCAAGTCTCTTGGAAAAGGCATACACTTTTCGAGTTAATAAAGGAAACCCACTCCTGACAATCAATTTTGTTGGCCAACCCAGCAACGTTCCATGAAGTCAGAGTCAAGGATTGGGGTCTGATCGGAGGTGGCCCTATGTCGGGGAGGTTAGATTCGATAGTCTCATGGTTGACCATGGGGTGGGGGGACAGTTGCCCCTGAACCAACCCTGTGTTGGTATTAATCTCAGATGAATCCACTAAGGGATGCTCTAGATCTTGATAAGGTGCTAGTTATCTCTGTACCCATGGAACCTGCACTTGTTCAAGAGATATATTGTCTTCTATCCAATGGAATGAGAAGTGATCTCTCCCTTGTGACTCAGACTGTCTATCAACCATTTCGAGGCTGCTATATCTGTTGTAGGTTGGGAGGTAGGCTGGATAATGCATTCTCTGAGGTCCCGGAACTCCTCTCATGCCTCCCCCCCGCCCCTCCTCCTGATGTTAGACTCCCATCCTACCTCCTCACCATATGGTAAGAAGAATTCAGGGACTCTGCTCCTGTGATGATATGGATCCCTTCTCTCCCTACGGCTGCTCTCCCAGTCTTCCATCTTTTCCTGATGTTGCCCCCATCTCTGATCTTCTAATGTATATAAATTCGAAGGATAGAAGAACGTGAGAGGGAGGGCTGGGATGTTACTACCTTGGTCGTCTGGGGCCCAAGTGCAGAAGTAGGAGGCTGTGTTTGGCTCTCTAAAAGTAACCAGGACACAGTCTCCTCTAATTGATTTTCTAGTGTATCCCACCCAGGTAACCCGTCTGACCATAATAATGTCACTAGTTGTACCTTGTGAGAGCGGTCTATATATAGACAGCCAACTAATGACTTTATTTTTAAGGGAAGGGATTGATTCTATTGCCATAGGTTTTAGTTCAGGGACCCCTGCCAAGATCACCGTGTAGGGGGACGCCTCTGGTGGTAAGTTCACCCGTTTAGTTTTACGGGCAATGTTTTGGTTTTTCCCCGGAGGTGTTGATTCGCTCTGTGTTACAGTCGGGATTATAGCAGAGTCTTTGGGTCGTGCAGTAGTAGTTGGAGGTGGGATCGATATGTGCTGGGTTTTTGGAGGGACAGTGTTTGTGTTAGGGTTGGCCGGGGGTTGGGGGATCTTATTTTGGTTCGATTTGGGTTGTGGGTCTTGGGTAGCAGTAACTGGGCCCTTTTTCTTCAGGGTTGTAGTAGACTCGGTTCCCCTTATGGGCTTTGGATCTGTGCCCCCTTTAGCTCTTTTCAATTCGAGTTTCATGGAATTTGCTAGTTGGACTGTAGATTTTTCGATGTTAACCAACCTAGCTTCGATCTTAATCAGACGAGCCTCAAGGGGACTCAGTAGGGACCTAAAAAGTGTGCCTATATCTGCCAGTGTGATGTCGTCACTAGAATTTTCCACGGAGATATTATTTGAACTAGATGGTATGGCCATAGGGAATGGTGGCTGGTGGTGAGATTATTACACTGGCCTTATCCGAGTTAGTATCAGTGATACTACCATTTCCCCTAGGTGGATTTGAATTGGGGGGTTTTGTCTTACTACCTCCCTTATTGTGACCCCCCTTCCTCCTTTTTTGGATAGCACCTTCCCTAGCTCCCCTTGTTAGGTCGGGGCTATTCTCATTATCATTAACTACAACTGTATTGAGTTCAAGGGTTGGGAGCGGCGTTTCAGATGGAATTTGGGGTGTTTGGCCTGTGGGCAGAGCCATTAGACTCATGTCCTCAAGATCACTAGGGGCCTCAATTGTGAAGTCTGGGTTAGTGGATGATTGACTAGGTAGCTGATTTGCCCCTCGATCCCCCAGTTCACAATTCGTGGCTTCTAGCCTTCCATCCGGAGTTCTGGCTTGGGCCATTGGGCCCATCGAAGATCTCCTAACCCAGTCTATTTCCTGGGAAATTCGTCTCTCCAGTACTTCAATTTCCTCAATCAGAAGTGACCCAGCTTTAACAAAGTAATTGTCAATGGTACCTTTAGCGGCTCCAGCCGCAGCCATGGAAGATTTACTCCTGGTTTCTCTGGTGCACATTGCAATAGCTGCTTGCTCCGTTCTTCGTGTGGGATAAACGGGCAGGAGGAGGGGCCCGGTCCGGTCTCTGCCGTCCTCGAACAGCCTCAAACGGCCCGCTCTTTGACCCGCGTGCGTCCCGCGATGCACGTCCGATGCCCCTCTGTTATTGGTGGAAAGGAGGCGTGGAACCCAGGGGGCGGGAGGCGTGGTCAGGCGGAAGAGCCCCAGGTGCGGCTCCAAGAACGCCGCAGCTCCTGGGACTCGCAGTCCGCCTGTTGTTCCTGGCACCCGTCGGTGATTAGCCCCAGCAACTCCGGTATTAAGATTGGTGTTCTGTCTCCTCTGATGACAGTCAGCAGTCCTTTGCGTCCTCTCATAGCGACTTCGAGCGGCCCCCACGAAGCGGGGGCCGCGAGTCGTTATGAAGCACCCAGGGGGCGGGAGGCGTGATCAGGCGGAAGAGCCCCAGGTGCGGCTCCAAGAACGCCGCGGCTCCTGGGACTCGCAGTCCGCCTGTTGTTCCTGGCACCCGTCGGTGATTAGCCCCAGCAACTCCGGTATTAAGGAATTGGTGTTCTGTCTCCTCTGATGACAGTCAGCAGTCCTTTGCGTCCTCTCGTAGCGACTTCGAGCGGCATTTCTCATTTCTGTAGTGTAAACAATGCTAATTACAAGATTTAAGCAGCACATATTACAGACAAATGAAGACAACATAATAAATAACACATCATGTAGAATAAAGATAAACCAAATCAGTAAGTACCTAATGACTGATTTGAGCATATTATATACCTGCAGGGTCTCCCCTAGGTGTCCTAGGGGTAGGGGGTCAGGTAGTTATAAGGAGGACCCTTATAAAATGGGCTTTGAATGCACTGGGTTAAGTGGAATTGCACATTTCACTCCCCACATTGTGATAAAGTGCTGCCCAAAATAGAATTTGGTGTTAGGAGCACTGTGGAGGAAGGATCTTCGATATTTATACATATTCAGAATCCCTAAAGTCACCCCTAGGTGTTCCATGGGGGAGAAGGGGGTCCTGTAGATATAGGCAGGGTACTTATAAAATAGGTTTTTATAAGTCCTTGTGCTGGAAAAATGGCCCAAGTCATTTTTCCTATTGCAAATCCCCTGCCACATAGGTTAACGTGGCAGGAAGTTATTAACTAATAAATCCCACTAGGAGTATGATAACATAGCGTTTAAAGACTTCTCAGAATGGTATTAATAAATCCAACAATATGCTATTGTTAAATATCTCCTAAAATGTACAGAGAAGAAGTTATAATACTTTCTTGTCTGTAAACCCAGATTCAGCCTTTCAGTGGTCTGTCCTGAATGGTCATAGTAAAGTGGATTAGCCATGCTCCTTTGAAGAGATGATAAAGAGCCCTGGGGGTTCACCAGCTCTGCTGCGAGGGCAGTGTTCTGTTACACAGGAATATCAGAGCAGGGGGAGGAGTTCTTAAACAATGGACTTCAAGGGAAGGGGAAGACACCAGTGTAGGCTTAACGAAGGAATGAGCAGATGCCGGGGGGGGGGGGAGACTATGGAGATTAGACATCCTAGGGGTGTGTTTAGCCAGCTCTTCTCTCCCATCTGGAAAATCAGCCATGATGAATTTGGAACAATTGGTGCACTCTGGGACAAAATAGTGACACAATTTGAAGGAAGTGGTCATGCCTTAGGGTGGTAACCTGCCCTCCATTTGTCAGGAGTGCCCTCCCGCTTGACCCAGAGAACTTGGAATAAGTATCTGAGAGGGGCGGAGCCTCTCAGATCTGCTGCTTGAAACCTCACAGAGCAAGAAGGGCCATGTTGAGGAGTTTGATGTGCAATCACTAAGGCCTGCACTCTGAAGATTGGGCCTTCGCACCATCTAGAACTACAGCCTTGTGGACTACCTTGCTGTAAAAGGACTAAACAGTGGACTCCCTGCAAGCTACAGGTTAACAGAGCACACCTGAAATATCACCACCAAGAATCCTCAACCTGGAGCACTACCAGTGGATTTGTAAGGATTTTGACCAAGTGGATTGTGAGAACTGAAGTCCTCAACTTTCAAGGACCGTCTTGGAGCTTCCAGACCCTTGGAGTGAGTTTGAGACACCTTGGGACCCTTTGGGGAACTTCAAGAAGAAGTTCCAGGAGTTTGGAGAAGTTTGCAGCAACTTTTGGAAGAAGCTCCATAAGTGGACCGACTCAACCTGGCCTCACAAGCCCCCTGACTTCAACCGCGAGTTGGCCTGCTGTCCAGGTTTGTCTCACTGAAAAGCTCCGTAGGTATGACTTCCAGAGTTTGACCGGGAGTAGGCAAAATCCGAGGCCGGCGAACCCTCACCAAATGCTGCCTGGTGAAGAGCATCGAGGGACCCCGCAAGAAAAAAGTCTGAACAAAAAAAAGGTGACTGGGAGAGACTGCAAGAGCCAAGCCACCTGCCTTTAACCGCGAATCGGCCTGGATCTTTGGTTTGGCCCATTGGAATGCTCCAAAGGTCTGACTTCATTGCAAGGCAATCCGGTGAACCCTCACCGAATCCGGACTGTCTGAGAGTTTCAAGAGACCCAGAGAAGAAAATCTCCATAAAAGTTTCTAAGTCACAAAGTAAATACTTTGAAAGAGACCTCCCTCGAGGGGCAGCCTCCCAGGCCTCCATCGCGGTCGGCCTGAAACTTTGACTTTGACCCAGTCTATCTAGCCCTGATGTCCCAGTAATCTTTGAACATTCATAACTCTGGTTCCCTACATTAGATTTTGTCGTTTTGGTGTCCTTTTAAAGATAAAAATATTTCCTATTATCATAAATTGGTTTTGTATTTTTATTGTGCATTGTGTCTTAATTATTTACTGAATTTGTATTTTTAATTCTGAGCCCTAGAATGTGTTAGTGGCATTATTGCCAGTGGCAGATGTACATTTGTCCCTACTAATAATGCACTTTCCAACAGTGAGGAATTCTGATGGCGTCATAAAATGAAAGTGTTGTATTATGGTGGTCATACCATCAAATCACATTGTTATCTGATAAACAACAATATCTTTGTTAGCATAAAACACAGACACCTTAAAATTGTCTTCGGAGTTGCATGCTCTTCACAGAGTTTATCGAACTCTGTGAAGAGCTGTGGTCGTGGTCGTTTTTTAGTAAAATGCAATTGAATTTCCCATGCAGCTGCAAGTGAAGATGCTGAGCTTTTAATGTCTTCAAACTGTTGTCCTCTGAAAACCGCCAAATGTATTGATTGCACTACTTAACATATTTGCTACTTTTAAAAAGGTTTGGATCTTTACACTGAAGCAGTTTGGACACAATGTTCATTGTTTCCAGCACTTTGGACTGGATTAAAACCATTAGCACAAACTCAAAAGTCTCCATGCACTTTCTAAGACCCTGAGCTTTTGTGCGCTCATCAACCTTTTTAGACTACAGTAAAATTGCAGTGGGTGCTTTCGTGATATCCATAAAATGATAGTGTAGAGCAAACATAGCATCATGTCTGAATGAATGAATGATTACACATTTCTATAGCGCATGGTTACCCTGAGGCATCCCAGCGCTTACGTGGTCCAGTCATCTCCATTAACTTTAGCAGAAAAGGAAGGTTTTCAGCATTTTTCTAAACCTGAGATGATTCTCCTCCAAGCGGATAGCATCTGGAAGATTGTTCCAAAGCTTTGCAGCCTGTAGAGCGAAACGTCTGCCCCCGGTGCGCGATCTCCTGATCCTGGGGATTGCCAGTAGCTTCTTATTGCTGGATCTCAGGGTTCTGCATGTTTGATAAGGACTAAACAAAGGTGCAAGAATGTCTGGTCCAGAGTTATGCAGGGCTTTGTGAGCAATAGTCATTGCTTTAAATTCAATTCGTTGTTGCACAGGCAACCAGTGTAGTTGCTTCAATGCTGGTTTGGCAGAGGTTCTGCGTGGAATATTTAGTAGCATTCGGGCAGCACAGTTTTGGATGGTCTGAAGGATTTTGATTGTTCCTTTAGGGGCCCCTAGATAGACTGCGTTGGAGTAGTCTAATCGTGATAGTATAAGGGATTGTACTAGGATCCTTCTAGCCTCAAAAGGAAGTAGTCCTAAAAATTTTCTGAGTGCTCTCATGAGGGCATAACCAGTCCCTGCTACCTTCCGGGCTTGGACCTGAAAGTTAAGGGCTGGGTCAAGCCACACTCCCAGGCTTTTAATTTGCTCCTTAGGGGTTGGAGGCTGCCCCAAGGAGTCCGGCCACCACATATCCACAGAGGTGGGTGGTTTATATCCTAGCATCATGACCTCTGTTTTAGCTCCATTAAGCTTCAAAAAAGAGTCATTCATCCACTCCTGGACTTTGCTAAGACAGGAGGATAGGTTGTTATAAGTCGTCTCCTGCCCAGACAGGGAGATGATAAGCTGAGTATCATCAGCATATGTTACCAATTGTACTCCCCAGGGTTGCACCACCTCAGCCAAAGGTCTCATGTAAATGTTAAATAGAGTAGGGCTGAGGGATGACCCCTGGGGAACACCACATTGAAGCTGTATTGGGGCTGAAACTATGTCGTCCTCAAACACTGAAAAGGTCCGATTGGACAGGAAAGAGCTGAGCCAGTTCAGTGCGGTCCCAGTGATACCTATATCACTCAATCTCTGGATGAGAATCGTGTGATTAACGGTATCAAAGGCCGCACTGAGGTCTAATAATAGTATGGCCGCACATTTCCCTTCGTCCAGAATCTTCCTGGTTTCCTCAATTACTGCCACCAGGGCCGTTTCAGTACCCTGTTTACATCTAAACCCAGTCTGGGTGTAATATAGCAGATTGTTAGCTTCAATGAAGGTGGATAGATGGTTGCCTAACATGTTGGACAAAGTCTCTTCAGTGTTGGTTTTGAATGAATTATGTTTTCTTTTGTAATTGTAAGTTGCTCCCACCGTTTGATGCTTTGACTGGAAAATAAATATACTTTCTGTAGAATGTCATAACATTTTGTAATTTCAGGAATGCGCATGAGGCATTATTCAATAATACATTTATTTTATGAGCAGCACAATGTGCATAGACTGCATTGGGTTCCTTCTGTCATATTCTTGTTTGCACTCCACTATATTTACCACTCGTGGTGACACCATCATATCCTTGACTTCTACATTTTTAGGCACTAAGCCTTTGTCCTTTATCAGGTTTATAAGTTATGTTGCTATCCCTTTAGCACTTTGGTCTGTGATTTTAGGGAAACTAACAAAGCTTTCAATATTCAATGGAATACCCTCCTCCACTCAGGTCCCCCCTTTGTCCCTAATCCTGCATCGCGCTGGAGCCCCGGGTATATGCCCCTCCCTGTCTCCCCTCATCCTCGCTGGATGGGACGTCATTCCAATATGGGCCGCCGCACTGTTGGTACTGAGCAAGCGTCAATACCCTCTGCGCCCCAACTGATTCACGGACGAAGCCCAGCATTAACTGATGGGATGGATGAAAGATCGGATACTGGAAGCTCGCTATTGTCCTGTGCTCTCTCCTTTATACTGCAGATGCTCCCCTTCCCTTCCCCCCATCCCGCTCCTCCCTACCCCCCTTACTAGTTTCTCTACATGGTATCACTCAATGTTGTGAATCAATATAGTACTCCGATTACATTTGAAATCCTGTTGTACATCTTTCTTAAAACAATAAAAAATTACGACACAGACACAGATGAATGCCTTGCCAATATTTTATATCAATAGATAATGCTTGTTGCTAGGATGACAGTTTTCTATTTCCCAAAGAGACAACAAGGTTCACAGTATGCACTATCTAGTTTTAATACGTAGCACAATAAAAGTCTTGGAGTTTTATTTCTAGTCCTATTTGCATTGTAGTAGTACTTTGTGGAAAAGCTTTGTTTTTATGAACTTGTAAGCAGGGTCCTCCAGGCTTGCATGGGCCCCTTCTAATAACAAACTTTTGTAACTCTGTATCATTCCAAGGCTTATTTAAAACGTTCCCTCTATCACTTGGGTACAAATTCTTGCAAAACTGACTATTGCTTTATTTTAGCTCTTCTAGATATAATTCCACATCCTCACTCATGATGTCTTCACTTTCTTCTTTACTGTTGGGCAATACTGCTGAAACAAGTTGCACATTTGTAGTTTCTTCACTTTCTTTAGCCATTGTTAGCAGCGGTGCTACATCTGGGGCACTTACAGTTTCTACACTTCCTTCAGTCATTTATAATAGCAGACTCAGCGATTCATCTGGTGCTTATTTACAAGCCTTTTGCGCTGTCGGTGAATCACTTTTTGTGACGCACCGGTGGCGCATTTTGCTGCCCCATATTTGTAAGGACACGAAAAGCCACCCTGCGTGGCTTTTCCTGTCCTTGTAAATATGGACCCATTACACGCAGTACTTTGTGTGAAAGGGGGGTTCTATGGATGTTGCTGTGGGTGATCCCACGCAACACCAATGGAATCAGACACATTTCCAGTGTTATGAGATTCTTCAGGACCTAGTGAGATGGGTAGGCTTGACTGGCCCTGACACGAGCCGTAGAAACCTCAAACTTTATGGCTTCTCCCTTGATGTCAGACCCACCGGGTACTGTTGACACCCTATAACTCTAAACCTTAGGCAAGAGCAGTGTCATACAGGTAGTACAACTTATGTGCTGTATTTAAACTGATACTAATCATTAGGTCATGTTTTGTAGATTGTAGTTTTTACTAGGTCCTGAAGAATCGCAGTCAATGTACTAGAAGCGAGAAACATGTTGACCACACCATTTGCACTTTAGCCCTGGTCCACTCTGGGAAACCATAGTCCCCATGAGTACCGGCTATCCTTGATTTTACTTGTGGCAGAGGACCACCAGAATAAAATTGCTTTCCGGTACCTTGTGCCACATTTTATCCTCACCCACACTATCTACTCTGTCCTGGCCCCTCACCCCCACTTCACCCATAGGCAGTTGGATAAAAGATCTCCGATAAAGAGCCCCTCTTTGAGGTGAGCCCGTTCGGCATTGCACCGCCTGCACAACGAGGAGCATTGCCGATGATGAAGCATGACACTCGCAAGGGTGTGTGAGGCCATTATATCCAACAAATTGGATACCCAGGGGTTGTCCTCCATTGAGCACTAACCCTTTTTCCCTAGTCTTCCTTTCCTTCTTTCTTCCCTAAGGAACAGCCCAGTCATCTCTTTTGTTGTCTTCATATCTGGGGCTACGACTGTGGCCGGACCTTCCATTCCCTTCTCTTGTGAATGGAAATCAATGCCCTACTGGATCACAATTGATCCTTGTCTTCCTCTACCTATTGTTACATATCCTTTTGAGACCTTGGTCTAGCTCATAGAGGGTACCAAAGTATATGACACTTAGGGCCTTATTATAACTACAGTGGTCCACAGGACAGTCATTCCTGTGGTGGCGGTCTGACCACTGCAACACTAGTGGTCCACCCGTATTATGAGTGTGGTGGTCGGACCGTACAAGACCGCCGGCTCTGCTGGGATCAAGGAATCCCGCTGCGACAGCAGTCTGGAAATGGCCTCAATATACTGCCTGTGCCAACGCCGGCACTTTGAGCATATTACGACATTCATTTCCACCATCCATGAAAGGATGGCGGACATGGGAATAAGGGGGCCGCTTCTAGCCTAGGGTGCATGCAAGGGGGCACATGTTGTGCCTCCCTGGAATTGCACACCTGTTCCTGCATGGTATGGCATGCACGGCATGATGCATGCCATACCGTGCAGGAACATGCTGCAGGCACTGTCACGGTGGCAGTCTGTTGCTAAGCCTCTCCTATGAGCTTAACAGACCACCGCCGTGGGACCATCACAGCACTACCCGCCCGCCATCGATTACACTTGAAATCCTGCTGGCGTGTGCACTATGGGCTTGGCAGTCTTCCTTAAGCCTGGGCGTAAAATCCGTTTCGTTCGTGGAATTTGCGGATTTTTGGCAAAGTAACGGTCCACGAATCACGCGAATTTGCCCAAAAATCCGCAAATTCGCAAGCTGCGAATTATTTTGCTTGGTCGCGCTTGAAAAATAGAATATCGCGCGCGCGGCGTTGACTTACCGTCAGTCTGAGTCTGCCGAGTTATTTTTCTCACGGTTTGCGTGTGCTGCGCCATTTTGGATCTTGCTGCGTGATCGCTCGAGAGTTTTTCGAATGCAATTACGTCATTGCGGCACGCCATCTTGCACAGCGAGAGTTTGACAACGCGAGTACGTCATAAGGGCCCGCGATCACGCATTGCGGGAGTAAACAATGCCGAACACGTAGATGCGGCGCGCAGCTGACTTCCGGCAGGAGATTTGAACAGCTCCCTTTCCCGAAATTGCAAAAATTGCAATTCTGCACAAGAAATCCACCGCAGGAAGCATAAACCTTCTGAAAAGGATGATTTTGATCAGAATAACTCCTCAGATTGACATTTGGCTGCACTTTTTGATGCAAGGAGTCCATTTTTTTTGGGGGGGGGGAGGAAGGAAGTGCCCCAGAGTCTCCAACTTCCTGTTCCTGTCCAGAAGGCTCCTCCCAGTGCTTTGTCCATGTCCTGGTCACTTTGGATTTGGATCTGGAGCTGGAAGGATTACTTTTTGTGGCTGCTGCTGGATATTTGTATTTGAGGACTTTTTGGACTTTGGAGTTTGGATCACATTTGGCTTGAGATTTTACAAGTAAGTTGGTGTTGTTTGTTTGGGTCATTGCAGTTGCTGCAACTACAGTTTTAAAACTTTTTTTGCAACTTAAAAAAATATATATTGTGGGTAGCCACAGTATCCAGTAGGCCCAGGGTTAGTCATGGGTGCATGATACAACTAATTCTCAGATTTTTTTTAAACTTAATTCTTATTTATGTCATGGAATTTTAGCTAACTGGTATATGTTCATTTTTTTTAAATTTTGGGGTGCCTGTAAAGCCTCACTAGCCAGTAGGCCCAGGGGTAGTGAGTGGTGCATGGACCAAGTCTTTCTGTGGGGTGTCTTTAATTTAGACATCATTGAGGGCATGGATGGCATGGATTGTGATGATTTTTGTGTGTTTTTCGACTTTTTGGGGTGTTGTTGGGGCCTGGCCATGTGGCTGGGGGTCAAGGGCCCATTTTGAAGCCAGGCAGTGTGCTCATGCCTGCACCCAGTTTGCCTTGCTTTCTTCCATTAGGCCCAGGGGTACTCAGTGGTGCATGGACCACGTCTTTCTGTGGGGTGTCTTGAATTTAAACATCATTGAGGGCATGGATGGCATTGGATTGTGGTGATTTTTGTGTGTTTTTCGACTTTTTGGGGTGTTGTTGGGGCCTGGCCATGTGGGTGGGGGCCATTTTGAGGCCTGGTCCAGGCAGGGCCTAGCCATGTGTCTGGGGGTCAAGGGCCCATTTTGAAGCCAGGCAGTGTGCTCAGTCCTGCACCCAGTTTCCCTTGCTTTCTTCCATTGGGCCTAGGGGTACTCAGTGGTGCATGGACCAAGTCTTTCTGTGGGGCGTTTCGAATTTAAACATCATTGAGGGCATGAATGGCATTGGATTGTAGGGATTTTTATGTGTTTTCGACTTTTTGGGATGCTGTTGGGGCCTGGCCATGTGGGTGGGGGCCATTTTGTGGCCTGGTCCAGGCAGGGCCTGGCGATGTGGCTGGGGGTCAAGGGCCCATTTTGAAGCCAGGCAGTGTGCTCAGGCCTGCACCCAGTTTGCCGTGCTTTCTTCCATTAGGCCCAGGGGTACTCAGTGGTGCATGAACCAAGTCTTTCTGTGGGGTGTCTTGAATTTAAACATCATTGAGGGCATGGATGGCATTAGATTGTGGTGATTTTTGTTTGTCTTTCGACTTTTTGGGGTGTTGTTGGGGCCTGGCCATGTGGGTGGGGGCCATTTTGAGGCCTGGTCCAGGCAGGGCCTGGCCAAGTGGCTAGGGGTTAAGGGCCCATTTTGAAGTGAGGCAGTGTGCTCATGCCTGCACCCAGTTTGCCTTGCTTTCTTCCATTAGGCCCAGGGGTACTCAGTGGTGCACGGACCACGTCTTTCTGTGGGGTGTCTTGAATTTAAACATCATTGAGGGCATGGATGGCATTGGATTGTGGTGATTTTTGTGTGTTTTATTTACTTTTTGGGGTGTTGTTGGGGCCTGGCCATGTGGGTGGGGGCCATTTTGAGGCCGGGTTCAGGCAGGGCCTAGCCATGTGTCTGGGGGTCAAGGGCCCATTTTGATGCCAGGCAGTGTGCTCAGGCCTGCACCCAGTTTGCCTTGCTTTCTTCCGTTAGGCACAGGGGGAAATCGGTGGTGCATGGACCAAGTCTTTCTCTGGGGTGTCTTGAATTTAAACATCATTGAGGGCATGGATGGCATTGGATTGTGGTGATTTTTGTGTGTTTTTCGACTTTTTGGGGTGTTTAACTGATGTTCCCCTGGCTTCCATTGCTTTTACGTGCACAAGAGAACCACCAGTGCCAGGAAGAAGTCCTGCAGCGGTGTGTGCAGCACAACATCACGTGACGTCACGTGTGGCCACTGACAAGACAACTCTGCAACTCGTGCAACTGCGGCCTGCTGTTCTGACATCTGAAGAAGATGGGCCAAAAGAAAGGTGGCCGTAGCGCCTCAGCAAAAAAAGTTGCCAGTGCCACTGCCAGTAAGAAGGAGCAGAAGAAGCAAGTGGCACCACCTTCCAAGGAGACTGGTGTGCCCACCGACACCTTTTTCTGGGAAAAAAAAACGACACCTGCAGCAGCAGTGGTGTCCGCCGCGGGCCAAGCTGGAAGCAGCACCTCCACTTCTTTGGGCTCAGTGCCACCACGCCAAGTTAGGTCCAAGACCATGAGTGCTACTGAGGCAGCCACTTTACTTCTCAATCACCATCGACCAGTGATGTTGGCTCATCACAAGAAAGTACTATCCAATCAACGCCGGGTGTAACTCAGCTGACGAGTGTTCAACAACCACTGCCACAACGACAACCACAGGTGCAACTAGTACAAGCGCAATTACATGGGCAAGGAGAGGCGCAAGTAGAGGCGCAAGGAGAGGCGAAAGGAGAGGCGCAAGGAGAGGCGCAAGGAGAGGAGCAAATAGAGGCGCATGGAGAGATGCATGGAAAGGTGCAATTAGAGGTTCATGGAGCGGCACTACTGCCTACAACGCTTGTTCCTCTAGAAGTTAGGGCACATCACGAAATTGATATTCAAGCATTATCATCCGAGGAAGCCACTCCTCCTGATGATGATCCATTGTCTTCCAGATCCCCAGCAAGAAAAAGGTCACAGAGGGGTACTACTACTACTACAAGTTCTTCTTAAAGCCATCTTCATTCTGATGATCTTGATCTTGATTGGAACCCAGCAATGCATTCTGAGAGTGAGTCACGCCATGAGCCGACAAAGGTAGCTAAGCCTAAAAAGAAGGTTCCCGCAAGGCTTTGACTTATGGGTGATGACGACGAACAAGAAGTGGTGTCTTCTGCTGCTGATGAACAGTCTGACGATGACCCAGTCATCACAGTCTTCACTCCAGTCCCAGCGGGCATGCAGCAGATAGACATTTTCACCCTATCCCGAATGGCTGCTGAGCGGGATGTGGGCGGCGTGGCACTGGTACCACCACCAACGCAGTTAACTACAGCTTCCATATTTTTTAGTCACAAGGGCCGCAGGGACCTCCATCCAGCTCGACCTCAAGTAATGGTGCTGTAAGTGAACAACAGAAACGAATTCAGCCACGCCCGTCCTCCACTTCATCTGGCATTGAAAGTCAAAGTACCACCTCCACCACCAGCCGACATCACCAGTCCCCAGTTTGGGACTTCTTTACTGTTAGCGAAAAGACAGAAAACATGGTTGTTTGTTTGATTTGTAAAGTATTAGTTAGTCGGGGTAAGCTTGGTACCAACTATGGTACCGGAGCACAGAGAGGTCATCTCAAAAAACACCACACTATCCAGTGGGATGCGCACCTAAGAAACATCCGGGAAGCCCAAAGTAGAACGGATCCAAATGTATCAATTCACATGGCACCTGATGCTGACGAGGGGCAGGGGGGAAGTCAAGAACCGACCGACATTTTTTCCGGTACACCCAGTACCCCTGGCAGCAGCACTGCAGTGGTAGCGCCCACACCCTCTAACCCTGCAACATGTATGAGGCACACTAAGAGTCTGGCAGAGACACCAATGCGAAAAAGTACATCACTGGGCCTGACTTGTTTGAAGAAGTCACCATCATCATCATGTAAAATGGTCCAGCCCACCATTAGCAGAATGTTTTGGTCGGAGGCGCCATTTGAACGCAACCCACCCAATGGTACATCTGTATAACGCAAAGCTGGCTAAAATGCTAGCGCTGGACCTTCTCCCTTTTTCTTTCGTGGAAGGGGTGGGTTTTCTAGAATTTGTGGCAACAGTCTGCCCTAAATGTAAGGTTCCTAGCCGGTCCTATTTTGCCAGAGTTGCGGTTCCAGCACTACATCAAGATGTGCAGGAGGTAATTGGGGCAGCTTTGCAGAAGAGTGCTGTTCACGCTATCCATTTGACAACAGACCTGTGGACCATTTGCCAAGCCCTTGATTACATGTGCATTGGTCCTATGCAAGGTAGGAATGAAGCATGTAATAATATAGACACAGTGGAACTATATTGGTTAAAGTGATATGTCCAGCCGGACAGTGATCACAAAAATCTTTACTATAAACAAATAAGCAAGGAAAGAATTCTCTTACATTCAACAAAGAGTGAGACACAAGCCTGTGCCTTCACGCTTACAGATTGGCAAAGTGAAGGAGTAGGGAAAGAAAAGAGATATTTAGGCAGAAAGTGAGCGATTTCTGTGAAATGAAAAAAATCCCCCTGACTTGCACAGGCTATTGTGTAGAACAGTCTTTAGGCATAATACTTTTGTGTCCTGATGATGATTCCTTGCATTTTCTTATGGAATCTAAACGTCGTCGACCTCTTGTCACACCATATATGAATATGTATATTTATTGAGATATGCGATTAATGGTGTCCATGAATTTCTGTCATTTTTTTCATTTTTTTCATTTCACTCTTTGTTGAATGTAAGAGAATTCTTTCCTTGCTTATTTGTTTATAGTAAAGATTTTTGTGATCACTGTCCGGCTGGACATATCACTTTAACCAATATAGTTCCACTGTGTCTATATTATTACATGCTTCATTCCTACCTTGCATAGGACCACTGATGTTAAATATAAACTATATTACCCGAGGTCCTGTGCTGACTTATTGGGTGCCCTTGTTGTCCCTCAGCTACTTGATTACATGTGCATCACTGCACACTGGGTCTCTTTTGCAGGGGTTAGAGACAAGACAAATGCACATGTTGACCCGGACACAGTTTTTCAAGCTACTCGGAAACATGCAACATTAGCCATGTTTGCCATGGAGAAAACTCATACTGCACCTAACCTTTTGGACGAGTTTGATAGGAAGGTCTCTGAATGGCTGCATCCAAGAAATTGCATGGTTGGTTATGTTTCCACGGATAATGGCAGTAATATAGTTAAGGCCATGCAGCAAGGTGGCTGTTTCAGAGTGCCGTGTTTGGCGCATAGAATTAACATCGTGGTGCAAGATTTCTTGAAAAAAGAAAACACAGTCAGCAAGTTACTGACCACCTGCCGAAGAATCTGCACATATTTCAGACATTCTTTTAAGGCCCGGAAGGAGCTGAGGAGCATTCAACATGAACGTAGACTGCCAGTTAAAGGACTCATCCAGGAGGTGGCAACACATTGGAACTCAACCTTTTACATGCTTGAGCGTCTGTCTGAGCAGTGGGGGGTAATAAATGGTTATGTCTATAAACTGGGTTCTACTATGAAAGACATGAGACTAGCGTTGAAGGAATGGAAGCTAGTTGCAAGCCTGACAGACATGCTTCATCCTTTTGAGGTCTTCACGCGTGAAGTCAGCAGGGAGGACTGTTCTTTGGGCAAAGCTATCCCATTGTTTGTCATGCTAGAGCACCAACTGAAGGCAGTGTCTTCAACGTTCCGAGATGATGCGGAAAAGCAAGACGCATATCAATTGGCAGAGAGGTTATTAAGCCGCCTAGTTTCCAATGAAAGGCTTAAAAACATACATACAGAACAACATTGCATTTGTGCCACTATTCTGGATCCACGGTACAAAAAGGCAGTGGCCAGCAAATCATTCAATTCGTTTGATGAAGCAGATGTTTCAAAGTACAAACATTGGCTAGCTGTGTCAGCCACTCAGTTCGAAAAAGAGCGGCAGAAAATTCAAGGAGCTGGCAGAAGTACAACTGAATCAGCAGGCCATCCGGCGTCAAGTTCCACTTCTGAATCTGTGGCCGAAGTAACTTTCCCTCACAGCCGTTAACAACACCATCAGCAACCGTATCATCATCCTCACCTGCACCAGGCCCAGCCATAATGTTGTCGGAAGCGGATTGGCTATCTCATCAAGGGTTTGCTCGTTCCAGTGCTGCAAAGGCCACAGATGGTACGCAAAGTGGAGCAACCGTGGAGAACCTTGAGTCGATGGTGCAGGCCTATCTGGATGACCCAACAGAGGTCTTTGTTAATCAGAACACATTGCTGTATTGGTATAGGAAAAGGCCTCTATGGCCACTGATCACCAACCTGGCTTTAAATGATTTGTCTTGCCCACTCGCAAGCATGTCTTCTGAACGTGTTTTCAGTACTGCTGGTGCCCTTGTAACTTCAAAAAGGACCCACCTCTCGCCCAAAAATGTGGAGAGGCTAACACTGATCAAGATGAATCAGCACTTCATTACCACCAGATTATAAAATACGTGAATGCACGCAGGAAGAAGAGGACATCGACTTAGGTGACAGAAGTTCTTCTCTGTTAGCTGACCTACTCCCGTCTCAATTCATACAGTTTGAAGACGAGCTCTACTTCCCTGACACCGAGGCCTGAAAATGACTTCCTTTTTTTTACCTTATTCACTTTTATTCCTGTGTGTCTTTCTTTGTTTCGCAACTTTTACCACAACAAAACTCTCACAACAAGTCCATCAGCAGCACTGTCTTCATCTTGTTTTCCTTATTGATTTGAAGGTGCCGCAGTCTGCATTCCTGAGGTTCACAAGTTCACAACTCAATCATGCTCCTCTATTCTCCTCCTCCAGACTCCACCTTTCCATTTCCCTCGAGGCAGATGGATGGATTACAAAGAATAAAGAAACTTTGTTTTCATAGACGAGGCCCCTCAAGTGGGACTGAAATTACTGACTGACTACATGCCTGCTGATTGCTGACAGAGTTACTTCTGAAATTGACAGGAGAGGCTGCCCTGTGGGCCCTCACTTTCCGAAGAAGATGAGGACAAAAGGTAGAACAGGTAATGAATAATTGAGAAGATGGCATGCAGTGGACAGCAATGGCTGTCTGGCTCTTATGAAACCAATTGCTGTTTTTTTTGTCCATGAAATGAATCATATGCCTTGTCTTAGTTATTATTTAATCTTTTACACAGTAATTATAACTCATGTCTACTACTCTGTTTTTTTTTTACCTTGTTTAATTCAAATTGTACTTCAAATGCAGGGGCCACTATGTTGCATTTTACAATATGCAAAATGTCCTTGGAGTGGACTCACTTGCCAATATACCATGACGATTGATTAAATATTATATCTTTTTTCTTTACAGTCACTCACTCGAATGGATGGATCATCAGCGTCGGTTTACGGAAGAACTATGGCCAATTCTTGAGTGGTAAACAGGTAAACCAGTCTACAACAACTACTACAGCAGAACTACATGTCTGTCTATTCATGGTATGTAGTGGTCAAGGGCGAGGCAGTGTACCGTTGTTGTTATGCCAGGCAGAGTCCACTCCAGACAGGAGTTCCTGTAAAATTGGGGCTATGTGGCTTGCTGCATACAATTAGATATGCTTTGTCTGTCTGACAAAGAGCCTAGGTATGCTACATCAGGTTGCTTCACTCAGTGGTGCCTGCCTTGACCGTCTGCATGGCACTGCCTCAAGCTTGGGCCAAACATCCGTTATGTTTGCGAAATTTGCTGTTTTTCAGTTTTTCGCGCATCTCGCGAAATTACCGAAAAATCGCAAATTCTTGAGCGGAACGGATTTTTGGCCCATGCTTGCGGCAGGGCCATGCAGACGGTCAAGGCAGGCACCACTGAGTGAGGCATCCTGATGTAGCATACCTAGGCTCTTTGACACAGACATGCAAAGAATATCTAGGGTTTAGGGTTCAGTGCGATTTACTAGGGTTTTTGGGTTTAAGTTGGTAGGGTTCCCGCTGAGTCTAGGGCTCAGGGCCCGATGCAGGCTTGTTCATAATGATGTTGGCAAGGTTTTAGGGGGGTTTGGCGTTCTTTGGTGCAGAATTGGCAGAATTTTGGCCTTTTTTGGCATTTTACTGGCGCGTGTGTTTGGGTGAAAAATACGTGAAAACTAGTCTTAGACCTTCTTCTTCTTCTTCTTCTTCTTCTTCTTCTTCAAAGAGCGCAGTGGTTCAATTTTGTTCTGCCTTGTTGAGATTCTTGGGAATCGCTGGAACAAGTGTCCAGGTAAGTTTCAAGAGAATCGAAGTAGTGGAAGTGCTGAAAACAGCAATTTTTTGTGTACAGCGCAATTTGCCATGTTTTGAATATACCAGTATAGCATGTTTTTGGGGGGCTGTTTGGGGGTGTTCTAGATTTGTGGGTGTGGGTCGGGGGGTCTTGGAGCACTGCTGGGTCTAATTTTGATGGCAAGTGGTTTGAAGAAAATCCATGGTGGAAAAGGGGGGTTTGGCCCTAGTTGCAGACAGTGTTTTGGCACAATTTAAACAGAGGCCTAGCAGTATTGCGTGTTTTTGGGGGGCTGTTTAGGGGGGTTCTAGGTTTTTGGGGGTGGGTTTGGGGGTCTGGGAGCACTGTTGGTATAGTATAATTTTGATTGCAAGTGGTTTGAAGAAAATCCATGGTGGGAAAGGGGAGTTAGGGTCTAGCTGCAGAGTGCGTTTGGTGAGATTTTGACTGGTAGGCCAGACATTTTCTAAGTGTCACATTTTCCATTTTTGCTTTTGGCCTGTTTTGGGGGTTCTACTTTTTTGCGGGAGGTTTGAGGGGTCTGGGGGCATTGCTGGGAAGGTCTAATATCGGATGCAAGAGTTTTGGATCCAATTCAAGGCAATGTGTATAGCCCACAAAGCCATGTGGCGCACTGGTCCAGCATTAGTCTGCTCCCTAGTCTCTCCCTACCATCCGCCAAGAACCTTACGATCTGGGGGTACCTGCCTGGCAGTAACTCGCAAAATCAAACAAGCTAGGTGGGGGGGGGTGGGGTTCGTTTTCTTAGAACGCCTCCTCCAGCTGGAACTCCTTGCCCCTCACCCTACTTAGTGAACCAGATCTACTCAAGTTCCGCAAATGGCTGAAAACCCTTCTTTTCCAGTAACTTGCACAATCTGACAGTTGCCTCCACCCACCCGTCCTAAGCGCTACGAGGCCTCAGGGTAGAAGTGCGCTCTATAAAACCCCATTATATTACATTACATTTTGGATCAAATCCAAGGTGAAAATGTTTTGGGGGGGTTCTAGGTTTTGGGAGGTGGGTTTGGGGGTCATGGGACACTGCTTGGATAGTCTAATTTTGATTGAAAATTGTTTGAAGAAAATCCATGGTGGAAAAGGGGGGTTTGGGCATAGTTGCAGAGTGGGTTTTGGCACAATTTGAAGTTAGGGTTCAACCTGGTAGCAGTATCGCAGGGAGCTACTTGGGGGTGTTCTAGATTTCTGTGAATGGGTTCAGGGGTCTGGGAGCACTACTGGTAATGTCTAATTTTAAATGCAAGTGTTATGAAGAAAATCCATGGTGGAAAAGGGGGGTTTGGGCCTAGTTGCAGAGTGCGTTTTGGCACGATTTGGAGTTAGGGTTAGCACTTTCGCATTTTTTCTGGGGGCTACTTGGGGGTGTACTACATTTTTGCGACTGGGTTCAGTGAACTGGTAGCACTCCTGGGAATGTGTAATTGTGATTGCAAGTGGTTCGAAGAAAATCCGAGGTGAATTTAATATTTTATTTTCCAAAATTGCATTTCTGAGGAGGGCTACTTGGGGGGGTTCTAGATTTTTGCGAATGGGTTTAGGGGTCTGGGAGCACTCCTGGGAATGTCTAATAATCAAGTGTTTTGAAGAAAATCCATGGTGGAAAAGGGGTCTTTTGGGCCTAATTTCAGAGTCCGCTTTCTGCTTGATTTTCAACTAGGCCTCATCCCCGTCGCAGTATTGCATGTATTTGGGGGGCTAGTTAGGGGGGGTTCTACAGTTTTGCGCCTGGGTTACTTGGTCTAGGGGCACTCCTTGGAATGTCTAATTTTGATTGCAAGTGTTTTGAAGAAAATCCACTGTGGAAAAGGGGGGTTTGGGCCTACTTGCAGAGTGCGTGTTAGCACGTTTTAAACTTAGGCCTGTAGCACTATCGCATGATTTTAGGGGGCTAATTGGGGGTTCTACATGTTTGAAACTGGGTTCAGGGGTCTGGGATCACTCCTGGGAATGTCTAATATTGAATGCAAGTGTTTTGAAGAAAATCCAGTATTGTATGTTTTTAGGGGGCTACTTGGGGGTGTTCTACATTTTGCCGACTGGGTTCAGGGGTATGGGAGTACTCCTGGGAATGTCTAATTTTGTTTGCAATTTTTTTAAAGAAAATCCATGGTGGATCCGCAGAATTCAACCATAGTTACTATTACTATCCTTGTAAAGGAGAACCAGGTTACGCACTTTTGAAGTGATGATTGTATATAATAATAATGTCAGCTCTGAAAACTGAAAGTGTTATTTTTGCACTATACAGCGTACCTTAGATTTTTTTAACTGGTTCACTTCCTGTTTTTTTCCATAAAAAATTACAGGACGGCTTTTAACATGTGCCTTGGAACAAACGATGAACTCAGACGCAATCCGCAATTACTCATCAGGCAGCCAGTGGACAGTGTGATGGTCACCAACATTGATCGAGTAGCCCACTATCTTAATATATGCTCTTGGAATATCCGGGGTTTAACAAAGGAGAAAATTGAACGACTAACCACGGGCCTCCAGCAGACCCACGACATATTTGCTCTGAAAGAAACTTGGGCCCTGGAGAATACCATTTGGGAAGACTTCATTGTTATCGAATCACACGCTATTCCATCTACTATAGGTGGTTATGCCTCTGGAGGTGTACTGATCGCCGTGAAGAACACTCTGGTCATAAACCTATCACCACTCTATAAAGGAGAAGGCGACTACATCTTTGTCAGCATCGAGACCCAGTGGCAAGAAAAGGAAAATTAAAACAAAAAATTACCCTCGGCAGTGTTTATTTGCATCCCTCCAAAATAAGACGAGAGGCTACCTTGAGAAAAATGCTACCTGATATAGCCAACCTCGAAGTTCACTTTCCAAATGACATATGGCTGGTAATGGGCGACTTTAAGACAACCCTAATGGAGGCTGATTGCATCCCACTTTCTCAACCATCTTCAATTAATGATATGTGAGCAATCCCGGAGATAAAATCCCAGTTACAAGGGAAGGAAGCCAAAGGGACAAAATTGGCAACACAATTAAACCAACTAGGCTTGCACATTTTCAATGGAAGAATTGCTTCGGACCAACCGGCTGCATATACTCACATATCCCCCTCACGAATGACCACCCTGGACTACATATGGATATCAGTAATCCACCTCCAGTTGGTGCAGCAGTTTTTGGTAACTCCGTCTCTAGACAGTGATCACGCAGTTTCACCGCCCGAATATTCCCCTGATTGGCAACGAATCGAACTTACAGAACATAAGAAAATTGAGATGGTCTGAGGATAATCGAGAAGTAATAGAAGCAGAAATGGACGATATGCTGACCAAATGGGCCCAGAATGACGCAAGTCACCTGACGGCATTCTTTTGGGAAAGTATGGTGACCGATTTTAGGGAAAAATTAGCCCCAAAGCTAACAAAAAGTACAGTTAAAGATCTTCCGGTTTCAATCACCCTGCTAGAGCAAAAACAACTCACAATTATTACAAAATGCAAATTAAATAAAGTGCAGCTAATTATTGCCAACAACGAAATTGAATATAAATCTCTGCGTAGCCAAATATCATCTATTAGAAAAGAATATAGGAAGGCCAGGTTTATTCTAAGGAAATTGGAGGAAGAACATCACTGGGCAGTGGCCCACAAGATTATAAAATCTAAGGACCAAAGAAAATTCTGGAATTGGGTAAACAAGGCTGCTAAAACCACCAAAACTCCTAGTGCAACTAACATCTCACCTGCTGACTGGTAGATCTACGTCAAAACACTCTATACAGCACCGTACGCTATCAACTGCAATAGCCCTCCCACCTTCAAGCAACCGAAATCCCAGGATGATATGACTCTAACTGACAAGATGACCCCAAATCACATAGCGCTAATCATAAAGAAAATGCGTTAAGGTGGTGCCCAAGGACCCAATGGTATTCCCACCCAAGTATATAAAGCTTCCGCCTAGAAATGGGCATTGATGATGGCACTTCTTTTTTGGGCAGCAATACTGGGAGGTCCTATCCCAGTTTCCTGGTGAGGATCACTACTCGTTCCCATCCACAAAATAGGCTCGCGTTCTAGTCCCGACAACTATCGAATGATAGCCCTTCTTGATGTGGACGGGAAGGCATACGCAAGTGTCCTTTGATCCGAACTAACAACTTGGGCGGAACATTGCACTCTAATTCCCTTCACACAAATTGGCTTCCAAAGGGGCTGCCATACTGAAGATAATCTGATTTGCATAGCCCATATGATGGAAACCACCCTAGCCACAAAAGGCAAATCATTATATCTGGGCTTCATTGATTTTCGGAAAGCTTTCGACAGCGTGATTTGACATAAACTCTGGGAAAAATTGGTGAAATGGGGCATCCCCCAGACATTTCTGAATGCGCTAATAGCTGTACATACAGATGCCTGGGTCAAAATAAGAGTCACCTCGAGATGGTCATCCACTAATAAAATCTATACCAACAGAGGCCTAAAACAAGGATGCATCCTTGCACCTCTACTATTCAATTTGTACCTAGCAGACCTCCCCGAATGGCTGTCCCGCTGTCGAGCCTTCCCACCAAGAATTGGCCTTATAAAAATCCAAACCCCGCAATATGCTGACAACACCATTCTTCTTGATCAAACCCAGGTGGGTCTTCAAAGACTCTTTGACTCTCTTGCCTCGTATTGTAACACCAATATACTAGAGATCAACGCCACCAAGACCAAAGTAATGGTAATATCCTCTTCTAAAACACAAAAGAGCACTTGGTTTATTGAGGGGAAGCCATTGGAGTCAGTCACCGCATATAAATATCTGGGTGTTTGGATAGATCATAAAGCGAGACCGACCGCGCATATAACTGCAATGCAGGGTGTTGCTCGAAGCCTGGAGGGGGCTTTTATAAGAACAAAGAGAGCCCTCCACTCCCCGGACTTTGTCCCACTAATAAAATTGATAGGTGCCAAACTTCTCCCAACAATATCCTTTGGCTCTATAACCTATAAAGATAAAATGACCAACTGGTTAGATAGAGCCCAATCATCCTGCTTCCGCAGAGTATTCCAACTGCCAAACTCAACCTCTCACGCCCAAATCCAAAAGCAATTTTCTTTATCTTCCCAGCATTGGATGATGAGTGCAAGATTCATCGTTTACAGCCTTAAAACGAAACTAGCACGCTCCAACACTTTAAAGAGCTGTATATGGTCAACGTTAAGCAATCTTGCCACATCATGGAGCAAATATTTGACCTTTTGTCTGGAAACTTTAAAGGCTAACGATATATGGTCAATCTCACTGCCCATAGAGGCGAAATCCAAACTTTTAACCAAACAAGCAAAAATTATTTCCGACGTCCACGATGCACAATTAATATTAAAGCTCTTTCATGGCAGCTGGGCCTCTAAACTTTACGCCCCAAAAATACTGCCGCTTTATCTTTCACCGTCTATGAAACCAAATGTAAAATATCAATTAATGAGACTACGTTTTGGCCTAATCCCACTGATGGCATACATGTTCGGCCAAGGATACAAGAAGGCCGCCTCCACCAAATGCTGCTTCTGCAACCAGGAGGAGGAAAACCTGATTCCCATTGTATGCATTTGCAGATCCTTACTAGCCCAACGAACTTTTTGGCTTCTCCTTGTTTTGGATCTTTTTTAACATCAGGACATGCCAAGAAGCATTGGAAGCATGTATGAGGGGTGACTCGCCTCAGATGGCAACGCGTTTTGTAAAATTCATATCCCAAATTAACCTTCTGTTAACACTAGATGATCAAGAACGAACTCTAACTCCTGAAAATTGATTCTTTTTATTTTATGTGTCTATTGTCTTCTTATTAGAATCGATTAGTGTCTCTTTCTAAACTTTTAACCATGACTGTGTAAATTGCAATGATTTTAATTAATTGTGCAAATAAAAATTTTACTTACTTACTCACCAATTCAACAGGACAACTACAACATAAAGTTACTGTATTCTCTCTTAACTTCTCCTTATCTTTTAAATGTTATTTTTGTAAACTTGACCTTCTACGAATGTGACTAGGTGCGTTTCTTTGTTCTCTGCTTCAAAGTCATCTCTCCAGCTATTTCATACGTTTCTTTGCTATTTTTATAACTAACTTAATGTACTAAAAATAAGTGTTTATTCTCTATGAGGGCAGAAAGGCAAGTGAAATTGCGTAATTAATGCAGCCCTGTACTAGTGTCAATGTCAAATTGTTTCCTCATACTTACCAATAAGATGTAGTAAGTACAACTTTTCAGTAACCTAACCATCCGTTTAGCAAACAACTTCATGCATGCAGTAGTGCACTACCTTTATGTCCCTTAAAAGATTTATGGATATCGTTGAATCCAAACATTTGTTTCTCTTCATTTGTTGTTTGTCCATGCAGTGTTTTTTTTTCTTCTCTCCACAAAACATTTCCCAAAAAACTCCATTCCCATCCAATCTTCAAAAACCCTAGCCCTCTTCCCCCGAGCTGTGTGGTTTTTCATTGACGTATGACTAAATGACAACAAGAAATTCCACACACTTGCATTGGAGGATAAGGTCTAAGCAACAGAAAAATTTTGGAAAATGAAATTTCATGTGCGACATCGTGGATTGAACATCAAACATCATGCTCGTACACATGACGAATCAAATGGTTAATTCTTATGTTTAAGTATCCTTTGCCTTCATAATATTTCTTATAGTAGCCATAGTCCACGAAACTAGTACTGATATTTAGAATACTTTAGCACTGCTTAGGCTACAATTTATGGCACTGTTCTGTAGCGTACTATCTATCGTACTGTTTCTAATGCTACGCTCAGGCCACAAAATGTTTAATTTCCTTTTTTTTCATATGCTGCTACTGCCAGTGTGTACCACTACTACTACCAGCACAACAATGATATTTAATCCGTTGAGGATTCAAGTCAACAACCTACCCTAATCACCATTTGCCATGCAGGCAGCCCTGTTGCTACCCCTATTCTCATCCAGGGAGGAACATTTGAGTGATATGGGGAATGCATAGTTAAAGAACCTTGGTTGGTCCAGTAAGCAATGTTAGACCTCGAAGCTGGGGAACCATGTTCAAGTCTCGGCAGTGGCGTTCAACATCCTGTGAATCTGGGCAAATCACTTAATATTCCTGTGCCTAACTAAAGAAATTAGGGGCTTATTTACAAGCCTGTTGCGCCACCGGTGTGCTACATTTTCCCATATTAAAAGTGACGCTCCAGCAGCACAAGGGGCTTCTAAATAAGCCCTTGAATGTGTCCGTCTGTAACGCAACTGTAACGCAACTGGTGCCCAACTAAGGCGCTCTTGTTTTGGCTGGGTCAGTGGCATTACTGACAATCTAAAATTTGAATTTGTTGACAAGAGGGAGCATTTCACACCACTGAGCAGCCACATTTGGTGATGCAGTAGACGCAACTAAATTTGTTTTATTTATTTATGTGTTTACTTACCTGTAAAACTCCGTAATCCACACATTACCACCCCCCACACCACCCCTCCCCCTCCCCCTCCCCACGTCACCGCCCTGGAGGTCATCCCACTACCGACCGCGACTGCCACTGAGGTAGGCTTGTTCATTTTGACAAGAACAGTAATTAAAATGTTTCAATCTCAAGAACCTTCGATATTTATCAAGAAATCTACAAGTCCTCATTTTTCTTGCATTGCGGTTCTTGCAGCTTTGTTTTTTCAGAACTTCTGGAGTGCAAAGAAAAAAAACGGAGCAAGATGGCAATTTCACGCCCAACAAAATTCCTCAATCACACAGATTTCCGTTTGTGTTTCCTTTATATAAGTGGTATATTGTGCTCTTGTGTGCCCTGTAGTGCCAATAAACCATTTGGTGCTTTAGCACTCCACAAACTGTGCAGTGAGGCTACCCATGCATGGATACATAGAGACCACACTTGCAAATATTCCATTTATTTTTACTTTTTAGAGCTTGTTCGTCAAGTTTCAGCTCCATAATAAGGAACCAATGCTATCCAATAAGTTAGCAATGAGATACTGAAGGGCAAGCAAGCAGCAACAGGATATTATAAGAATCCAGAGAGTTATACCAAGAGCATGTGCATATCCTTTTGAGACCTTGGTCTAGCTCATAGAGGGTCCCAAAGTATATGACACTTAGGGCCTTATTATAACTACAGTGGTCCACAGGAACGTCATTCCTGTGGTGGCGGTCTGACCACTGCAACACTAGTGGTCCACCCGCTGTATTATGAGTGTGGCGGTCGACCGTCACAAGACCATCGGCTCTGCTGGGATCAAGGAATCCCGCTGCGACAGCAGTCTGGAAATGGCCTCAATATACTGCCTGTGCCAACGCCGGCACTTTGAGCATATTACGACTTTCATTTCCACCATCCTTTTCATGGCGATGAGCCCGCCATGAAAGGATGGCGGACATGGGAATAAGGGGGCTGCTTCTGGCCTAGGGTGCATGCAAGGGGGCACATGTTGTGCCTCCCTGGAATTGCACACCTGTTCCTGCATGGTATGGCATGCACGGCATGATGCATGCCATACCGTGCAGGAACATGCTGCAGGAACTGTCACAGTGGCAGTCTGTTGCTAAGCCTCTCCTATGAGCCTAACAGACCACCGCCGTGGGACCATCACAGCACCGCCCACCCGCCATCGATTACACTTGAAATCCTGCTGGCGTGCGCAATATGGTCTTGGGAGTCTTCCTTAAGCCTGGTCGTAAAATCTGTTTCGTTCGTGGAATTTGCGAATTTTTGGCAAATTAACGGTCCACGAATCGCGCGAATTTGCCCAAAAATCCGCAAATTTGCAAGCTGCAAATTATTTTGAATTGATTTTCCTGAGCACTCACAGTCTATATAGTTCAAATATCACAGATAATAGTATTTCCAATACATCCAAAGCAGTCCCAGGTGGGTAATCCAAATTGATATATCAAAAAGTCCTTCAGATCATGGATTTTTATTTTTCACTTCTCTTCAATTTCAAATCCTCCACATTCCATGTACAGATGTCATAGGATTTATTCAGCCTTTTTTTTTCCTTCAGATCATGGATTTTTATTTTTCACTTCTCTTCAATTTCAAATCCTCCACATTCCATGTACAGATGTCATAGGATTTATTCAGCCAACACGTGTTTCGTCTCGTATATTATTTATACATCGACTTCATCAGGGCTGAAATCATAATACAAATACAAATAAACATCACTGTAATTCATTCGAACTGGCATATAATATACTACTTCCTAGAATCCCGTGATAAGCAGAAAGAAAGAACCCGGCAGGAAAATACCAAGAAGATCATACACCCGATATGTGCACGCCTTCAGTAAGCCACCACCAGATTATATACATCAGTTCCATACTCTCAATCCAAAATAATAATCGCGTGTAATATAAATCATCATTGTATTGTAGATACTGTCAAAACAATTACGCCACACTTGGGATCAACTATCTAATGTCCCTATATTATAGATGGTCTGCCCCATATTGGGTAATATCCGTAATTTTAAATTAGTTAGTCACACATACTACCATCTCTTGTTTAGTAGAGTGATATAAACTCTTAGTCACCACCCAGTGTCAAAAGTGACTGTACATTTATTTACAAAAATTATTACAAAGAGGGTGTTTACCGTAATCCCAGTATTTTTGAAATGCTCGCAGTTTGAAATAGTCTCTTTCCCAAGTACTTCAAATTGTGAAGTATGAGACCCTGCAATTCAAAACAAGCCCAAGGACTTCAATTACAAAAGTGCCTTCGATTATACATATCAACAGCCTATAATGTCCATGGATCTATAATCCACTTACCCTATTCCTTTAGTTCATGTTCATAGTCAGGAGTCTTTTTATATCTTCCAAAGTGTTCTGTTATCAACGATCTGTAATAACGATCGAATTTATGTTAAGAAGGATCCTCATTCAATTATACGCTAGATACTACTTAGTCCTAACTTCTAGCATTCACCGGTGCATACCTTCGTTTTGCTCTGTGTTCGTCTATCCACGAACGCGTTCCTCTGTCCGGCGTTCAGCACCAGCGCCATATTGGAATTGCTATTTATACCTTCCAATACTGTGCGCCATCTTGTAGTGGCTTAGTAGGTCCATGTACAAATTACTTATCTAGTTATGACCTGTACAAGCGTCATATCACACTCCTAATGTTTTACCCGATTCTTAAGCATTATCAGATAACCGCTTTAAAGTTTACATCGGTTACTGCGCGAACTTGCTTGTACTATTTCACATCCGAGCGCCACCCCGGACTCCTGAGGATTTACTCGTTTCTAAAACATCCTTGGTCATCCTCTGCATTTATACGGGAATATTAGTCCTCTACTAAAGCAATACCAGTATATTAAGTGTTCCGTTCTTTAAAACCTATCTACCTCTAACGATAGAGTTCGGTTTATAGAACCAGCGCCATCTTGTAGTGGCTAAGTAAGTTTAATACATGGACCTCTTATTTGATCGGTGTCCTCTTGGACTCCTGAAAATTCACTCGTTTCAGCACATATCAAATTCATTTAATCTAATTCTGAGTTATAAGTAGTTTAGTATATATACTACACCTAATGATGCAAATTGTATCCCGGGTCTGTGAAGATCGCACTGTCTCATTCATTCCATAACATAGTAATAGATGGAGACAACAAGTCGGAGTTTAGGTGAAACAATAAAACCATCCTCAAAATTACATTGATCATAAATCATATGAAACAAATCATCCTAATGTAAGTTAAGGTGAAACAATAAAAAATCCTCAAATTTACACTTCCCATAAATCATATGAAACAATTATTAACAAAGCATCCTAATGTAGGCTTCATCCATTATTTAAATACAAGTAGATTCACGAAAAGGAGATTTTCACAATTCCACAAATTCAGCAAAATATTCATATGGACAATTCACTTCATACATTATTCGCAATAAGTAGTTATTTATCAAGTTGTTCATATGAATAGATCATATCATGTCTTATTCCTGATCAATATTCAACATTACTCATTTCTCATTTTTAACAGCCAAAATTCAGTCGGAAGTGTTATCATGATAATTAACATATCATTCTTCTCCCAAATAGTACTGGAGCTCATGGTCATTATTTAAACCAAGTTCCACAGCTTTAAGTCTCATCAGCCACATAACCTCAGTCCTTCTCAATTTAAGTTACCTGTTTCCTCCTCTTGGGTGTGGGCTAATGTGTTCAATCCCATGATAACTAAAATTGTGTCCTTGCCTGTCATCACAATTTTGAACTGCATGTGCGGCAATGGGATATCGAGTATCACCATTCTTCCATGCTCTCATATGTTCTGTTATTCTGTCTCGAAGTCTCCGGATTGTACTGCCCACATAGATCTTTCCACATGAGCAGACTATCACATACACTACATATGTAGTGTCACAGTTTATAAAACTCATGATGTCATAATTGCCTGAGCCATTGTAGTTGAAATTCAATACTTTCTTTTTTGCCCACCTGCAAGAACTGCAACGTCCACATTTGTGGAAACCTTTAGTCCTATTCGTTAACCAATCATCTGGTTTCACAGTAGGGTAACTCGGACTGACTGAATTGGCTAAGGTTTTTCCTTTTCTGTAAGTAATACTCGGTCTCTCCCCTATATAAGGCAATAGATCCCTGTCCGTTCTCAGTAAATGCCAGTATCGATTCAATATGGCAAACAGTTTATGACTATCCATATTGTAATTCGTTATCATCCTCACTAGATCATTCGATCCCGTACCCTTTACTTTAGGTAACAGTGTTCCCTTTCTATCCAGATTCTTAGCTCTCCTTCTCGCTTTATCTACTTTGTCATGCTCATAGCCTCTTGCTTTGAACCTGTTCGATATATCGATCAGATTTTCCTCAAAATCTTTTTCTTCTGAACAATTTCTCCTCGCACGGACCATTTCACCGAAAGGTATCTTTGCTATCTGACTCCTGGGGTGACAGCTACCCGCATGCAAGACTGCATTACAGCTGGTCTCCTTCCTGTACAACTTGCTACACAGTTTATTTTCTTTTATATACAATTTGATGTCTAAAAATCCCATACTCTCCTGGCTATATTGTGTAGTGAAACTAAAATTCATGTCATTATCATTCAGATATTCAAAAAATTCTTTGAGTTTGACTTCAGTGCCAGTCCAAATCATTAGACAGTCGTCTATAAAACGACCCTAGTAGTGGATATACTGTATCCATTCTCTCCCACGTTGACCCCAGATCCACTCCGCCTCGAACCACCCCATAAAGAGGTTGGCAAAGGACGGAGCAAATCTGGAGCCCATCGCGGTACCAAGACGTTGCCTATACCATTTACTGTCAAAAAGGAAAATATTATTTTCAAGTTCCAATTCTGTCATCTTAAGAATCATTGAAGTATGTTCAAAGAGCTCAGCAGACCTTTTATTCAAGAATGACTCTATTGCGCACAACCCTAGTCAGTGATGGATATTCGAGTATAAAGATACCACATCCAGGGTAACCAAGTACATATCTTCTTCCCAAATCAAATCATTCATAATGTTAAGCACATGCTTTGTATCCTGAATATACGAGGGTAGGTTGTGCACATATGGCCTTAAGAATGTGTCAATGAATTCAGACAACCTCTCAGTTGGGCCCCCAATCCCGGAAATAATAGGCCTTCCAGGTGGTCTATCTCTACTCTTGTGTACTTTTGGAAGCGTGTATAAACACGGTGAGCGAGGAGTTCTGACTACCAGATAATTGTATTTCAGCCCTGATGAAGTCGATGTGTAAATAATATACGAGACGAAACACGTGTTGGCTGAATAAATCCTATGACATCTGTACATGGAATGTGGAGGATTTGAAATTGAAGAGAAGTGAAAAATAAAAATCCATGATCTGAAAGAAAAAAAAAAAAAAAAGGCTGAATAAATCCTATGACATCTGTACATGGAATGTGGAGGATTTGAAATTGAAGAGAAGTGAAAAATAAAAATCCATGATCTGAAGGACTTTTTGATATATCATTTTGGATTACCCACCTGGGACGGCTTTGGATGTATTGGAAATACTATTATCTGTGATATTTGAACTATATAGACTGTGAGTGCTCAGGAAAATCAATTTGTTTTATAGACCTACTGGTTAGGTTGTGTAGGGTGTTGGTGACCACACCCTTCCTTTGAGCACCGATACATATATTTGGGAACTTCACTTCACCCTTATTTGCAGAGCGTCCTTTCTGACCTGGGTTACCAATTGTATGTTATAGTAGCAGGTTGGTGCAGCCGCAAGGGAAGATGAATAGAGACAAGGAGGCTCAGGATTTATTTAGTAGCTTACAGGCTGGTGCTTCAGTAGAAACAGCAGCAGGTGGTGATAAGGATGTGAAAACAGTGGGACTTAAGGATAAATTTAAGAAATTAGAATCCCTGAAGCGGGCAGAGTTGAACAAGTGGTGGGATGCTGTGACATTAAAACAATATTTATCCTTAAATAGAATACCTAGGGGACTGAGATCCCAAATTATGCCCACGTATGAGGACCTGGAACCAGATCTTTTAGATACCTGGGAGAAAGAACTTACTAGAAGCTCTAGGAATCTTATTAACATTTTGATTGAGAATGCGGAAAGGAAAATTACGAAACTTTTAGTTGAAATCCAAAAGATTGAGGATGAAATCAAGGAATTAAACCTACCAGAGGCGACTATAAAAAATTATACTATTTTGGATGAGTACCTGAACAATTTACAGGCTGATATCAAACGCAGGAAAGCTAGAAAGTTGAAGCGCGATGAAAACGACTATAAATCTGGACGTGTATTTACTTTCGCTAAGCGCTTTGACTATCTAGTTAAACAAGATCGAGGTTCTAAATCTAAGGTGGCGGCCCCATTACCGGGTGAGACCGATGCTTCTTCAAGCAATTTGTCTAGTAGTGAAGGGGATGAGAATGAGGGGAGACAGGTGACATCAAATGTTGAGAATAATTTTTTAGAGGAAGTAAAGAGAGTGAGAATTGGGAACAGGGACACGGGAGCCAGGAACCGAGATTTAGGTATCAGAAGACAAGAAGGGGAACCAGAGGCAGGGGTGCAGCAAGGAGGAAGAGTAGGAATGAGGACAAGATCGTGGAAGAACTGAATATTGATGTGTTGAATAATGAAATTGAAATTATCAATCTGTCATCAATAGAGTTAACTACTGATATGCTTTCATTACTGAAGAAGGGCTTGGGTTTTTGTCCGACAATGGTACCGGATTGGTACATGACCAAAGTGGATTTGTATAAATTTGTGAGACTATTGAAATTGAAAAAATTATTTGCAAATGTACCAGACAAGACGAAATGTCTGAGTGAAAATAAAATACTGAGTGACTTGACAATTGAAGGAGCTAATGCTACCAGACTGTTATTATCTATCACTGAAAACGAGGAGGACCCAATAACTGTGGGTAGACTTTTGGATGATCTTGAGGTCAATAGGTATATGAGTGAGAGCTCGGGTCTTAAATTGAAGTCCAAATGGACGCCTCAATTGACATCAGGGAATGTTTTTTTATAAATCATGTAATCTAGAAATAGACAAATTGATTGACAAAAGTAAAATGATCAAACCATATATCAAAAATGATAACTTGTTTATGGGAGAAAGACAGGCACTCAATGTATTAATGAATGATAAAAGTGTGGTTATTCGTATGGCTGACAAAGGAGGAAATGTCGTTATTCAGGATACAAAATGTTACAATGATGAGGTTCTATCACAACTAAATAATGATATATACTATGAGTGTCTGAGTAAAAATCCTCTTACAGATGTGATGACCAAGATCAACGGATATTTGAAAATATGGTATGATCAAACTTTACTAGACTTTGATGAATACAATTATCTGGTAGTCAGAACTCCTCGCTCACCGTGTTTATACACGCTTCCAAAAGTACACAAGAGTAGAGATAGACCACCTGGAAGGCCTATTATTTCCGGGATTGGGGGCCCAACTGAGAGGTTGTCTGAATTCATTGACACATTCTTAAGGCCATATGTGCACAACCTACCCTCGTATATTCAGGATACAAAGCATGTGCTTAACATTATGAATGATTTGATTTGGGAACAAGATATGTACTTGGTTACCCTGGACGTGGTATCTTTATACTCGAATATCCATCACCGACTATGGTTGTGTGCAATAGAGTCATTCTTGAATAAAAGGTCTGCTGAGCTCTTTGAACATACTTCAATGATTCTTAAGATGACAGAATTGGTACTTGAAAATAATATTTTCCTTTTTGACAGTAAATGGTATAGGCAACGTCTTGGTACCGCGATGGGCTCCAGATTTGCTCCGTCCTTTGCCAACCTCTTTATGGGGTGGTTCGAGGCGGAGTGGATCTGGGGTCAACGTGGGAGAGAATGGATACAGTATATCCACTACTGGGGTCGTTTTATAGACGACTGTCTAATGATTTGGACTGGCACTGAAGTCAAACTCAAAGAATTTTTTGAATATCTGAATGATAATGACATGAATTTGAGTTTCACTACACAATATAGCCAGGAGAGTATGGGATTTTTAGACATCAAATTGTATATAAAAGAAAATAAACTGTGTAGCAAGTTGTACAGGAAGGAGACCAGCTGTAATGCAGTCTTGCATGCGGGTAGCTGTCACCCCAGGAGTCAGATAGCAAAGATACCTTTCGGTGAAATGGTCCGTGCGAGGAGAAATTGTTCAGAAGAAAAAGATTTTGAGGAAAATCTGATCGATATATCGAACAGGTTCAAAGCAAGAGGCTATGAGCATGACAAAGTAGATAAAGCGAGAAGGAGAGCTAAGAATCTGGATAGAAAGGGAACACTGTTACCTAAAGTAAAGGGTACGGGATCAAATGATCTAGTGAGGATGATAACGAATTACAATATGGATAGTCATAAACTGTTTGCCATATTGAATCGATACTGGCATTTACTGAGAACGGACAGGGATCTATTGCCTTATATAGGGGAGAGACCGAGTATTACGTACAGAAAAGGAAAAACCTTAGCCAATTCAGTCAGTCCGAGTTACCCTACTGTGAAACCAGATGATTGGTTAACGAATAGGACTAAAGGTTTCCACAAATGTGGACGTTGCAGTTCTTGCAGGTGGGCAAAAAAGAAAGTATTGAATTTCAACTACAATGGCTAAGGCAATTATGACATCATGAGTTTTATAAACTGTGACACTACATATGTAGTGTATGTGATAGTCTGCTCATGTGGAAAGATCTATGTGGGCAGTACTATCCGGAGACTTCGAGACAGAATAACAGAACATATGAGAGCATGGAAGAATGGTGATACTCGATATCCCATTGCCGCACATGCAGTTCAAAATTGTGATGACAGGCAAGGACACAATTTTAGTTATCATGGGATTGAACACATTAGCCCACACCCAAGAGGAGGAAACAGGCAACTTAAATTGAGAAGGACTGAGGTTATGTGGCTGATGAGACTTAAAGCTGTGGAACTTGGTTTAAATAATGACCATGAGCTCCAGTACTATTTGGGAGAAGAATGATATGTTAATTATCATGATAACACTTCCGACTGAATTTTAGCTGTTAAAAATGAGAAATGAGTAATGTTGAATATTGATCAGGAATAAGACATGATATGATCTATTCATATGAACAACTTGATAAATAACTACTTATTGCGAATAATGTATGAAGTGAATTGTCCATATGAATATTTTGCTGAATTTGTGGAATTGTGAAAATCTCCTTTTCGTGAATCTACTTGTATTTAAATAATGGATGAAGCCTACATTAGGATGCTTTGTTAATAATTGTTTCATATGATTTATGGGAAGTGTAAATTTGAGGATGTTTTATTGTTTCACCTTAACTTACATTAGGATGATTTGTTTCATATGATTTATGATAAATGTAATTTTGAGGATGGTTTTATTGTTTCACCTAAACTCCGACTTGTTGTCTCCATCTATTACTATGTTATGGAATGAATGAGACAGTGCGATCTTCACAGACCCGGGATACAATTTGCATCATTAGGTGTGGTATATATACTAAACTACTTATAACTCATAATTAGATTAAATGAATTTGATATGTGCTGAAACAAGTGAATTTTCAGGAGTCCAAGAGGACACCGATCAAATAAGAGGTCCATGTATTAAACTTACTTAGCCACTACAAGATGGCGCTGGTTCTATAAACCGAACTCTAACGTTAGAGGAAGATAGGTTTTAAAGAACGGAACACTTAATATACTGGTATTGCTTTAGTAGAGGACTAATATTCCCGTATAAATGCAGAGGATGACCAAGGATGTTTTAGAAACGAGTAAATCCTCAGGAGTCCGGGGTGGCGCTCGGATGTGAAATAGTACGAGCAAGTTCGCGCAGTAACCGATGTAAACTTTAAAGCGGTTATCTGATAATGCTTAAGAATCGAGTAAAACCTTAGGAGTGTGATATGACGCCTGTACAGGTCATAACTAGATAAGTAATTTGTACATGGACCTACTAAGCCACTACAAGATGGCGCACAGTATTGGAAGGTATAAATAGCAATTCCAATATGGCGCTGGTGCTGAACGCCGGACAGAGGAACGCGTTCGTGGATAGACGAACACGGAGCAAAACGAAGGTATGCACCGGTGAATGCTAGAAGTTAGGACTAAGTAGTATCTAGCGTATAATTGAATGAGGATCCTTCTTAACATAAATTCGATCGTTATTACAGATCGTTGATAACAGAACACATTGGAAGATATAAAAAGACTCCTGACTATGAACATGAACTAAAGGAATAGGGTAAGTGTATTATAGATCCATGGACATTATAGGCTTTTGATATGTATAATCGAAGGCACTTTTCTAATTGAAGTCCTTGGGCTTGTTTTGAATTGCAGGGTCTCATACTTCACAATTTGAAGTACTGGGGAAAGAGACTATTTCAAACTGCGAGCATTTCAAAAATACTGGGATTACGGTAAACACCCTCTTCGTAATAATTTTTGTAAATAAATGTACAGTCACTTTTGACACTGGGTGGTGACTAAGAGTTTATATCACTCTACTAAACAAGAGATGGTAGTATGTGTGACTGACTAATTTAAAATTACGGATATTACCCAATATGGGGCAGACCATCCATAATATAGGGACATTAGATAGTTGATCCCAAGTGTGGCGTAATTGTTTTGACAGTATCTACAATACAATGATGATTTATATTACACGTGATTATTATTTTGGATTGAGAGTATGGAACTGATGTATATAATCTGGTGGTGGCTTACTGAAGACGTGCACATATCAGGTGTATGATCTTCTTGGTATTTTCCTGCCGGGTTCTTTCTTTCTGCTCATCACGGGATTCTAGGAACTAGTATATTATATGCCAGTTCGAATGAATTACAGTGATGTTTATTTGTATTTGTATTATGATTTCAGCCCTGATGAAGTCGATGTATAAATAATATACGAGACGAAACACGTGTTGGCTGAATAAATCCTATGACATCTGTACATGGAATGTGGAGGATTTGAAATTGAAGAGAAGTGAAAAATAAAAATCCATGATCTGATGGAAAAAAAAAAAGGCTGAATAAATCCTATGACATCTGTACATGGAATGTGGAGGATTTGAAATTGAAGAGAAGTGAAAAATAAAAATCCATGATCTGAAGGACTTTTTGATATATCATTTTGGATTACCCACCTGGGACTGCTTTGGATGTATTGGAAATACTATTATCTGTGATATTTGAACTATATAGACTGTGAGTGCTCAGGAAAATCAATTTGTTTTGTAGACCTACTGGTTAGGTTGTGTAGGGTGTTGGTGACCACACCCTTCCTTTGAGCACCGATACATATATTTGGGAACTTCACTTCACCCTTATTTGCAGAGCCCCTTTCTGACCTGGGTTACCAATTGTATGTTGCAAATTATTTTGCTTGGTCGCGCTTGAAAAATACTATATCGCGTGTGCGGCGTTGACTTACCGTGAGTCTGAGTCCGCCGAGTTGTTTTTCTCCCGGTTTGCATGTGCTGCGCCATTTTGGATCTTGCTGCGTGATCGCTCGAGAGTTTTTCGAATGCAATTACGTCATTGCGGCATGCCATCTTGCACAGCGAGAGTTTGACAACGCGAGTACGTCATAAGGGCCCGCGATCACGCATTGCGGGAGTAAACAATGCCGAACACGTAGATGCGGCGCGCAGCTGACTTCCGGCAGGAGATTTGAACAGTTCCCTTTCCCGAAATTGCAGAAATTGCAATTCTGCACAAGAAATCCACCGCAGGAAGGATAAACCTTCTGAAATGGATGATTTTGATCAGAATAACTCCTCAGATTGACATTTGGCTGCACTTTTTGGCGCAAGAGTCCATTTTTGGGGGGGGGGAAGGAAGTGCCGCAGATTCTCCAACTTCCTGTTCCTGTCCAGCAGGCTCCTCCCAGTGCTTTGTCCATGTCCAGGTCACTTTTGATTTGGATCTGGAGCTGGAAGGATTACTTTTTGTGGCTGATGGTGGATATTTGTATTTGAGGACTTTTTGGACTTTGGAGTTTGGATCACTTTTGCACATGAAATTTTGCAAGTAAGTTGGTGTTGTTTGTTTGGGGCATTGCAGTTGCTGCAACTACAGTTTTAAAACTTTTTTCGCAACTTTAAAAAAATATATATTGTGGGTAGCCACAGTATCCAGTAGGCCCAGGGTTAGTCATGGGTGCATGATACAACTGTTTCTCTGATTTTTTTTAACTTAATTCTCATTTATGTCATGGAATTTTAGCTCACTGTTATATGTTCATTTTTTTTTTAATTTTGGGGTGCCTGTAAAGCCTCACTAGCCATTAGGCCCAGGGGTAGTGAGTGGTGCATGGACCAAGTCTTTCTGTGGGGTGTCTTTAATTTAAAAGTAAAGTCCTGTGGTTTCTATTTCAAATAAAAGTCAAAATTATTGACTATTGCTAAAAACAGTGTGGAAGACTATTGGGGGGAGTGGCTAATTGGAATACATTATACATTAAACATTAATCCCATTGAGTGTCACACGTAAATTCAAGAAAAAATTGAACTAGAATTTTATAAAAAATACATCACAATTTGTTAAGGTACCTCCCTGTTTGGGTTACATTCTAAGTTAAAAACATTTAAAAAAGATTAATTTAATTTAGACATCATTGAGGGCATGGATGGCATTGGATTGTGGTGATTTTTTTGTGTTTTTCGACATTTTGGGGTGTTGTTGGGGCCTGGCCATGTGGCTGGGGGTCAAGGGCCCATTTTGAAGCCAGGTAGTGTACTCAGGTCTGCACCCAGTTTGCCGTGCTTTCTTTTATTAGGCCCAGGGGTAATCAGTGGTGCATGGACCAAGTCTTTCTGTGGGGTGTCTTGAATTTAAACATCATTGAGGACATGGATGGCATTGGATTGTGGTAATTTTTATGTGTTTTTCGACTTTTTGGGCTGCTGTTGGGGCCTGGCCATTTGGGTGGGGGCCATTTTGAGGCCTGTTCCAGGCCGGGCCTGGCCATGTGGCTGGGGGTCAAGGGCCCATTTTGAAGCCAGGCAGTGTGCTCAGGCCTGCACCCAGTTTGCCATGCTTTCTTCCATTAGGCCCAGGGTTACTCAGTGGTGCATGGACCAAGTCTTTCTGTGTGGTTTCTCTAATGTAAACATCATTGAGGGCATGGATGGCATTGGATTGTGGTGATTTTTGTGTGTTTTTCGACTTTTTGGGGTGCTGTTGGGGCCTGGCCATGTGTGTAGGGGCCATTTTGAGGCCTGGTCCAGGCAGGGCCTGGCTACGTGACTGGGGGTCAAGGGCCCATTTTGAAGCCAGGCAGTGTGCTCAGGCCTGCACCCAGTTTGCCTTGCTTTCTTCCATTAGGCCCAGGTGTACTCAGTGGTAGATGGACCAAGTCTTTCTGTGGGGTGTCGTGAATTTAAACATCATTGAGGGCATGGATGGCATTGGATTGTGGTGATTTTTGTGTGTTTTTCAACTTTGTGGGATGCTGATGGGGCCTGGCCATGTGGGTGGGGGCCATTTTGAGGCCTGGTCCAGGCAGGGCCTGGTCATGTGGCTGGGGGTCAAGGGCCCATTTTGAAGCCAGGCAGTGTGCTCAGGACTGTACCCAGTTTGCCTTGCTTTCTTCCATTAGGCCCAGGGGTACTCAGTGGTGCATGGACCAAGTCTTTTTGTGGGGCGTCTTGAATTTAAACATCATTGAGGGCATGGATGGCATTAGACTGTGGTGATTTGGTGTGTTTTTCGACTTTTTGGGGTGTTGTTGGGGCCTGGACACGTGGGTGGGGGCCATTTTGAGGCCTGGTCCAGGCAGGGCCTGGCCATGTGGCTGGGGGTCAAAGGCTCATTTTGAAGCCAGGCATTGTGCTCAGGCCTGCACCCAGTTTGCCTTGCTTTCTTCCATTAGGCACATGGGGAAATCGGTGGTGCATGGACCAAGTCTTTCTCTGGGGTGTCTTGAATTTAAACATCATTGAATGCATGGATGGCATTGGATTGTGGTGATTTTTGTGTGTTTTTCGACTTTTTTAGGGTGTTTAACTGATGTTCCTCTGGCTTCCATTGCTTTTAGGTGCACAAGAGAACCACCAGTGCCAGGAAGAAGTCCTGCAGCGGTGTGTGCAGCACAACGTCACGTGATGTCACGTGTGGCCACAGACAAGACAACTCTGCAGCTCGTGCAACTGCGGCTTGCTGTTCTGACATCTGAAGAAGATGGGCCCAAAGAAAGGTGGCCGTAGCGCCTCAGCAAAAAAAGTTGCCAGTGCCACTGCCAGTAAGAAGGAGCAGAAGAAGCAAGTGGCACCACCTTCCAAGGAGACTGGTGTGCCCACCGACACCTTTTTCTGGGAAAAAATCTACACCTGCAGCAGCAGTGGTGTCCGCCGGGGACCAAGCTGGAAGCAGCGCCTCCACTTCTTTGGGCTCAGTACCACCGCGCCAAGTTAGGTCCAAGACCACGAGTGCTGCTGAGGCAGCCACTTTACTTTCTCAATCACCATCGACCAGTGATGTTGGCTCATCACAAGAAAGTACTATCCAATCAACGTCGGGTGTAACTCAGCTGACGAGTGTTCAACAACCACTGCCACAACGACAACCACAGGTGCAACTATTACAAGCGCAAGTACATGGGCAAGGAGAGGCGCAAGTAGAGGCGCAAGGAGAGGCGAAATGAGAGGCGCAAGGAGAGGCGCAAGGAGAGGCGCAAATAGAGGCTCATGGAAAGATGCATGGAGAGGTGCAATTAGAGGTTCATGAAGCGGCACAACTGCCTACAACGCTTGTTCCTCCAGAAGTTGGGGCACATCACAAAATTGATATTCCAGCATTATCATCCGAGGAAGCCACTCCTCCTGATGAGGATCCATTGTCTTCCAGATCCCCAGCAAGAAAAAGGTCAAAGAGGGCTACTACTACTCCTACAAGTTCTTCTTCAAGCCCCCTTCATTCTGATGATCTTGATTGGAACCCAGCAATGCATTCTGAGAGTGAGTCACGCCATGAGCCGACAAAGGTAGCTAAGCCTAAAAAGAATGTTCCCGCAAGGCTTTGACTTATGGGTGATGACGACGAACAAGAAGTGGTGTCTTCTGCTGCTGATGAACAGTCTGAGGATGACCCAGTCATCACAGTCTTCACTCCAGCCCCAGCGGGCATGCAGCAGATAGACATTTTCACCCTATCCCGAATGGTTGCTGAGCGGGATGTGGGTGGCGTGGCACTGGTACCACCACCAACGTAGTTAACTACAACACCAACACGACCTACAGCTTCCATATGTTTTAGTCAGAAGGGCCGCAGGGACCTTCATCCAGCTCGACCTCAATTAGTGGCGCTGTAAGTGAACAACAGAAACAAATTCAGCCACGCCCATCCTCCACTTCATCTGGCATTGAAAGTCAAAGTACCACCTCCACCACCAGCAGACATCACCAGTCCCCAGTTTGGGACTTCTTTACTATTAGCGAAAGGGCAGAAAACATGGTCGTTTGTTCGATTTGTAAAGTATTAGTTAGTCGGGGTAAGCTTGGTACCAACTATGGTACCGGAGACCAGAGAGGTCATCTCAAAAAACACCACACTATCCAGTGGGATGCGCACCTAAGGAACATCCGGGAAGCCCAAAGTAGAACTGATCCAAATGTATCAATTCACATTGCATCTGATGCTGACAAGGGGCAGGGGGGAAGTCAAGAACCGACCGACATTTTTTCTGGTACACCCAGTACCCCTGGCAGCAGCACTGCAGTGGTAGCGCCCACACCCTCTACCCCTGCAACATGTATGAGGCACACTAAGAGTCTGGCAGAGACACCAATGCGAAAGAGTACATCACTGGGCCTGACTGGTTTGAAGAAGTCATCACCATCATCATGTAAAATGGTCCAGCCCACCATTAGCAGAATGTTTTGGTCGGAGGCGCCATTTGAACGCAACCACCCAACGGTACATCTGTATAACGCAAAGCTGGCTAAAATGCTAGCGATGGACCTTCTCCCTTTTTCTTTCGTGGAAGGGGTGGGTTTTCTAGAATTTGTGGCAACAGTCTGCCCTAAATGGAAGGTTCCTAGCCGGTCCTATTTTGACAGAGTTGCAGTTACAGCACTACATCAAGATGTGCTGGAGGTAATTGGGGTAGCTTTGCAGAAGAGTGCTGTTCACACTATACATTTGACAACAGACATGTGTACCATTTGCCAAGCCCTTGATTACATGTGCATCACTGCACACTGGGTCTCTTTTGCAGGGTTTAGAGACAAGACAAATGCACATGTTGACCCGGACACAGTTTTTCAAGCTACTCGGAAACATGCAACATTAGCCATGTTTGCCATGGAGAAAACTCATACTGCACCTAACCTTTTGGACGAGTTTGATAGGAAGGTCTCTGAATGGCTGCACCCAAGAAATTGCATGGTTGGTTATGTTTCCATGGATAATGGCAGTAATATAGTTAAGGCCATGCAGCAAGGTGGCTATTTCACAGTGCCGTGTTTGGCGCACAGAATTAACATCGTGGTGCACGATTTCTTGAAAAAAGAAAACACAGTCAGCAAGTTACTGACCAGCTGCCGAAGAATCTGCACACATTTCAGACATTCTTTTAAGGCCCGGAAGGAGCAGAGGAGCATTCAACATTAACGTAGACTGCCAGTTAAAGGACTCATCCAGGAGGAGGCAACACATTGGAACTCAACCTTTTACATGCTTGAGCGTCTGTCTGAGCAGTGGGGGGTAATACATGATTATGTCTATGAACTGGGTTCTACTATGAAAGACATGAGGCTAGAGTTGAAGGAATGGAAGCTAGTTGCAAGCCTGACAGACATGCTTCGTCCTTTTGAGGTCTGCACGCGTGAAGTCAGCAGGGAGGACTGTTCTTTGGGCAAAGCTATCCCATTGTTGGTCATGCTAGAGCACCAACTGAAGGCAGTGTCTTCAACGTTCCGAGATGATGCGGAAAAGCAAGACGCATATCAGTTGGCAAAGAGGTTATTAAGCCGCCTACTTGCCAATGAAAGGCTTAAAAACATACATACAGAACAACATTGCATTTGTGCCACTATTCTGGATCCACGGTACAAAAAGGCAGTGGCCAGCAAAGCATTCAATCCTTTTGATGAAGCTGATGTTTCAAAGTACAAACATTGGCTAGCTGTGTCAGCCACTCGGTTCGAAAAAGAGCGGCAGAAAATTCAAGGAGCTGGCAGAAGTACAACTGAATTAGCAGGCCATCCGGCGTCAAGTTCCACTTCTGAATCTGTGGCCGAAGTCACTTTTCCTCACAGCCGTTAACCACACCAGCAGCAACCGTATCATCATCCTCACCTGCACCAGGCCCAGCCATAATATTGTCGGAAGCGGATTGGCTATCTCATCAAGAGTTTGCTTGTTCCAGTGCTGCAAAGGCCACAGATGGTACACAAAGTGGAGCAAACGTGGAGAACCTTGAGTCCATGGTGCAGGCCTATCTGGATGACCCAACAGAGGTCTTTAGTAATCAGAACCTATTGCTGTATTGGTATAGGAAAAGGCCTCTATGGCCACTGATCACCAACCTGGCTCTAAATTATTTGTCTTGCCCACTCGCAAGCGTGTCTTCTGAACGTGTTTTCAGTGCTGCTGGTGCCATTGGAACTTCAAAAAGGACCCGCCTCTCGCCCAAAAATGTAGAGAGGTTAACACTGATCAAGATGAATCAGCACTTCATACCACTAGATTACAAAATATGTGAATGCACGCAGGAAGAAGAGGACATCGACTTAGGTGACGGAAGTTCTTCTCTGTTAGCTGACCTACTCCTGTCTCAATTCATACTGTTTGAGGACGAGCTCTACTTCCCTGACACCAAGGCCTGAAAATGACTTCCTTTTTTTAGTCCTTATTCACTTTTATTCCTGTGTGTCTTTCTTTGTTTTGCAACTTTTGCCACAACAAAACTCTCACAACAAGTCCATCAGCAGCACTGTCTTCATCTTATTTTCATTATTGATTTGAAGGTGCATTCCTGAGGTTCACAAGTTCACAACTCAATCATGCTCCTCTATTCTCCTCCTCCAGACTCCACCTTTCCATTTCCCTCGAGGCAGATGGATGGATTACAAAGAATAAAGAAACTTTGTTTTCATAGACGAGGTCCCTCAAGTGTGACTGAAATTACTGACTGACTACATGCTTGCTGATTGCTGACAGAGTTACTTCTGAAATTGATAGGAGAGGCTGCCCTGTGGGCCCTCACTTTCCGAAGAAGAAGCGGACAAAGAGTAGAACAGGTAATGAATAATTGAGAAGATGGCATGCAGTGGACATCAATGGCTATCTGGCTCTTATGAAACCAATTGCTGTTTTTTTTGTCCATGAAATAAATCATATGTCTTGTCTTAGTTATTATTTAATCTTTTACACAGTAAGTGTAACTCATGTCTACTACTATGTTTTTTTTACCTTGTTTAATTCAAATTGTACTTTAAATTCAGGGGCCACTATGTTGCATTTTACAATATGCAAAATGTCCTTGGAGTGAACTCACTTGCCAATATACCATGATGATTGATTAAATATTATATCTCTTTTCTTTACAGTCACTCACTCGGATGAATGGATCATCAGCGTCGGTTTACGGAAGAACCATGGCCAATTCGTGAGTGGCAAACAGGTAAACCAGTCTACAACAACTACTACAGCAGAACTACATGTCTGTCTATTCGTGGTATGTAGTGGTCAAGGGCGAGGCAGTGTACCGTTGTTGTTATGCCAGGCAGATTCCACTCCAGACAGCAGTTCATGTAAAATTGGGGCTATGTGGCTTGCTGCATACAATTAGATATGCTTTGTCTGTCTGACAAAGAGCCTAGGTATGCTACATCAGGTTGCTTCACTTAGTGGTGCCTACCTTGACCGTCTGCATGGCACTGCCTCAAGCTTGTGCCAAACATCCGTTATGTTTGCGAAATTTGCTGTTTTTCGGTTTTTCGCGCATCTTGCGAAATTACCGAAAAATAGCAAATTCTTGAGCGGAACGGATTTTTGGCCCATGCTTGCGGCAGGACCATGCAGACTGTCAAGGCAGGCACCACTGAGTGAAGCATCCTGATGTAGCATACCTAGGCTCTTTGACACAGACAGACAAAGAATATCTAGGGTTTAGGGTTCAGTGCGATTTACTAGGGTTTTTGGGTTTAAGTTGGCAGGGTTCCCGCTGAGTCTAGGGCTCAGGGCCCGATGCAGGCTCGTTCATAATGATGTTGGCAAGGTTTTAGGGTGGTTTGGCGTTCTTTGGTCCGGAATTGGCAGAATTTTGGCCTTTTTTGGCATTTTACGGGCGCGTGTGTTTGGGTGAAAAATAAGTTAAAACTAGTCTTAGACCTTCTTCTTCTTCTTCTTCAAAGAGCGCAGAGGTTCGATTTTGTTCTGCCTTGCTGAGATTCTTGGGAATCGCTGGAACAAGTGTCCAGGTAAGTTTCAAGAGGATCGAAGTAGTGGAAGTGCTGAAAACAGCAATTTTTTGTGAACAGCGCAATTTGCCATGTTTTGAATATACCAGTATAGCATGTTTTTGGGGGGCTGTTTGGGGGTGTTCTAGATTTGTGGGTGTGGGTCGGGGGGTCTTGGAGCACTGCTGGGAAGGTCTAATTTTGATTGCAAGAGGTTTGAAGAAAATCTATGGTGGAAAAGGGAGGTTTGGGCCTAGTTGCAGACAGCGTTTTGGCACAATTTAACCCCTTCCACGCTCATGACGAGCTGGGCTCGTCATGGTGTAGCCTCCTCGTACACTCATGACGAGCCCAGCTCGTCATGAACTATGGATATTTTATTTTTTCAGCACCGGGGGGGAAAACGCATAGCAGCCATGGAGTTAAAGAGGCCTCACAGTATTGCGTGTTTTTGGGGGGCTGTTTGGGGGGGTTCTAGGTTTTTGGGGGAGGTTTGAGGGGTCTGGGAGCATTGCTGGGAAGGTCTAATATCGGGATGCAAGTGTTTTGGATCCAATTAAAGGCGATGTGTATAGCCCACAAAGCCATGTGGCGCACTGGTCCAGCATTAGTCTGCTCCCTAGTCTCTCCCTACCATCCGCTAAGAACCTTACGATCTGGGGGTACCTGCCTGGCAGTAACTCGCAAAATCAAACGAGCTAGGTGGAGGGGGGAGGAGGGAGTTCGTTTTTTTGGAACGCCGCCTCCCGCTGGAACTCCTTGCCCCTCACCCTACTTAGTGAACCAGATCTACTCAAGTTCCGCAAACGGCTGAAAACCATTCTTTTACAGTAACTTGCACAATCTGACAGTTGCCTCCACCCACCCGTCCTAAGCGCTACGAGGCCTCAGGGTAGAAGTACGCTCTATAAAACCCCATTATATTACATTACATTTTGGATAAAATCCATGGTGAAAAAGTTTTGGGGGGTTCTAGGTTTTTGGGGGTGGGTTTGGGGGTCATGGAGCACTGCTGGGATAGTCTTATTTTGATTGCAAGTGGTTTGAAGAAAATCCATGGTGGGATACGGGAGTTAGGGCCTAGCTGCAGAGTGCGTTTGGAGTGATTTTGACTGGTAGGCTGCAAATTTTCTATGACACATTTTCCAGTCAAATGTTGATTGCAAGTGGTTTCAAGAAAATCCATGGTGGAAAAGGGGGGTTTGGGCATAGTTGCAGAGTGGGTTTTGGCACAATTTGAAGTTAGGGTTCAACCTGGTAGCAGTATTGCATGTTTTTAAGGGGCTACTTGGGGGTGTTCTAGATTTCTGCGAATGGGTTCAGGGGTCTGGGAGCACTACTGGTAATGTCTCATTTTTAATGCAAGTGTTATGAAGAAAATCCAGGGGTCTGGGAGCACTCCTGGGAATGTCTAATATTGAATGCAAGTGTTTTGAAGAAAATCCATGGTGGAAAAGGGGGGTTTAGGCCTAGTTGCAGAGTGCTTTTTGGCACGATTTGAAGTTAGGGTTCCACCTGGTAGCAGTATCGTATGTTTTTAGGGGGCTACTTGGGGGTGTTCTACATTTTGCTGACTGGGTTCAGGGGTATGGGAGTACTCCTGGGAATGTCTAATTTTGTTTGCAATTTTTTTAAAGAAAATCCATGGTGGATCTGCAGAATTCAACCATAGTTACTATTACTATCCTTGTAAAGGTGAACCAGGTTACGCACTTTTGAAGTGATGATTGTTTTTAATAATAATGTCAGCTCTGAAAACTGAAAGTGTTATTTTTGCACTATACACCGTGCCTTAGATTTTTTTAACTGGTTCACTTCCTGTTTTTTTCCATCAAAAATTACAGGACGGCTTTTAACATTTGCCATGGAACAAACGATGAACTCAGACGCAATCCGCAGTTACTCATCAGGCAGCCAGTGGACAGTGTGTCTGGTCACCAACATCGATCGACGGAGCGTAAGATGGAATGGAGGAGTATATCGCGAATAAGAGGAATGGCTGGATGCATGCAACTTCACCAATTCAACTAAGAAAAATCAACTATGACGTAGCCCACTATCTTAACATATGCTCTTGGAATATCCGGGGTTTAACAAAGGAGAAAATTGAACGACTAACCACGGGCCTCCAGCAGACCCACGACATATTTGCTCTGAAAGAAACTTGGGCCCTGGAGAATACCATTTGGGAAGACTTCACTGCTATCGAATCACACGCTATTCCATCTGCTATAAGTGGTCATGCCTCTGGAGGTGCACTGATCGCCGTGAAGAACACTCTGGTTGTAAACCTATCACCACTCTATAAAGGCGAAGGCGACTACATCTTTATCAGTATCGAGACCCAGTGGCAAGAAAAGGAAAAATTAAAACAAAAAATCACCCTCGGCAGTGTTTATTTGCATCCCTCCAAAATAAGACGAGAGGCTACATTGAGAAAAGTGCTACCTTATATAGCCAACCACGAAGTTCACTTTCCAAATGACATATGGCTGGTAATGGGCGACTTCAACACCAACCTAATGGAGGCTGATTGCATCCCACTTTCTCAACCATCTTCAATTATTGATATGTGAGCAATCCCGGAGATAAAATCCCAGTTCCAATGGAAGGAAGCCAAAGGGATAAAATTGGCAACACAATTAAACCAACTAGGCTTGCCCATTTTCAACGGAAGAATTGCTTCGGACCAACCGGCTGCATATACTCACATATCCCCCTCACGAATGACCACCCTGGACTACATATGGATATCAGTAATCCACCTCCAGTTGGTGCAGCAGTTTTTGGTAACTCCGTCTCTAGTCAGCGATCACGCAGTTTCACCGCCCGAATATTCCCCTGATTGGCAGCAAATCGAACTTACAGAACGTAAGAAAATTGAGATGGTCTGAGGATAATTGAGAAGTAATAGAAGCAGAAGTGGACGATATGCTGACCAAATGGGCCCCGAATGACGCAAGTCACCTGACGGCATTCTTAAGGGAAAGTATGGTGACCGATTTCAGGGAAAAATTAGCTCCAAAGCTAACAAAAAGTACAATTAAAGATCTTCCGGTTTTAATCACCCTGCTAGAGCAAAAACAACTCACAATTATTACAAAAAACAAATTAAATAAAGTACAGCGAATTATTGCCAACAACGAAATTGAATATAAATCGCTGCGTAGCCAAATATCATCTATTAGAAAAGAATATAGGAAGGCCAGGTTTATTCTAAGGAAATTGGAGGAAGAACATCACTGGGCAGCGGCCCACGAGATCATAAAATCTAAGGACCAAAGAAAATTCTGGAATTGGGTAAACAAGGCTGCTAAAACCACCAAAACTCCTAGTGCAACTAACATCTCACCTGCTGACTGGTAGATCTACGTCAAAACACTCTATACAGCACCGTACGCTATCAACTGCAATAGCCCTCCCACCTTCAAGCAACCGAATTCCCAGGATGATACGACTCTAACTGACAAGATAACCCCAAATCAAATAGCGCTAATCATAAAAAAAATGTGTTAAGGTGGTTCCCCAGGACCCAATGGCATTCCCACCCAAGTATATAAAGTTTCCGCCCAGAAATGGGCATTGATGCTGGCACCTCTTTTTGAGGCAGCAATACTGGGAGGTCCTATCCCAGTTTCCTGGCAAGGATCACTACTCGTTCCCATCCACAAAAAAGGTTCGCGTTCTAGTCCCGACAACTTTTATCCGAACTAACAACTTGGGCGGAACATTGCACTCTAATTCCCTTCACACAAACTGGCTTCCAAAGGGGCTGCCATACTGAAGATAATCTGATTTGCATAGCCCATATGATGGAAACCACCTTAGCCACAAAAGGCAAATCATTATATCTGGGCTTCATTGATTTTCGGAAAGCTTTCGACAGCGTGATTCGACCTAAACTCTGGGAAAAATTGGCGAAATGGGGCATTCCCCATACATTACTGAATGCGCTAATAGCTGTACATACAGATACCTGGGTCAAAATAAGAGTCACCTCGAGATGGTCATCCACTAATAAAATCTATCCCAACAGAGGCCTCGAGCAAGGATGCATCCTTGCACCTTCACTATTCAATTTGTACCTTGCAGACCTCCCCGAATGGCTGTCCCGCTGTCGAGCCTTCCCACCAAGAATTGGTCTTATAAAAATCCAAACCCCGCAATATGCTGACGGCACCATTCTTCTTGATCAAACCCAGGTGGGTCTTCAAAGACTCTTTGACTCCCTTGCCTCGTATTGTAACACCAATATACTAGAGATCAACGCCACCAAGACCAAAGTAATGGTAATATCCTCTTCGAAAACAAAAAAGAGCACTTGGTTTATTGAGGGGAAGCCATTGGAGTCAGTCACCGCATATAAATATCTGGGTGTTTGGATAGATCATAAAGCGAGACCGACCGCGCATATAACTGCAATGCAGGGTGTTGCTCGAAGCCTGGAGGGGGCTTTTATAAGAACAAAGAGAGTCTCCACTCCCCGGACTTTGTCCCACTAATAAAATTGATAGGTGCCAAACTTCTCCCAACAATATCCTTTGGCTCTATAACCTATGAAGATAAAATGACCAACTGGTCAGATAGAGCCCAATCATCCTGCTTCCGCAGAGTATTCCAACTGCCAAACTCAACCTCTCACGCCCAAATCCAAAAGGAATTTTCTTTATCTTCCCAGCATTGGATGATGAGTGCAAGATTCATCGTTTACAGCCTTAACACGAGACTAGCACGCTCCAACACTTTAAAGAGCTGTATATGGTCATTGTTAAGCAATCCTGCCACATCATGGAGCAAATATTTGACCTTTTGTCTGGAAACTTTAAAGGCTAACGATATAAGGTCAATCTCACTGCCCATAGAGGCGAAATCCAAACTTTTAACCTAACAAGCAAAAATTCTTTCCGACGTCCACGATGCACAATTAATATTAAAGCTCTTTCATGGCAGCTGGGCCTCTAAACTTTACGCCCCAAAAATACTGCCGTTTTCTCTTTCATCGTCTATGAAACCAAATGTAAAATATCAATTAATGAGACTACGTTTTGGCCTAATCCCACTGATGGCATACAAGTTCGGCCAAGGGTACAAGAAGGCCGCCTCCACCAAATGCCGCTTCTGCAACCAGGAGGAGGGAAACCTGATCCACATTTTATGCATTTGCAGATCCTTACTAGCCCAAAGAACTTTTTGGCTTCGCCCTGTTTTGGATATTTTTTAACATCAGGACATGCAAAGAAGCATTGGAAGCATGTATGAGGGGCGACTCACCTCAGATGGCAATGCGTTTTGTAAAATTCATATCACAAATTAACCATTTGTTACCACTAGATGATCAAGAACGAACTCTAACTCCTGAAAATTGATTCTTTTTATTTTATGTGTCTATTGTCTTCTTATTAGAATCGATTAGTGTCTCTTTCTAAACTTTTAACCATGACTGTGTAAATTGCAATGATTTTAATTAATTGTGCAAATAAAAATTTTACTTACTTACTCACCAATTCAACAGGACAACTACAACATAAAGTTACAGTATTCTCTCTTAACTTCTCCTTATCGTTTAATTGTTATTGTTGTAAACTTGACCTTCTACGAATGTGACTAGGTGCGTTTCTTTGTTCTCTGCTTCAAAGTCATCTCTCCAGCTATTTCATACGTTTCTTTGCTATTTTTATAACTAACTTAATGTACTAATAATAAGTGTTTATTCTCTATGAGGGCAGAAAGGCAGGTGAAATTGCGTAATTAATGTTGCCCTGTACTAGTGTCAATGTCAAATTGTTTCCTCATACTTACCAATAAGAAGTAGTAAGTACAACTTTTCAGTAACCTAACCATCCATTTAGCAAACAACTTCATGCATGCAGTAGTGCACTACCTTTATGTCCCTTAAAAGATTTATGGATATCTTTGAATCCAAACATTTGTTTCTCTTCATTTGTTGTTTGCCAATGCAGTGTTTTTTTTTCTTCTCTCCACAAAACATTTCCCAAAAAACCCCATTCCCATCCAATCTTCAAAAACCCTAACCCTCTTCCCCCGGGCTGTGTGGTTTTTCATTGACGTATGACTAAATGACAACAAGAAATTCCACACACTTGCAGGGGAGGATAAGGTCTAAGCAACAGAACATTTTTGGAAAACGGAATTTCATGTGCGACATCGTGGATTGAGCATCAAACATCATGCTCGTACACATGACGAATCAAATGGTTAATTCTTATGTTTAAGTATCCTTTGCCTTCATAATATTTCTTATAGTAGCCATAGTCCACGAAACTAGTACTTATATTTAGAATACTTTAGCACTGCTTAGGCTACAATTTATGGCACTGTTCTGTAGCGTACTATCTATCGTACTGTTTCTAATGCTACGCTCAGGCCACTCAATGTTTCATTTCCTTTTTTTTCATATGCTGCTACTGCCAGTGTGTACTACTACTACTACCAGCACAACTATGATATTTCATCCGTCGAGGATTCAAGCCAACAACCAACCCTAATCACCATTTGCCATGCAGGCAGCCCTGTGGCTACCCCAATTCTCAAACACGAATCACAGGTAAGATAAGCATTTTGGAGAGGTAGAATAATGGGCTAGGAATGGGAGGAGAGCAGAGACTGCCAGTACTACTAGTAAAGTACTAGTAGGGCTACTGAATTAACTAACTCGGTTACTGGCACATTGGTACATTTCGGGACAAGATGTTTCATTCATGCTGGTAAGTTGGAAGATACCAAATGTCCAGTAACCACCGCCCACCCCCACACAAAATAATATGAACGCGTATACTATGTTTGGGTATGAAAAATAATTATTAAGAAATATATTGAGGTAGTCAAAAAATAAAATAAATTAACCCAACTCCCCCCCCCCCTGCCTAACCCCAACCAATCTCCAAAGGTCCAAAAGTCCCCTTTCCCAAACACCCAATTCCCACCCCCCAACAGTCTAAAAAAGGGGCAAGGGACAGTCACTTCCTCCGGTGGCGTAGTGTGGGCAGCTGATCCTGTACGTCCCGCAGCTCTTTGCGGAGGTCCCGGAGCAGGTGCTGATCTTTTTCAAACAACTGCTCCAGGTAGTCCACTCTTTTACGGAGGCGTCGATGATGTACCATTCAGGCTCTGGGGGTGGCAGCTGATTGTGTTGCTGCTGTGCGTTGGCGGCGGGAGGCTGTCGGGCCACGGCTCCGTTTGGCTGGAGGCTTCTGGCTGGTGGACTCGGGGCACTGGAGGAGGATGCAGTGGTTGCTGCCTCCTCCTCCTGCTCCCGAGCCCACAGCCGCCGATACTCGGCACAAATTGCCTCCAGCGTACAGGCCCTGGCCCGGACAGCCATCTCCTTTCTGGTGAGCTTTTTCGGAGTAGCATCTATATGAAGAAAGAAAGAAAAATACTGTAGAAAATAGTCTTTAACATAAAGTCAAAATAATTCAACGGAAATTTGACTCTAAGTAACACCAGCAAGTAGCAAACACAGTATAACATTTTGGCATGTATCTTTCCGCCGTCTTTGTAGGCCTGTGACATTACTGGGAGTTTTAGGAATTACACTAGCAGGACTATGGATGGACTCACTACTACATACATAGTCAGAGAGTACTAAAAAAAGTCTTCTGTTTTTTTCTCTTGTTTTGCAAAAGAAATTACTGGTACGTGAACTTGTGGTAGCCGGCACGGCAGCTCACTCAGCTTGCACCCAAGAAAAACAGACACAAGCCATGATGACGCAGTCTCGCAGTACTTTAAGCAGTACATGCAGGTGGGGATAGGAAGCTCTTACTTTTCTATAGGGGTGGCACTGCCACTGGCCATACTCGGTTACATCAAGGGCTACTGCTCAATGTAATGATATCTTTCGCACTGCCCCCCCGGGTCTTGACTACTACAAAAGAAGAATGAAGATTATTCAATTCTGATCATATATCATTATCCTGCCGATCACATGATCTTTGGTATATGATGGATGACTTTAGGTGCTTTGTTTTGATAGATTGAGTGAACTACAGCGATAGACCACCCATGACACAGCTGAAATAAAATTATTAACATAGGGAGTGAGTGTGGTACCCATCATTGCCGGAGGAAGGGACTTGACTTGATATAATGTTGTCAACTATACAATACATACACAATAGATGCTGTGCTTGCAAAGTAAAGTACTGTACTGTTAGTCAAGGTAGGGAGTATTTGTGAACAATCACAAATTCTAGTATTTGGATTTCCTCAGCTTTGCTACTCTGGCACAGACATGCTGTTCGAGGTAACAATCTTCATCCACTCAGCGTCTGCTCTACTACATCATACACCTCTGCTATCGATGAGGAAAAAGAAGATAACATCCAGGCTTCCAAAGTACGTCTATCATTCTTCTTAATGTATCAAATGTACCAAGTTTTCTTTTTCTCAACAACAACTAACACCCTTTTCATTATATTTTGGAAACCACCGTCTTCTTCTCTTGACTTGCATTCAAAAACACCATTCTTTACAATCATAAATGTCAAGACTCGCTCGTCCTTGTTTCACCCTTCTTTCACTTTTCGTTCTTCACATCCCTAAAGTACATCTGATATGACTTGGCTTCACGATAAAAGTTTGCCAGCTGAGTTGAACTCAAATAGAGGGGGCCATTGTTTACCCGAGAAGTACCACCGCTAATGCTATTACAAGTCAAGGTTGACTGTCTTCTCCGTGATAGCCAAAAAGTAGTTCTAAATTAGTAACTGTTCTATCAGTAAAGTGTACTTGTACTAGTGTACTGTGTACTGTACAGTACATCATACACTCCTTTGCGAGCCTACTCAAAAATTTCAATAAGTAAGGAGTATAATAACTTACCACCGTCCATCGCCGCTGAGCCTTCCGCCCCAGCTCCTCCTGGTGGCGCCGCTGCATCCGCCCCCAGAGTGGACCCCTCCGCACTACTGGCCCCGGCACTGGTGGTCATCTGTGCCGCATCAGATGTTGTGACGTCTAGAAAAAACATGTCATATTTTCAGATGCCATACACAACCCCCTATTTCGTCTTGTAATGGAAGAAAATGTTACATAACACATTTTTTATTACTGGGATTGAAAAAAAGTAACGGTTTTGAATGAATGAATGAATGAATGAATGAATGAATGAATGAGGATTTATAGAGCGCATAATTACCCGGAAGCATCCCAGCGCTAAACCAGAACAGAGACACCAGTGCGAAAAGCAGAGAAGTAGTAAACAATCAGGGAAAGAGGTGGGTTTTCAAAGGTTTCCGAAACCGCAGATAGCAAGATTCTGCACGTAGTTTCAAGGGGAGGGAATTCCACACTTTAGCTGTATTTACCGAGAATCACCGTCCTCCTGTGCGTGCCTTTTTTACTCGAGGCACGATGACCAGACGTTCATGATCTGAACGGAGTGGTCTGTTGGCTTTATAGGGTATGACTAAGTTCTTCAAAATGGGGGGACCCTTACCCTGCAAAAGTTTGTGTGCAATGCATAAGGATTTGAATTTTACCCTTTCACGTATCGGAAGCCAGTGCAGCAGCTTAAGTGCTGGTTTTGCTGACATTCTGACTGAAGTGCCCGTGAGAAGCCTCGCTGCAGCATTCTGGATATGTTGGAGTTTGTTAAATGTGGTTTCCGGTGCACCAAGGAAGATAGCGTTACTGTAATCCAATCTGGACAGGATCAATCCTTGGATCAGCAGCTTCCTAGAAGGCTGCGGAAGAAGTGGGAAGACTTTTCGAGCCGAACGAAGGAGGCCAAAACAGGCTCCCGCCATTTTTTTAACTTGGGTCTTAAATGAAAGATCCTGTTCCATCCAGACCCCCAGGCTTTTGATCTCATTTTTAGGGGAGGGGGGCTCGCCCAGACAAGTGGGCCAGATGTTCGAAGGCAATGAGGACCCTTTATGCCCTAGTAGCATAATTTCGGTCTTAGACCCATTCAGTTTGGGAGAGGATTCACACATCCAGGTATAGATTTTTGATAGGCAGGAGTGGAGGGTGTCCGGACACTGGGCAAGTTGGGATAAGGAGGCGACCAGTTGGGTGTCGCCAGCGTAGCTCACGATTTTGATTCCAAACGGGGCAACCACCTCTTCCAGTGGGGCCATGTACACATTAAATAATGTGGGGCTTAAGGATGAGCCTTGCGGCACCCCACACTGGAGGGGAATTGCAGCCAATCGTGAGTTACTCTCCCAGACCTGAAAGGTGCGGTAAGCCAGGACAAGGCTGTCCCTACCACACCTACGTCTGACAGTCGTTGAATTAGGCCCTGGTGATTAACAGTATCAAAAGCTGCACTTAGGTCCAGGAGGATCACTGCCACTGATCCTCCTGAGTCCAAAATGCATCTAGCCTCCTCAACGACTGCCAGAAGGGCGGTATCCGTACCCTGGCCAGGGCGAAAGCCAGTTTGCGAGTTCCGGAGAAGGCCGTTGGACTCTAGGAAATGGGAAAGTTGTTGATTAACTAGTCTTTCCGTGATCTTGCTAAGTCCAGGGAGTAGTGAAATCGGCCTAAAATTGGCCAATTCCGCCGGGTCTAGGTGAGGCTTTTTAAGAAGTGCTTTCACAAAAGCTTCCTCCCATCCAGGTGGAACCACTCCCTGCGACAGAGAGGCATTGATAAAATCAGTAACCGGTGTAGCAATGGTGGTTGCAATCTGTTTCAGGATCCGCATGGGTACCGGATCGCTAGGGGAACCACTTTTGATGCTGGCCAGAGCTTTGAGAACCTTGTCCACTGAGACTGGACCAAAGGCATCGAGCTGAATGTCGGGTGTTGCTAGCCCACTGCTTATATCTATTCCATGATCGACTTGGGGCAGGGTAGCTAAGATGTTATACATTTTGGCGTCAAAATAGTTCGCCAATTTGTTGCATTTGGCTCCTGATATATCTTGAGCCAGAGGGGGTTCAGGCACCTTGAGCAGTTCCTTGATGATTAGGAAAGTTTCTCTAGAAGAATTAGAAGAATTTTTAATTCTTTCGTTGAAGAATTGTCTCTTGGTGCTGCGCAGGGCAGCCTTATATGCTCTCATGGCGGTGCGGTACTCATCTTTGCTGAATCCCGCCCAGTCTTTCCTCCAGGATAGCTCGAGCTTCTTACATCCTTTTCTTTGGAATTTCAGCTCGGGCGTGTACCAGGGAGCAGAGTCAACTCTCCTCTCCTTTTTCTGAATAATTTTCTTGGGGAGGATAGAGTCAAGTGAGTTGATAAGCCAGTTTTCAAAGTTCGTATCTGCGACCACAGGGTCAAGAACTGGAGGGGGGGTAGGAATGTTCTAGTTTGGAGATCCAATTCTCAACAGAGAGTTTGGACCAGACCCTATCCATGATGCGAGTATTGGGGGGTTGTAGTGGCACAGCCACGACTTGCCAGGAAAATGGGACCAGGAAGTGGTCTGTCCACGGGAGAGTATAGGGTGGTCTAGCTTTCAATGCATGAGCGTTGGTAAAAATCGGGTCAAGTAAATGTCCTTTGTTATGCGTTGCCCCTGTATTGACCAGTCCCAACTCATAAGATGTAAGGTCGAGGTGGAGGTCCGTCGCCACCAAGTCCAGAGGGTCATTAAATTGGAGATTGAGATCTCCCAAGATCATGAAATAAGGAGCAGAGGATGCCAGTACAGTAACAGTTTTCATCAAGGCACCAGCAAAATGGCTGGGGCATCCCGGTGGACGGTATACAAGTAGGCCAGTAAGGGAGACTGTTGGTGATATTTGTAAAGAGAAATAACAGCTCTCACAGTCTGCGGTGCCACTATCTTTTGCCCTACATATAAATGTATCCCTATACAATATGGCCAGACCGCCCCCTCTACCAACGGGCCTATTCTGAAACTGGATTAGGAAGCCTTGGGGGAGAGCACGTACAATATCAGCCTCAGAGTTGTGTGTAAGCCACGTCTCTGTGAGAAACAGGATATCTAACTTGTGATCCTGCAGTAGGAGGTTAATCTCTAGGGAATGTTTAGGGAGGGATCTACAGTTCAGGAGGGCCATTTGAAGGGAGTATTGTTCATTAATAGGGGGGGTGAGCTGCATAAGTCACAGTTGACGAATACCTTTTCCCCTTTATGCATATAGTGGCAGTTCGTATTTTTAGAGGATCTGAGTAGCATGAGATCTCCTCGTGAATAGCTGATGCGACCCCCTATCGAATCGGGCATAGGTTCTGGCCCTAGGCCCGGCTGGGCCCGGACGGGCACAGACGGGCTTACCTTTGGCGCGCCCGCAGCGGGCGTCCGCTGTGCGTCCGGCCTAGGCACATCCTTTTGGGGCGGAGGCGGGGGCGTGGCCTCAGGGTAGTGGGCGTGGCCTCGCTTCCAGGCTGATGGCGGCAAAAAGTTGAACTGGCCCGCGACAGCGTTTACATCGGCTGCACGGGGTGATTACGATCAGGAGGGGGAGTGCCCAGGGGAGAGTGCTTCAACAGGAAAACATACTGAAATTCCCCCGTGGTCAATTCGTATTTTCTTATGTGGCAAAGCTCATCAGATTAATCAGTTAACCTTCATATTAACACAGGTACAACAAGATTAGTTCTCTCATTTTACATATTTTATTAGTTTTTCTTTTTCTGTAGTGTATCAAAAATATTTTTTCTTTTTGAATTTTTTTTATGTATACATCAATTCATAAACAAGAATTATAATTCAATCAATATTAAAATACAGTGAGAAACACCATGATCTTTGCAATATATTTAAAATCCAAGTGTTTTTACAATGAAAAACAACAACACCCTGTCTATCACACACCAACCAACATACACACTTACTCATTCATAATAATAATAATAATAATACTGATACTTGTAGAGCGCGAACAGCTACCTCACGGGGAGGTGTCCCGGCGCTAAGTGAGCAATTAAGCAAAGCAGGAGGCAAGGAGATTGCTTAGGATTTCTGCATAAAGAGCCAGGTCTTTAATAGCTTCCTAAAGCTAGATTATGTTGTGGCAGATTGGATGGCGGAAGGCAAGGCGTTCCAGAGTTTCGCCGTGCCAGCAGAAAAGGACCTGCCCCCAAGTCTGGCTTTTCTAGCTCGTGGGACAAGTAGCTGAAGCAGGGAATTAGATCGCAGGTGCCTCTCCTGATGGTAGCGGGGGAGTCCGAGTTTTAAGTAATTAGGGCAGGTCCCTCTTAACGCTCTAAACGCCAGGGTAAGAGCTTTGAATTTTATTCTGCTTGCCACTGGGAGCCAGTGCAGTTCGCGCAGATGCGGAGAGACATGAAGTCTGAAAGGAATGTGCTTTACCAGTCTCGCAGTCGAATTCTGCACGATCTGCAGGCGTTGTACCAGATATTTAGGTAGGCCAAGATAGTCAAATGTCAAGTCAAGTCAAATGGATTTATATAGCGCGCTACATACCCAGAGGGTCTCAAGGCGCTTGAGGAAGGGTGGGGGGATTACTTGTCAAATATCCAAGTTTTAAGTTGCTTTCTGAATGCTAGATGGTTCTGAGTGAGACGAAGGTGAGTGGGGAGTGAGTTCCAGGTTTTAGCAGCCAGGTAGGAGAAGGATCTACCTCCCATGGTGGTTTTATTGATGCGAGGCACGGTAGCAAGGGCTTGGCTGGAGGAACGTAGCTGGCGGGGGGGGGTGTAGAAGGAAAGTCGAGTGTTGAGGCAATCGGGTCCGAGTTCGTAAAGTGATTTGTGTGCGTGGGTTAGGAGGCGGAAAGTAATCCTCTTATTGACAGGGAGCCAGTGGAGTTTTTTCAGGTGGCTGGAGATGTGGTCTTTACGTGGGATGTCAAGTATGAGTCTGGCTGATGCGTTCTGGATGCGTTGGAGTTTTTTCTGGAGTTTTGCGGTGGTGCCGGCGTATAGGGTGTTTCCGTAGTACAGGCGGCTTGTAACCAGTGCATGGGTGACCGTTTTTCTGGTTTCGGTGGGGATCCAGCGAAATGTTTTTTTGAGCATGCGAAGAATGTTGAAGCAGGATGATGAGACGGCGCTGACCTGTCTGGACATCGAGAGTGAGGAGTCTAAAATGACGCCCAGGTTCCGTGCGTGATCCGTCGGGATGGGTGCTTTTCCAAGAGCCTCTGGCCACCAGGAGTCATCCCAGGCGGAGGGGGAGGTTCCTAAGATAAGGACTTCTGTTTTATCTGAGTTAAGTTTTAGATGGCTATGCTTCATCCATTCGGCTACTTCTTTCATTCCTTCATGAAGGTTGGTTTTTGGCGGTATTAGGGTCTTTGGTGAGTGAGAGGACCAGTTGGGTGTCATCTGCGTAGGAGATGATGTTGAGGTTGTGTTGGCGTACGATGGCCGCGAGGGGGCTCATGTATACGTTGAAGAGGGTGGGGCTGAGTGAGGATCCTTGCGGTACGCCGCAGATGACTTCAGTGGCCTCTGAATTGAATGGTGGGAGGCGGACTCTCTGGGTTCTTCCGGTGAGGAACGAAGTGATCCATTCCAGTGCTTTTCCTTGGATTCCGATGTTTCTGAGGCGCTGTAGAAGGATGCTATGGCAGACTGTGTCGAAGGCTGCGGAGAGGTCGAGGAGGATGAGGGCGACTGTGTCTCCATTGTCCAGTAGAGTTCGAATGTCGTCTGTTGCGGCGATGAGGGCGGTCTCCGTGCTGTGTTTGGCTCGGAAGCCGGACTGTGAAGGGTCGAGGGATTTGTTAGTTTTGAGGAAGGCGGCGAGCTGGTTGTTGACGGCTTTCTCGATGACTTTGGACGGGAATGGTAGGAGCGAGATGGGTCGGTAGTTTTTGAGTTCGGTGGGGTCAGCTGTGGGTTTTTTCAGAAGGGCGCTGAGTTCGGCGTGTTTCCAGATTTCTGGGAAGGTGCCGGAGTTGAGGGAGCAGTTGATGACGTCTCGGAGGTGTGGTGCTATGATGGAGTCTGCTTTGTTGAAGATGTGGTGAGGGCATGGGTCTGTTGGGGATCCTGAGTGGATGGAGTTCATCAGACGGATGGTGTCCTCAGTGGAGATTGGGTTCCAGTCATTAAGGATGTTCAAGGGGGGTGAAGGTACGGCAGAAGGTTGAGTGGGTTGATCTCCGGGTTGGTTGTCGAAGCTGTTGTGGATGTCTGCGATTTTGTTGTGGAAGAACGAAGCTAGGGAGTCGCAAAGGGTTTGCGAGGGAGTGATGTCGTTGGAGTTGGCGGAGGGGTTGGTAAATTCTTTGACGATGTTGAATAATTCCTTGCTGTTGTGGGCGTTGTTATTTAGTCGGTCTTTGAATGCGGCTTTCTTGGCAGTCCGGATAAGTTGGTGGTGTATGCGGTTGGCGTTTTTGAAGGCGTCCCTGGTGCTGGTGTTTGGGTCTTTTTTCCAGGCATTCTCGAGGGAGCGACAGAGTTTCTTAGATTTCTTAAGATCATCGTTGAACCAGGGGGCGTTTTTGCTGCCTAGTTTGGTTTGACGTTTTTTCAACGGTGCTAGGATGTCGGCGCTGTTGGATAGCCATTGGGTGAAGTTAATGGCTGCTTGGTCGGGGTTTGAGGTGTGGACAAGGGGGTTTTGGAGCAGCGATGAGGAGATCTGGTCGATGGTGATTTTGTTCCAGTTTCTTCGTAGAGTAGGTTGAGGGAGGTTGTGAGTTGTGGTCTTATTGTAGGTAAAGTGAACGCAGCTGTGGTCCGTCCAGTGTAGAGTTGTGGTGTGACTGAAGGAGATATGTTTGCTGGAGGTGAAGATGGGGTCGAGTGTGTGACCTGCGATGTGGGTGGGGGTATTAACAATTTGTTTGAGTCCGAGGTTGGCGAGATTGTCCAGGAGGGTGGTGGTGTTGCAGTCGAAGCTCTTTTCCAGGTGAAAGTTGAGGTCTCCAAGTAGAATGTATTCCTCAGAGGGGAGAGCGTGAGGGGTGATAAAGTCGGTGATGTTGTCACTGAATTGTGCGCGGGATCCTGGAGGTCGGTAGAGGAGGGTGCCTCTGAGTGTGGTCTTGGGGTCTGTGTGGATCTGGAAGTGAAGGTGTTCGGCGCTCTCAAAGTTGACGTCTGAGCTCGTAGAGATGCGGATGGAGTTCTTATGAACGATGGCGATGCCTCCTCCAGTTTGGTCAGTGCGGTCCTTACGGATGATCTTGTATCCTTCCGGGATGGCAATGGTGATGTCTGGGGCTGAGGAGGCGTTCATCCATGTTTCTGTAAGGAAGGCGACGTCCGGGGAGATGGTGTCTAGTAGATTCCAGAGGTCGATGGCGTGTCTGTGGACCGATCGGGTGTTGAGCAGGATGCATTTAAGGTGGTTAGTGTCGGAGCTCCGTTTGGTGTTCGAGGATGAGGAGTTGGTCTTGGTGCCGTCGAACTTGCAGGAATTGCAAGAGAAGGGTCCATGGGTGTGTCCAGGGGCGGCTTGGGCGCAGTTGGAGAATCGTCCGGGGTTAAGGGCTAGGAGGGTGGAGGCGGCGTAAGTAATGCGGGAGGGCTGGGCAATGCGAGGACCAGGGGGTCTGGCGCTGGGCGCGGTCCAGGCACGGACGGGCGTAGACGGGCTTACCTTTGGCGCACCTTCGGCGCGACTGGGGCGCGATCGCTGCGCGTGGAACTTACAGAGGTTCCTGAGTTTGTGAAGACATCCAGTAGTGACCTGCTGTATATGAGAGAAAAAAGAGAGACTCACGTCCCATCTTACTCCCAGATTCTTCGCATTGGTTCCGGGGGAAGGTGGTGGACCCATCTCAGGAGGCCACCACAGGTCTGAAGGGGGATGTGTGTTTTTACCAAAGAATAACACCTCAGTTTTGCTTGCATTCAGTTTTAATTTATTTGCAATCATCCAGCTGGCCACATCTCGAAGGCAGCCCCTCATTTTGCTAAAAGCTGCCTCAGACGCATCCAAATAGGGGAAGACTAATTGCATATCATCTGCATACGAAATCGCCTTGACCCCCCATTTAGCAATCAGGGTAAAAAGTGGGGCTAGATAAACATTAAAAAGTAGAGGGCTGAGTGCCGACCCCTGAGGAACGCCACACCAGAGGCGTTTTGGTTAGAGGAGAAGGTGCCCAATGCCACTTTCTTTGAACGATCTGTGAGATAAGAGTGGAGCCAGCTCAGTGCCTTATCTTCCAGACCTATGTCCTTCAACCGTAACAGCAATCTGCCATGATCCACCGTATCAAATACGGCTGATAGATCCAGGAGCATCAGCATAGCTGATGCTCCTGAATCTAAGGACCACCTAATCGACTCAGCCACCTCGATAAGGGCGGTCTCGGTGCTGAAACCTGATCTAAAACCTGACTGTGTTTAATGCAGAATCCCTTTTTTCTCAATAAAGCTGTTCAGTTGTCGTTATATCAACTTTTCGAGCATTTTGCCTGGGGCTGCTAATAGGGATATAAGGCGGAGGTTACTTAGGTCATCGGGGGCACCATTGGGCTTCTTTTTCAGAGGGAGGAGTGTGGCATGTTTCCAACACTCAGGGAACGTACCTGTTTCAATTGGACGTATTCCATATATGTAAGAGTGGTAATACAATTGCGTCCAACATCATTTTCCAAAGCTTGGGCGGGCAGGGGTCATCAGGGGCCCCTGATTTGCATTTTTGTATTTCCTTCAGTGCCTCTGGGAGGGAGATAGGATGGAATTGAGCCAAGGAAAGGGAGGGCCACTTATTTTTTGCCATGTCCGCCATAACTGGGCTCGGGACTAGTGAAGGTATCATAGACTTTCATAATTTTTTTGTCAAAGAAGTCCGAGATGTCTTCACAGAGTCTCTCCGACGGAGTAACTTCAATCTCAATAGCCCTAGGTTTAAAAAAGGATTGAACAATCTTAAAAACTTCTTTGCTTGATTGCTCCGCTTGCTGAATGGAGGTCACAATGAATATTTTTTTGGCTTTTTTTATAGATTGATGAAGACCACGTAGGGCTTTTTTTAACAGGTTTTTGCTGATTCACAATAATTTACCCGCCATAGGCGCTCCAACCTTTTGCAATTGCTTTTTTCAGCCATTAGCTCTGTGGAGAACCATGGGGCGGAAGGGGATTCTCTGCGTGACGTGGCGACTTTTGCAGGAGCAATGGTTTCCACCGTGTTGCCTATCCAGCGATTCAGCTCCACTGCATCAGTGTTTACGTCTATAGTCAGAGCTGGGGGGGCAGCTGCGAGGGCAGGACATAAGGTGCCTGCTGATATGTTATCCCATTTTCTGCGCACGTAAGAGCGTCTCCCAATTGTCTGGTAATGGGATGGGAATGAGATTGAAAAGTGATCCGTCCATAACAATGGCTGCGGAGGTTTAGCTGTCGAGTCCAATATGTTGGAAAAAATTAAGTCCAGCATGTGGCCTGCCCGGTGCGTCGGTCCCGAAATGATTTGAGTTAGGTTAGCAGCTTTCAGCGTTGTAATAAGTTGAGTGGCCTGGGGGCAGTCAGGCCTATCTGCATGGACATTGAAATCACCAACTATTATATAGTGTGAATGTATTAGAGAACTTTGGACTATAAAGTCCATATGTTCACAGGTATTTGTTGAGGAGCAATCCGGGGGTCTGTAAATAATCAGGCCGGCTAAAGATAGTTGGGGGTTGATTTGAAGGCAAAAGTGTAGCCCCTCTATACCAGAGATGGTGGTAGGTGTAGAGGACGCCAGTGTGTATTTGTCCTTAAAGATAATAGCCACCCCGCCACCCCTTCTATCCTCCTCTCTGTTCGAGAAGCTTATTTTGAAGCCCGGCGGGACAGCCAGAGGAATGGGGCCATATTGTCTTCATTCAGCCATGTTTCTGTGAGAAATAATGCGTCCCACTCAGAATCCGCCATTAGCAGCCAGATATCATCAGCATGCCTTGGGAGGGATCTGCAGTTCAGTAGTCCAGCCCTAAAGAGTGTAGCAGAGGAATTAACTGTAGGTTTGATTTATGTTTTTAAATATTAATTTTTTTGAGACGGACCATCACAAAGTGTTTTGCTACAAAGCAAGCATGATGGCGGAAGATCATAATTAGCCAGGTCAAACCTGGTCGCCTGACACGGTTGAGCTGTGTTCAGTCCCAATAGTTCCGAACTGGACCAAACAATCCTCTTATTATCCCTCCACTCACCGGCAGCGTGGCTGGCACTCGACGCGGTCCGGTCGCGGACGAGCGCAGACGGACTTGCATTAAGCACGCCTTCGGCGCGCCATTGGCGCGCCCGCTGCGCTCGTCCACTGCGCAGCCTCGCTCTCATGTTTATCTATGGGAGGAGGGAGGGGTGGGGAGAGAGGGGGAGGAGTCGCGTCCCTCCGTTCAACCGGCACCAGTAGCCGTGACGGACTGGGGAGCGACAAGAATCAGGGTAAGTGTAAGGGGATGTGCAAAATTAGCAAGCACATACAGTAAATTACATTTCAACCAAATTCTAAAAGTTTTAAAAGCACTTCTGACACACGGAAAGAGCAGTTCTTAAAATCAACCAGTCTCTCTAAGCATAAAGTAAGGCACTCGTCACCAGCGCGATGCTCACGCTGCTCTCACCAGCGAGGCATGGCTTCCCTCAGCTTTTCACAGTTAATGAGGGGGAGGAGTCGCGTCCCTCCGTTCAACCGGCACCAGTAGCCGTGACGGACCGGGGATCGACGAGAATCAGGGTAAGTGTAAGGGGATGTGCAAAATTAGCAAGCACACACAGTAAATTACATTTCAACCAAATTCTAAAAGTTTTAAAAGCACTTCTGACACACGGAAAGAGCAGTTCTTAAAATCAACCAGTCTCTCTAAGCATTAAGTAAGGCACTCGTCACCAGCGCGATGCTCACGCTGCTCTCATCTCTACACTTATTCCAAACCCAAAAAAAAATTTCTAAGGTTGAGGTAACACAGATATTGTTTGTATGTTTTCCACGCCAGGTTTACGCGCGTTTCGGTGGGTTATGACCACCTTCCTCAGGACCAGATCTGAAAGAGTTTTATTCTCCCCTCAGCGAGTGTGTGCAGGGTACCTGAAATTACAAACAAAGTGTAATGTTCCCCCTGGGGGACAGAGCTTGCTGATCAACCAGGTTAGTTCCCTTGATCATTGGCTGGCATCCGCAAGTGATATAGTAGCCCCTCATAAAATCATCAAAAGTAAACATCCTCACGACGCTCAGCGCTGGTTTACTGACCAACTTAAATTTGACAAGCTGTCCCTTCGCCAAGCTGAGCGCCGCTGGCGGCGTAAATACGACTCTCAAGCCAAGTCTGAATATGTGGATCTATTGAAACATTATAAAAAAATCTATTCTCTCGGCAAAATCCTCCTATTTTTCCCAAAAAATTCTTGATTCTGCGTCCAAGTCCAAGGTCATTTTTCCCATAGTTGAGGAACTTACCCTGCCAGACCGTGTCACCGCACAACCCTTACCCTCTTAGGGTTTGTGCGATTCTTTAAACTCGTACTTTCTGGATAAAATTGTTACCATCAAAAAAAACATCCCTCCTTTTTCATCACCCACTCCCCCACCCCTGCCTCCTATGAACCCCTGTCGATTAGAGGTTCTCCCTCCCATCTCTCGGACGGATTTTATCTCTTTGTTACATTCGGTGAGTTCTGGATCTCCCAATGATCCCTGTCCCCCCCAAATCCTTAGAGATATTTTCCTAGCGTGTCCTGACCCTCCGCTATCGTTACTTAACAAATCGCTTGCTACCAGCCTTGTCCCTGAATCCTTCAAACAGGCGGTGGTTGTCCCCATTCTAAAAAAGCCAGGGGCTGACCCGTCTGTCATGAGTAATTTCCGACCTCTCTCTCTCCTCCCCTATTTGGGGAAAATCCTGAAGGCCTACGTCACCCGCTGTCTCAGCTCATTCATCGAGAGCTCCTCCTTTTCGGAGGGGCATCAAGCTGGCTTTCGTCCAGCTCACTCGACCGAAACTGTCATCGTAGCGGTGATGGATGTGCTGAGACAGGGTGCCGATAAGAACATTGCCCAGGCCCTTGTTTTACTGGATCTGTCGGCCGCATTTGACACGGTCGACCATGCTATCTTGATCGACTGTGTCAATAATGCCGGCATCCAGGGTTTGGCATTTTTTCTTCATCAGCACTCTCAGGCAGTTCACTTGTCCAACTTTTTTGCCCCCCTCACTCCCTTAGTTTGTGGTGTCCCCCAGGGTTCTGCTTTGTCCCCTCTTTTATTTAACCTTTACATGCAACCCCTCTTGGTTTCCCTCCGTCACGCCCCTGTCACTATTCTGAACTACGCGGACGATCTTCAACTGATCTTCCCCATGGATTCTTCCCCTTCTTCTTGTTCCAACTTTCAATCAACCATGCTGGAGATCTCAGAGTGGATGCAGTATAGCCAGCTGAAGCTTAACCCTAATAAGACGGAGTTGGTATTGATGGGTGGGCCAGCCAATCCTTGGAATTCTAGCTTCTGGCCCCCCTCCCTTGGCCCTCCACCTTGCCCTGTCAAGTCGGTTAAGAGCCTTGGGGTCATCATTTCAATTGATCTGTCTATGAGACCTCAAATCAATGCGGTAACATCATCCTGCTTTTTCCATCTTCGCAGGATCTGCAAAATTCGTAGGTTCCTCACCACTGAAGCCCTTATTTTGGTTATCATGGCCTTGGTGACCTCACACATTGATTATGCCAACTCCCTCTACGTAGGTATTCCGGCCTATCATCTTCACCGGCTACAGCTGGTGCACAATCAGGCGTCTAGACTGGTATTCCATCTCCCGAAACACCAACACGTTACACCCCTGTTGAACAGTCTGCATTGGCTCCCAGTGGCCTACCACTCTCAGTTCAAACTTGGTTGTCTGGTGTTCAAAGCCCGCATTGGCCAAGCACCTGCTTTCATTATCTCCAGCCTCCAGCGTTACACTCCTTCTAGAGCACTCCGATCTACTTCCCACAACCTTTTGATGATCCCTAGGTACAAAAGAAAAAGCATGGTGGCTCCTGTTTTTCCTTTTTTGCCCCCACCTTGTGGAACCTCCTTCCCTCCTGCCTCAGACTATGTCCTCAGTATGATTGCTTTCGTAAATTACTCAAAACCCACTTTTTCAAACTAGCCTATTGAGCCCCTCACAGCACTCTCTCTCCCGCATTTGTCTTGAGCGCCATGAAACCTTTTGGTGACCGTGCGCTGTAGAAAGGTTTTTAACATAACATAACATAACATAACTGATGAATGCTTGCTTAACGTGCACCATTTTTCTAATTACAGAAAGAAGATTACATTGCCCTTCTGCCAACAGGACGATTCACCAACTACTAGTAAGTCATCAACAGCAGTACTTTAAGTACTTTAAAGATGGTGGCGGCTCCCGCACAGTTATTCTAATAATTTCATGTGTCTGTTAACTATTACGTTAAAGTAATTTGAATAATTTTTGGCGCGGATGCCGTTATCTATTCTCGGCCGGTCTGCAATTTTCAAAATGGTGGCGCTCCCATGCCTAGTGTATCAACTACAGAATCATCCATTTGTAATTCCCCCCCCCCGCCCCCCCTGGTTTTGGCAGCTCAACTCGGCACTGAGCGGTTTTCTGTGGGAGGGAGGAGTGGCTCGGGTGGCCCTTCGGACGTGCTTTCTTTCGACTTATACCGGTGGCCTCGCCACATCGGATGTGCTATCATACTACCAAGCGGCGCACCTCCTGGTACTGAATGACTGGTGGTATGGCGACCGGGGGGACCCGGCCTACGCCGTTGAGAGACACTTAATGGGCTCGGCGTCCTTGCACACGCTGTTGTATGCGGTCCCCCTTCGGAGGTCCCTCCCATCAGTCACACAGGTGGTCTTTCTGGTGATGGAGGCAGGCACTGAGGCGGACTTGTTGGTGGAATGTCCTTACACAGGTGACCCCCCTCTGGCGCAATGGCAGGCTCCCGCAGTTGGATGCCTTGACGGGCTTCAGGGGCTGGGATGCCATAGGAATCTAGACCCTGGGCGACGTTCTATCTGGAGATACCCTTAAATCCTTCATGGACCTGCAGGAGGACTTCGGGATGCCCAGCACCCAGTTCTATCAATACCTCCAATTTCGCCATGCCCTGGCGCCCTCCCTAGTCGGTCTGGAACAAATCCCCAAATTCAGCCCCATTGAAGCAAAAATTTTCATGGGAGAGTTGCCAGACAAGAAGCTATCACGTATTTATCAGATGCTGGTGCGACATTGCTCCTCGGACTTGAGTGGCCTTAAAGCCCACAGGGAGCGGGACATTGGGGAGCTGGATGACGAAGACTGGGTTGAGGCACTCGAGAGTCCCAGGGGGGCAGCCATATCCACGCTCCTGCGACTAATTCAGTTCCGCTACTTGCATCGCACCTACTACACCAGACAGGGGCTGTGGAAGGCAGGATTAGTAGCGTCCCCCGACTGCCTCCGTTGCGGGCTGGAGGTGGGCACACTGATATACACGGTTTGGGACTGTGCATCGCTGCGAAGGTTTTGGGATGGGGTTCATCGTTGCCTGGCTGAGGGTTTGGCCTGGGAGGTACGGAGGGACCCTAAACTTGCGTTGCTGCATGTCATGGCTGGGGTTGGAGGAAACAGGGATAAGCGCCATTTAATGCTGTTAGGATTCACTCTGGTGAAACGAGATATAGCGAAAACATGGAAAGCCCCCCAGGCCCAGTCAATCACGGCATGGAAGAATGGCATGGACTTTTGTATGGGCATAGAACAACCTGTGTTTCTAGCAAGGGGCTGTCCCCGGAAGCATTTCAAAATGTGGAAACGGTGGCCTGGACCTAGACCCGCCACCCGAGGAGGTTACCCTCCCGACGATATGAGAACACGATCTATGAACAATGGCAGCTGGTTCGAAATGTACGTGGCGTAGTACTATACTGTTATCTTATGCGTTAGGTGGGGAGCAGGCATGCAGGGAGAGCACGGGAGGGGGGTGGGAAGGAGGTTTACATATTGACTGCATTCTGTGTTCGACATTTTTCCTGGAAGGTATTCAATTGTTTCTTATGTTTTAAATGTACCTGAAGATCTTTGCCAATACATTGATGGTGGCATTAGCCTCCGGGTGACGGAGCTATGCATAATATGTGACCTCAATAAAATCTGTTTAAAAAAAAAAAAGTAATTTGATTCATGGGAATGTTGTTTAAACTTTAACGTCATCTATCAGCAGTGCTCGCTCCGAATGCTACGCTATTAAAAATAAAGAAATGATTTTTCCATTTCTTAATTCAAAATAAAACTTTAAAACTAACAAACACTGTGTGGTTTTTGTTCACGAGTGAATGAGCGGAAGGGTTTGAACTACTGCACTTGGCAGTCATGTTTCAGTGACTCAGATAGGCTGGGACTCGGCGGTAGTCTTCTTTTGTTCTTCTGGGTCATAAAATCCTTGGTCAGACACACTAGATAGTCGGTCAGGGGATTGGGGGTTCAACTTCTGTTCGGACTGAGGTATGTGGAAAGTCGAACTGCACCTATCATCAATAATGTCCTATTTCTCTTGTCCATACTTGTTTATGTGCAGAATAGTCCCTGAAACACTAGCGGTATGGTATGTGCTCCTAGCAAATCAAAAAGGCAACTGCTACCTTTTTCTTGGTGTAAACATTGACATTTTGTTGTTGGAAATTGTCAAAGCACTTACATTACAAGAATAGGGAAAAAGTAAAGAAAAGAAAAGAGTTTTGAAAAGTAGCTTTAAAAGTAATGAAAAGTTAAAAAAACACAAAATATAGATGTAGAAAAACAGAGGGATAGATAATGAGTAAAAAAGGTCAAAACTAAGTTCAAAGAAACATAGGATTGCAGAGATTAGGGGAGGATAGGAAAAGCATGCCCAGAACCATACCAATGAATGAAAAACAAGATGGCCACGCCCATTGAGGACCGCGTGGGTAGGTTCGCACGATATTTCCCCCGCGAGCAGGCAAAAACACTCGCAAACTCGTAATAGCGCGCCGCACACAACGCAAGCTTGCCAATACCGCCCGGAAGCAGAAATACGCAATGCGCACACGATGGGCGTGCCATGTATGACCGTATGGGCAACTTCGCGGTCGGTGCGCTGCAAGTAGACCGCGAATACGCAAAAAACCCTGCGAACACGCAAAAAGATCTGCAAATTCGCACGAATTCGCAAATTTTGCGGATCGCAAATTCGCTTTCGCAAATTAGCACCCATCCTTAGTCTTCCTGTTGGCACAGCAGTGGTGGGCCGACAGGAGGACCACCAAACTCATAATAAGGCCCATAGCCTTGTGAGGCAGCCATTTCTGAAGAGCAATGATTAGCATGGATGCACAGATGGCAAGTCACTGCTCAAACCTTGGTTTTTGATTTTGATCTGAAGTGCAGGGCTATGGATTGGGAACATTTCATGGGTCATTTGCTACTCTGTGACTAGTGTACATCAACAAAAAGAAGAAGTTGGGTGCATGTCCTCATGTACAAGCAGAACTTCTGCTTCACAAGTGGTGTAATCCCAGATTCCACACAGAGGAGGGGAAGGAATGCATTAAGCCATTTTTTTATAAACAGGTTTGCAAAATATGGGGGTACATGGATGCATTCAATTTGTAAGTCGCTTTTTATTGATTTTTTCATTTTTAAATTGAATGTACACCTTTACTGACATTAGAATCGAGCTTATCTCGCCATCATGCTAACATACCACTTTTTCAGGGAACAACTTGGCCGACATGAATTTACTTATCAACTTATTTCAAGCCCTACATTCTTTCTTCTTTTGACAGTATTTTTAAATTTTTTGATGAGTCTCTAAAAAGAATTATTGAGAGGCTGTGGATTTGGGTAGTCACTCAAGATGTAATGTAATGTTCTAAATGGCAACGAATGTATTTGTGATATGTCCTTACCTCCTCTTCGGTCTTCCTCTCACAGTCCTCACATAGGAGTTAGGAATAGTAAATCTATACTTCCCTATAATCAATTACCTTTCGATATTTTGGCCGTCGATATTCTGTCCTCAATATTCTTGCACCACAATATTGTTGGAGCCAATATTCTGAAGTACAATCTCCCAGGTGAAATGGGGGTATCACTTTAGGATAGGCCACCTTAGTTTGTCATTCAAGCTTATCTAGGAAGCAGAATGTGAAGAATGGCCTAACACGTATATTGAAGCTCACTAGCACAGTGCATTCTCTGTGCTGCAGGAGGAGCCTCTCGTGCTCAGCAGCCTGCCTCCAGTTGTCAGTAGGCCGCAGGAAGCTGGGTGACATCATGTGTATTCATTTTAGAGAACAGTCACCATAACCAGAAACTGCCACCTTCGGCGCTTGCTCACTGCACCCATCGGAGCAGGATCTCATTATTCGTACACTGGACCGCAGAAAACACCCAAGAGAATGTCGAGCCGAGGCTAGAATGGCATCCATCTTTGATTATAGTCCCGCAGTCAGGTAGGTGTGCTGCCAGGTTGGGTACTAGCTAATGATTCTGTGCCGCTGCCCCAGATATACAGCATACTACTTCTTTGGATTAACACCTCAAGGTCAAGGCTAGAGAGAGCAAGATACAGTAATTGTAAGACCCATGATGAAGTGACAGGGTTCTTTTGAAGGCGTCCGAGGGGCGCGGTGGGGAGAAGCAAAGGATTCAGTCAAGAATATGACATATCAGACACTGTGTGCGAATTAACTTTAATGATAAAATTGAACTCGACCACCAAGAGTGTTCAGCGTAGGTCCAGGGGCCGGATCCAAACCATATTTTCAGGATATCCACTGACCGTGTACATTAATGACATTTAGATTCACTGTATGTAACCTTATCTTATCTGCTTATGCTGTATATCTGCCATGCATCGAGTGCTCCAGGGACTACGGTGAACAACCGTTTTGTAGCCTCACACTACTGACTTATAGTGACAAATAAAAAGGCTACATTTTTTCAATAGTGTAAAAAGTGGGTGAACTGCTTTCAGAGGCATTACACTTTGTAGGCTAAGTTCATGCAGAAGATCAAAGTACTGTTGAAACTACGCAATAGCTATGCTTTTGTTTGGGGAGCGATTGGAAACCTTTTCAATGTTATGGTAAAAAGAAAAGAAAAACACGCCTATGGTAACGTGGAGTCGAAACGTTCTGTTCTATCCGATCAGTCTCCAGTGCTCATATGCAAGAAAAATATTTTTACAGAACAAGTAAAGCTGTTCACATTTTAAATAAGGAACGTCACTTACTTGTTGCTCAAGTATCAAGCAAAAACCTTACATTCAAGCGCTGAAACACAACTGTGGCCCCGCGGCCGTGAAAGTGAAACAGAACTGGGCTAACAAGTGGGAGGGGTGGGGGGAGTGTGAGAGAACACACAGCGATTCCCTTACGGGAGCGAGCAAACATATGTTACCAAAGCTCGCTCCCGCAAGGGAATCGCCAAACGTGCATGCATTACCATTGAAAGCAATGCAATGCATGCACGTTTTTGGCTGAAAAGCTGAAGTGATTTCTATAGATCTTTTTCCTATGCAGCGAATGAGTGCTGCGTAGGCGAGTCCTAAAAAGTTGACCCGAGGGTAAAATTCCACACTGCCCACAGATGTTAGCCTGAAAATCCCCCTATCTGTGTTATTCTTGCACTGTCTTATATTTAGTTAGCATTATATGGATAAGTCAGTAGCCACTGTTACGTTTGTATGCAACCCATGAGAAACAAGCCACACTATGGGATGTGGTTGGAAGTGTGCTGTCTTTGTTTTGCTGCTATGTGGGAAGTTTTTCCATGTTGTGTATGAGGACTGATGACTGGGGTGTATGCAGTTATTGTGTAATGTGAGGCACCGCTTAGCAATCTGATGGATTAAGAGGTGTGAGAGATAGTCATACTATTTTGGTTTTTATCTCTCTGCGGGCCCCTTTATGGTATTTCTTGTGTTCACAATCCCACATTGGTGGTTACTGCACTGAGTTGTCCATTCTGAGATATCGTGTCAACTGTTTAAAGTTAATGTTCATTGTGAGGTGTCAAAAAGCGGTCTCCAGTCTCTGTGCTGCATAACACGTCTGCAGCAGGTTGAGCTGACTACCCACAAGTATATTTAAGGTGAGGATGAAGGATGAGTGTGTGAGCGCTATACTGAATGAGACGAGCCAGTTCAATATGAGTGCATGAGTGAGTCCAAGGTCAGTGAGTGTACAAGTATTCCAGAGTGTGGGTTAGTGTTTTCCAATGTGTGAGTTCAAGATACTACTACAACGTATATGTGAAGGTAGGTGAAGTTGGCAAACCGTGAAGTGAGTTTAACAATGTGTTCCTTGGCTTAAGCAAGCCGTCTATCATGTTTTTTTTCCCCATTTCATGTGGGACTGAGGCACAGTGCATCTACTGTCTCACAGATTTCAAAATAGCCCATGAAGGGGCCTCAATATTTTGCAAGTTATTCGATTTTTGTTAACAGTTATGCTCCCTCACAGAATCAACATGAATGGTAATCAGTAACAGAAAATGATCCTTGCAGCGCAATCAATCAATCAATCAATCAATCAGAGTACTTGTAAAGAGCGCTACTCACCCGTGAGAATCTCAAGGCGCTGTGGGGAGGGGGGTGCCGCTACTGCTCGAAGAGCCTGGTCTTGAGGAGTCTTCTGAAGGACGAGTAGGTCTTGGGTCTGCCGTAGGTGGGCAGGGAGGGTGGTCCAGGTCTTGGCGGCGAGGTAGGAGAAAGATCTGCCACCGGAGGTCGTTCGTTGGATGCGGGGGACAGCAGTGAGGGCGAGGCTGGCGGAGTGGAGCGGAGCTGGCGGTGGGAGTGTAGAAGCTGAGTCTGCTATTCAGGTAGGTTGGTCCGGTGTTGTGGGGTGCTTTGTGTGCGTGGGTGAGGAGCTTGAAGGTGATCCTCTTGTTGACAGGGAGCCAGTGTAGGTCTCTTAGGTGGGGGGTGATGTGGTTGCGGCAGGGGATGTTGAGAATCAGTTGGGCAGAGGCGTTTTGGATGTGTTGTAGTCGTCATAGGTGTTTGACCGGGATTCCTGCGTAGAGTGCGTTGCCGTAGTCCAGTCTGCTGCTGAGGAGGGCCTGTGTCACCGTTCATCTTGTTTCGGTCGGGATCCACTTGTAGATCCTGCGCAGCATGCGGAGGGTGTTGTAGCAGGAGGATGAGACGGCGTTGACCTGTTTGGACATGGAGAGGGAGGAGTCGAGGATGAATCCTAGGTTGTGTGCATGGTCGATGGGTGTCGGTGCTGGTCCCATGTTGGTCGGCCTCCAGGAGTCGTCCGAGGCTGAGGGGGTGGTACGAGGATGAGGACCTCCGTCTTGTCCGAGTTCAGTTTCAGATGGCTGCTTCTCATCCAGTCGGCGACAGCCTTCATTCCCTCATGGAGGTTGGTTTTGGCAGTGTGTGGGTCCTTGGTGAGGGAGAGGATGAGCTGGGTGTCGTTGGCATAGGAGATGATGTTGAGGTCGTGGTGGTGGGCCACTTGTGCGAGGGGGGCCATGTAGACGTTGAACAGTGTCGGGCTGAGGGATGAGCCCTGGGGGACGCCGCAGATGATGTTGATGGCTTCGGATCAGAAGGGTGGGAGGCGGACGCTCTGGGTTCTGCCGGAGAGGAAGGACGTGGTCCAGTCGAGGGCCTTCTCTTGGATTCCGGCTTCTTGGAGGCGTGTCTTTAGGGTGCGATGGTAGACCATGTTGAAGGGGGCTCACAGGTCCAGGAGGATGAGGGCTGATGTTTCGCTGTTGTCTAGTTGGCGCCTGATGTCGTCTTTGGCGGCAATGAGGGCTGTCTCGGTGCTGTGGTTTCGTCTGAATCCGGACTGGGACAGGTCCAAGATGTTGTTGTCTTCGAGGTGGCGGGCAATTGTATGTTGACTATTTTCTCGACGACCTTCGCCGGGAACGGGAGCAGGGAGATGGGCCGGAAGTTCTTGAGGACATTGGGGTCTGCCTTGGGCTTCTAGAGGAGGGCGTTGATTTCGCCGTGCTTCCAGCTTTCAGGGAATGTCGCTGTTTCGAAGGAGATGTTGATGTCCTTCCGTATTTGGGGTGCGATGGCTGAGTCTGCTTTGTTGAATACGTGGTGTGGGCACGGGTCTGATGGTGATCCTGAGTGGATGGAGTTCATGACCTTGGGTGTCTCTTCGTCATTGACGTTGGACCAGGAGGTCAGGCGGTTGGTGCTGGTGGTGTTCATAGGGGAGGTGGAGTCTGGTGGAGTCGGGGCGGTTGTGGTGTTGAAGCTGTCATGGATGTCAGCGATCTTGCGGTGGAAGAAGGTGGCCAGTGAGTCGGACAGTTCTTGTGAGGGCGGGATGTCGTTGGCGTTGGCGCTTTGGTTGGAGAGTTCCTTTACGATGCTGAAGAGCTCTTTGCTGTCATGTGCGTTGTTATCCAAGCGGTCTTTGAAGGAGGATCTCTTGGCTAGTTTGATGAGGTGGTGATGTCTGCGGGTGGCGTCCTTGTGGGCTACGTGTCTGTCCGGTGTTTGTTCATTGAGCCATTTCTTCTCCATTTTCCGGCATGCACGTTTGGAGGTCTGGAGCTCGTTGGTGAACCAGGTGGCTCTCTTGCTGGCGTGGTTGTTGGAGGGTTTCTTTAGCGGGGCGAGGGTGTTGGCGCAGTCGTCGATCCACTGTCTGAGGTTGTGGGCTGCGGCGTCTGGGTTGATGGGGTCGGTGGGTGGGTTCTGGGCGAGGGTGGTGATCAGCTGGTCTTTGGTGACTTTGCTCCAGCAGCGGCGAGGCAGCTGTTGGGTGTGGTGGTGCGTGGTTAGTTTTTTGAAGGTGAAATGGATGCAGCAGTGGTCAGTCCAGTGGAGTTCGGTGGTGTGGTTGAAGGCACGCGGGTGCTTGTGGAGAAGATGGGGTCCAGTGTGTGGCTGGCGGCGTGGGTGGGTGCGGTGACGAGTTGTCTGAGGCAGAGGTTGGCGAGGTTGTCGATCAGGGTGGCGGAGTTGGTGTCGTTGTTTTTCTCGAGGTGGAAGTTCAGGGCCCGAGGAGGATGTCATCCGTGGAGACGAGTGCGTGAGTGCTGGCGAGGTCGGCGAAGGAGTCGCTGAAATGAGCCCAGGGTCCGGGGGTCTGTAGACAAGTGTTCCTCTGAGGGTGGTGTTGGGGTCGGTGTGGATCTGGAAGTGCAGGTGTTTGGCAGTGTTGAGGGTGTCGTCTGCGTGGGTGGAAACCTTGAGGGTGGACTTGTGGACGATGGCTATTCCTCCTCCGATTCAGTTGGCGCGATCCCTGCGGGTGATCTTGTAGCCGTCCGGGATGGCTATGGTGATGTTGGGCGCCGAGAAGTCGTTCCACCAGGTCTCGGTCAGGAAGGCCACGTCTGGGGCGGAGGTGTCGAGCAGATCCCAGAGCTCGACGGTGTGTTTGCGTGCCAAGCGGGTGTTGAGGAGTAAGCAGCGGAGGTGGTTGGGTCCAGTCCTTGGAGGTTTGGTGGCTCTGTTGCATGTGAAGCTGCAGGTGTGGCAGGAGAAGGGTCCGTGGGTCCGTTTCGGGGCAGCCTGGAAGCAGGTGTGGTTTCTGCCGGCGTTGAGTGCGTCGAGGGTGCTGGCGTCGTAGCGGAGTCTGGTGTCGTGGGGTTCACGGGTTCCAGGGGTTCTGGCACTGGGCGGGACCAGGAGCGGACGGGCGCAGTCAGGCTTGCCTTAGGCGCAGCCACGCAGCGTCCGGCATATATGGGGAGGTGGGAGGGAGGAGAAGTTGGGAGGCGGGAGCAGCGAGTGGGAGGGGACTGGGCACAAGAGGGGAAAAAGGGTGGTACAGAAGGCAAAAGGGCACAGAGGGGAAAAAGAACGAGTGGCACAGAGCACAAAAACGGGGCACACAGGCAAAAGGGGTACAAAGGGGGGAACAAGTGGCACAGAGCACAAAAATGGGGCACACAGGCAAAAGGGACACAAAAGGGGGGAAAAACGAGTGGCACAGAGCACAAAAACGGGGCACACAGGCAAAAGGGGCACAAAGGGGGGAAACGAGTGGCACAGAGCACAAAAACGAGGCACACAAGCAAAAGGGACACAAGGGGGGAAAAACAAACGAGTGGCACAGAGCACAAAATGTGCTCTGTGGGGTCACAGAGAGGGGGAGCAATGGCACAGAAGCCAAGGACAATTACCAGCGAGTCAGCAGCGGCAGCAAGGGCACACAGTCAGAGCTGCGTGGAGGGGGAGCGACCTACCAGGAGGGTCAGGGGCCGCATACAATACACAGAGGGCTGCGTGTGCACTAATGTATATCAGACTTTCTGAGTGAAACAGTCATGGATGGATGGAAAAGGCTCAAGTTAGAAATCCGTAGAGTGCTCCATAAAGAGCCCCGTCCACCTCCAAAGGTGCCTTAAACCAGGGTAGTACTCTCTTAAACTCTCTTAAACAAGCAGACAGCCAATGAGCACATAATAATAAATTAGATGTCGAGTGTGGGTGAGAGGGGGCACAGTGACTTGCTTAATGATGCAGGAGCTGTATCCTCCAAGCAGTGGCATGAACCACAGCGGCGAGCGTCTCCTCTGTCCGCAGGCTGCACACCGATTGTAGGCAGTGGGAGCTGTGTCTCCTAAGCGAGCAGGCCCCAGCACCACTGGCAGTGAGGGGTGTAAGGCTTCTACTTCCTACTTTCTAGTAATTTCTGCTCGTTTTGGGCAGTAAGGTGGTGTTTCCTGCCTCTGAAGGCCCTGACAATCACTGTCCACTCTGGGAAACAGGAAGTTTTGTGTCTCATGCTCCTAGCATTCACTGCTCATTGTGGCAGTAAGAAGGTGAGTGCAGGCCCTGACATCCACTGCTCACCTCAGGTCTTGATATCCACAGCTTGATGTGGGTCCCCAGAATTAGCGGACTCTGAGCTTCATATCACACTGTGGCAAGCAAGGGGATTTGAGTGGCCTGCTTCCACTTCCTATTGTGGACAGCGAGCACTTGTGAGACTTCAGCATCCACACCCACTGCCCACCAAAGACAGCTTTGCAGGGAGCTGTTTGGATTGCCTGCTTGCTCAAGACGTGGGGGCAGATTTACAAGCCCCTTGCGACACTTTTACGCTGCTGTTGCATCACTTTTGTGATGCAGCGGCGGCTTAAACCATGCGCCACGTTGCAACTTATTTACAAAGTGACGCATCTAGGCAGATGCTTCACGTTGTAAAGCCCTGCGGTTTCATGTGGGCGTTCTGTCGCAGGGTGGGAGTTCCGTCGCAGGAAAGCCACGTAAAACTGACGCAGTGAAATCTACAAGATTTCACTGAGTCAGTTTTACGACGCTGCTTCGTCAAATCCTTACGCCTGCTTGAAGCAGGCGTAAGGAGTGAGGCACCATGTTGAGAATGGGCGGCCCCTGTGCATTGCAGGAGTTGCGTTGCGCTTGCAACGCAACTCCAGCAATACGCCACCCGTGCGCCTCAAGATGTGTCACGCATCTGCCCCTCCTTGCATGTTCTGGTGCATCCTTGCTGATTTGCAGAGATGCTCCAGAAGACGTAAATATGCCCCATGGTATCTACTGCTGACTGATGGCAGTGGTTAGGTGAGGGCACCGTATCACCTACCACCTCATTCACTCCCTGCTGCTCTACTTTTGGCAGCCAGGGGGTGAGAAATTATTAGTGCAAAGGTGCAGTGGTACCGGGCACCGGGATGTGAGCGGCCCACTGCCACCCCAACTGTGGCTCTTTCCAGAAATCCACCCAAACGGCACGTGAATTCTAGCAAATAGGTAGTATTTTTGGCATGCGTTTGGTTGTTTTTTAAAATATTTGCAAACTAAGTTGAAAACCACTTAAATCTGTCCAGTAGATATTCATGTTTTTTTAAGTGCATTCCCATAAAACAGGTACCCCTGTGACTGTTTCTGATCCGGCTCCATTTACTTTAGTGCTAGGTGTTCAATTCTGCTTCTCTGGACTTTTAGCCTCTCTTTCGAAAGATCTTAGGTGGTTAACTACTTTAGGTTTCTTTTATGATAGTGATTCCAATTTTGAATGTTTACCACATTTGTGCTGAACTAAAAACTTTATACATTCAAGAAATTGTTTGTGATAATAAACACTAAGGGGTCAATTCCGATTCGGGAAAGGAAACCGCCCTACGATTCGTATTTGTAGCCGTTTCCGTACGATTCGTACAATGCCGTCCGAATTGCGTAGTACGATCCGTTTACAAAGATTCCGTCCGAATGTTTACAAACCGTACGAAAAACTAGCGAAGAACCGTACGATACGGACTTGGCTAGTGAACTGTACGATTTGTAAACATGGCGTACGACCCGCCAAGTACGATCCTGACCGGAGACTGTAACCGCGATTCGTACGGGAAAACGCTGTCGCGTATGAGCTGCGATTTGTACAGAAAACATTGCGTATGAGCGAGCCGCACAATCAAATAGAAAGTTAACCCCCATCAACGAAGCACAAGCGTACCCCGCCAATGCGTCGCGTATGAGAGAGCCACACTATAAAGTACGAATCGAACCCCCCTCAACGAAGCGCATGCGTACCCCGCCAATATGTTGCGTATGAGAGAGCCACACAATAGAGTATGAATCGAACCCCCCTCAATGAAGCGCACGCGTACCCCGCAAATACGTCACGTATGAGAGAGCCACACAATAAAGTACGAATCTAACGCCCCCTCAACGAACGCGCACGCGTACCCCGTAAATACATCGCGTATGAGACAGTTGCACAATAAAGTACGAATAGAACCCCCCTCAAAGAAGCGCTCGCGTACCCCGTAAATACGTCGCGTATGAGAGAACTACACAATAAAGTATGAATTGAACCCCTCCTCAAAAAAACAGACAAGTACCCCAAAAAAAGCACAAGGAGTGTTCAAAAGAGTCACACAACACCACTAAACATATCTCCTGTGTAAAAAGCAATGTCCTGGTCAGATCAAAAATGGCAACCAGAGGGCCCAACTCAGACCCACCCTTTATAACACTCGCACCCAAGATTTCAAATAAGCCACACCCACAAATGCACCAATAAAAAGGGCCCCCACCACAAACCACCATCCTTTGCAACATACCCATTTTCTGACAGAGACTGACAACACACCAACAACTGCACACATCCACCTTCACACATACCCACAATCATATTCAGACCCACACACCCCCTTCACATTCTGACCAACACCCCCCATCCATACACACAGTCACCCCCCCAACTACATTTGCCCCACAACATGACTACACCAAAGAATCCAAAGTTCACTAACCAGGAGATGGAGATCCTTGCAGGTGAAGTCATCAGAGTTGAGCCACAGCTGTTTGGTACATTGGTCGGACAGACCAGCATAGCGGAGAAAACACGCATGTGGGAGAGGATCGTCGATAGGGTGAATGATGTTGCACCCATCAGGCGCACCAGGAAGGATTGCCAGGCCAGGTGGTACGATCTGCGGAGGATATTCAAGCGCAAGATGGATGAGGACTACACCAACGCTAATCACACCGGAGGTGGTGGTCCCCGCAGACTAGTACAGTTCCAGCACTGGGAGGAGAAGGTTGTGGCCCTGCTACCACCGGTGGGAGAACATGGAATTCCAGGAGTCGTGGAGCCTGGTGAGTGTACAAACAACTCATGTAACATGGGTGGACCACCAGCATTGGCCAGACACATGAGGTGTGACTGTATATGACTCCCAGCAGTGCCCAGACATAGGAGGGGGGGTGTAGATATGACTCCCAGCAGTGCCCAGACATAGGAGGGTGTGTGCACAGGACTCCCAGCAGTGCCCAGACATAGGAGGGGTGTGTGTGTAGGACTCCCAGCAGTGCCCAGACATAGGAGGGGTGTGCGTAGGACTCCCAGCAGTGCCCAGACATAGCAGGGGTGGCTGGATATGACTCCCAGCAGTGCCCAGACATAGGAGGGGTGGCTGGATAGGACTCCCAGCAGTGCCCAGACATAGGAGGGGGGTGTAGATATGACTCCCAGCAGTGCCCAGACATAGGAGGGGGTGTGCGTAGGACTCCCAGCAGTGCCCAGACATAGGAGCTGGGTGTGGGTAGGACTCCCAGCAGTACCCAGACATAGGAGGGGTGGCTGGATAGGATTCCCAGTAGTGCCCAGACATAGGAGGGGTGGCTGGATAGGACTCCCAGCAGTGCCCAGACATAGGAGGGGTGGCTGGATAGGACTCCCAGCAGTGCCCAGACATAGGAGGGGTGGCTGGATAGGACTCCCAGCAGTGCCCAGACATAGGAGGGGGGTGTAGATATGACTCCCATCAGTGCCCAGACATAGGAGGTGGTGTGCACAGGACTCCCAGCAGTGCCCAGACATAGGAGGGGGGTGTGCTTAGGACTCCCAGCAGTGCCCAGACATAGGAGGGGGGTGTGCGTAGGACTCCCAGCAGTGCCCAGACATAGGAGGGGTGGCTGGATATAACTCCCAGCAGTGCCCAGACATAGGAGGGGTGGCTAGATAGGACTCACGCAGTGACCAGACATAGGAGGGGTGGCTGGATAGGACTCCCAGCAGTGCCCAGACATAGGAGGGGTGGCTGGATAGAACTCCAAGCAGTGCCCAGACATAGGAGGGGTGGCTGGATATGACTCCTAGCAGTGCCCAGACATAGGAGGGGTGGCTGAATAAGACTCCCAGCAGTGCCCAGACATAGGATGGGTGGCTGGATAGGACTCCCAGCAGTGCCCAGACATAGGAGGGCTGGCTGGATAGGACTCCCAGCAGTGCCCAGACATAGGAGGGGGTGTGCTTAGGACTCCCAGCAGTGCCCAGACATAGGAGGGGTGGCTGGATGGGACTCCCAGCAGTGCCCAGACATAGGAGGGTGGTGTAGATATGACTCCCAGCAGTGCCCAGACATAGGAGGGGGGAGTGCACAGGACTCCCAGCAGGGCCCAGACATAGGAGGGGAGTGTGCATAGGACTCCCACCAGTGCCCAGACATAGGAGGTGTGGCTGGATATGACTCCCAGCAGTGCCCAGACATAGGAGGGGTGTGTGGTTACGACTCCCAGCAGTGCCCAGACATAGGCGGAGGGTGTGGATATGACTCCTACCGCTTGTAAACAGCATGGGGGTGGGTGCAATGCTCAGGAACAGAAGGCTGCAAGGGGGATGGTGAAGAAGCTTAAACTTAGGACAACCCTATCACCTCTACTGTGTACCCACAAGCCCAATTGCAAGCATCCCATATGGACCAGGTACACACCCATCGACCATGCTCAATGTACAGGGAGTGAGAAAGTACTGACAACATAGCTGACACTGAGCCATGGTGTATGATGCAAAAGGTCATCCTGTGACCAGTGCAAACAGTATTATCAGGACAACAAGGTCAGATAACCTGAACTCACAAACATGGTCATGACACCATGGTCCATGGGGGGACAGCCACACCATGAGTGAGGCACAGTTCCAACGTACACTCAAACTACCAGCACAACCTGTCACACACACCCCTTACATAAAGATAGCCAGCTGGGACAGGCAATGTAGTTTTTCCACTGTCAACACCCTCATGTAACATCACAAATAGAGATTTGATGAAGCATCTAAGCCAAAACATGCACAGGCCTGATTCCCAAGTCACTTGCACTTATACCACAATGCCATATCTACACGTTACTCATGCAGCGGATGCACAAATATTACTGCAATGGTGTTGGGTATTGACAAGGTGATGCACATGGGAGATGTGTCACGTTCTAAAGCCCTGCGGCAGAAGTATGTGGACTAGTCATGGTGTGGTTGTGGTGTGGTGTGGTGTGCATTGGCTGCCTGTCACAGCACAGCAACACCTCACAAAAGTGGCTGAATGAAATTGTAACAATTTCACTCAGCCACCTTCTTGCGCATTCTGCCTCAAAAACATGTGCATGCCTGAAGCAGACGTAAGGATTGACACAGCATTGTGCAGATAGGGCTGCACAGAGTATTGCTGGATCGCTGTTGCACTAGCAACACAACTCAAGCAATGTGCGACTTCCATGGCACATATGTGGGAAACACCTGTACTGTTATCACACTATGGGGATCCACAGTGTGAAAGTGTTGCATCCATGTTGGCATAGGTGTGGTGCACAATGACTGTCACATCACTGCTGAAATGCCTGCCAGTGCCATTCAATGTAAATAGACCCTGACATTAAAATGTGTCCTGAACACAGATCAATCTGACACCACCAGTGAACAGTGTGAAAAATCTAAAGCAGGTGTAACAGTGATAACGAAAATGTATATGAAACATTTTGCTTTGCATTGAATGCCATTAACATCTTCTGTCTCTCACACACAGGGCAACGTTCACAATCTACCCCCAACCAGGGGGGAGAAGTATCACAGTCCCAGGCTCCACAGGACCCTGATCCCACCAACAGCGATGCCTCTCATCACTCCATGGATGACACAGACCAACCTGTCACCTCTGGATCAGGGGCATCCGCGCAAACCACCACACCCACTCCTGCCACATCCCAGCAGACAGCTCGGAGCCCTACCCACAATCCACAACTGAGCCAGTCTGACAATGAGGGACAAGGTTCGGCGGACACCCAGGAGGAGGCAGACAACACCACCACTGTCAACCCTCAGGGGTCCCGTCGACCTAATGTGCCCACAACAGCAGGCCAGGCTCGTGTGGGCAGGGGTGGTGGGAGGGGCTCAAGGCAGAGACGAGAACCTGACCAGCCAGCTGACGGGCCCGTTATGTCTGAACTCAGAAACATCATGCAGGGATACCGGCGGGATACCAGGGAGTTCAGCCAGGGAGTGGGGGCCCTCATTGCTTTGAAAAACAAGCAGGCCAAGCAACACGCCAGTCAACTACTACACCAAGGACGTATGGAGGCAAGACTGGATGAGCTCTTGGCCGTGTAGAGGGACATCAGCCATTCACTCCTTCGGATTGCTGACAACATGCAGCACCCTCCCTGTGTCACTAGGCCACAAACATCCAGGCAAACACTGGCAACAGGCACAGGGAGGGAGGAGGAGGTGGATACATCCAACGGAGAGTCCCAGGCATCGTCAAGGCCTGCATATGAGGGTCCCCCAAGGAAGGCGGGTCGTCCACGGAAAAGACGTTGAGAGGCAGAGGGCCATGCACCTGGTCTGGCATCTTGCCTTTCTGTGCAACAGCAACACCCTATTGACTGTCACACTCTCCCACATGGACTTGCTGGTCACAGTCTCACCCATGATGCCATACACTGTGTTTTGGACTCTGTTGACTGAAACTGCAAGGCATCACATCTCCTTCTGTGAACTTTGGATTCCCCACATTTTTACAGCACCTAACACCTACTCACATTTCACTCACAAGATGTAGAATAAAATAAATGTAACACAATAGGTATTGATGTTGAAGTGTTTTTTCCCTAGAGTCAACAACATACGTGTTGGGATATGTCAAAGTATGCTAGAGTGTTGAACAAACACAAGCCATACATACACTGGGATCTGAGTCTGGTTGTGGACACACGTATGTCACAATGTATGATTAACTACATCGATTGTGGTAAATACTCACACTTGATGGTTACTATCTGCTGAGGGGGGGTTGCCATACTGCTCTGACAGACAGTTACATAAAAGTGTACAGGTCATGGGTAATGTGTTGGTGTCCAGGGAGTGACTACCAGGTCTTTTTCTTGATGTGGGAAATCTATCAGCCTCATGCAGTTGTACTGTGGAAGTGATGAATGTTGTCCAGGGCAAGGGTGGCTGGACGGACTACAGGCAACGTGGTGTTGGATGGGAGACGTCCATATTAGTATTTTTTTGTTATGGTTGTGGAGTGCCTACTGAGTGTGGCTGAGGAGTATGAAGGTCTGCCCGTAGTTGACACTCTAAAACAATCAATCAAACTGGATATTTCTAAGGTGCGCTACATACCCGTGATGGTTTGAAGGCGCTGGGTGGAGGGGAGGGGGCTGCTACTGGTCGGAAGAGCCAGGTATTGAGGAGTCTTGTGAAAGGCAACAGCTCATGGGTCTGATGTATGTTGTTTGGGAGAGTGTACCAGGTCTTGGTGGTGAGGTGGGAGAAGGATCATCCTCCGGCGGTGGATTTCAGGATACGTTCAACAGTGGCGAGGGCGAGGTTAGCAGACCAGAGGCTGCGGGAAGGGGTGTAGAAGCTGAGTCGGTCCTTGAGAACCGTTGGTACGGTGTTGTGTAGGGCTTTTTGGGCGTGGATGTGGAGTTTGAAGGTGATCCTCTTGTTGACGGGGAGCCCATGCAGGCCTCTCAGGTGGTGTGTGATGTCACTGTGTTGGAGGGCGTTGAGGATCAGTCGTGCCGAGGCATTCAGGATGTGTTGCAGGTGTCTCCGGAGCTTGGTTGATGTTCCTGCATAGAGGGTGTTCCCGCAGTCCAGTCTGCTGGTGACGAGGGCCTGGGTGACGATTTTACTTGTGTTGGAGGGGATACTTTTGAAGATCTGGCGGAGCTATTGCAGGGTGTAGAAGCATGATGTGGAGACAGCGTTGACTTACTTGGTCATGGAGAGGGCGGATTTGAGGATGAACCCCAGGTTGTGTGCGTGGTTGGTGGGTGCTGGGCCTATTCCTAGCGATGTTGGCCAACATGAGTCGTCCCAGGCTGATGGGGTGTTGCTGAGGATGAGGACCTCCGTCTTGTCTGGATTCTGCTCCAGCCTGCTGTCCATAATCCATTCTGCTAAGGCCTTGATTCCCCTGTGGAGGTTGGCTTTGGTGGTGTGGGTGTCTCTGGTGAGTGATACGATCATTTGGGTGTTGTTGGCGTAGATGATGTTGAGGCTGTGTTGTTGAGCAACGTGGCCGAGTGGTGCCATGTAGATATAGAACTGCACTGAGCTGAGGGATGATCCCTGTGATGCCACAGAAGATCTTGGTGGTCTTGGTCCAGAAGTGTGTGAGGCATACATTCGGGGTACTGCCGTAGAGGAAGGATGTGGTCCAGGCCAGGGCCATCTCTTGTATTACAGCGTCATGGAGGCGTGCTGTTAGGGTGCAGTGGCAGACCGCGTTGAAGGCTGCTGATAGGTCAGAAGGATGAGTGCGGCTGGTCCTCCTTTGTCCATCAGGATCCAGATGTCGTTGGTGGTGGTGATGAGGGTCGTCTCAGTGCTTTGGTTGCTGCAAAAGCAGGACTGGGATGGGTCCAGGATGTCGTTGTCTACTAGGTAGCGGGTCAGCTGTCTGTTGACAATCTTCGTCGTGACTTTTGCGGGGAAAAAGAGCAAGGAGATGGTCGGAAAGTTATTTAAGTCATTTGGGTCTGACTTGTGTTACTTCAGTATGGTGTTGATCTTGGCGTGCTGACAGCTCTCCGTAAAGGTTGCTGTCTTGAAGGAGATGTTGATAGTTTTTTGGAGATGGTGTGCGATGGCTGTGCTTGATTTGTTTAAAACATGGTGGTGGCATGGGTCAGATGGGGATCCAGAGTGGATGGAGTTCATGGGCTTGATGGTGTGTTTGTAACTGACGTTGGACCAGGCGGTCAGGCAACTGGTGCATGTGGGGGTGGCAGAGGTGGTGGGCGTGGTGGTGGATGAGGGGGTATCGTTGTTGAAGCTCTCGTGGATGTTGGTGATCTTGCAGTGAAAGAAGGTGGCCACTGATTGCATAGGTCTTGTGATGGTGGAATGTCATTGGTGTTGGAGCTGGGATTGTAGAGGTCTTTCCCGATGTTCAAGAGCTCTTTGGTGTTGTGTGTGTTGTTGTGCAGGTCCTTTAGGCGGGCCTCTTGGTAGTCCTGATCAGTTGGTGTTGTTTGTGGGTGGCATTTTTGTGGGCTGTGTAGCTGTCTGGTGTTCAGTTGCAGAGCCAGTTCTCCTCCAGTTTCCAACAGGTGTGTTTGGAGGGCCGGAGGTCTTTGTTGAACCAAGTGGCTTTCTTGTTGTTGTGATTGGTTGCGGGGGTCTTTTGTGGGGCAAGGGTGTGCACGCAGTTGTCGATCCACTGTATGATGTCGATGGTGGTGGTGTTGGGGTTGGTGGGGGCGGTGGGTGGTCCCAGGGCGAGGGTGGTGGTCCCTTGGTCCTTGGTGACCTTGCCCCACCAGTGGCGTGGTAACTGTTGGGTGGTATGGTGTTTGGTGTGCTTCCTGAAGGTGAAGTGGACGCATTTGTGGTCAATCCACTATTGTTTGGTAGTGTGGTTGACAGAGACGTGGGGACTTGCGGACAACATGGGGTCCAGTGTGTGTCCAGTGGCGTGTGTGGGTGTTGTCACAAGCTGTTTCAGTCTGAGGTTGCTAAGGTTGTCGATCTGGCTGGTGGATTTGGCATTGTTGTTGTATTTGAGTTGGAAGTTCAGGTCCCTGAGGAGGATGAAGTCGGTGGATGCGAGGGCGTGTGTGTTGATGAGGTAGGTGTTGCCGAAGTGTGGTTGGGGTCTGGGTGGTCTGTATACGAGAGTCACTCTGAGGCTGGTTTTGGGGACGGTGTGGATCTGGAAGTGCATATGCTTGGCGGTGCTGAGGGTATCATTGGTGTTGTTTGTGACTCTGAGGGAGTCCTTGTGGATGATGGCGATCCCACCTCCCACTCTGTTGGTGGGCTCTCTGTGGGAGATTTGGTAGCCCTCTTGGATGGCAATGGCGATGTCTTGTGCCGAGGTGACTTTCAGCCAGGTCTCTGTCTGGAAGGCAACGTCAGGGGTGGTTGGGTGTAGGAGGTCCCAGAGTACGATGGCGTCCTTGTGAGAAGAGTGGGTGTTGAGGAGGATGCATTAAAGGTGGTGGGTACTCTGTTAGATGGTTTGGGGGGCCGGATGCAGTAGAAGCTGCAGTTCCAGAAGGTAAAGGTCCCTTGGGTGTTTTTTGGGGTAGCCCCGTAGCAGGAGTCATTGCGTCTGGGGTTGCATGCGTGGAGGGTGCTGGAGTAGTATAGCAGGCTGGTGTTGTGGTGGCTTTGGGGACCCGGGGTTCTTGCACTGGGCGTGGTCCAGGTACGGACGGGCACAGATGGCCTTGCCTTTGGTGCACCTTTAGTGCGCCAGTGGTGCACCCGCTGTGTACGTCCACTGTGTGGACGCACAGCGTCCGACATTTTACAGCATGGAGGGAGGTGCATCTGAGAGGCTGGAGTGTGGTGGCAAGGAGGCGTTGCCGCAGGGGCAGCAGCGGGATGGGGGCATAGAAGCAAGGGAGTGGGTGTTTATTTTAAATTACATGAGCACGCCTTAGCGGCTACAATGCAAACACAGGGCACAGCGTCCTCGGTGGTGGAAGATAATACAAGTTAAAAATCACTGTGGAAAGTGCAGTAGGGAACCACAAGGGCACAGTGGAAGGCTGGGCACAGCAGTTGCAAAGTCACGATACATGCAGTAGCAGGCAGGGAACAGGTGGAGCTGTTTGGTGGCAGGGGGGCGAGCTCGCCTACAAGCTGGGTCAAGGGTCACTCTTGACTCTAGTAGGTTTCTCATTTAGACGGTCATGCAGCTGTGGCAGGGGATGTTGATGATGAGGTGCGCACATGTGCCTGTGGTTTGCAAATGTCCTCCTGTAGTTTTTCTCTTTTTCCTGTGTAGAGGTTGTTGATGTAGTTTAGGCGGATGCTGTTGTGGACCTGGGTGGCTGTCTGTCTTGACTAAGAGTGGATCTATCTGAAGGTCGGTTCCAGCATGTGTAGGGACTTGCATCATGAGTTAGCGATGGTGTGGATTTGGTGAACTAGATGCAAACATTGATGTAGCAAAGCTGGATGGGGGTGTGTCTGTTCTCCAGGCAGGAGTAGCTCTCCCACTGAAACATTTTTTCATGTTTAGCTGTTGGCCTGCGTGCTGAAGTACTAGTACAATGTCTGAGGAGCAATGAGGAATGTTGTGTTGCAGCCCAGTGGTTTATGATTTGAACTCAATGTATGTTGAAGCCTCTCAGCTCAATTAGCATATGTTAATCCACTTCCCCTACTGACCCCCTGACCACAAACCACTACAACATCCTTGCTAAGATACACTATGAACACTGAAACGTCATGTGGAACCCTTAGGTCAGATTGGTCTGTAACCCAGATGTGTGGAGACACACGTTCATCCTGCACATCTTTACTTAAGGTAACACAGATCCTGTTTAAACTTCCAATCATACACCAAAATCTATCTATCAGTCCTGGCAAAGATTTATGTAAAATTTTCTTGTAAGCAACTGATGGCCTTTTTGGAAGGTGATAGCCTCCTTCATTACTCACTATCCAGCCTCCATCCCACCCATACTACACAGGTGGCCCTCATACAAATGACATACTCCATACCCTGGGAGGTAGATGGAGATTCCAAGATGGCGTTGGTGCTGTCCGACATGTCTACAGCATTTGATACCGTAGACCATCACAATCTTCAGACCCACATGAAGACCATATGTGTGTGTTCCTCAGTGCTGAACTGGATATTGTCATAACTATCTGACTGCACACATCAGGTCCGCACCTACAACATCGACTCCTTAGTCAAAACACACAAGTGAGTATGCTGCAGGGCTCTGCTCAGAGTACGCATACTTTGGCAATATTTCCATTACCATGCAGGCTGAATCGATTGCCATGTCTAGAATCTAAATGATATCATATGCAGAGGATCTTCTGATTCTAATCAACTAAAATTCAGTCAGAGCTGCACATTTTGAGCATCACCACAATTGGTACTTGGTGTAGTATGTCACTCTGGGGGTGTACCTCACAAACTCCTGGAAAGTTTGTGTCGTCCTTGCGGGTGGTCTACTATCCATCTGTGATGGCAATGTAGAAGTAGTGTTTGGGTCTTACTTACGGCCAGGTCACAATAATGATGGTTTTGTGTTGTGCTGTTGTGTTGATGAGGTAACAGAGTCCAATGTTGTGCTGTTGTAAGTATCATGTGTGCAGAACAACGCACATGACCTGCTTATACGGACATGCACTGTTATGTGTGGCAGTGCAGGGTTGGCAGTATGAGTTGCACACACAGCCTGCGAAGCTGTAATGTTTGCTCTTAGGGGTTGCCTGATACAAGGTGCATGATTGTCTGGTGTTCACTGTGTGGAGGGTGGCAGGAGCATGAGTCGGTAGTGTAACCTGTGTCAATCAATGACCACTGAGCCTTGCACTGTGCACGTTGCAGGCACTGACGGGCCTCCATTTGTCATGCATATGGTGCAACTGTGGCACGGACAATCTGCTGTCTGCGTCAAGAATGGTGCATATTGGAGGAGTGTATGTCCCATAATCTGGCCACTGGCTTTTGCGGTGTCACTGGGGATGCAGCATCAGGAATGTCTGAACACATGATGGCTGAAGGTGTGAGACACCATGCAAAAGTGGCACACAAAGACAAGGATATTTACATAGAAGCATGTTACATGTGTATGGAAAGGAAGGAGTGTCTGGTTACTCATGGGTCACTGCTAGAAAATGTGAAAACAATCACCAAATATGACGGCCACAGGACCAGGCACCAAAAGGCCAAGCGGGGCACAGGACAAAAAGCGTCAGCAAGTGTTGCATGTCCGTTGTGGGTATTAAGCTCAAAGAATACATACACAACCATGTATGTCAATCATAATATGGACCATGACCTATTACAAACACCATGCATGTTAAACCTGTACACATAACCACATATGCACAATCATTGTAAAGTATACCATAGATGACGCATGCAGACTGGCAAGAGATCTGCGGTGACAGTAATGGGGCACAATGTACACTTTGGAAAAGATTTCATACATAAATGGTGCAAGTTTGTTGTGAGGCCATGCTGCTTCAGGCAATCTATATGGCCCGTGGCATTGCTCAGAAGAAAATAACAGTCATGCAATGAGGGTACCTGTAATGCTGGTGAAACAATCTCCACACGACTGTCAGGGCCTGTCGGTACTTTTGATCCTCGGATTTGTTTGATGCTCAAAGGGGTCCATCTCCAGATAGCCCCTTGGTCTGAGTATGAATAACAGACTCAAAAGGGAGTTCAGGCGAGGGAAGGAGAGGATGGGAACAGCAGGGAGGGAGATCTGAAACAAAGGTAAACAAGCATTACAATTCAATTGTTCTTGGCATTGATTGACATTATACTAATGACGTATTCTGTAACTGTTACACCTGTGTACATTAACCACAGTCACGGTATCCAATTTGCCTGCACATGTTTAGAAATGATGGTACATCACAGTTTTTAACACGGACACATAAAATGTAGCAGAGTTTGTCTCCAAAATGAAGGGGGTCTAACGCTCACCAGCCTGCTTCAATGCAATTAGAACCAGGTGCTCCCAAACTTAGTCACAGTGTATGAATGTGGCTCAAAAAATACAGTGAATGGAATGTGTAGCAGTGCTACTCACAAAAATCAAATGACTGTAGTCAGCCATGGGAATCAGTGAGGCTCATGATTGTAAGATACGCATCACCTGCTAGAGCCGTACTTAGCTGACGCAACGAGGAAGGGGATTATCTAAACACAAAGAAGCCTAGCAAGAGCCAAGCATTGGTTCATCAAACTGTGTCTTACAGTGCCAAACATGAGAAGTAGGTGTGAGCAAACTCTACAGAGAGTAATGAGGAACAAACCCAGTAAACCACCCCTACAGTGTAGGTCCCACATGTTCTGACAATTGTCCAGTGAGTGTGTTCGTATGGATGCATTGCCCCCTGTGCCAGTATGTAATGTCACCTAACGTGACCATGATATACAGCACGGCACAAGACTTGTCTGCAATTAACGGCAACCGACTGGTGTAACGGAAGTGTTTACATTGCCAACACCTCTACTTCCCTTCGTCATCAGTGCAACATTCCTGGAATAATGGGAATAGAAAGTTGACATAAAGTTACCAAGAAGACTTGCAAAGCAGTGATCTCCACCGGCACAGATGTTGCGTCCTGACAGTGACATTACATACTGGCACAGGGGGCAATGCATCCATACGATCACACTCACTGGACAATTGTCAGAACATGTGGGACCTACAGTGGTCCACACCTTCACAACATGTCGATAGGTAAACCTAACTGTACTGGCCAACAACATCAATGTGATGAGCCAAACACATCCTACTTCACACAGTGAGTTTGCAAATCCACACAGAGCCTGTGGTTGTGATGTCACACACAATGTAAACCGGTCACATCTGGAATGTCTCTGGACCATGGTTTACACACATTAATGTATTCCCCAGAGTCATCAATCAACAACAGATGACTGAGAAGAAGGATGCGTGTCCAGTAATGGGAGTGTTGCAACAGGCATCTTGATTCGTGTTAATGACACATATATGTATGCTTCAACTGAGGTAATTTGAATTTTTATGGTCAAGAAATGTCCCCTAACGTGTACCCCACCGTCTCCATGTACGAGCTTAAAGTGCATGTAACTTCCCTCCTCGACCAGCTATGAAGACGCAAATACATTTGCGTCCAACGTTAACATGTCCTCTTTCAGAGCCACCATGAATGGATTGATAATTCAGTTCCTAAGTATGCCTTGCCACCGTCTTTTCATGGTGCACTTTCACGTTTTCCTAGCCCTGCAGAGCTAGACCCTGATTTCTGCCATCGAGCCCTTTCTGCTCTCTGCCTCCTGAAAGCTGCAACGTGGGATACATCCCTGACCTCTGTCCTACTCCCTGCGTGGCGAGCGGTGCCCGGCTCGGCCTGCTTGCCTGCCAAAGACAGTATTTTGCCTTCAAGTTATCAGTATAGCCGAGCTCAGCTCCTCGAAAACACATTCCAGTCTAGCAGAATAGATAAACAATCCCCCGGCTGCAGAGCAAAGGGCCCGGCCTTTCTGTCTCCATGCAAGTAATTCATTGCTCCCGTTACCATGGTAGGCCCATGGCCCCTCGCATTACACGCAGACACGTAGTCACATATGCACGCATTAATAGTCAGTATAGAGTAGCCTCTGCCCAAGAGACCTTTCCTTCTAGATAAATTAGTTCCCCAAACACAAGATATCAGATATGATTTAGGAACGAGTCGATCTGACATGCCAGACTTCTGTCTCTTTCCCTAGTGCTAAATGTCAAGTCCCCTGCACCCTCCAGCCTCACGTCAGTCACACGTCATGCCGCTGCGCGCGCATCTTTGTTACAGATTTCTGCTGACATTGCAAGATTCCACTATGTATCCACCCACTTGTGACACTTTCATGTGACGTTTCTAGCACACACCTCTGTGTACGCCCTCGTGCACGCCTTCTGTTACGCACATGTGTTCTTATCTCGTTTCTCTCAGTTGTTACGCCTTCTGTATCCATCACCACTATATGCATTGACTATATATATTGTACTCTGTTAATAAAGTATTGTCTATCCCTTCCTGAACCTTAGCGGTGAAAGGAACATGATACCATGGTTCAAACCATTCCATTTTATGGAATAAAACCCTTATAACTCAGATACCACGGACTCTGCCTCTCATTTCCGAGTGAGTTATTTTATTGAACTTTACCGCATAGAAATTCCGACGGTAAATATTTATTTACCACACAACAACAAGCACAGTAACAGCTCCCACACATTCCCATAGCATTCCAACCCCAAATAAAATGTTAAGATATCTTACCAAAACTGACATTTCCACAGGTCTGTGCATGGAACGGTGAATCGACACACGGTGCAATCATCATGATCAATAGCAGGAGTACCAAGATGACACGAACAGACAACAGGCAGAGCGACCTGGGAAAGACAGGCACACAAGGGGACACATTAATAATAATTGCATACAGACATGGTCATGTGAAAATACATCACAATGTAGTACATAATTATGTACGTTTCAAAATCACTCATTGCACATATGCGTGTGTCATTACATCATCACTTGTGTGACACATCACAACAAACATCAAAGTGTTTTCACATACAGTCAGCTGGACACACAGTATGCAACACATGCCACACCATGCCACAAGCTTGCACTCGACTACCCAGTGACTCACCATTAAGAGAAGAAGTTGCGTATGAGCTGACTCCGGATATCATCCTCCTCCTCATCATCACTTGCATCGTGCCCAAGCCCTTCATCCTCAACGGGTGGATGTTCCAGCTCAACAGGATCCAGGATGAGTGGCACGGCCTTCTCAACTGCCATGTTGTGCAGCATGCAGCACACAATGAAGATGTGACACATCTTGACCGGGGCGTATGGGAGGGATCCGCCGGTCTTATCAAGGCACCAGAATCTGCTCTTCAGGAATCCAAACATTTGCTCAATCACACGCCTGGTCTGCCCGTGTACATTGTTGTACTGATGGTCTGCAGCTGTCCTTGGGTTGCGGTGCGGTGTCATGAGCCACGGCATGTTGGGATATCCTGCATATCGTAAAAATATACAGTGTGTTGAAATGCATTGTAAAGCAATTTTGTCAGAGCAATTTAAAATGTTAAACATACAGGACAAACAGATTATACTCACCAACAAGACATGCCCAATTGTTGCACAGCTGCTGCATCATCTGTGTGGTACCCTGCTACGCCTCATGATGAATGCATCATGGCACGAGCCTGAAAAACGTGCACAAACATGGGAAATCAGCATGTTAGCAAGACACACCACAAGGGCATTTATTGAGTGTTAATGCTTCCTATTGTGGTAAGCCTGCTCCTGAGCCTGTGGTGGCACCAAAGCCACATGTGTACCATCAATGGACCCAATTACATGAGACATCCCTCCCAGGGCATAGAATTCACCCTTGACATCTCTCAACTCTTCAGGGTATGGAAATTTGATGAATTCATCAAAGTGCTCTAACATGGCAGCTAAGACATCAAGTAGGACACGACTGAACATGGTCTGGGATATACCCTCCACATCTGCAATGGTAAATTGAAACGTACCTGTGGCAAAAAAATGTAGGGCTGCCATCACCTTTAGCTTTGGTGTCAGCGCAGGTGGATACCTGTGTCGCGGTTGGAGATGTGGTTCCAGCCTGTTCGTCAAGTCCTGAATCAAATCTCGAGTGAATCTGTATCGTCGGATGCAATCACGTTCCTTCATGCTCTCCAAGTCAGGAAAAGGCCTTGGTAGAGGCGGTGCCCTGCAGGACATATTTGGGAAGAATGCAGAACAACTGTCATCCAAAGCACATGCAACCTTGCTACTACACATCAAGGTACTATGGGGTCTGGTGTAAGCAATACATCCTGGACACATGTGGCAGCTTCATGGCACTTTAAAAATTACCAAGATACATCTATAGTAATAGTAATACACTTTACATGCACACAAAAAAAGTGCAGGGCTGCTCTGGGTGAGCAGAGCATGATATCACTAGAGTGACACACATCACCAGACCTGCATTAGAAGGTTGTCATCCCATACAGACAGCTGACTGCAAGGCACAGACCCAGGTCACATGGAATATCTATTAGACATATCATACAACCTGCTAATGAGGTGTGTATGTGACAATGCAAGACCACAGCAATTGTCAAGATGCAGACATGTATGCATGTGGATCATTGATGTATGATGCCGTCACACACAAAAAGACCTTGAAAAGGCACACGTGCCATGGTGTGCGTACATGCAAAACCATTTCTGTCACAACACAGACCCATTACAGATGCACCCGCAGCAGATGCATTATACGGACCCCAAACTGAAAAATCTGCATTAAGAATTACACACACAGTACATTGTTACATAGGGACCTGATTAAAGTCAAAATGACAACTGAGAAATTGCCACGGTCCCTGCCATCATGTGACAGGTTCCGGAAGTTATGACTGTGCAATCCCAGTGCTTATGTGCATGACAACATATGCATGATGATACACAGGGGACAAGTGGAAAGTTGATGTGTACCACATAGTGCCCCATCACATATCACATGTGTCACCAGGTCATCACACATCAATTGTTCAACATGAAATGATATGCTGTGCTACATCAGTGCCTGCCACACCTAGGGACTAGCTCATTTCAGTATGCAATGACAAGAACTTGATAGACATCCTTGTGTTAACCGTACTGCTACATCTCTGCCATGTGTGCGCCTCGTATCACTAGCCATACGTGACCGTGTGAAATGTACCATCCCCCTGCTTTGACTCCAGTGTGTGAAACGCACTGTGTAATACACACAGTACACCTGCATTCACATGGGCGTGTGAAACGCACTCTGTATAGCGCATCGTACCCCGAGAGTGCGTGCATGTTTGCAGGACGTTTGCACCATTGTAATGGTGCCATACGCGAGCGAAGCGTACCTCGAGAGTGCATGCGTGTGTGCGGGATGTTTCACCATTGTGATGGTACCATACGAGAGCGAGTCGTACCCTGAGAGTGTGTGCGTGTGTATGGGACGTTTCACCATTGTAATGGTGCCATACACGAGCGAGGCGTACCCCGAGAGTGCGTGCGTGTGTGCGGGATGTTTCACCATTGTAATGGTGCCATATGCGAGCGAGGTGTACCCCGAGAGTGCGTGCGTGTGTGTGGGACGTTTCACCATTGTAATGGTGCCATACACGAGTGAGGCGTACCCCGAGAGTGCGTGCGTGTGTGTGGGACGTTTCACAATTGTAATGGTGCCATACACGAGAAAGGCATACCAGAGAGTGTGTCCGTGTGTGTGGGACGTTTCACCATTGCAATGGTGCCATACGCGAGCGAGGCATACCCCGAGAGTGCGTGTGCATGTGCGGGACGTTTCACCATTGTAATGGTGCCATACGCGAGCGAGGCGAACCCCGAGAATGCGTGCATGTGTGCGGGACGTTTCACCATTGTAATGGTGCCATGCGCGAGCAAGGCGTATCCCGAGAGTGCGTGCGTGTATGCGGAATGTTTCACCATTGTAATGGTGCCATACGCAAGCAAGGCATGCCCCGAGAGCGCGTGCGCGTGTGCAGGACGTTTCACCATTGTAATGGTGCCATACACGAGCGAGGCGTACCCCGAGAGTGCGTGCGAATCTGCGTATCGTTTCACCATTGTAATGGTGCCATACGCGAGCGAGGCGTACCCCGAGAGTGCGTGCGTGTATGCGGAATGTTTCACCATTGTAATGGTGCCATACGCGAGCGAGGCATGCCCCGAGAGCGCGTGCGTGTGTGCGGGACGTTTCACCATTGTAATGGTGCCATACACGAGCGAGGCGTACCCCGATAGTGCGTGCAAATGTGCGCATCGTTTCACCATTGTAATGGTGCCATACGCGAGCGCGGCGTACCCCGAAAGTGCGTGCGTGTGTGTGCATTGTTTCACTATTTAATTGTGGCATTCGCGACGAAAAACGCACTGTACTTGTGGGGGGATCCCAGAAAATACATAGGGAACACCTAGGGGACTAATAGAATGCCTAGAATGTAGGCTAGTTGTCAAGGAAACTTAGATTTGAGTGTGTGCTACAGGTGTCCTGCAAAATTCAGTTGGGCAAAACTATACAATATTGCAAAATTTGTTGTTGAGCTAAAGCTCAATTTGTAAACCATGCAAATGTGTGTCAGGGCCTTATGTGGAGTGGGATTGGGTGAAACATAGGATGTTAAGTAATCTGGCCTATCACACTGTACTCATGATACTGAAAGCCCCTCAGCAGCACTGATTTAAGGCTGCATGTGTCTGGGAGAGTGCACTTGCCTGCACAACATTGGAGTGTACCACACTTCTGCTGTCTCTGCATTCTCTGGACTCTGATTTTGCTGGCCATGGAGAGGGCACCTGCATTCAGTGAACAGGAGAACCAGGCCCTTCTGGATGCCCTCCTACCAAACTACAGCAAACTTTATGGCCCACATGTCCAAAATCCTGACAATGCCTAAGCTACTGTGCCTGCAATTGTGAATATAAAAATAATTGCTGCATTGTTGACACATCCTCAACCACATGGGAAATGTGAACACAGTAGTGTGCACACCAAGACAAAACAGCGTTGCACCACCAATGAATACATGTTGCACAAATCTATCAGGAACAAACATCTCTGTGAGCAAACAACATAGCCTGTAAAGCCCCCAATGACAGCATTGTCCAGCATCACAGGGTAAGTGCATAGTGATGAATTCACATCAGAATTTACATACACAGCTCACCACTGTCAAGGCTAAACAGGCAGGCCCATCACACCTCTCCTGCACAACACCCCCATCACTCCGTCAATGTCAGTGATACAGCTCAAGAAGTGTAAACTCAGAATCAGGTTATCAATAACTGAGCAGGAATTTAAATAAACCCAAGGTCACCTCGTGTGGCTGGCCACCCATATAAGTCACAAACCACCAGCAACATCTTCTTGTGAATAGGCACACAGGCACTGCCCAGTGTGAATATGCACAAGCCAAATTTTGCATACATGGTCAGTGTGCACATGTAGCAGACACATGAGTAATATAAAGTATGCCAGGGACAAATGACACTGAGGCAGACCCATGCTGAACTCCATGTTGAGACTCATGATCAGTGCCAAAAATCATGAAGGCCAAACACAGTGCACAGGTCGTGGAACAGTGGTACCAACACGTGTCACAGAACTCCCTCCAACATGATGATGTGCTAAGCAATGTGCATACTCATACCTTGCACCCTAGGAGTACATGTGCGAAGTGAAAATACACAAAGCAGGGGACACATGTTGATGAGGGGAAGGGATGTAAAAGAGGATCAGCCGAATATGGGGTTCGAAACTACAATGCATAAATTGCCTGTCTGACCAGACCCCCCAAATGTGGGAGTGTTACCAGGCTTCAGAGCACCGCAGGTAGCATGTGACACACAAGACAACAAACAGACATGTACCTACCCCCTCCTTGCTGCTGTCCCTCCTGCAGCTGCCTGTGGAGGTCAGGAAAAACCACTTCCAGGACCGGGAGCATGTGGGGGGTGAGGTGACGGCCGCCACCGTCCCGGCGTGGAGCTTCAAGCTTGAGCTGGACCCAGGCGATACCCTGGGTCCAGCACCGGATGTCCTGCCACCTCTTCCTGATGTTCATCAGCTTTCGCCGAGGGCCCCCACAGACCTGACAGCCCTGGCAATGTCCAACCAGATCTCCCCCTTCTCATAGGCAGTAGCCTGTCAGGAAGACAAAGTGAAACAACACCACTACACCTGCTCCATGTTCTAAAGACACACACTTGCACCACATTGACAATGATAACAGGGCATAGGATGCTGACAGGACTTGCATCATTGTCCATGTGAATGTAGCCTGTGAGCAAACACGAATGCTCTAAATGCCTTTGAAAGGCAACAGATGCCATAAGGGGTGCAAATCACTCACTGAGCATGGCACACACTGAACAAGACATGCAACTGCAGGGTGGTGGACAGCACGTGACATGCTGTTACATTTCCCACTACACCTAAGAACCCTCAACAGACCACACATACACACCCTGGCACAGATAATTTGCTTGTCAGTGTCAACAGTGTATACAACCCTCACTTTGCACATGTCACACTTGAAAAGTGACACAGGCGTCATGCTAACTGTCCAAGTCATGCACACAACACTGCATACTTGTCACATCAGATGGCTACAGCTGTGGCATACGCCATGCAGCTGTGTTGCAAGACATCACATACACACCTTGCCAGGTGACAAAGAACATTCACACTTTTCAATGTCCATGAGTTCAAACCATGCATTTGTCCAACATCCACACAGGTCACCAAAAACAATTAACAACAGTGAGTACATTCATCTGTCACTCTGGGAGGAACACTGTTACACCTCAGTAAACCATGGCAATAAAACATGCAAGGTGTGGCACAGCAGAATGTGTGATTCACATTGCATTGAATGTCACAGTTAGCACAATGCAGGTAAGCAGTTAACACTATTTAACTACATCATTCTCTGCATGGGAGATAACACAATGTACACACCCGACACTCATTGCCAAACCACATTGCATGTCTGTTCCACAAATACACAAATCTCCCAGCAGTGCCCAGACTTAGGAGGGGGTGTAGATAGGACTCCCAGCAGTGCTCAGTCATAGGGGTGTGCATTTCCACCATCCTCCAACAACTACATGCCTGTATGTGTACATCCCTAACCTGTTACACTCATGATAGTTGCATATCAACACATCACTCACAGCAGTGACCTACTCCACGGAGGGTGGTATCCTGTCACACACTGCGTGACACACCACATGTGGGTGTTTTGTCAGATCCCACATGCATATCCACCCATGGAGGTTGCAGGCACCCACACACCCTTCCATCATGACTCAATTGTGTCTAGTCATGTAACAGCCCACCAAACAAATAAAGCACAAATGGACTAATTATCATGTACATCCCGGCCATTATGTGAATGTCCAGGTGGTGAAACATGTACTCTCTCATGGAAGGAACAGGGTTGAAAACCCTTAGATACAAAGCACCTAAATGTGAGTCGTGTGCACAAATTCCCGGCATTACAATTAGAAACATAAGGTCTAGACTGTTAACATTTTCATGCATAGTGTGAAAAAAGTATGATTGTTTCCCTGAAGGCATTACTACATACTACAAACCCAAGCACAGTGGGTAGCATGGATGGCACAGACCAATGATCAGAACTCATTTGTGAGCAGGCATGGCCAATGCTGAAGGGAATGTGCAAATATATAGGAAATCTACACAAAAGTCACCACAACAATTGTGCAACTGTCTGTAGTGAAGATCTCATGTGTCACTGAGGAAGGGACACTCTTTGGGACTGTGTCTGTATGTCAACTGAACACACACAAACAAGAGTAATTGCTGCAACATTGTGATGGCACATAGATACCATGGTCCAACTCATCACCATCATGAAATAGACATCTTTCACAATCCCTACACATTACCATGACAACACCTCCTAGACACCCAGCACCTAAAGCAAGTACCTGAAATGCAAATTTATTGAAAGAAAAATAAAATGCTTTATTCAGCTCCAAAGGAAAAAGATGATGGAAATTAGTCCCGGATATAACAAGGCCAATGGCCAGTCCACAAAATAAATCTTGTTTGGGGACATAGCGGAGTATCACAACCCCAAACCTGCCTGCACACGGATGATTCAAAGGGTTTGTGACCCATAGGGGGCATCATCAGGGACAGGGTCCGGCACCACAGGGACAGTAGAGGGAAGGGTAGGTGTTGTGGGTGCAGGGGGGAGGTATCCTCCTCAGTGGCGAGTGCAGCGCCAAAGGTGGTAACATATGAACTGCTGCACAGAGCTACCAGGTCCGACAGACTACCACCTGCACCCGTGGACGAAATGGGAGTGGAGGTGGAGGGCTCTGCGTCTTGCGAAATATGTGTGTGGCTGCGTGCGTGATGTCTGTCCCCTCTCCCTGTGGGTGTGCCTACATCCCCCTGAGATTGGGTGCCTGGAGCTCTGCGCTTTGACTTCCGTGTGGGTATGCTGGGTGTCTCTGTTGGGGTGTGTGATCTGGTGCATCTGCGTGTATGGTGGACAGGTATGGGAGAGTGGGGATGTGGAGAGGGGGTGGGACTCTGCAGGAGGGCAAGTGCTGCCATCAGTGAAGAGTCTATGGACGACAAACTCTGACGTTGATTAGGCATATCAGATGACATGCCCTCCATGAATGACAACAACTGTGTCAAGATTTGTGTTTGTCAGCATGGATATCTGACCAACGTGAATCTGCCGGAGTAGGTCCACAGAGTCGGCACTGAGGGCAGCAGGGGAGACAGGGGCAGGGGCTGCGGTGCCGGGGACGAAGGAGACACGGGGGCAGCACGGACCAAAGGGACCCTAGCAACTGGGAGGGTGGAGATGGGTGTGGAGGAGGAGGGGACAGACATAGTGGTGGCAGATGCTGTTGCTGCGTATTCCCCCTCCTCATGGGAGTCTGAAGATGAGCCGTCCGCATGATAGGAAGTGTCTTGCTCAATAGGTCGACCGTCTGAGTCCCCTCACCCTCTGTGCCACTGCCTCCCTCTGACTCCTCAAAGCAGGAGGCACTGCGGCTGGGTCCCTCCACCTGGTCTGTGCTTGTGTCTCCTCCCGTTTCAGTTGATGATGCGGTCAGCAAGGAGAAAGGAAATACATTTATCAGTCACCTGTACACATCAGACACATGAGCACAAAATCATTTGGACACATTTCAATTCATGGCATGCATCATGAGTAACATGACACATAACTCAGCACATATTTAAGAAGAGTACTGCGCAGTTGTAATAGACACAATGCTCCTTGGATACAAAGATACAAGTAACAGACCAGGCCACAACTTGAATGAGAGTCACAATGATGAGCCACTCTATGTCAACAGATCAGGTTGTTATCCATCACTGTTCTGTTGCCCACTCTGCCACCCCAGTACAGACATGGTCATGTTCAAATCAGTCTGACCCTGTGAAACATGTGAACAGTCCTGCCCGAACTGCCAAGTAATGCCATCCCACACCCCTATGACTGAGCACTGCTGGGAGTCCTATCTACACCCCCTTCTAAGTCTGGGCACTGCTGGGAGATCTATCTACACACTCCTCCTATGTATGGGCACTGCTAGGAGTCCTATCCAGCCACCCCTCCTATGTTTTGGCACTGCTGAGAGTCCTGTGCACACCCCCTCCTATGTCTGGGAACTGCTGGGAGTCCTATCTACACCCCCATCCTATGTCTGGGCACTGATGGGAGTCCTATCCAGCTACCCATCCAATGTTTGGGTACTGCTGGGAGTCCGATCCAGCCACCCCTCCTTTGTCTGGGCACTGCTGGGAGTCCTATCTACACCCCCCACCTATGTCTAGGCACTGCTGGGAGTCCTATCCAGCCTTCCCTCCTATGTCTGGGCACTGCTGGGCATCCTATCTACACCCCCTCATATGTCTGGTTACTGCTGGGAGTCCTATCTACAATCCCCTCCCTCCTATGTTTGGGCACTGCTGGGAGTCCTATCTACACCCCCATCCTGTGCCTGGGCACTGCTAGGAGTCCTATCCAGCTACCCCTCCTATGTCTGGGCACTGCTGGGCGTCCTATCCAGCTACCCCTCCTATGTCTGGGCACTGCTGGGAGTCCTGTGCACACCCTCCTCCTATGTCTGGGAACTGCTGGGAGTCCTATCCACAACCCCATCCTATGTCTGGGCACTGCTGGGAGTCCTATCCAGCCACCCTTCCTGTTGGACAGGCCACCGTCGCTACCTTCAACCATCTTGATCGAGACCTGCTGGCTCCGCCGCGGCCCGATCATCTAGAACGCCGAGCTCGAGGATTGAGAGCTATTTCATCTATTCAAGTGGTAACAAGACTGTCCCGCTACCCTCTTCCCAATCCAGAGACTAGAACCGAGGGGACCCCTGAGTCCAGACCTCCTTGTACTATTTTACCGTGCTTGAAGAATTGCTTATAAAGTATCGTTAAACCTTATCCTTGTGTGGTGTCCGTCTGTGGGGGGGAAGTTACTTGTCTGTACGATCGCTGGAGACGGCTCTTCCCGGAGACCTCTCCCCTTATCCTCGGCCGACCCTCCCGGTCCGTCTAACATTGGTGGCAGCGGTGGGATCCGAATCACCGCATAATCGTACAGAGAGTAGCTCACCCCACGACGAAATCACGATGACAACCAAAGAAAGCGGATCCACCGAGAAATTTCAGATGGAGAAATTGGAAGAATACAGCCATCGTGAATTAAAACAATTCTGCATCGAACTAGGTATCGCTACCACCGGTCTAAGTACCAAAGACGATTTCAAGCATGCCCTGGAGTCTTGGGCAGAAACCGGGGCCGTCAGACCCCCGGACCAAAATATCGCAGCAGTAGAAAAAGACACCACGGCTCCCGAGGAGCGAAGAACGGGTCTCTCGCAGGACGAGATCCAGGAACGAGAAAGAACACGACTACATGAACTAGAAATGGCCCGGCTCAAAATGGATGGTGAACTCAAATTGGCCGAACAGAAACTGAACTTAGAACATCTGCGGCTCCGAGAAGAAAGAGAGGAAAAACAGAGACAAAGAGAACTCGAGGAAAAAAGACTGGCATATGAACATGAGCGCAAATTAGCTGAGATAGACTTACGCAAGCAGAACAAAGAATCAGGGGTGCCCGAGCAACCCCACACCCCAGGGGCAACAGATAAGAAGGTACACATCCCCAAGGATGTCGTTCGAGAATACTTCCGAGAGGACGACATCCAACAATGGTTCAAGGCCTACGAAATAGCTATGACCTCCCACCGGATCGATCGAAGCGACTGGGGAGCCGGTCTATGGGGGAGATTCCTCAATGAGGGCCGCGATGCCCTGCTACAGCTCCCGGACCACCTGATGACCTCCTATGACCACATGAAAGCTGCCCTCCTCACCCGCTATGGGCTCACACCCGAGATGTACCGTCAGAGGTTCCGAGACTGCACCCGCATCCCGGGTACAACTTGGGTGGAATATGTGAACTATTTCAGCCGAGCCTTCGAGGGTTGGATCAAAGGAAGCAATGTCACAACTTACGAACAACTCTTCAATCTCATGGTGTGGGAGCATCTATCAAATAATTGCTTCATCGAGCTCCGGCAGCACCTCCTCGACAGCAAACTGACTGATCCACGGCAGCTCGCAGCCGAGGCTGACCGGTGGGAAATCACCAGAGTGGGCCGAAATGGGTCCTATGAACAGAACCGGAACCACCACGGTCAGCACCGTCCCCGAGGAGGAGGAGGGGGCCAAGGACGAGGAAGAGACAACGCTCCGGCCGCCCCCGCTACCAGCACCACCCCCCCGGCCAACCGGGGCAGCACCCCGGCACGACCGGGATATAGAGCCAATGTCACGTGTCACCGATGCCAGCGAGTCGGCCACTACGCAAACGACCCAAATTGCCCACAGAACCAGAGCCCGAGACCCCGCCAAGTGGCTGCTGCTGCCCTGGGGGAAGAACAGATCTCCGAGGAACAAGAAGAATATGAGCAAGAACACCAAGAATGGGAGCCAGCCGCCATGGCTCTAGCATGCTTAGGGGGGAAGGACATGGTCCCGCGGGTCCCCCTACCCGCTAACACCCGGAAGTACAGTCAATGGGTGAGCATCAATGGACGCCGGGCCGAAGCCCTACGTGACACCGGGGCCAGTGTAACAGCCGTCCGCTGTCACCTGGTGACCCCAGAACAGATCCTACCAAACATTCTTTGCCCTGTCCGTTCAGCCGATAACTCGGAGAGTCTGTGTCGGATGGCCTGCGTCCCCTTCGAATGGGGAGGAGTCTCTGGCATGTTGAAGGTGACGGTCCGAGATGACGCTCCCGTAGACTGCCTCCTGGGGAATGACCTTGAAAGCTCTCCGTGGGCAGCCGTAGAACGAAGAGAACACCTGGGGATGTTGGGCATCCCGGACTGGGCGTGCGTCACCACCCGATCCATGGCCGCCCGTGCCAATCCCCGACCCGAAGAACCTGAATGGCCGGCACCTCCTCCCCCGGTCGCTCCCGTAGAAGACACCGACCGTGCCGTCCCCCCAGAACAAGCTCCCGAGGGACTCGCTCAACCTCCGGACCTTTCCGGCCTGGATCAGTGGCATCACGAGGGGGGGCCCACCCAGGAGCAGTTTCGTCAAGAACAGAAGATCTGTCCCTCCCTTGAGGGACTCCGCCAACAAGCCCTCGCTCAGAGCGCAGGGGATACTTCCGGAACACATTGGGTCTACTGGGACAATGATCTGCTATACAGTGAACAAAGAATCGCAGAGTTAGGGGCCAGTCGAGTGCTAGTAGTGCCCCTCCGTTTTAGAGACTTCTTGCTAAACCTGGCCCACGATGTCCCCCTGGCTGGCCACCTGGGTCAGGATAAAACCTACAGCCGCCTGGTGACCCACTTCTTCTGGCCTAAAATGAGGAACGATGTACTCCAGCACTGCCGATCTTGCCCCACGTGCCAAGCCAGTGGAAAGAGCGGCCGCAAACTGAAAGCCCCCCTGCAACCATTTCCAGTGGTCACCACCCCGTTCGAGAGGGTGGGGATAGACATTGTGGGGCCCCTCGACCCCCGTACAGCACAAGGACATCGGTTCATCCTGGTACTGGTGGACCACGCCACCCGCTACCCTGAGGCTGTTCCCCTGCGAACTGTGACGGCCCCGGTAGTCGGCCGGGCTCTGATGGGGATCTTCTTTCGTGTGGGATTCCCCCGGGAAGTCGTCAGTGACCGGGGCACAAACTTTATTTCAAAATACATGAGGTCACTCTGGCAACAGTGTGGGGTCACCTACCGATTCACGACCCCCTATCACCCTCAAGGAAACGGACTCGTTGAGCGGTTCAACCGCACGCTCAAAGGGATGATTGGGGGGTTGGAAGAGCCCCTCCGTCGCCAGTGGGATGTGCTACTACCGTGCCTTCTCTTTGCCTACCGAGAAGTCCCCCAGAAATCCCTCGGCTTCAGCCCGTTTGAACTGTTGTATGGACACCCGGTGCGAGGGCCGCTCAGCCTAGTCAAAGAAGGCTGGGAAATGCCCCCTCTAAAGAACCCTCCAGATGTCTTCAAATACCTCCTAACCCTCCGCAACCAGACCCGACGATTCCGGGAGATGGCAAAAGCAAACTTGGAGGCCAGTCAAGAGGACATGAAAAGGTGGTACGACCAAAATGCCTCCTCCATCGAATTTGAACCCGGCCAACAAGTATGGGTAATGTCCCCCACCGAACCATGCGCCCTGCAAGATAAATGGACGGGGCCCTTCAAGGTAATCGAGCGCAAGGGCCCTGTCACCTATCTCATCGATATGGAATCTTCACGGAACCCCCTCCGGGTTCTCCACGCTAATAGACTGAAACCCCATTTCGTGCGTTCAGAACTCAGCCTCCTGATGGCCACAGACAATGGGGCCGAGGAAGACTCCGAACCCCTCCCTGACCTCCTACGGACTCGGGAGAAAGACGGCTCCGTGGACGGGGTCCGACTCTCGGAGGCTCTCACCCTGGAACAACGCCAAGAATGTCGAAACCTTCTGCTGCAGTTCGCCAGCCTGTTCTCCCTCACCCCAGGGGTCACCTCCTGGTGTGTACACGACGTGGACACGGGGGACAGTCCCCCTATCCGCCACCGGGCCTACCGCGTACCAGATCGGGTACGGGCCTGCATCCAAGAAGAGGTGGCCAAAATGCTCACGCTCGGGGTCATTGAGCCCTCAGACAGCCCCTGGGCCAGCCCAGTAGTACTGGTCCCCAAAGCGGCTGCCCCCGGCACCAAACCGGAACTCCGGTTCTGCGTCGACTACCGGGGCTTGAATGCGGTCACCAGAACAGACGCACATCCCATCCCCCGGGCGGATGAACTAATCGACCGCATGGGAGCTGCCCGCTACCTCAGCATCTTCGACCTGACGGCGGGCTACTGGCAGATCGGCCTCACATCCCGGGCCCAAGAACGATCTGCATTTTCCACTCCTGATGGCCATTATCAGTTCAAGGTCATGCCCTTCGGCATGAAGAATGCCCCAGCCACGTTTCAGCGGCTAGTTAATCAGGTCCTGGCAGGACGTGAAGGATTCAGTGCCGCCTACTTAGACGACATCGCTGTATACAGCCACCACTGGTCCGACCACCTCCACCACCTCCGAGAGGTGCTACAGGCCCTTCAGCGAGCTGGCCTCACGATCAAGGCCAGCAAATGCCAAATTGGTCAGGGGTCCGTGACCTACCTCGGACACCAGGTGGGAAGCGGTCTGGTGGCCCCTCTACAGCTCAAGATCGCCGCCATCCAGTTTTGGCAGCCCCCCATCACCCAGACCGAGGTACGCGCCTTTTTGGGACTCACAGGCTATTACCGACGGTTCGTGAAAGACTATGGTAGCATAGTGGGGCCCCTCACGGAACTCACATCCAAAAACCAACCAAAGAAGGTCAACTGGACCCCAGATTGTCAAGCAGCCTTCGAGCAACTGAAGGCCGCCCTGTGCTCCGCCCCTGTGCTCCAGGCCCCCGACTACAGCCGGGAATTCATCGTCCAGACGGATGCCTCCGACCATGGCATTGGGGCGGTCCTGTCTCAATTGAACCCCGAAGGCCTTGACCAGCCAGTGGCCTTCATCAGCAGGCGACTCCTGGCCCGAGAACAACGCTGGAGCACCATCGAGAGGGAGGCCTTCGCCGTGGTATGGGCCCTCAAAAAGCTCCGGCCCTATCTCTTCGGCACACACTTTCGGGTACAGACCGATCATCGACCCCTGCAGTGGCTGATGCAGATGCGGGGGGAAAACCCGAAACTACTACGTTGGTCCATCTCCCTACAGGGGATGGACTTCACTGTGGAACATCGACCTGGGCAAGACCACGCCAACGCGGATGGCCTGTCACGCTTTTTCCGCCTCGACGAGGAGAGTCCCCAAGAGGATGGGTGACTCTCCCCGCCTTCAGCTGGGGGGGACGCATGTTGGACAGGCCACATGAAGGGCCCGCTCCCCCTCTGCACGACCAGGCCCGAGCCCGGCCCCTCAAGTGTTACACGCCACCACTCCACGTTTTCCGTCCCCACTGGGACCCCTGCCTCTGAACATCTCGACCTCATGGGCCCGATCCCCTACCGGCCCTCACGCCCGACCTGGGCGCCATCTTGGACACGGCACCACGAGGCCGCATGGCCTCCGATCGACCCTAACCCTGGGCCTGGCCAGGCCCCCGACATCCCGGCACCACCATCCACCCAGGAGGTGAGCGGACTACTTGGCAGGTCAATGGGAGAAAGAGGTGTCGATGGCTCTCCCCCGCCAGGTGCCGATCGCCCCCAGCCTCCCCGGGCGCTGGCTCCACCCCCCTGCTGGGTGTCTGGACTCCCTCATCCCGGACCTCCCGACCTCCAAGTGCGAGGGTCCGGACATCAAAGGGCACCAGACCTATAACTGGGGCAGCTCCAGAGCAGGAAGGCAGTTGTATCCTGGAGTCGAGAGACGCAGAGAAGAACTCATCCTTGACGGACTACTGGCGCTGCCGTAGCCCTGCCTTGCGAACTATCACCCTGCCTGCTGGCGTTGCCGCAACCTTCGTAACCTTCATCGTCGTCGGGACCTGCTGGCGTGGCCGCGGACCGTTTGTAACTACCATCTTCATCGGGACCTGCTGGCTCCGCCGCGGACCGTCGCTACCTTCAACCATCTTGATCGAGACCTGCTGGCTCCGCCGCGGCCCGATCATCTAGAACGCCGAGCTCGAGGATTGAGAGCTATTTCATCTATTCAAGTGGTAACAAGACTGTCCCGCTACCCTCTTCCCAATCCAGAGACTAGAACCGAGGGGACCCCTGAGTCCAGACCTCCTTGTACTATTTTACCGTGCTTGAAGAATTGCTTATAAAGTATCGTTAAACCTTATCCTTGTGTGGTGTCCGTCTGTGGGGGGGAAGTTACTTGTCTGTACGATCGCTGGAGACGGCTCTTCCCGGAGACCTCTCCCCTTATCCTCGGCCGACCCTCCCGGTCCGTCTAACACTTCCTATGTCTGGGCACTGCTGGGAGTCCTATCTACACCCCCTCCTATACCTGGGCACTGCTGGGAGTCCTATCCAGCTACCCCTCCTATGTCTGGGCACTGCTGGGAGTCCTGTGCAAGCCCCCCTCCTATGTCTGTGCACTGCTGGGAGTCCTATCCAGCCACCCCTCCTATGTCTGGGCTCTGCTGGGAGTCCTATCCAGTCACCCCTCCTATGTCTGGGCACTGCTGGGAGTCCCATCTACACCCCCTCCTATGTCTGGGCACTGCTGGGAGTCCTATATACACCCCCTCCTATGTTTGGGCACTGCTGGGAGTCCTATCTACACCCCCTCCTATGTCTGGGCACTGCTGGGAGTCCTATCCAGCCACCCCTCCTATGTCTGGGCACTGCTGGGAGTCCTATCTACACCCCCCTCCTATGTCTGGGCACTGCTGGGAGTCCTATCCAGCCACCCCTCCTATGTCTGGGCACTGCTGGGAGTCCTGTGCACACCCCCTCCTATGTCTGGGCATTGCTGGGAGTCCTATCTACACCCCCTCCCTATGTCCGGGCACTGCTGGGAGTCCTATCCAGCCACCCCTCCTATGTCTGGGCACTGCTGGGAGTACTGCGCACACATCCTTCCTATGTCTGGGCACTGCTGGGAGTCCTGTGCAGACCCCCTCCTAATTCTGGGCACTGCTGGGAGTCATATCTACAACCCCCGCCTATGTCTGGGCACTGCTGGGAGTCATATCCAGCCACCCCTCCTATGTCTAGGCACTGCTGGGAGTCCTATCTAAACCCCACTCCTCTGTCCGGGCACTGCTGGGAGTCCTATCCAGCCACCCCTCCTATGTCTGGGCACTGCTGGGCGTCCTGTGCACACCCCGCCTATGTCTGGGCACTGCTGGAAGTCCTATCTACACCACCCTCTTAAGTTTGGGCACTGCTGGGAGTCCTATCCAGCCACCCCTCCTATGTTTGGGCACTGCTGGGAGTCCTGTGCACACCCCCCTCCTATGTATGGTCACTGCTGGGATTCCTAACTACACCCCCCTCCTATGTCTGGGCACTGCTGGGAGTCCTATCCAGCCACCCCTCCTATGTCTGGGCACTGCTGGGAGTCCAATCTACAACCTCTCCTATGTCTGGGCACTGCTGGGAGTCCTATCCAGCCACCCCTCCTATGTCTGGCACTGCTGGGAGTCCTAGCTACACCCCCCTCCTATGTCTGGGCACTGCTGGGAGTCCTATCTACATCCCGTCCTATGTTTGGGCACTGCTGGGATTCCGAACTACACCCCCCTCCTATGTCTGGGCACTGCTGGGAGTCCTATACAGCCACCCCTCCTATGTCTGGGCACTGCTGGGAGTCCAATCTACAACCCCTCCTATGTCTGGGCACTGCTGGGAGTCCTATCCAGCCACCCATCCCATGTCTGGGCACTGCTGGGAGTCCTATCCAGCCACCCCTCCTATGTCTGGGCCTTGCCGGGAGTCATATCTACACCCCCCTCCTATGTCCGGGCACTCCTGGGAGTCCTGTGCACACCCACTCCTATGTCTGGGCACTGCTGGGAGTCCTATCTACACCCCCTCCTATGTCTGGGCTCTGCTGGGAGTCCTATCCAGCCACCCCTCCTATGTCTGTGCACTGCTGGGAGTCCTATCTACACCCCCCTCCAATGTCTGGGCACCGCTGGGAGTCATATCCACACATCCCTCAGATGTGAGCAATGTACCCCAACATTAATGGCGTGTGTGCGGTTCGTATCAATATTGCAATGGTGACATACGCGAGCGTGTAACGCACCGTACCCCAACTTTAATGGCGTGTGTGTGACTCGTATCACTATTGCAATTGTGACATACGTGAGTGTGTGACGCACCGTCCCCTAACATTAATGGCGTGTGTGCTGGGCCGGAAACTGATGCCTGTTTACGTATGGACGGCACGTACAGCGTAACCCGGATATGTATTGTATGTATTTTTGGATCGTATGGTGTTTGGTACGAATCGTATGTTGAAATTCTTTGGGTTATGATCGTACTTCATCGAACATACAGGGAGGGTGTAGGTGTACGAATCGTATGGGAAAAACGGACCGTACTGCGATTCGTAGGTGATTTTACTGGATCGGACTTGGCCCATAGATGTATGGGGTAAACAAACTTGTTCATTATTACAAATTTCGAGTATAACTAGTTCAGATTTAATGACAAAAATAGCTGAAAAGTCATTAATCTACCTATTGAATATGCACTTTTCAGATGAGATATGAAAAGAAAGTTCCTCTCTGCAACGGCCATATGCCCATTTATTTATATAGTTTGAGATATGTTTTCTGATGAACAAGTGTGTACCACCTTTAATTACCAAATAATACCATTTGCATATAAGTAAAAAAATAAATGGCTTCTAATATATATGTGTGCTTTTCCACCGTTTCGGTTAGGTAAGGTTATGAAATGACTCAATAGTCACCAAGGAGACAATGATGTAGTCCAGATCTTTTGTTTGACAACCAAAATGCATTCTGGTAGTTGTAGTCTTGATTCCCATGATAGGGCCAAACACAAGAAGAGGAAGTAAAGCCTTTGAAAAAGAAGCAATGAAATGAGAATGAGAATAAAACCACAATCAGTGGTAAGCAATGCTCAGGCAAAACCTAAAAATTGGTATTCCTTTTGCTCTGAGATAAAATAGCCAGTTTCACATCCAGGGAGGAACATTTGAGTGATTTGGGGGAATGCATAGTTAAAGAACCTTGATTGGTCCAATAAGCAATGGTCGACCTCGTAGCTGGGGAACCATGTTCAAGTCTCGGCAGTGGCGTTCAACATCCTGTGAATCTGGGCCAATCACGTAATCTTCCTGTGCCTAACAAAAGAAATTAGGGGCTGATTTACAAGCTTGTTGCTTGTGTTACATTTTCCCATATTAAAAGTGACGCACCAGCGGCACAAGGGCTAGTAAATAAGCCCTTGAATGTGTCCGTCTGTAACGCTAATGGTGCTCAACTAAGGCGCTCTGATACCTTCGGGTCTTGTTCGCGCTATATAAAACTCCCCCCCAAAAAAACAAATACATTTGTAGGAGTTCTTGTTTCGGCTGGGTCAGTGGCATTACTGACGATTTAAAATTTGAATTGTTGACAAGAGGGAGCATTTCCCACCACTGAGGAAGGCCTGTTCATTTTGGCAAGAACAGTAATTAAAATGTTTCAATCTCTAGAACTTTCTATATTTATCAAGAGATCTACAAGTCCTCATTTTTCTTGCATTCCGGTTCTTACAGCTTTGTTTTTTCAAAACTTCTGGAGTGCAGAGAAAAAAAACGGAGCAAGATGGCAATTTCACGCCCAACAAAATTCCTCAATCACACAGATTTCCGTTGGGCACTCTGGGCAATCTTTTTTTGTGTTTCCTTTATATAAGTGGTATATTGTGCTTTTGTGTGCCCTGTAGTGCCAATAAACCATTTGGTGCTTTAGCACTCCACAAACGGTGCAGTGAGGCTACCCATGCATGGATACATAGAGACCACACTTGCAAATATTCCATTTATTTTTACTTTTTAGAGCTTGTTCGTCAAGTTTCAGCTCCATAATAAGGAACCAATGCTATCCAATAAGTTAGCAATGAGATACTGAAGGGCAAGCAAGCAGCAACAGGATATTATAAGAATCCAGAGAGTTATACCAAGAGCATGTGCATATCCTTTTGAGACCTTGGTCTAGCTCATAGAGGATCCCAAAGTATATGACACTTAGGGACTTATTATAACTACAGTGGTCCACAGGACCGTCATACCTGCGGTGGCGGTCTGACCACTGCAACACTAGTGGTCCACCCGCTGTATTATGAGTGTGGCGGTCCGATCGTCACAAGACCGCCGGCTCTGCTGGGATCAAGGAATCCCGCTGCGACAGCAGTCTGGAAATGGCCTCAATATACTGCCTGTGCCAAGGCCGGCACTTTGAGCATATTACGACTTTCATTTCCACCATCCTTTTCATGGCGGTGAGCCCGCCATGAAAAGGATGGCGGACATGGGAATAAGGCGGCCGCTTCTGGCCTAGGGTGCATGGAAGGGGGCACATGTTGTGCCCCCCTGGAATTGCACACCTGTTCCTGCATGGTATGGCATGCAGAACATGGTGCATGCCATACCGTGCAGAATCATGCTGCAGGCACTGTCACAGTGGCAGTCTGCTGCTAAGGCTCTCCTATGAGCCTAACAGACCATCGCCGTGGGTCCATCACAGCACTGCCTGCCCACCATCGATTACACTTGAAAACTCATGCTGGCGTGCGCACTATGGGCTTGGCAGTCTTCCTGTTGGCACAGCGGTGGCGGGCCGACAGGAGGACCACCAAACTCGTAATAAGGCCCATAGCCTTGTGAGGTATCCATTTCTGAAGACCAATGATTAGCATGGATGCACAGATGGCAAGTCACTGCTCAAACCTTGGTTTTTGATTTTGATCTGAAGTGCAGGGCTATGGATTGGGAATGTTTCATGGGTCATTTGCTACTCTGTGACTAGTGTACATCAACAAAAAGAAGAAGTTGGGTGCATGTCCTCATGTACAAGCAGAACTTCTGCTTCACAAGTGGTGTAATCCCAGATTCAACACAGAGGAGGGGAAGGAATGCATTAAGTCATTTTTTATAAACAGGTTTGCAAAATATGGGGGTACATGGATGCATTCAATTTGTAAGTCACTTATTATTGATTTTATCATGTTTAAATTGAATGCACACTTTTACTGACATTAGAATCAAGCTTATTTCGCCATCATGCTAACATACCACTTTTTCAGGCCACAACTTGGCTGACATGAATTTACTTATTAACTTATTTCAAGCCTTACATTCTTTCTTATTTTGACAGTATTTTTTATTTTTTGATGCTTGCAAGTCCAATAGAGTCTCTAAAAAGATTTATTGAGAGGTTGTGGCTTTGGGTAGTCACTCAAGATGTAATGTAATGTTTTGAATGGCAATGAATGTATTTGTGATATGTCCTTACCTCCTCGTCGGTCTTCCTCTCACAGTCCTCAGATAGGAGTTAGGAATAGTAAATCTATACTTCCCTATAATCACTCACCTTTCGATATTTTGTCCATCGATATTCTGTCCTCAATATTCTTGCACCACAATATTGTTGGAGCCAATATTCTAAAGTACAATCTCCCAGGTGAAATGGGGGTATCACTTTATGATAGGCCACCTTAGTTTGTCATAAAAGCTTATCTAGGAAGTAGAATGTGAAGAATGGCCTAACGCGTATGGCCTGAAGCTCACTATCACAGTGCATTCTTGGTGCTGCAGGAGGAGCCTCTCGTGCTAGCAGCCTGCCACCAGTTGTCAGTAGGCCGCAGGAAGCTGGGTGACATCATGTGTATTCATTTTAGAGAACAGTCACCATAACCAGAAACCGCCACCTTCGGCGCTTGCTCACTGCGCCCATCGGAGCAGGATCTCATTATTCGTACACTGGACCGCAGAAAACACCCAAGAGAATGTCGAGCCGAGGCTAGAATGGCCTCCATCTTTGATTAGAGTCCCGCATACAGGTAAGTGTGCTGCCAGGTTGGGTACTAGCTAATGATTCTGTGCCGTTGCCCCACATATACAGCATGCTACTACTTTGGATTAACACCTCAAGGTCAAGGCTAGAGAGAGCAAGATAGAGTAATTGTAAGACTTGTGATGAAGTGACAGGGTTCTTCTGAAAGGCGTCTGAGGGGCGCGTCAGGGAGAAGCAAAGGATTCAGTCAAGAATATGACATATCAGACACTGGGTGCGAATTAACTTTAATGATAAAAGTAAACTCGAACACCAAGCGTGTTCAGCGTAGGACCAGAGGGCCGGATCCAAACCATTTTTTCAGGATATCCACTGACCGTGTACATTAATGACATTTAGATTCACTGTATGTAAACTTATCTTATCTGCCTATGCTGTATATCTGCCATGCATCGAGTGCTCCGGGGACTATGGTGAACAACCGTTTTGTAGCCTCACACTACTGACTTGTAGTGACAAATAAAATGGCTACATTTTTTCAATAGTGTAAAAAGTGGGTGAACTGCTTTCAGAGGCATTACACTTTGTAGACGCAATCCATGCAGAAGATCAAAGTACTGTTGAAACTACACAATAGCTATGCTTTTGTTTGTAGAGCGATTGGAAACCTTTTCAATGTTATGGTAAAAAGAAAAGAAAAACACGCCTATGGTAATGTGGAGTAGAAAAGTTCCATTCTATCCGATCAGTCCCCAGTCCTCACATGCAAGAAAACTCTTTTTACAGAAGAACAAGTAAAGCTGTTCACATTTTAAATAAGGAAAGTCACTTACTTGTTCCTCAAGTATCAAGCAAAAACCTTACATTCAAGCGCTGACACACATCCCACTAGTTGGCTAAACCCCTGGAGAAGCAGATCAGCGCTGGGATGCTCTTCGGAGTTACTACCCGCTTTACAAAACCATAAAATAAAATAAATAAATAAACAACCGCGGCCACGCGGCCGTGAAAGTGAAACAGTACTGGGCTAACAAGTGGGAGGGGTGGGGGGAGTGTGAGAGAACACACAGCGATTCCCTTGCGGGAGCGAGCAACCATATGTTGCCAAAGCTCGCTCCCGCAAGGGAATCGCCAAACCTGCACGCATTATCATTGAAAGCAATGCAATGCATGCACGTTTTTGGCTGAAAAGCTGAAGCGATTTCTATAGGTCTTTTTCCTAAGCAGCTCATGCGCGCTGCGTAGGCGAGACCTAAAAAGTAGACCAGAGGGTAAAATTCCACACTGCTTGCAGATGTTAGCCTGAAAATCCCCCTATCTGTGTTATTCTTGAACTGTGTTATATTTAGTTAGCATTATATGGATGTCAGTAGCCACTACCATGTTTGTATGCAACCCACTGAGTTATCCTCGCAGCATGGAAGCTTTAGTTAGCTCGTGTGACTCCATTTTGTATTTTGCAATCCATATTAGACTGTGACTCAACTAGATTCTATTATAGGTATTGCTTGCTTCAGCAGAAAGCTACTGGGGTGCATTTCCTCCTAAGGTTGGGCCTCGCTGTACTAATAGATATGTTGTTTATACTTCTGGAAACCCTTCCCATGAGACAAGCCTGCTCCCACTGACACAGCTGCAGACACAAACAGAATGACCTTGCCAGGGAAAGATAGTGTGTACCCGGCCTCAGACTCTTAACTCATCCTTGTGTGCCCCTCTTCATCTCTGGCTGCCTTCTGTGGAAAGGTACTGGGTGGGTGGGTCTTGTGCTCCTGCTGAAATGTATATTTGCTATTCCAATGCCTGGACAGTCCCTCTCTGGTCATCTTAGAGTGCAGGCCATGACGGACTCCTAAGCAGAGTATTGGTAATAAACGATTGTTTGTATTCTCTACTGTCTGACCAACTCTTCAGTTGGGAGGGCATAGTAGGTGGCTGTGTATATATATATATATATATATATATATATATATATATATATAATCAACAATTTGCTTGAGAGCAAGAAGACGCACTCAGGAATACTGCAGCATAACGAGTTTATTGCCCAGTTAACACGCTACGCGTTTCGACAATGAATCTTGTCTTGATCACACGTGATTCACCCCTGTGAGCCAAACCATAATATACACAACACCATGAGGGTCATAAACATAGAAGATGTATCACCACCACTGTTAATTACACAGTACTAAGGAGCCGCCATCTTAGGCTAGCTACATATAATGACTGAAAGCCTGCAGTTACATCGGGTATTGGACAACAGAGAATTATTTTAACATCTCCTATTGCAGATAGCATATGACTTTAACCCCTCCCCCTCTGTCTTTGCTTCCATCTGGCCACCATGTTTGGGCTCGCCCCCAGCCCCCAAGGACCAAATAAAAAGCTTGGGAGTCTGGCTTGACACTGCCCTGAATTTCTCAGTTCAAGCCACAAAGACTGCAGCCACCTGTTTTGGACTGATGAGGATGCTGCGGAAGGTGCTCCCTCTACTTCCATTTCAGGCAAGGAGGATCCTAGTCCAGGCTCTCATACTATCTCGCCTGGACTACGGGAATGTCCTCTATATGGGAGCCCCTTCCTTTGTTATCCAGAAGCTCCAAGTCACCCAAAACAGTGCAGCTCGCCTGCTCTACAACCTTCCCCGCTGGCAGTCAGCAAGGAATGCCCTAAGGGAGCTCCATTGGCTTCCCATAGCGGCCAGAGTGCAATTCAAGGCTATGTGCACTCTTCACAAAGCCTTTCATCATCTGGGCCCTGCAATCCTACAGCCTTTTGCCACTCCCTATGTTCCGTCACGTTCTCTTCGTTCCGGGACCCTCCAGCTGGCCTCCTCTACCAGAGTTAGGAGAGCCCACTGGGGAGGCCGCTCCTTTTCACACACCGCGGCTAAGCTCTGGAACACCCTTCCTCTAACCTTGAGAGGGACCACTAATCATCTTTCCTTCAGGAAAGCCCTGAAAACTCACTTGTTTGCCAACTCCTGCTGATCTACCCGAGCCCACGCTAATTTAGTCTTCTGTCATAAGCGCTACGAGGCCTCCGGGTAGATAGCGCTATACAAGTGACCTTTCAATTCAATTCAACTTTATATTTACATTTGGTATATATTTTTATGCATTTTATCTGTGTCTATTTGTGTTTGCTATCGGACTAGTGCCAACATTTACACCCAGCCGAGGCATAGTGAAAGTCATCGATTGAAAAGTACAAACAGTGTCCAGTGCCCGTTTCTATCATGCAGGTTATAGAGATTATTGGAGATTATTACATTCTAGGTAATACTCTGAGCGGGATTTATAGACAAAGCAAGCTAATTTTTTAGACGAGTTCAAGGTGTTAAAGACAAGACGGAAAAAAGAACCGACACCACCTACCACCTTCCAGAAGAAACCAAACCGGGGGCGTCCGAGGGGCAGAGGAAGAGGAAGGGGAGATCGTTCAGAAGAAGACTCAAGCTCCAGCAGAGGAGAAGAAAAGAAACAAAAACCAGTGGGAACCAAAAGAGGTGGTTACAGAAAAAGAAAATAACCATGGATGCACAAACGGTAAACAAAACAATCATTAATCTCTCTTCTAGAACTCTGTCTCAGTCTGAGAAACAAACTTTATGCTTGGGTCTTACTTTCTGTCCCACTGAACTTTTCAATTACTCTGACACTAGGGTAGACCTTTTTAAGTTTACCAGGAAATTGAAGTTAAAAAAATGGCATTTCCTGAGACAAAACCAAGACGCAAATTGCACGAATGATGGGGTGGTTTTGGATGATAACGGGCAAGATGAATATTCTAATGATATGTTAAACCTGGCCATATGGGAAAGTCAAGAGGATAGCATCAATCTGACCATGGAAGAAAATAGAACTGACAGATCAGCTTGTTCTTCATTTAAGCCAAAATCTATTTTTTGCCCGATCATGCCCCATGATGCAATTGACACTTTTCAAGAAGTAGTAACTAAGGAACTTACCAAAATGAAACATACCCCGGGAGGGCGGGGGAAAAGTGAATTCAACCTCACAAAAACCCAGAGAGAATTTATCCTCTCATTGGCAGAAGACACCAACGTCATACTTAGACCTGCCGACAAAGGAGGGAATATTGTACTGTGGGGCAGCGACGTGTATGTCACTGAAGCACTTCGCCAGTTGACCAGCAGTAACTTTTACACCAAATGTACCATGGGGAACTATATTGAAAGTATATTGGAAACATGGGAATTGCTTAATGAATGGTGAAACAAGGGTTAATCACGTGGCAAGAATTCTGTTTTCTTAAGAAAGACTACCCTAAGTTACCCATTTTCAATCTCCTTCCCAAGGTGCATAAGGATGCCAGGGTCCCACCTGACAGGCCCATTATTTCTTCCATAGGCAGCGTTAACGAAAACCTCTCGCAGTACATCAATCATTTCTTGAGAGAATATGTAAGTGGTTTATCAGCTTACATCAGGGACACCACTGATTTCCTTAAGAGAATAGATACTATAAAATGGGTGGAGGGCTCTCTTCTCATCACGCTGGATGTCAGTGCCCTGTATACGATCATTGATCATATCCAGGGCATGGAAGCCAGCTATCATTTTCTTAAACAGAGGGAGGTGTGCTACTCTGATCACACCCAAATGCTCATCGAAATGATGAAGATCAGTTTGAGAAACAATATCTTCATGTTCGATGGTGAGGTTTATAGACAGATACATGGCGCTGCCATGGTTTTGGCATTCGCGCCTAGCTTTGCGAATCTGTTCCTAGGGAAATGGGAAGAAGAAATCAGATGTGACAGGAACCTCACGGAATACTTTGACAAAGTATCCACCTGGGTCAGATATATTGACGACTTGTTCGTCATATGGCAAGGCACACGGGAGGAAGCAATTCTGTTCATTGAGAAACTTAACATCAATACCTTTAACATACATCTCACATACAACATCAATGAGAAATGCGTGGAATTTTTGGATACGGCCATAGAAGTGATTGATAATAATCTCACCTCGAAAATCCACAGGAAGGATACGGCAGGGAATACCCTACTTCATGCCCTCAGTGCTCATACGGATTCAATCAAATGGAGTATCCCGTTTGGAGAGTTACTGAGGGCAAAAAGGAATTGCAGCAGTGATGAGACTTTTGTCACCGAACAAGAAATCATGTTGCAAAGATTTAGAACAAGAGGGTATCCAGAGGGGGTTCTTACCAAGGCAGTCCACAAAGTGTCACTTATAAATCGTAGTGATACTTTGAACCCCACAAGTACTAAGGACAGGGATGCTAAGACAAGTACTCATGTCATAACGACATTTAATCAACAATCTGACAAGATTCGCAAAATCCTGGCTAGCAACTGGAACATTCTCAAGGCAGACAATATAGTGGGCCCAGACCTCGGAGATAGACCTCTTATCACATATAGACGAGGAAGGAACCTCAGGGACATGCTTATCAAGGGTGACATAACTGTTAACAAACGCCATATACAAGGTCTAAAGGGATTTTACCCCTGTGGGCATTGTAGAGCCTGTACTAACAGCACTATAGTCAAACATATAGATATACCAGGCAGGCAAGAGCCAAAAATGATCAAACAGTTTCTGACATGTACTACCACGTTTGTCATCTATGTATTAGTGTGCCCGTGCAAAAAGAAATACGTAGGAAGCACCACATGTATGGCCAAGAAGAGGGTACAAGAACACCTCAGGGCCATTACACACGTGGATAGCCATTATCCCATTGCTAGACATTTCCAGGAATACCACAACTCTGACAACTCCCTTCTCAGATATTTTGTAATTGAACAGATCAATATTGGGAGAAGAGGGGGGAACCGTGAACTAGCGTTGAGGAAGAAGGAATCACGCTGGATCATGGAACTCGAGACCAAGTATCCTGGAGGACAAAACTGGGATGAAGAACTCGCAACTCACCTTCATTAAGGTTAGATTTATGAGGTTCAGAGGATGTAGGCCACGGGGGCTCATTAAAAATGTGACAAATTTCTGAAAATTTCTGATTATGTAAAACAGACCAGATATGTAACCTTAAATTCTGTGTGTTTGAAAAAAGTTAAAATGTTCAACTGATTTTCTATATATTTTAACTGTATGTTTTTATGTGTTTTTGTAGGAGGAAGGAAGATCCTTATTCACTCCTGTCACGTCCATATCACGGTCCCAGGACCTCCTCGAATTCTGGATGAAAGACACTTTTGCACCTGAATGAAAGTAGAATTTTCACTATATTATTTCTTTGCACCGTTCCCTGTAGCACTTAAGTATCACACGTCTACCTATGGGTTCCATGCATGGAGGGTTGCCGCTTGGTACCGGCTACTTTCCTTGATGCGGGTAGAAATCGGGCACTAGACCGAATGCAATTCTATAAATCCAGCTCAGAACATTACCTAGAATGTAATAATCTCCAATAATCTCTATAACCTGCATGATAGAAACGGGCACTGGACACTGTTTGTACTTTTCAATCGGTGACTTTCACTATGCCTCGGCTGGGTGTAAATGTTGGCACTAGTCCGATAGCAAACACAAATAGACACAGATAAAATGCATAAAAATATATACCAAATGTAAATATAAAGTCATATGCAATCTGCAATAGGAGATGTTAAAATAATTCTCTGTTGTCCAATACCCGATGTAACTGCAGGCTTTCAGTCATTATATGTAGCTAGCCTAAGATGGCGGCTCCTTTGTACTGTGTAATTAACAGTAGTGGTGACACATCATCTATGTTTATGACCCTCATGGTGTTGTGTATATTATGGTTTGGCTCACAGGGGTGAATCACGTGTGATCAAGACAAGATTCATTGTCGAAACGCGTAGCATGTTAACTGGGCAATAAACTCGTTATGCTGCAGTATTCTCGAGTGCGTCTTCTTGCTCTCAAGCAAATTGTTGATTATAATTAATTTCGGTCGGCGCGGTCCGCCGAACCTAAGACGCCACCTGACTGGGGAGTTGGGATCCCGGAAGGACCTCGCTGCTTTGTGGAAAAAATATAAACCGCGGGCCCAAGAGAGCCCCGTCCTTCACGGAATTTGCCGAATTCGGCAGCTCCGCATTCCACGAGTAATGCAGCCTTACTGATAAACTCTGCACTTCTCAACAAGCTGATTTATTTTTCCGTTGGGTCACTTGTCATGTCATAACTCATTTTGAATGCGTGACGTGACGTGATGGGCACTCGAGAGCACCCACAAGATTTGCTAGCCACCCACGAGCACCCGTTAACGCCGCTTTGGGCCACACCATTGACTTTCCAGAACTTCTTTTGTAACGCGGGCAAACGCGATCAAGCATGAGCGATAGTGGCTGCAACCTGTAGTTCACCAGGAGGCCACTTTGAAGAGTAGTTGATGTTTTAGCAATCCCAGTGTGGGGCACTTACTTGTGACAACAAGAGGGGCTCTTGGCCCCCAAAGACCCTCAGCAGCCAAGGGGACTTCATCCTTCAACCAGCAGTGCGCCAGGAGGCCCCGTCGCAGAGTGGTTGAGAAAGGGACAGGGCCTCCGATGACGCATGTCTAAGAGTGTGTTTTGAACTTCTGTTGAGAACCAAGTTTACACATGTCAACATAATGCCACAGAAGAACTCATACATCTGGAAACGCAGTTGGCTGGATCCAACTCCGTCCTGATTATATGTCCGGAAGCATGTTACTCATCATAGACCACCTCTACAAACTGGCCGCTGAGATACTCAAGGAAGTTGAGGAGCACCATTGCTGTCATATGCCAAAGGGCTTGGGAGAAGCACCACAATCAACAAGCTTCATTAAAGGAACACAGCGCCAAACTGCCTGAGCAAAAGCCTTCTTGCCCATTCCCTTCAGCTTTTCAACTGTCTGGGAAGGTGGGTAGCCAAGGCTCTTGGGTCCAAAATTGTTGCAGACAACGCTTGCACCACTAAGGTTTCTGGGGAAGGATGAAGAAACAATAACGTTTGATCTCCAGGAGCTAGTCTGTAACTTGCTAAAATTCAGTTCACAGTTGGGCCCAAGGTGAGCATTGACAACACTCTTTGACAGTTTTCACAAGAGTCTCACTAAAGGAGAGGAGACATTCTACAGTAGAGGTGGTCCGCTGTAGCACATGGGTCAGGATATTAGGCCTGTGTTCGAATGAGGGGAGAAAAGCTCAAGCCACCTTCTTAAGTGCATCATGGAAGGATGCCATTAATCATTGTGCTAGGCCAGGGCCTAAAGCAATAAGGGGCTTTGCCTTCCACCACTTTATGTCCTTCAAATTTATTTGGAGGCAGAGGTCACACAATGACAAGTCTCACCTCAAACCAAGACCTTTAAAGACAAACACCATGTGGATCTGTAATGGGCATCTGTCAATCACGCCTGCAGCAGGGTTCTGAAGCCTGACTTCTTGGTAGGGGCATGTCTGTAGCATTCCATCAAAAAAACTTTTGAGAGCAAAAATCTCTTGACCTCAGAGTGAAACTCTGGACCCACGTTGAAAGAAATGGAAAAAAAAGTTTCAAACGTTGTGGCACCGAGGTTAGTGCTGTATGGCTCCAGGTACATCATCATACATCCACTTCTGGCATTGAGACTGGCCCAATGCCCACCCTACAGTGCCCAAAAGCCATGTCTGAAGTGTCCGGATCCAGGGTGATGCCGTAGATATTTAAAGGTGAGGAATCTGCAGGAAGAAGTATCCATTTAGCATTACAAGCAATTTCTCTTTTGTATCTCAGACTAAATCTGGGACGTACCCTGGTTATAAGGCCCTCAGTGTAATTTCATTCATATTCTCCACTGAGAAATTCAGATTCTCTAATTAGGACAGGAAGTGTCTGAAAACAAACAACAATCATACACCTCAGAACAATGAACCAATGGGAATGCCCATATATACACCGATCCATGCCCATAATGCTCCACACAAATCAATAGTGGGCTAAAAACTATCCATTCTTAAACTATATACAAGTCTATTCTAAACTCCTAGGCCACTATCAAATATGACTGACTACTACAGGGCCGATTACGAGGCGGCCGTTAAAGGCTCTGACCCTCGGTCAAGGGTGTACTTTATTTTATTTCAGTGCGCGCTTGGTCCTTAATCTGCTGAAAGGAACATCTATCTCAAAAGCTCTGACTACTCTTCACTGGCTGCCAGTGGAGAAGAGCATTACCTATAAAGCCTCATGATACTGCCATAGAATGATGATGAATGTACATGTATTTATATATAGAGCAAATCACTGACCGAGGTCGGTATCTAAGTGCTTGCTTAGGGAACCCGTCCTGGTATTCCCCTGTGAGATAACCCCGGCAGGGTATCCACAAGGTGAAAGCCAGGCATCCCGCCGCGAGGGGCCGTTGTGGAGATTAAGCAAGCTATTGCCCAGAGTCACAGAGTGTGAACCGGTGAGTCGAGAAGGCACCGGAGCAAGAATTATCGAGTCCGTGGAATTTTTTAGCCCAAGACCTGACGAGGCGGGGAATTGAACCCTGGTCCAGGGCCAATCTCAGCTTCTGGGTCTGCCGCCTCTAACCCCTGAGCCACACTTCTCCATGAAAAAAGGTCTGAGCTACTTACGATCCATGATAACACCCTACATACCTTCACATAATCTAAGATTCACAGGGGCTCGCTCACCTTGTAACGGTGCAAAGAGTGCGGAGGGCCAGGATGGGAGCCCAGACCTTTAGCTATCTACCAGACAAAACGTGGAATGCCTTGCAGCCTAATTTGAGATCATAACCTACGGAAAGGACTTTCTGTAAGGGACTTAAAACCTGGCTTTTTTGTACTCAGACAGGGTCTTTTTAGCCTGCCTCACTCTATTGTCTTGCTCACTTTCGTTTCAGGTTTATCTCCCTCTTTCCCTCTCCCATCTCTCTCTTCTTTTTATGGGGTTAGAATTCTAGTGCAGGGACACACAGGTGGGTGAAACCAGGCGCGTTATAAATGGTAAATAAATACATAAATAAAAGTAATGGTCAACTAATTATGAAATTGCTTTTTAAAATGTCACTGAACAAGACTGAGCAAAGTTACTTTATGGTAAGATGGTTTTGGGAATTGTTCATGCACAGGCCTAGCTCCAATGAGCAGCTGAGAGCTTTCCAGAGAACAAAGGGGCATATCAGCAAGGGCCGGCGATAATTATCGCTCAGCGTTCTTAGCGCAAGGATAATTATCGCCGGCTAATGCTGGATTGTATCTCTGAGATAGCGTGCTATCAGCAACGCCTATCTCAAAAGCGATACAATTCCAACCGCAAGCTGCCAAACGTGCGATTATCGCTGGAAATCTAGTGATAATCGCACAACGTTTGGCGATAGCTTGATGATAGGGCAGGGCACACTTAGCCATTATATCCACCTTCCATTGGATATAATGGCTAAGTGAGACTGAAAGCAGGCGTAAGGAACGTAGCGATAACCACGGTTAGCGTTACTTTTCTTATCGCTATGCTGTTTAGCGTGCAGCTTGTTAATTAGAGAAATGTCGGTTAGCGACATTTCTCACGTTATTTAGGTTTGAAACGCCTACTTTGCATCCCATTAGAGATGCAAAGGGAGGCGTAGGGAAAAAGGGTGCTAACATGCGATTATGCATGTTAGCACGCTCTTGTTAGTAGGGCAATAGCTTTATCTCCGCTTTTTTGGCTTTTAAAGGAGATAAAGCCCTTGTTAATATGCCCCGTATTTTGTAGCTGGAGTATCTTGAACATGAAGCACCGTACCATAGAAAGATATTGTGTGTTGGGTATCTGGTTGAGACTGGATTACAGGTAGCAGACTGCGATGGGAAAGCGAGCAGGAGTTGAGAACACTTAAATGAAACATAACTAGAAAACAAACAGTAGAGTACTGGTTTTTGCATATTTACAACATTGCCCAAGAAAATAAAATGATTTGCCCAGAATCACATACCTTACCAAGAAGCACAGCCAGAGATAATTTTCCCATTGCTAGTAATTGCTACATGTGAACTGGTCAAGTGTTCATACTAATCTTTCTGTTACTTGTTGTGAGCTGTTCTTAACCCTGAGAAGGACAGGGTATGTCATCCCTTTTTTCAGCGATTCTAGGCCAATTCCTCTGCAACCAAGTTTGTTGTAAGATGCATGGGAGTTTGCACTTTTGACCACTGCACTTATTACTTATTTTGCATGCATATTGCTAATATTTTTACAAACGCCCTTTTCATTTCCTTGTATGAATTTTCCACGCAGAATGTTTAGGTAAATACTACTATTTAGGAGACCTTTTTTCTTGTGAATAAGCAATCTCTTTGGTGGTAATTAAATACCACCTTTCCACATACCAATTTAACTAACTTGGTTGGCTATCTATAGGATCTACTGTAATCATTCCTATGTACTGGTGATGGCTCTGCACGTATTGTTTTTGGGTTGAAACCTCATCAACATTAAAGGGTGTAAAGACTGTTTACAAAAAATGATGTCCAGACAGGTCGGAAAAGTGTTCCGCGGGGTAATGGATTTGCACCCCTGCCCTCAAAACCCCAACTGTACTGATGTCTAGGTCCTTAATGCTGAGTTTGTTATAATTGGAAATGTAGATCATTTTTGTATGCCATGACATGGGACTGTCTCAAGGATTTCGGTCTTGTTGGGCCGGGAGGGACGCCCAAAGAGCTATCTTCATATTACGAGTGAACAGATCCTCTTTAACGTTGGTCATTGGAGTGAGACCTACAGGCACACTCATTCAAAGTTCTGCTGCTGTGTGCTTAACTCACCCATTGGCCTACATTGGTTTGGTTTGGAGTGCTGCACAGTGCAAGGGTCATGCTTCTGCGCTGGGTGCATTTATGCCTGGGAGGGTACTAGGCATGGATAATACAATACTGTGCAGTGCATGCATGTTGAATGTATATGCTGTGTGTATGTGTGCATGTGAGTGTACAATACATGAAGCATGTAGAGCTGTACAGTTCTTGTATGTTAAATGGATGTGCTAGGTGTATGTGTGCCTTTGAGTGGTATAGTACATGAAGGGTGTTGTGCTGTGCAGTGTGCATAGTAAATGCTGGGGGTGTGTGTCTGTGATTAATGCAACAAATGGAGAATATAATTCTATGCATGCATGGTAAATGTATGTGTGCCTATGAAGGGTATAGCACCTGAAGGAAACAGTGCAGGGCAGTGCATGTATATTAAATGCATATGCTGAGTATATGTGGTACAATACATGGTAGACTATAGTTTCCATTTTGGGGCACCCATGCCTGCATGGGGAAACATGAGGAGAGGAGGAAGAGGAATTCTTCAGTCAGATTTGAGTATTGCTGCATTCCTGTAAGCTGGGTGGCAAACACTGGAGAAGAGAGAGCCACGCCTCCCTCGTACACTTCAAATAGTGCTTTTTGATTCCGAGAGAGGTCACAAGAAAGGGTGCTGGGCACATCTCAGGAAGGAGATGTGGCGGACAGGAAAATTATAAAGAGTAGTGCTGGGACCCTGAGCTAACCTTTTGAATCACATATCACTGGGACTGACATTCAGATTTATTCCCTAGTCTCACATGGCCTGTGTTGTGGGGCTATTAGCTTTGGAGCTGCCCTTGGTGTGATAGACTGCTTCCAAGTGGAAGAAAGAGCAAGTGAGTGGGCAGACCCTTAATATAAGCTTCAAAGATTCAGACTCTAAATCATATTTGGTGCCTGGAAATGGTCTATAATGGTCTATATTAAGGGAAGCATGAGACCCCAAAGATTGTCAACTGTCAAGCAGCCAGGCGGGCTGTGTTAGGAGAAGCTCAACAAGACTTCTGCCTGTGACCATGACTGGGGGCAAAGGCCTGCTAGTCTCCCTGCTGGATGAGGGGATGACAACCAGGGAATCCAAGACCACCTGCCCAGGAGCTTTAACAACTATTAGAATATTGGAATGTGGAGCACTCCATTGAATACAATGGAGTGCTCCGTGCTTCTAGGGGCCAGTAAAGGCCCGCAAAGCAACATTCCAATGTTGTTTTCACAAAGGCCTCTCGGAGCCCTAGGTGATTTAAACCCCCTTGAATGCAGAGGCCTTTGTTTTATTTGTTAGAACGTTCTGCCCTCTAGTGGCAGAATGTCTTTATAGCCTTATATCCCTTCGTATCTGGGATATACCGGCTATTGAAGTCCCACTCCCTTGTTAAAGTTCCTCACCTTCGGCTCGGGCCTTTAACGCAGGAGCGGGCCTTTAATGGCCGGTATAGCCCGCTGTGGCGGGCTATAAGGCTATAATGTTTCTGGTTTAATAATTGTCCCAGGCTCAGTTTAGTCATTTGACGTATTAGTTTATTTGGCCATCCGCGCACCTCTAGCTCTGTTTATTAATCATATTGCCGGACTGTTTCACTCACCTGCACTGTATGATCACTTTTTATCACAGACCACCATTTACTGTAGATCCTAGGAATATAAATAACCCTTGGATATGTTTCTATTACGTATGAGTGTACATAAACTTCAATTTAGCATATTCTAGGTCTACCAAAAGTGTTTTGCATGATATCAGGACATTTCACCACAGGACAAACCCACACACCCTTTCAGCGCCAATGTTTGTCGCTTTTTTAATGAAGGGCACTCAACATTACCCCGCTCTCTACCCACGGTCATTTTGCCACCTTCAGCTGCAGCGCTACAGTGCAGGCGGCAAAATGACCGCTGGCATTAAAAACATGGCGTGAAATCCGCCTACCGTTTTGTACATATGTTGGTTATTTGACTATACTCAAGACAATCTCTGAATTTATCATGGCTTATTTTATATCTAATAATACCTAGATGGACTTTTCTTGTCTTCAAGTGTCTTTCTTCTACAGTCTTAGTTAGAACTAAAAATGTGCGCATCTCACGTTACATGTAATAAAATGGTGTCTGCTGTTTTGTACCACATAGCTGATGGGTGTCTTATCATTCAATAAATGAGAGAGGCCTCAGTGACAGCCTGTTAGTATACTCATGGCACTAATGTCTTCCATTGTCACAAACCTATTTCTGATTCTAGTTGATTCTGATTTCAACTTCATAAAAATTCCAGTATGGTGACAGTCACATCACGGACAGCGGTTCCATTGTGCTCGGACAGCTGTATGGCCATCATCAAACATCTGTGTTTCAGAGTTGGTGCAGCCAACCAATGATCCAGCAAGAAATGTTTAAAGTAAACAAGCTTTGTGATAGGCACCCCTACTGAGTCATGAGTCTGTGATGGTCATGTCCAATTTGTGTCCTTCATGGTCTCGCCTGGCAAGAAAAAGAGCTTTACGTGAAAAAACAATGTAGATCTTGACAGAATAAGTTAAAACATTGTATATAGTCGTATGTACTGCAGCAACTATTGAATACAAAAGGAGCGAGCTCTGCACTCCATGTACATCTCATCAACGTCTGAACTGGTCTGGTTTACGCTTGATAATTACTGGATGAATACTTTTGGGGGAGGATAAATGTTATTAAGTTGCTAACCTGTGTATACAAGATATACAGGCTCCAACCAGACTTATCCTCTAAACCAAATTGCTAAAATTGGTGTGGAGCTCACCTTATTTTTTTTTTTGATCTTTAGATGTGCTCAGGAGGATTCCCCATTTACAGATTTGTTGAGGCAATATCTTGCTTTTCATTTATAATACTGAATAGTACAATCACATGACAGGTAACAGGTATTGGAGCCCTCATTATATCACGAGTAACAAAGATAGAACTAGTAGAGAAGCTCGTAGTAATCTGCTGAACTGTTACCTGCTTGACTAAGCTGTGATGTCATATATAGAGCTTTGGAATGTTACGGTTTCAATCCAGGGGCTGCTGTGACAGTTCCCTGGAAGCTGTGTAGATGAACGGACATTAAACATTGTGTTCCGATACTTACTTGTTCTGTGGTGATAACTCAAATTTGGCAACGAGTTGGCCTGACCGTTCGACATCACCCATGTGCAGCAGTCTCGCCTGGTTCCAGTGTGCAGCTGCTGTCTAGTCAGCTGAGAAGTGACAGCTGACATATCCATTTTCTGTTGATGGTGAAGTGTAGTATTGTATAAATGTTATGGTAAGTTTCCCTTTAAGCATGCTGTATTCCTTTGAACTGTATGTTCCACATTCCATATGACTCGTGATGTTTCCACAAGTCAGTTTCTGGAGTCAGCTGTTGTGTATTGACGTGCCCTTTTAACTTGGAATAAATCTACTACTTTAACCAGCTGGATTCTTAATTTATTGTTACTACAACTGGCGACGATCGGGATTTCATGAAAACAACAGAAAGAACCTACGTTGGATTTGCCTTAAAAACATTTTTTTTTCTCTTTTCCTCGTCACTTTCAAAATAGAAACTTTTATTTTATCTACTTCATTGCTGATGAGCTACAATTGCCGAACATCCGTCTGCTGGGTTAATTTTGAGTAAATCGATTGATTTTTTCAATTTCTATCGATTTTCATACCTTTTATGTTCATTTGAAGTCATTCTTCGTTATTGCGCGCTCCTCCGAACTGTGTTTTACACGGAGCGCGAGCGTTTGGTTATCCACGTCATTCTCTACGTCCGCTACAACATGTAACGTTGCTAGGTGACATATCAAAACAAAGAGAACCGGCGCATGAACAATTACGTTTGAGGTCATGTACGTTATGCACGTACGTGCGTACCTCCATCTTTAATTCATTTTCACCGATGATTTTGCATTTAACGAACGTTCTTCATATTTAAGTGTTTGGGCACGCTGATACATCGTTTTTCTTCAATTTTCTCACAAGGTTATGCTGTTTTGGTTCACAGCTCATCCAGCATTGTAAGTTCATTTTTTTAAAATTATTTTTCGTTTCTTATTATATTTCATTCTCCTATATACTTCAAGTAACATGAGTAATAATAATTCTACTGGAGATTCTACTTCTACAAATACTAATTCAAACAGTTAAGTTTCTTCTTCATGCATTAACATTAATATTAGCACTCCTAAAGAATTTTTGACATCTCCTGGAGATCCAATTATTAAATGGTCTGAATGGAAGGATTATTTCCTCAATTATATCACCATGTTAGAGGATAATGTGGGAATTTTGACACCTGAGCGCAAAATGAGAATGCTTTTACATAGTTTGGGTCCTGAAGGGTTAAGAGTCTTCAACCAAATGCAGAAACCTGAAAGATCTGGTGACATAGACATTTTAACTGCAGCTCTTTCTGACCTAACAGAACATTATTCCCCTACTGTGTGTATTGGTGTCACAAGATGAGCGTTTTTTATGAGGAAGCAATTGGAAAAAGAATCCGTTGAGGAGTATATATCACAACTAAAAATACTAGCTACGCATTGCAAATTTGTGACTTTGCATGACGAACTAATTCGTGACCAAGTTGTTGTATGTTCTAGGAACAAAAGTATTCAGGATAGACTCTGGATTGAAGGTGAATCCAGTCTCAAAGATGTAATTACATTATTGAAAAAGGCTGAACTTTCAGACAGGAGCTCCAAAGCTCTGTTGGAACAATCTGAATCTTCTATTGCTTCTACCTCTGTTGTTAGCAAGGTCTCTTCCAACAAAAGCAGTAAAGACGTTTTTAAAAAGAAAGACAACAAGGGTTTTCAAACAAATAAAAATTTCAAAAAAGGATCTTTTAATCGGAAACCATTTTTTCGACAAACCTCCAACATGAACGAGTCTTCGTCTTTTGCTTGCTATCGTTGTGGAGATAAGAACCACAACGCAGGACTTGATAAATGTCCTGCTAGATCTGTGAAATGTTCTAATTGTGGTGTTTTAGGACATATGCTAAAGTATGCAACAGAAGTTCTTCTCAACGACCTAAAGTGTCTTGCATCAATGACACTGAATCTTCTGATTATGACTCTGACTTTAATAATTCTTCGTTTCATGATTCTGGAAAACTTCAATGTAATATAGTTTTGTGTGTGGATGAAAATCCTAAAAGCAAACCTTTGTGTATTGTTAAGTTTGGGGTAATTCCAGTTCAAGTTGAAGTAGATTCTGGTTCACCATTCACGATTGTTAACAGAGGTTTGGGATAAAGAATTGGTCAATGGTTTAAGTCCTAATCTTGAGTCTACTGATGTGCCACCTGACAGCTTTACCGGTAACAAAATTGAAATGTTGGGGTTTCGATCTTAAATTTTTTAATTTAAAGGTCGTACCGCTTTTTGTACACTGTATATTGCTGTTTATGGTCCTTCTGTTCTCGGTTGGAGGGATCAGAAATCGTTACATATTATTCTTGATCCCAACAGCCCTGAACAAGTTCTGGTTACGGGTGAAGGTGTGGACACAAAAAAAGTGGGTTTTAAAAGAATTTCCTGAGGTGTTTTCAGGTAAGATTGGAAAATTTAAAGGTTTTTCACACCTCATCAAATTAAAATGTAATGCAATGCCTAAAGTACACAAGGTTCGTAATATTCCTTTGATAGTGAAGGATGAAGTCAGAAAAGAATTGTTGAAATTACAAGACAATGGCATTATTCAACCTATCGAATCTGCTGAGTGGATTTCTCCATTGGTTGTCGCGAGATGTGCCAATGGGAAAATTCGCTTGTGCGTTGATCTCCGCTATTTGAACAAAAATATAGTTGTTGATCAGTATCCTTTACCCAGGATTGATGAAATGTTATCATTAACCCGTGGTGCTAAATATTTTTCTACACTAGATTTGTCCTCAGCGTACCACCAAATGTCCTTGCATCATTCTTGCAGAGATTTGACAGCATTTTGCACTCCTTTTGGTTGTTTTCGCTTTCGTAGAATGCTGTTCGGTTTGGCTTCTGCCGCCGCGGTATTTCAAAGACTCATGACACAACTTTTTGGGGATCTGCATGGTGTTATATTTTTCCAAGACAATATATTCATCACGGGTAAAAATTCTTTTCAACATGATTCTAGATTGAGGAATGTTTTATGTATTCTCAATGAAAGGTGCCTTACTGCTGAAATTTCAAAGTGCAATTTTTCTGAAAACAAAGTAGTGTACTTAGGTCATGAAATAGGAGATCAGGGCATTAGACCAAAAACTAAACTAATAAGGGCCATTTTAGATGCTCCTTCTCCCAAGTCCAAGGATGATTTGAGGTCATTTTTGGGCTTGGCTGAATTTTACTCTAAGTTTGTTTCTAATTTTTCTGAAAAAACTTATCACATGAGGAGTTTGCTTAAGAACAAAGTTCCTTTTGTATGGTCTCAAGAATGTCAACAAACCTTTGACATGATCAAAAAAGCTGTGTGTTGTGCTCCTAATCTTCAAGGTTTTGATCCAGTTGCCACTACATATATTACTACAGATGCCAGTTCCAAGGGATTAGGTGCTGTTTTGAGTCAAGATTCTGAGTACAATCAGGAAGTAGTAATTGTGTTTGCTTCCAGATCTTTGACGCCCACGGAAGAAAAGTACTCCGTGATTGAGAGGGAGACCTTAGCTGTTGTTTGGGGGCTCGAACATTTTAGGAAATTTGTTTGGGGTAAATTTTTCTACGTTAGATCTGATCACAAGCCACTTACAAAGTTACTAACTACTGAGGGTCTTTTGAGAGCTACTGCTAGAATTGCTAGACTATCGATGCGTTTGCAAGATTTCCTGTTTGAAGTTAGATATGTTCCAGGGGCGAAAAATGTAATTGCAGATTTCTTGAGTAGATTTTCTTTACCTATTGTTGAAGCTGATAGGAATTCTTGGAATGATTTTTCTGTAGCTAGTGTTGTTTCGCATGACAAAGTTTTTGATTCTATTTCTTCTGAGCAATGGCTTGCAGCTGATTCTAGTGATAGTATTTTGAGTATGGTCAAATCCAAAGTTGTAAATGGTTGGAACGATTTTTCAAAAAAGAATTTAGATGATGCCCTTAGAGGTTGCTGGGAGTTCAGGGACAAACTCTCTGTTTTAGATAATTTTCTTATCAGAGGTGATAAAATTATTCCTCCAGAATCTTTAAGGGATAGAATTATACAATTGTCTCACGAGGGTCATCCTGGAATTTCAAGAACTAAGTCTAGAGTAAGGGACCAGTATTGGTGGCCTGGAATGGATTGTAAAATTGGGAAACTTGTGAGAAAGTGTGTCAGTTGTGAAATTTCGGATAAATCTAAGAAGACTTTTAATCCACCTTTGGGTGAAGTGACTTCCTCAAATCTTCCTTGGGAGGATTTGGCTATGGATATTAAGGGTCCTATCAACTGGTTTGATCAAACGATGCAATTTATTATTGTGTTGGTGGATTTGTTTTCTAGATGGTTTGAGTTAAAGGTAGTTAACAAAACCAATGCTGCAAACATAATTGAGTTTTTAGAAAATGTTTTTGTTCAGGATGGTTGTCCTTCTTCTATTCTCACTGACAATGGTGCACAATTTAAGTCCAAAGAAATGCAATGTTTTTTTTTGTCCAAGGGGATTAGGCATAAGTTATCTCCATTATATCATCCTTCTTGTAATGGAGTTGTGGAGAGACTTAACAGCATTATTAAGAGCACTTTACAATTATGCATCAAGTCTAGACTTGAGTGGAGCAGTGAATTGTTAAAAATGTTATGGGCCTATCGTGTGATGCCTCATCCATCTTTGGGTATGAGTCCATTTTCACTTATGAGATGCAGGAAACCGTTATCCAAAACCAATCCTAGTTGGATGAAGAAGAATGATATGTATTTTTATGATATTAATGAGGTTAAATCCAACCTTGCCTTGTCACAGACTAAAAACAGGATTTATCATGATGGAAAACATGGTTCTAAACCAGTCTAATTGCAAGTTGGACAATGGGTTTCTATCAAAAATCCTAGGTTGGTTTGTAAGGGTCAAAGCAAGTTTAGTTCTCCTAAAGAAATTGTTAAGATTCATCAGAATTCAGTTACTTTGGATAATGGGGAAAAATGGCATCTCAGTCGTTTAGCATTATCTCAAACATTTGTTGCTAGTAATCCTGGTGATTCAGCCACTGTAGAAAAGTCTTTTGGACACTTTTGGTGTTTTGATGACCATGAACATGATAAAAAAAATGTAGATGACTGTGAGACCCATTTTGATGAAGTTTTACCATCTACTTTGTCATGAACAACTTTTGTCGCGGTTGAGGTCTTTTGGTATCAGGGGTACAGCACATGCATGGCTTACATCATTCCTGCAGGGCAGGACACAAAGAGTACAGTTGGGGGACTTACTCTCCACCTCTGCTCCCATCACTTGCGGGGTTCCACAGGGCTCTGCCCTGTCACCCCTACTCTTTAATATTTACCTGCAGCCATTAATTGCACTCTTGAATAAGATGGACTGCCTAGTATACAACTACGCCGATGACACCCAGATAATCATCCGGCTGGATGATGGCCCAGGAGCGTCTACCAGGCTGCAGGACATACTTAAAGCCACGGTTAATTGGATGTCCGAGAATTCCTTAAAAATTAACCCGGACAAGACGGAAGTGTTGCCCATTTCCATCACGGGCAACCCCTGGAGCGAGAAATTCTGGCCTGTGGAGCTGGGTGTGCCACCGAAACCGGCGACAGCAGTCAAAAGTCTGGGCCTGTATGTGGATGATAAACTCTCCATGAAAAAACAAGTCACTACGGTAGTGGGTACCTGTATAGGCCTGATGCGACAACTGAGGAAGATCTCTGCATTACTCTCATTTTCCACCTTGAGACACGTGGTCTCAGCCACAATCCTGGCTAGGCTGGACTACGGAAACTCCCTGTATATAGGCCTACCCCAGCTGCTGCTGTATAAGCTACAGGGGGTTATGAATGATGCAGCCAGGCTGATTTATAAGAAACCCAGGACTGCCCACTCTTCCCCTCTGATGCAGGAGCTACATTGGCTCCCGATTCGGCAGAGGGCTGTTTTTAAAGGATTGTGTATCGTACACAAGGCGCTGTATGGTAATGCACCGAGATACTTGAAATCCCGCCTATCCCCATATACACCGAGCAGGACTTTGCGCTCGTCGGACGCCACCCTCTTGTCCCAATCCCGTTTCAAATTGGCCACGGTGGGGGGACGTGCTTTTTCCAACACACTCCCTGCTTTGTGGAACAAACTGGCCCCAGAATTAAGGAAGAAATGCAATCTGTTATCCTTTAGAAAAAAGCTAAAAACTGTATTGTTCAAGCAAGCATGGAGCAGCCTCTAGGTGCACTGTTAAGATCAAGTATATGCTAAACCCCACTACGCAATCTGGACAAACAGCGCTTAGAGACCCCGGTGGTTATAACGCGCTATACAAGTCAAATAAATAAATAAATAAATACTTCTTCAGATTGGGGTGTAATTGAGGAGAGTAATGACACTAACAAAAGTAATGAACAAATTGTTGCTAGTAGTCAGAAATCTTCGTTTGGCAGAACAGTGAAGAAACCTATAAAATTTAAAGAATTTATGGTTTACAAATAACTTTTTTTTTGTAGTTTTTTTGTTGTTTTTTTGTTTTTTTTAAAGGGGAAGATATGTAGTATTGTATAAATGTTATGGTAAGTTTCCCTTTAAGCATGCTGTATTCCTTTGAACTGTATGTTCCACATTCCATATGACTCGTGATGTTTCCACAAGTCAGTTTCTGGAGTCAGCTGTTGTGTATTGACGTGCCCTTTTAACTTGGAATAAATCTACTACTTTAACCAGCTGGATTCTTAATTTATTGTTACTACATGAAGCAGCTGTCAGGTCAGCTGAGGAGTGACGGCTGATGGATTTGTTTTCTCAAGCTATCCTCTGGCGATGATTCAAGTCTGTTTTGACATCAGTGAGACGTCGGTCCTGGTGTGGGGTGAACCATTTCTTCTGCGACTCTCCTGGAAATTCGTGCCAAACCAGCTTCTCCTGTGTATCTGAAAAGAGTCGCTGTTGTTGGTTTTTTTTGGCACCTCAAGTGCATCCCCTGAGCATCGTTGGAGGAGCAGAGGATCACACTACTAAGGTACTCTTGTCTGTTGGTGTCCTGAGTGATGCTGCGTGATTTCTGACTTTCCCCATCGGGAACCAGCTCCAAATGATGACGTGTCAAATGTTGGATGTCTGACGTGTCATATGGTGACGTGCGCCGCGCACTGGATAAGAAGGGGGGCTGGGTGGGGCGGCCGACCACCGGGAGGCTCCCCCCCCTGGGCTGTTTTTGGAGGTTATTGGACCAACAGCGTCCATTTTGTGTATTGGGCTGGTTTTTGCATAGCCCAAATGCAGCCCAACGTATAAATGCGTTGGGCTGCCTCTCCCGGCCACCATTTTGTTATTGGTGACCTGGTGGCTGGGAGTGTAGCGTAGGAAATTTTTGGCAGGAGTTTTTCTAGTTTAGTGGATTGGATAGTACGTATTTCTGCGTCATGTCGGCAGAGGATGTCCGTGTTTTGGAGGTGATTCGCCTCTTGAGTGAGGCTAGCAGGCTGGACCTTGTTTTGGGTGACTTGCCGGGACCTTTGCGCCCGTCACGCCAAGCGTCGGCCGGGGTCGCTGCGGCAGTGGCAGCGTGTACCTCGCCGAAACGCCCGAAGTTGGTTGCGGCAGGTGAGCGGGCCGCCCGCGTGGGTGGAAGACGGCCCCAATGCATCGCGGCGCATTGGCGAGGCAGGTGGTAGTGGAGGAGGTGAGTGTCGGGGCACGGGCTGGGGGGCGGGTGTTGAGCGATGGTGGTTAGGAGGGCGGGTGGGTGCAGGATCCGGCGTTCGTGCTGGTGGCAGAGCGTCGAGCCCCGTCTGCGCCGGGGGAGCTGAGGAAGCGGGGCGGGGCCCGGGGGGGAAGCGCTCAGCTTCTGCAACGGCGGCGGTAGGGTTGGGCGCGTGTTTCGAGCGGCAGGAAGGGGGGCCTGCTCTGCAGTTGGAGGCCCCGGAGTTGCCTGGTGTGTATCGAGAGGGAGTGCGGGGGGGAGCCCCCTCGCTCCGGTGTGACAGCGGAGGATTTGGAGGCAATTCGATGCATGGCCAGAGTGGCACGGGGGAGCCCCTGGGTCGCGGGCCCCCTCGGTTATGATGACTCAGCGGAGGGAGGGGTCGCTGGTGAGGAGTGGGGGTGGGGAATGGGCGAATGAGCATGGGTTATTGTTGGGTGGGGGGCTGGGTGGGGAGTTGGCTGGGGCGGAGGGGGCTTTTGGGCTGGGTGGGGTCGGCATGAGTGGGAGGGTGTCCGTTAGTCCTCTTCTTTTCTCTTCCCCTTCGTCGCCAAGGCAGCAGGTGTTCTCTATTGGGGGCAGTTCTTTGGGGGAGGGGGAGTGGGCGCAGGTGGGAGGGTGGGGGGGTGACAGTCCCTGGTCAGGTTGGAAGGGCTGGTTTTGAGGGTCGGGGAGGGGGGTGCTAGTATGCGCGCTTTGTCTGACGAGGATCTGAAATCGGCAGGGGAAGGCAGGTATGGGAGGGCCTGGATGTTTTTTACGGCTTGGGCGGAGGGGGTGCAGGAGCAAGTGGAGAAGGGGCTGGGAGGGCAGGTGGCAGTTTCGCACAGCCAGGATCTGAGTGGGGGGAACGGGGGGCATCGTGCCGCGTGGTGGTGGGGCCGGAGAGGGGAGGGTTGGCGGCGGGGGGGAGACTGGGAGTAGCGGGGGTCTTATTCTGCGCCCGGGGTGCAGGATGAGCAGGAGGGGAGTGAGGTTGAGCTGGGAGGGGCCCTTTCCCCTCCGGTTCAGGCCCAGGTGAGTAAGAATAGGTTGGGGGGGCAGGTGAAGGTGGGTGGGTCATGGGAGGGGGCCTTTTTAGGGGCACTAGGGGCAGCAGGTCAGCTAGTTTTGCACTCCAGTCCAATGTTTTTCTTTGCAGGGTAGGGGTTGTGGTGCGTCAGCGGACTCGGTAGGGCGTTGTACGGCCCAGCGGCGCTGAGGAGAAGGGAGGGTGGAGCCTTGCACGTCACGTCCCGTACCGGCGGGGGATCCCGACGCGGCAGGTGCACGAAAGTCCGGCGTGACTTCACTAGCCCCAACAACCAGCAAGGGCAGACGGTCCGCTAGCAACGTGGATGGACCTCTTCAATTCACTCAGCGTGAAGGGGAGTATCGGCGGGTACAGCCGGCTCCCCTGTTGGGAAATGGAGCCACTAGGGCTGGTTTTCGCAATGTGGGGTCGAGTACGCCCGTAATGTTAGTTTTGTGAATGAGCCTCTAGAGATGGAGGAGGTAATGGTTTTGGATTATGATGATGACAGCCCCAAGGAAGGGGAATTGAGGGATGATGAGGAGGGGGGATGCCTTCTCATATGTCTTCTAGTGTTTTACAGGCGAAGCATGTAGGGCAGCCGGCGACGTCGTTGGGCTCCAGGAGAGAGTACGGCCCCGCAGCAAGGGCTCCTCGAACGGTTGATCCAGTCGGACATGTGGCTTGGAGAGTAGCGCCGGGACGAGCGCCTTTGCTTGAGCCAGGTGAGCATGTTGTCCCACGGGCTAGACCAAAGATGGCGTCGGTGGGGACTGGAGGGGAAAGTGTTTGTGAGGAGCCAGTGGTAGGCTCCGGGCCAGACCAAAGATGGTGTGGGTGGGGACTGGAGGAGACGGTGTTGGGGAGGAGCCGGGTGGTAAGCTCAACAAGGGAAAATATGTCAAGAATCAAGCTGTGGGGACAGTGGTGAATGTGTTGCCTGAGTCGAAAGTGGAGACAGGGATGAGTATGGAACATGAAGTGTCAGGTAAAGGCCCAGTGCCAAGTAAAGAATTGAAGTTTAAGAAGTTGCCTTATATAGGCGTGACTAAGCCTCTGGGGGCTCATCTGATGCTGGCCACAAAAGAGAGGATCTGGAAAGGTGAATATGTTGAGATTTTAAAGCTCCTGCATAGGGAGGTGCGGTCTAAAGAAGGGTCTAAGGAGGAAGAGTATGAGTTGGCCAAAAGACCAAACGTGCCGCTTACGATTGAAAACTGGACGGCAACATTTTTAATATATGCTAGTGTCTATTGTGAGAAGTTTTCTGAGCGTTGTGTGGCCATCTTTAAATATATGGACATGATTCGGAAGGCTCAGATTATGGGGAGTGGGTATGCCTTGGCACAGTATGATGAGGAGTTTAGGGCCAGGATGGCTTGGGACTCTGAGGCGAAGTGGGGTGAGTTGGATTCCGATTTGTGGCAGCACACAATGGGAGCGTCTGCTGGGGGGAAACGATATTCACAGCCAGTGGTTTACCCCTAGTCTACCGGCCCTTTCCAGGGAAGTCCACCCGGGGAGGGGTGGGGTCTGCAGCTGCCACTTCAGGGGGGTCAGGAGCATGCTGGGAGTTGAATAAGGGCATGTGCACACAAGAGTATTGTAAATTTAGGCATGAATGCTCTCAGTGCGGGAGAAAGCACCCTTTGGTTAGATGTTGGGGACTCAAGCTGCAGGGAGGCCAGCAGTGGCTTCAGACAGAGGGAAATGCAGCAGGGCCGTCACAGCAGTCACAAGGGAATAGAGGAGGTAAGTGACCTCAAGGGTCTGGGCCCAAGGGCTCCTACGCCAGTTAAACTGGCGTCCCTGAGGGCTGCTTTGCGTGACTATGACGATCTCAGGGCAAAGCAGGTACTGTTGGAGGGTTTTGCAGAGGGTTTCCGTTTGGGGTATGAAGGACCTCGTCAGAGGCGATGGGCAAAAAATTTGAAGTCAGCATTTGAACATATGACAGTGGTGCAGGACAAGTTAGACTAAGAGGTGCGTGAAGACAGGATGGCGGGTCCGTTTCATGACTGGGCATTGCAAGACTTGATTGTTTCTCCAATTGGGGTGGTTCCCAAGAAGGAAGTCGGGCAGTACAGGCTCATTCAACACCTATTGTGGCCGGAGGGGCTTTCTTTCAATGATTTTATTGAGGGGGAAGCAGCCTCAGTGTCATATTCCTCAGTTGACGTTGCAATGTCACTGGTGGTGACCGCGGGCGCAACTGCAGGGATGGCGAAATGCGACATAAAATCTGCATTTCGTTTGCTTCCTGTACATCCGGACGATTGGTGTCTTTTGGGAATCCAGTTCGATGGACAATGGTACGTGGATAAGGCGTTACCGATGGGCTGTTCGATGTCTTGTGCTCTCTTTGAGTGTTTCAGTACCTTTTTGCAGTGGCATTTTACACATCAGATTGGTCTGGGGCTGATTACACATTACTTAGACGACTACTTTTTTGTGGGCTCCCCGGGCACTGCGGAATGTCAGTGGGCATTGGACACATTTCAGGAGTTGATGGAGGAGTTGGGGGTACCTTTAGCTCCAGAGAAAACCATGGGTCCATGTACAACGATGTCCTTTTTGGGCATTGAAATTGATTCTGTCAGGATGCAGGCGCGATTGCCGCCGGAGAAGAAGGAGGCCATGTTGGTTTTGCTGGAAGATACGCTTGCAAAAGTCAAGGTGACTGTGAGGGACATACAGGTTTTGCTTGGACATCTTAATTTTGCCTCCAGGGTGGTTAGAGGTGGGAGGACCTTTTGCAGAAGGCTGGGGCGGGCATTGTCAGGTCACTATTTGCCTCACCATCATGTGCGTTTATCGGCAGGTGTGAAGGAGGACATTCGGATGTGGAGCGTTTTCCTGCATTCTTTCAATGGTATTCCACTGGTCAGGGAGGAAGATTTTCAATGGGATGTTCAGATCTTCTCAGATGCGGCTGGCAGCAATGGTTTTGGTGTTTACTGGCAGGGAAGGTGGTGTGCGGAGAGCTGGCCTGATCGGTGGAAGAATGGGGGATGGAGCATGGCCTTTTTGGAGCTTTTTCCGGTTGTGGTGGATTTGACTTTGTGGGGCAAGGAACTGGCGCATAAGAGAGTGTTGTTCAGGATTGATAACATGGCGGTGGTGCAAGTCATCAACAGACAGTCGGCCAGGGATGAACAGGTTTTGAAGCTGTTGCGGGTGTTTGTTCTTGGTTGCTTGAGGCATGACATTGCTTTTAAGGCCCTGCATATTCCTGGTGTGGACAATGACATTGCGGATGCTTTGTCTCGTTCGCAGTGGGAGAGATTCCGTGGGCTGGCCAAGGAGGCGGACAGAACACCGACACCAATGCCTGAACAGCTGTGGTATGTAGTCAACGTAGGGTTGTATAACTGGTAGTAGGTTATTTGTCTGTTTCTACCCGCGAGGCGTATGCTTTGGCATGGGAAGAATTCTTAGCATCAGGTGCCTGTAGGAGGGTGGAGTTGTGGAAACGCTCTGAGGATGTGATTCAGTTTTTGCTTGGTCTGATGGATAAGGGCCTTTCAAAAGTCACAATTGCTGTGAAGCTGGCAGGCATATCTTTTATGGGTAAGCTGTTGTGGGGCTATGCCCCTTCTGCAGAAGAATTGGGAAGGAGGATGTTGGAAGGTTGGGCAGGGAACGGGGCAGGTCGGCCTTGTCTCGTAGGCCGGTATTGTGGCAGATGATTTTCTTTCAAGATCGCCTCTTCCTCTGGCCCAAGAGGATTTGTTTGGTGATGATGATGAGGAATGTTTGATTGCCGCAGTCGTTGTTTGTGGTGTGGAAGGATTCTCAGAGAAGGAGTGGTTTGATGCTATGCAATCAGATTCTGTTTTAAGGAGAGTGAAAGAACACATCGTCTTAGGCTGGCCCAAAGAGAATTATCTTGATACCGAACTTCAACCCTCTTCTAAGATTTCCATTGAGCTTACATTGGAGGGTGGTGAGTTAATTTTGCAGGGTGACAAGTTTTTACCACCAGAACCCTTGAGGTCACGCATCATCACTCAGGGCCGCGAAGGTCACTTGGGTCAAACCAGCACCAAGAGAAGAATTCCTTCTGTTTATTGCTGGTCTTCAATCGACAGGCAGATTGACGAGGTTGTTAAGGAGTGTGTCTTTTGCTGCTCGAGTGATAAGGTTATCAAGATTGCCACTCCTCCTGTGCAAGTTGTTGCACCACCTATTGAACCATGGATGAAGTTAGCAGTAGACTTTATAGGGCCTTTTAATGCTCTTCCTCATAGATACAGGTTTGCCTTGGTTGTAGCTGACTATCATAGCAAGTGGTGGGAAGTCCATTTTATGGTTGATCCCAACAGTAGGGAGGTCATTAGTTTTTTACAAATTTTGTTTGCTATGGAAGATTTTCCCAAGGAGATTGTCTCAGATAATGGGGTGCAATTTACTTCTAATGAAATATCGGAGTTTCTCTCCCAGTCTGGCATATTGCACCGCCGTGTGGCCCTTTATCATCCCCAGGCTAAGGGTTTCATTGAGCGCATGAATCGCATCCTGGTTGAGTGCGTGCAGTGGGCTTTATCGAATGGTCTTGACATCAAGGAAGCTGTCCATAGCATGTTATGGGCCTACCGCACAACTTCCATCAAAGCCACGGGTAAAAGTCCATTTGAACTGTTGCGTGGAACAATTGCTACTTTTCACATGTGTCCTGCGTGGATCAGAAAGTGGGGTTTGTGCTCAAAGGTGGGAACATTGAACAGTACCTTGGTTGGTTCCCATGATTCTGAGTTGGGTGCAGACAAAACCATGTGTCATGCTTCCAGTAATGTGATCAAATATTTGTTTGATTCAAAGATTTCTGTTGGTGATTGGGTCAAAATCAAGTCAAGTCAAGTCAAGTCATAACATTTATATAGCGCACTACATACCCGGAGGGTTTCAAGGCGCTTAGGAAGGGGAAGAGGATTATTTGTCAAATATCCACGTTTTAAGCTGCTTTCTGAACGCTAGGTGATTCTGGGTGAGGCGAAGGTAAGCGGGGAGTGAGTTCCATGTTTTGGCAGCCAGGTATGAGAAGGATCTGCCTCCCATGGTGGTCTTGTTGATGCGAGGTACAGTGGCGAAGGCTTGGCTGGAAGAGCGAAGTTGGCGGGCGGGGGTGTAGAAGGACAGTCGAGAGTTGAGGCAATCTGGTCCGATGTCGTAGAGTGATTTGTGTGCGTGGGTAAGCAGTCGGAAAGTAATCCTCTTATTGACGGGTAGCCAGTGGAGGTCTTTAAGGTGACCAGAGATGTGTTCGTTGCGTGGGATGTCTAATATGAGCCTGGCTGAGGCGTTTTGGATTCGTTGTAGTTTCTTCTGGAGTTTAGCGGTGGTACCTGCGTAGAGGGTGTTTCCGTAGTCCAGTCGGCTCGTGACTAGAGCGTGGGTGACTGTTTTCCTTGTTTCGGAGGGGATCCAGCGAAATGTTTTTCTGAGCATGCGAAGAATGTTAAAGCAGGAAGAGGATACGGCGCTGACTTGTCTGTTCATTGAGAGTGAAGAATCCAGGATGACGCCAAGGTTCCGTGCGTGGTCTGTCGGGATGGGTGCATTTCCGAGGGCTTCCGGCCACCAGGAGTCGTCCCATGCAGAGGGGGATTTACCTAAGATGAGGACTTCTGTTTTGTCTGAGTTCAGTTTCAGACGGCTTTGTTTCATCCATTCGGCGACTTCTTTCATTCCTTCGTGTAGGTTAGTTTTGGCGGTGCTGGGGTCCTTGGTGAGAGATAGGATCGGTTGAGTGTCATCCGCGTAAGAGATGATGTTGAGGTTGTGTTGGCGGGCTATGGCCGCGAGGGGGCTCATGTATACGTTGAAGAGGGTGGGACTGAGTGAGGATCCTTGTGGTACGCCGCAGATGATTTCAGAGGCCTCGGACTTGGATGGAGGAAGGCGGACTCTCTGGGTTCTTCCGGAGAGGAACGAGGTGATCCATTCCAGTGCCTTTCCTTGGATTCCGATGTTTCTGAGGCGTTGTAAAAGGGTGCTGTGGCAGACTGTGTCGAAGGCTGCAGAGAGGTCGAGGAGGATGAGGGCGACTGTGTCTCCATTGTCCAGTAGAGTTCGAATGTCGTCTGTTGCTGCGATGAGGGCGGTCTCAGTGCTGTGTTTGGCTCGGAAGCCAGATTGTGAGGGGTCGAGTGATTTGTTGGCTTCGAGGAAGGCGGCGAGTTGGTTGTTGACAGCTTTCTCGATGACTTTGGCCGGGAATGGAAGAAGCGAGATGGGGCGGTAGTTTTTGAGTTCGGTGGGGTCTGCTGTTGGTTTTTTCAGAAGGGCGGTGAGTTCAGCGTGTTTCCAGTCTTCTGGGAAGGTAGCGGAGTTGAAGGAGCAGTTGATGACGTCTCGGAGGTGCGGAGCTATGACGGAGTCTGCTTTGTTGAAGATGTGGTGAGGGCATGGGTCTGTGGGGGATCCAGAGTGGATGGAATTCATCAGGCGGATGGTGTCCTCAGTGGAGATTGGGTTCCAGGCGTTAAGGGTGTTAACGGGGGGAAGATGGTCAGCTGATGGTAGGGTGGGTTGGCTTCCGGGTTGGTTGTCAAAGCTGTTGTGGATGTCAGCAATCTTGTTGTGGAAAAAAGAGGCTAGGGAATCGCAGAGGGTTTGAGAGGGGGTGATGTCGTTGGAGTTGGCCGAGGGGTTGGAAAATTCCTTGACGATGTTGAAAAGTTCCTTGCTGTTGTGGGCGTTGTTGTCAAGTCGATCTTTGAATGCTGTTTTCTTGGCTTTTCGGATCAGTTGGTGGTGAGTGCGGATGGCGCTTTTGAAGGCGTCCTTGTTGCTGGTGGATGGGTCTTTTTTCCAGGCCTTTTCAAGGGAGCGGCACAGTTTTTTGGACTTCTTGAGGTCGTCGTTGAACCATGAGGCCTTCTTGATGCCAAGTTTGTGTTGACGTTTTTTCAGTGGTGCTAAGGTGTCGGCGGTGTTGGATAACCAAAGGGTGAGGTTGGAGGCGGCTTCGTTGGCGTTAGAAGAGAGGGCTGTGGAGGTTAGAAGGAGCGATGTGGAGATCTGATCTGTGGTGATTTTGTTCCAGTTTCTTTGTAGAGTTGGTTGGAGGTGGAGGATGGGTTTCGGCTTGTTGTAGGTGAAGTGAACGCAGCTGTGGTCAGTCCGGAGGAGATCCGTAGTGTGGCTGAAGGAGACATGGTTGCTGGAGGTGAAGATGGGGTCGAGAGTGTGGGTGGGGGAAGTGACCAGTTGTTTAAGTCCGAGGTTGGCGAGGTTGTCCAAGAGGGTGGCGGTGTTGCGGTCGTTGATCTTTTCAAGGTGGAAGTTGAGGTCTCCCAGAAGGATGTAATCTTTGGAGGGGAGCGCGTGAGGGGTGATGAAGTCCGTGATGTCTTCACTGAATTTTGCGCGTGGTCCTGGTGGTCTGTAGAGGAGGGTGCCTCTGAGTGTGGTCTTGGGGTCGATGTGGATCTGGAAGTGAAGGTGTTCGGAGTTGGCGAGATTGACGTCAGAGCTGGTTGAGATGTGGATGGATTTTTTATGGACGATAGCGATTCCTCCTCCTGTGTGGCCGGTACGGTCCTTGCGTATGATCTTATAATCTTCTGGGATGGCAATGGTGATGTCTGGGGCGGAGGAGGCGTTCATCCATGTTTCTGTTAGGAAGGCGACGTCCGGAGAGATGGTGTCTAGTAGGTTCCATAGGTCAATGGCGTGCCTGTGGACCGATCGGGTGTTGAGCAAGATGCATTGTAGGTGGTTGGGGTCGGGAATCTGAGGTGTGATCGTTGCGGAGTTGGTGACGGTGCCGATGAATTTGCAGGAGTAGCAAGAGAAAGGTCCATGGGTGTGTCCAGGAGCGGCTTGGACGCAGTTGGGGGAGCGGCCGGGGTTAAGGGCTAGGAGGGTGGTGGCATCGTAAGTGATGCAAGTGGGCTGGGCATTACGGGGGCCAGGGGGTCTGGCACTGGGCGCGGTCCAGGCGCGGACGGGCGTAGACGGGCTTACCTTTGGCGCACCTTCGGCGAGACCGCTGCGCTAGAGTTCATCTATCATATGCGGATAGTGGAGGGGAGGGGCGAGGGAGGGTCAGCAGGGAGGCGGGGTGGAGATCAGGGGAAGGAGGCAGGGCAACAATAAACAAAATGGCAGCAGCAAAACAGGCAAACTTACAACAACACTGGGGCACAATGGAGGCGAGCGCGATGTCAGAGGCGGCGGCGCTAATACACAGTGCAATAGCAGGTAATCTTATCTATTCAGGCAGCACGGTGCAGGAGCTGCTGTCACACAAGCGCACTTTGGGGGCTTCAATATGTTAATGGCCTCGGCGGGATTCTAAACAAATGCTGGAAGGTCGCGGCAGTCTAGCGCTACACACAAGCTAGGCGCTTCTAAAAAAAGCTGTGCAGGCTTAATCAACTCTGCTAGCGCTACACACAAGCTAGGCGCTTCTAACACTTCAAGAGCTGTGCAGGCTTAATCAACTCTGCTAGCGCTACACACAAGCTAGGCGCTTCTAACACTTCAAGAGCTGTGCAGGCTTAATCAGGTGAGAACTCTGCAATAACAATACCAAATCCGGAGGCTGGGAGCGTGGAGCGGCCGCTTCTGCTGAAAGCAGGACGGTCACAGCGCGATCGTGGAGGGGCAGCGAGGTCAGTATCAGTGGGAGGGAGGGTCAGCAGGGAGGCGGGGTGGAGATCAGGGGAAGGAGGCAGGGCAACAATAAACAAAATGGCAGCAGCAAAACAGGCAAACTTACAACAACACTGGGGCACAATGAGGCGAGCGCGATGTCAGAGGCGGCGGCGCTAATACACAGTGCAATAGCAGGCAATCTTATCTATTCAGGCAGCACGGTGCAGGAGCTGCTGTCACACAAGCGCACTTTGGGGGCTTCAATATGTTAATGGCCTCGGCGGGATTCTAAACAAATGCTGGAAGGTCGCGGCAGTCTAGCGCTACACACAAGCTAGGCGCTTCTAAAAAAAGCTGTGCAGGCTTAATCAACTCTGCTAGCGCTACACACAAGCTAGGCGCTTCTAACACTTCAAGAGCTGTGCAGGCTTAATCAACTCTGCTAGCGCTACACACAAGCTAGGCGCTTCTAACACTTCAAGAGCTGTGCAGGCTTAATCAGGTGAGAACTCTGCAATAACGATACCAAATCCGGAGGCTGGGAGCTACTTGTTAAAATGCCAAGTGGGTTGTCCAAGTTCAGTCCCCCTGTTAAGGTGGATGCCATCTCACGTTTTGCTGTGAGGGTCAATGGGAAGAATTGGTGGAACTGTTCTAGGGTTTACAAAATTCCCAAAAATGTGGTCCTCAAATTGAGACTTGAGAGTGGTTCGGAGAAGAATAATGATTTGGGTCAATCTCAAGATCTAGGTTGTTCTCAAGGCCAACCTATTCACAATTCTCCTGCTGTGCTAAGTAGTCTTAAGAGAAATGTTCCTCCTAAATGCCTGGATTTGTAGTTCCCCTTTTGCTTTCATTTTGTTTTCTTCGTTTCCTTGGTCTGCACTTTGTGTTCTCTTTCTCGAGTCATTCCACCCTGTTCTCTTTTCTTGTTCTTTTCCTTGGTTTACTTTTGCTCGTTGCATTGTTTTTTTGTCCATCATAAAGCAATAGCTGGGAATAAGAGGTATCAGGTGCCCACTTTACTTATAATTGCCGACCATCTGGGATTTCCCCTGGATAAGCGCAACAGATGCGTGGAGAATACTCATTTTCCCTGTTTCTTAAGTATTGTCAGGCTCCTTTTGTGTCCATTCCGCTTTAGTAGTGGTTCTGGGGAGAGCTAGTCACTTTGACTACTCCTTCAAGTTCCCACTTGAAGTGTTCTATTGCATTGCTTTAAATCATTGGACAATTGCGTTGTTTATCGATGTAGTTTGACTATTTTTTATATAGTCCCCCCAAATTATCCCAACATTTTGTGTGCTCCCCTATTCCCTTTTTTTTTTTTTTTAAATCTTTTTATTGAAAGTTTTTACTATTACATACAGGGCACTGCAATATTACTAACAAAATACATCACATTGAGAGAAAAAGCAAATAAAGCAACAACAATAATAATAAAAGGAGCAACATCCAATTGAAGAAAAAGAATGATCAAAAATATCAATCCAAGTTCTAAAACATAAAACTAACCAAGCAAAGTTTCCATTCTATAATATTTCCATAAAGTCACTTGTATCTCTCAGAATATTACCATCATAGCAATTAATACCTTATATATTGTCCTAAATCACCCGAGTTTTACTCACATCTAGCTTTTATTCTATTGCACCCTCCTTCCATCGCGTAATGGGATCCCATATTAGCTTACCCAGCTTCTTTCCCCTTTTTCCTTTCCGTGCATAAATCTCTTTCTCCACATTATATGTTGTTATTAATTTGGCCAACCAATTATGAAAGGTGGGTGGTATAGGGTCAATCCATGCCGAGGCTATACATAATCTCATAACTGATAATGCTACAAATAAAAATTCCCTCCCACTTGATAACTGTTCGTCCTCTAGATTTACTCCTAATAATATAGTTCCGGGAGTTAACACAATTTCGGTTCCTAAAATATTATTTATGAAACCTTCAATATCTTTTTTTAGTGCATATAGATGAGGGCACGTTGCAAATACATGTTTTAAATCAGCTTCCAGACTTCCACACCTATAACACTTAATACCCACAGTACCTCCCCATTGTGCTATTTTTGCAGGGGTATAGTATAAATGATACAACGTTTTATAATGTTGCGCCTGCAAAGGTGCTGAGCATAACAAAGAGTATCCCTTTTCTAAAGAGATACCAAAGCTTTCCCTGCTTATATTGAAATTGTCATTCCATTTTCCGTTCCATTTTTCGTAATCATCCTGTTTTGATTTTATCAATTTAGCATAAAACCTCTTAATAGTACAATCTTCCCCTCTTTGAACTACTTCCCTAATAGGATCGTGCCTAAAACCCAAAGCACCTCCCTTTTTATTCAAAAGGAAACTCCTAATTTGTAGGTATTTAAAAAATTGCCTGTTATCTAACTTAAATCTAGCCTGTAATTCTGAGAATTTAAAAACCCCCTGATCCCCCATTACATCCCCTATGCTTCTAATTCCCTTGTTTTCCCACTCAATAAATGTGGAACCCGAGAAAATCTCTTGTGAAAGATTTGGGTTATGTGAGAATCTGGTATACACATTATATTTCCCCAAACCTATTCTTTTAACAAAACTTTTCCAAATTGTACATGCTGCTATGAGCGTCTTAAACTTTGTCCTCTTGTAGTAACTAGCCTCTGTAAACTTCAATAACACATTCTGCACTTCTATTCCCAAAGTTAGTCCATAAATTGCCAGTGTTCCAAATTTACTCCAACCTTCTGACTCTGCCCCTCCCAGCAAGCCAATCATATTTTGGAGAGCTGCTGCCCAATAATAGAGTTTTAATTCTGGTACTCCCTAGCCTCCCCTCTCTCTCGGGAGTGTCATAAATCTGAGGGCTCTTCTCGTTTTCCCCTTTGCCCAGATGAATCTATTAATTATGCACTCTAATTTTTTTTAATATTTTGACTTCAAATAACAAAGGTATAGCTCTAAATAAATATAAAAATTTTGGGAGGACCAGCATTTTTATTATATTTGTCCGCCCCACAATTGACATGTGCAAGTTGTCCCACCTGTCCAGATCTTTCTCTACTTTCTTAATTAAGGGGATAATATTCTTTTCTACTAACACGTCCAAATCTGCCAAGATAATAACCCCTAAATATGTACCTACCTGCGTCACTCGATTATCTATACAGGGAGTAAAAGAGTTTTTAATTATCTGCGTTTTGGATGTATTTAATTTATAACCCAATATCTTTCCAAATTTCATCGCCTCAGCTTCCAGATATTCTATAGATTCAGTAGGATTTGGAGTGATTACAGCAATATCGTCTGCATAGGCTAAGATTTTACAATGCCCGATAAGTGTTGTTAGAGGTATAATCATCTCAGATGCCGCTATTCTACGGATTAGTGGGTCCATATATATAGCAAACAAAAGCGGTGAGCAAGGGCACCCCTGTCTAGTACCTCTTTTTATTCGAAATTGCCCCGTATTCCCACCATTCACACGTAAAGTTGCTACTGGATTTAAATATAAAGTCTGTAATGATTTAAGATATCCTTGTTTAATGCCTATTCTTTCTAGAGCATACCAAAGATAGTCCCAGGAGACCCGATCAAATGCTTTTTCTGCATCGAGTAACATTACTGCCATTGGGTCTCCTGTGACTGATGTAACATCAAATAAAGTTATTACTTTACGTATGTGGTGAGTGGTCCCTCTCCCCGGTATAAAACCATGTTGAGAACTACTAACTATTTTGTGGATTACTCTGGCAAGTCTTGATGCCAATGCCTTGGAGAACACTTTCACGTCTGCATTCATTAAGGTGATGGGTCTGTAAGATCCTGGTTCCTCCGGATTTTTCCCTTTTTTTAATATTACTACCACCTCTGCACTTCCCCATGTCTTGGGTGCTGATTTACCCAACTGTGCCAGTTGCATGACTTTTATTAGCTCTTCTCCCAGCATATCCCAAAACACTTTATAAAACTCTATAGGTATTTGGTCAGGGCCCGCTGCTTTACCTGAGGGAAGTTTCCATACTGCCTCCTTAATTTCTTCTGTCTGCAAGACCCCCTCTAGACCATCTGCATCATCCTCCTCCACTATATCTACCGGGATCTCTTGAAGATACTCCTTCATATCCTCTTTATCTCTTCGGATATCTCGCCCCGCTAATTCATCATCATATAACTTCTCATAAAAAGTCCTAAATACTTCCCTTATTTCATTCGACTCTGAGTGCACCCTGCCTAATGTATCCCTAATTTCTCTCACTGTTCCCACCGCTTCTTGTTGCCTTGTCCCGTTAGCCAAGATTCTACCTACTGACTCACTCAATTCGTAACACTTCTCCCTTTTAGTATTGTACATTTTCGCTGCTTTGCTAGCTATATCGCTCTCTGCCTCGCCTTTTGCTTTCACTAGTTCTATCAGAGCCTTATCCATTTGACTCCCAGTCAAAACACATTTTTCTAAATTCTCCTCTGCCTTGAGTACCATCTCGGATAGCTCTAAATTCCTCAGCTGCATCTGTTTCCTTTTATAAGAATTATAACTCTTTGTTTTCCCCCGTACTCTTGCTTTAAAGGTATCCCAGACCACCCCCAATTCCGCAGTATCCCTATTAAAGAAAAAAAAATCACTAATCCATTTATTCATATGTTCTATATATTTATCCTCTTTTAACAGCCCTCTTTCGAAGGTCCAATTTGTATATTGTCTAGCACTTGTTTTTGTTACCATTGTAAGTACTAAGGGGTTATGATCGCTAAGGATCCGTGGCAGCCTTTCAATCTTGGAGTTCGATATAGTAGTACTTGAAACAAAAAAATAATCCAATCTTGCACATGTTCGGTGTGGGGCTGAGTAATATGTAAAACCTTTGTTATCCAGTCTCTTTTTCCCCCATACATCTGAGAGAGCATTATTTAAGACTAAACTATGTAGTGCCTGATTAACTCTCTTTTTCCGACCTTTATATTTTCCAAAAGAACCCAATCCTAATCCATCTGCTCCATTTATATTAAGGTCACCTGCCAGTATAATTTTCGGCGCCCAGGTAGCTGACTCCACAACTAAAAATTGAAAAATCTCGGGGTCATCCTCCGTTGAGCCATAAACAGTTCCAAGCGTTATCCACTCCCCATCTATAAAACACTCAACCATGGCCCATCTTCCCCATTTATCCTGTGCTTTCTTCCTAGTCAAGGTATTATTATTTCTAGCTAGGATAGCTACCCCTCTTTTTTTAACCCCTTGACTTGAATGTACTAATAAATGAAATCCTAAATGACTAAGAAAGTGTGTTTGTGTTACCATAATATGTGTTTCTTGGATAAATACAAAATCCACATTCATTTGTTTCAAGGCTACCAAAATATTTGCTCTTTTTGGAGCATCATTTAAACCACATACATTCCATTTTACACATCTAACACCCATAATTTAACTTATCATATTACTTTTCCCACCTACAGTCTTGTATGCACTCTAACCATATTTTTGTCCAACATCTTAGCAATTCTCCAGTGTCATTATTTCTTATATTACCTCCTTTGAATTTTCGCCGCCCTATCTGTTCCCCCATTTTTGCAAGTGCCCTTTCTAAGCTACATCTCTCTCTTATGTGTCCTGCTGTGCCCTGTGCCCCCCTAACTCCCCCCCAGCTCCCTCTTCCCCCTCCCCCCTCCCTTACTGGCAAATAGGTCAATCCTGACCTATGTGTGACAGCCGAGCCCCCCCCCCAGGGGAGTTTCCCCCAGCCACTCCCCCATGGTCCATCTCTTTGAACCTTTATTCAAGGTATTAAAGAACTCGATCCCATCTTCTTTATTTCTTTGTTATGGAAGCTACTTGTCTTATGCCTTCAATCCGATCAGATTGTATATTCCGTTCTCTATGTGTTCTCTCTTCTCGAAGAAAAGTCAGATACTCCTGCGCAACTATTTCAGAAAAAAATACTCTGAACTGACCATTAAGTCCTACTTTAAGGCGAGAAGGAAACAGCAGATACACTTCACACCCTACATTTTGAAATGGTATTATAAGTTGCCTCATACGCCATCTTCTTTCCACTGTTGTGTGGCAAAAATCTGGGCGAGCAAAAAAAGTTATATCCTTATATGTACGTTTCTTCATAGGTTTAGCCTTCATAATTACTTCTTCTCTTAATAAATATTTTCCCACATACACGAGAATAGCTCTTGCTCTTGAGCCCACATTGCCCTTTTTCTGCGTGAGGGGAAATCGATGCGCTCGTTGCACCTCCTTATCCCAGTCCCATTTATCCATCTCTGGGAAGGCACCTTTCAGCAAATCCACAACAAAGGCTCTTATATCTCCTCCTTCCTTCCCTTCCTTCACTCCGAGCAGTCTTATGTTGTTTCTCCTCTGCCGATTTTCAAAGTCTTCCAGTTTCCAGAGTATGTCAGACTCTGTTTTCTCCTGCCCCTGTCTAGATTCCTGCAGCTTTACCATCTCATCTTCCATTTTACCAGTCCTCTGTTCAACCTCCGTCAATCTACCGGTAACTTCAGCATACATTTCATGTACTTTGTGGAGAGATCTCTGTATTTTCTTGTTAGCACGCTTGGCTCTTTGACTCTCCAACCGGGCTTCCCCTTGTATCTGTTGCATTGTGGAGAGTAGAAGGTCAAATTTATCTTTATGCGACTCTACAAAGTTTTGGTGTTGGTCCTTAATCTGCTCCTGTTCATTCACCTGTTCATTCACCTCCTGCAGACTACCACCTCTAATCTCATCTTGTAGACTCTGCGATGTAGCTGTACCTGTCTTATCCCAATCCAGCTTTTTAGCTACTCTTCTTTGTAGCATACTTCCTACTCTATTATTTCGCATGCGGGATCTTCCCCTAGATTTATACGTTTTGGTTTTCGGGTTTCTTTTTTTTAAAGCAGTGATCTGCTCCGTCTCTAATCGTGGGGAATAGATGTCTGATTCTTCGGAATCACTCAATGAAGAATGCTCTGACTCTGCAGATGAGGTGGTACTTAGATCCTTTTCATCATCCTCATCTTCCTCCATGTCCTCACCATCACCATCACCATCACCATCATCATTGCTAAGCGGCCCTGTGGGAGATGATTGTCTGGTGATATTTATATTTCTTTCCTGTTTTGTCCTCCTTGGATCTGGTAATGAGACAAAACTACTCGGTTTAGACTTCATTTTAACATTTTCCTTAGGAATAGCTCCACTGCTTGGGTTAGCTACTACTGTTACTGTAGTTATTGTAGTTAACGCACTTTCTGTGTTTATAATAACATCAGTGGCTGCACTTTGCTGACCGTTGTGTTCTGCTTCCTGCTCGCTTACATATACACTTGCACTTGTATATGGGACTCCTGCTGGGACTCCTGCTTGCATAGAAGGTGTTTCCCCCCCCCCTCTGTGAGATCCACCTGCATGTTTAACTGCTCAGCATGTCCTATAGTTACAGCCAGCCTTTCCCCTTGTAGATCGCCTTGCTGCTCATTCACAAATTCAGACGCTGTTATAGCTGTTATAGCGAGATCGCTCACTTTCACATGTAAATCCTTTTCATATTCATTTTCATTAGCCACATTATCTGCTCCTTCTTGAAACTCTCCATTCGCCAGCACACTGGTTTCTACAGCAAGTTGCAAAAGTTGTACATCATCGCGTTGTACTGCATCCAACCCAACGTTAATGACTTCTTTCACAGCTTCTTTCACAAGTTCAGCCCCTCCTCCGTCTCCTCCGTCTCCATCGTAGGTCTCATCTCCCACACCATTGACTCCATTGACTCCGCCCCCGCCGCTGCCCCCGCCTACTAAAGAGGCTCAGGTCATACACTCTGTAACTTCGACTGGAGCAGGGCGTGCTGCGCTCACTGCAGACACCGTTCCCACATCCACTTCTGATGCCTCAGCTGCGTCAGCGCTCCTCACGGATCCTGTGGTCGCCGCCGCGCACCCTGCAAACTCTGGCTCTGGCTCTGGTTCAACACCCTCTGTGACTACGGGTGCAATCCCCGCCTCCATCGCTTTCTTCGGCAAGTCTATCACCGCCGGCGACGCTTGTATTCCGCGCGGCTGGAAGGACTCGAAGATTAGAGGCTGCCGCAAGATCGCCTCTCTCAGGGACTCAGCAGCAAGATCCACGGCACCCCCCGCAGGTAATTCCTTGTGCTGCCCTTCTCTCCGCTTCTGGCTTGCTATTAAGCGCTCTTCCTCACGCTTTTTTGCTGCCTCCTTCCGAGCCTGAGCTCTCTGCCGTGCCTTAGCCCTAAGGTTCGCTGCAGGAATGTCGGGCTCGCTTAACGATCCAAACTCCTCTTCCTCTCGCTCCTGAATGCCCTTCACAGCCCTCAGCACTTTCGGGGCCATGACCCGCTTCACAGCCTCCCAGCTCTCCAAGAGATAAGCGATCCTCTCCTTAACCGTAGATGACGCCGTCTCCCAAACACCACTCTGCTTTCTCTGCCTTCTCTTAAACTGCACCTCTGCAGGCAACCAAACAAGGGTAATCACTAGCCTGTGAAGGCCCTCGAACATCTCTGTATCCAACGTAGCAAAAAAAAAAAAAGATCAATCGTGAAGAAGACCAGCAACCATTACATCAAGTAGTCATCAAGTAGTCAGCATAGGAGAGTGGCTTGAGGGCTGCTACCCCCTACGGACTGTCGGCGGCCAACTTGCCTCCCAAAAGCTTGTGTGCTCCCCTATTCCCACTCCTGTCAAGTTTATTTATTCTTTGGACAGAGGCCATCCACTCTTTGACTATTGGGGGTGAGTTCTTTACCCAGTTAATGCAGATCTCCCTTCTCGCTAGCAATATTAACACAAGCATGATTATTTGTTTATCTTTACTTATTTAGATTTTAGTGGCCAGTTTCCAACTTTCCCCAAAAATAATTAAATCCATACTCACGTCCACTTGTACTCCCAATACCTTGGATACGGTTTTACCTCTCTCTCTCCAGAATTCTTCCAGGTGGGGGCATTGGTAAAACATGTGGAGATCATCTGCACCCTGTTCCCCGCATTTGGGGCAGCTTCTTTCGCCTTGACCTTTGAATTTTGACAGCTTCTTTGAGGTCCAATAAACTCTATGTGCTGTGAAGATATGTTTTTTTCTCCAGGGTGCTGATTTTTCTATCTCCCAGCAAGTGTTCATTGAGGTTTGCCATTCATTCATTATGTCGAGGTCCGGGAATACTTCTCCCCAGATTTTTGGGGGGATATCATAGTACTCTTCTCCTTCCTTGATTAGAGCCCAGTACCAACATGCTACTTCTTTTTTAATATTTTTGTGTTCCTGCATTAAATCCTCTGCTGTCCCGTGGCCCTCTTTTATATCCTTAAGGTTTTTAATCCAACTGCTTAACTGATAGTACTTAAATCTTGAGATTTTTCCATTGGTTTTTCCATTCAGCGTTCCCCAGTCTATTACAGAGTTTAAGGTTATTAGCTCACCCCATTTTGTAATGTTACCTTCTTTTAAAACACTTGCTAACTTATCCTGTAGGCATTCAGGTGTTCCCGACGAGTCCCATATAGGTGCATGTTTGCTATAATATGAAATTTTGAGTGTTCTTCTCATCTGGTACCAAGTGCTCGTTGCATTGTTTTCTGTCTTTCTTCTCTTCCCTTCTTTTTCGTATTACTTCTGCTACCTTTTATTAACGAAGGAAGATGTTGTAGTAATCTGCTGAACTGTTACCTGCTTGACTAAACTGTGATGTCATATATAGAGTTTGGAATGTACTGCTTCAATCCAGGGGCTGCTGTGACAGTTCCGTGGGAGCTGAGGAGACGGTCATTAAACATGCTGGGGCATATTACCAAGCAATAGCGATAATTATTGCTATTGCTTGGTAAGAGACAAAAATTTACCGCTGAGCTGCGGCGATTTTTACCGCAAATAAACCTTGGTATTACCAAGGTTTATCGCAAATGCGATAAAAATCGCCGCAATGCATGAATATCGCTGAAAAGTCAGCGATATTCATGCATTACTGAGCTAATGCTCTTAGCCATGTTATCCACCTCCCATTGGATAACATGGCTAAGAACTGCTCAGGGCAGGTGTTAGCTTTTGGAGATATTCGCGCTTAGCGCGAATATCTCCAAAAGTTGGTAATAGGAGATAGCGATGTTAACTACTGTTTTCAGTCGCTAACTTCTTGGCATGCCCACTTTGCATGTCATTAGTGATAAATATCACTGACATGCAAAGTGGGGCCCAAGATGGTCGCTATCTCCTACTAGCTGTCGCTAACTGGTGTTAGCGACAGCTAGGTAATAGGGAGATAATTTTATCTCCGCTTTCATGGCTTTTAAAGCCAAAAAAGTGGAGATAAACCCCCTTGATAATATGCCCTGCTGTTCCCACACTTACTTGTTCTATGGTGATTACTTCAAAGCTCCAATGTGCCAACATAAATGTTTCCAATGTCATCATATAATCTACAGATTACAAGTTCCAGGTTTGAATCAAAGCACTATAAAGTAGCATATGCAGATTATTTTAAAAAGCTCTTACAATCCTATGGTGAGTGCTAGTGTGCGCCTTTCAAAGGCAGCGCACACGCTTGAGAACTGATGCAACATAAGCGAGAAGGAAGCACATTTCCAGGGCTGTTTTGTGCTGGGCGTGAGGTGATCGCAGCTACAAAGAAAAGGGGAAATTGCCAACAAGAAGTCTTGCTCCACTGTAGATTGCGATAACTGGTCAGCAAAGTCAGCCACAGCAAGCATTGCTAATAATTCTGAAAATGTGATTCTCAATAAGGTTGCTGAGTACTTGAACTTGGTGTTTTTTCAAATTATTCTGGAACCTACGCATAAGGCAGGCCATATGCTGGACCTGATTTTTTCCAACATCAGGGACATAACCGCCAATCCCCCACAGCCACTGCTATGGACAGATCACTTTTTTATCCCTTTTTCATTCTCTTTCTCTCATCAGCACCGAACAAATGGGAGACGTTCACATGTACGTAGAAAATGGGACAATATATCAGCAGACTCCCTTTGCCCCGCTCTTGCAGCTACCCCCCCCGGTCTTGTCTTCGGACGTGAACACTGATGCGGCAGCGTTGAATTCCTGGATAGGAAATACGGTGGATATCATAGCCCCGGCAACAGTCGCTATATCACGGATGGAATCCCCCTCCGCCCCTTGGTTCTCTACTGAGCTGAGGGAAAAAAAGCGACTGTAAAAGGCTTGAGCGACTGTGGCGGGCAAACTACTGCAACTCAGCAAAAACTTGCTATAAAGAAGCCCTCCATGGTCTCCACCAAGCCATAAGGAAAGCAAAAAAGATATTTTTTGCGTCTTCCATTCAGCGAGCGGAGCAATCCAGCAAAGAAGTCTTCAAGATTGTTCAATCTTTTTTTAAGCCCTCATCTATTGAGACTGAAGTCACTCCGTCGGAGAAACTCTGCGAGGATATCTCAGATTTTTTTGATAAAAAAATTGAGGTTTATGCCTCTTTCATTAGCCCCGAGCCCACAGTATTGACGAATATGACCGACATAGTGCTGCCCTCCCTCTCCCTAGCCCATTTTTACCCCATTCCCTTGGCCGAGGCCCTGATGGAAATAAAAAAATGTAAAGCAGGGGCCCCTGACGACCCCTGCCCGCCTAAGCTTTGGTCAATGATGTCGGAGGCGATCGCTTTAGCGCTCTTACACATATGGAATACATCCATTGCATCAGGCATATTTCCGGATTGTTGGAAACACGCCACTCTCCTTCCCCTGAAAAAGAAGCCAAATGGCGCTCCGGATGATCTAAGTAATCTCCGCCCAATCTCCCTTCTAGCAGCCCCGGGCAAAATGCTCGAAAAATTGATGCAAGTCAATTGAACAGATTTATCGAGGACAACGAGATTCTGCATGAAACTCAGTCAGGCTTCAGATCGGGATTTAGCACCGAGACTGCCCTCATTGAGGTGGCTGAGTCGATTAGATGGTCTTTAGATTCAGGAGCATCAGCCATGCTGGTACTCCTGGATCTATCAGCCGCATTTCATACGGTGGATCACGACAGATTGATCTCACGGCTGAATCACGACAGATTGATCTCACGGCTGAAGGATATAGGTCTGAAAGACAAAGCATTGAGCTGGCTACAATCCTATCTTACAGATCGTTCCCAGAAAGTAGCGCTGGGCACCTTCACCTCAAAACCAAAACACCTCAAGTGTGGCGTCCCTCAGGGGTCGGCTCTCAGCCCATTACTTTTTAATGTTTACTTAGCCCCACTCTTTACTTTGATCTCAAAATGGGGAGTGAAGGCAATTTCGTATGCAGATGATACGCAGTTAGTCTTCTCTTTCTCTGACGTATCTGAGGCAGCCTTCAGCAAATTGAGGGGATGTCTTCGGGATATTTCCAGCTGGATGAATACTAACAAATTAAAACTGAATGCTGGTAAAACGGAGGTTGTCTTTTTTGGCAAACATAATCGCCCTCCCTCTGACCTGTGGTGGCCTCCTGAAATGGGTCCCCCCCCTCCTCCTAGCACCTATGCGAAGAACTTAGGTATCAGATGGTACGAGGGTCTTTCCTTTTCGTCACACATACAACAAGTCACAACTGGCTGTCTTTTCAAACTTAGGAACCTTCGGAAGTTCCTTGCGCTTTTGCCAGCAGACTGCCGAAAAATGGTAGTCTATGCAACAGTTACATCCAGATTGGACTATGCGAATGACCTATATCTTGGCCTACCCAAATATTTGGTACATCGCCTGCAGATCGTGCAGAATGCGGCTGCGAGACTGCTAAAACACATCCCTTTTAGACAGCATGTCTCTCCGCATCTACACGACCTGCATTGGCTCCCTGTGTCTAGTAGAATAAAGTTCAAAGCTCTAACCTTGGCGTTCAGAGCACTTAAGGGGTCCTGTCCTGATTACTTAAAACTTAGACTCCCCAGGTATCACCAGGAGAGGCACCTACGTTCTAACGCTCGGCTTCATCTCCTCGTCCCTCACGCCAAAAAAAGCCAGACTCGGTGGCAGGTCCTTTTCTGCTAACACGACAATACTTTGGAATACCCTGCCGGTCGCCATCCAAGCTGCCACGACTGAATCCTGTTTCAAGAAGCTACTAAAGACCTGGCTATTTGCCCAGAAAAGATAAGCACTCTCCCCCCTTTTTGTTTTCCTGCCTAACAAGAGTTGCCCACTTAGCGCCGGGACACCTCCTTGTGAGGTAGCTGATCGCGCTTTAGAAATGTCAGTATTATTATTATTATTATTATTATTATTATTATTATTCCTGTTAGACTACTGCTTTGTTTGTGCAGTGCTGGGGAGGGCAGTGAGATTAAAAGTATTTTTGTGAAGTGCTTTTACTGGTTGCGGTGAAATTGTGGGTGTCAAAGTGCAAAAAATCCATAAAGAACGACCGTAGCACCAGAAAGGGAATGTTATGCATCGTTTTACAATCATGAGATGAAGCTCTGACTCGTTTGTGGGGTCGTGTTGTAAACAAAGCGTGTTAGCCACGTGTTTCCATGCGTTTGGGTATGTGATAAGGTAAATGACTAGCTGTCTCAGAGGTGTTGGTTTATCCAAGATGTACATAGAATGGGGAGTGTGGTACATGACCCGTCCTGGGGCTGCAGCCAGGGTGTTTCTTTACGTTTGTCTACTGCATCATTAAAGTGCTAAACTCCTTGGAAGATCGACACAATGGTCTGACGCGTGGTTTTCCCTCAGCAAGTTCAGTGAATAATTTGTGAACCTGATTGAAATTACTTTAACTTTCAGTAAAATGTCACTGTTAGTATGCCTACCTATGCAAATAAAAGAAAAACAATGACCATCAAAGGTAGAGTTAAGGGGGCGAGCATGCTGTCCCAGTGCAAAGTCAATTCTCCTCCTCTTCTTCTACTTCCATCCTCCTTGTCACACTCCTTACTCTTTGAGTGAGTATACCCCTTCACTCTTTAATAGTCACCACTGAAAAGCTGTTTTCCCTTTTCATAAAAGGTCAAAGAACCTATCATAAATCCTTGCCATTCTCCAATCCCTTTCTGTTTCATTTTTTTTGTTGGTGGTTGCTGGCTGGGGCGACTCCTTGTGAAGGTACTGATTCAGGCATGTTCTTTTTTCTACCTATATATTTGATTTATTCTCTGTGCACATGGCCTGAAGACACTTTACGCCCTAAATTTGCATGGTTTCTATTTGTGACGTCTCTTGGGTTCATAGCATTTCTCACTGGCCAGCTGAGTCTAAAATTTAACAGGTGCGGCTCAGACGCCACATATAGGATAGAAGCAAACGGCTGCTCGGGTGCCGCATAAATAATTGAGCAAGCGGCTGCTCAGGCCCCGTGTATTTGGTTAATTAGCTGGCATCTCGGGTATTACTAACAAACCAATACAAATGGCTGCTTGGGCGCTGCATACAAAATTATACAAGTAGTGGGTCAGGCAACACATTCAAAGTTATACAAGAGGCTCCTTGTTCTACCTGCTGTTATTTACACTATGCGGTTGTGGGTTGTTGTGCATAGTATGTTTTCCATTTCCATGACCTGACATCACCCGGTGTCATCATGGAATGTTCGCTATCTATAAATGTGACGTCACCGTGACAGTCTGCGAGTTGTCACCTGACTCTCACGGTGGACGCTGTTCTCTTTCCTATGCCCAGTGGGCCTTTGGTATATATTAATAAATCTATTATTAATCCTCTCTTGGTGGCTGTCCATCCTTCCACACTACACTCCTCGGGCACCACATGCAGACTTACACTAGCTGTGGATCGGGAAAGAATTCATGTTACACAGACGACTTCTCAGGTGCCTTGTTTCAACAGTTTAAGAACTAGGCTGTGATTAACTGCCTCTGTCCCCTCTCTCATTTTCTGACCAGTTCTAACATTCAAAAGGGGCTGCAGCAGGTGCCCTAATTTGAGTTGCCAGGTAGATGAAGAAATATGGAGGACTTACCTGCTTTCTGCAGTCTAGCTATGTCTAGTCAGTGTTACAGAGGTACTCCCACATGCTCCTATTAGGCTTGTGTGGGGTGTCCTATGACTGCCTGCAAGTTTCCTCCTTTTGGTTTGACGGGGAAAGAGATTTTCTACTCTCTCTATTGGTGTAGAGGATATATATGTTATTATTATTGTGCGCTGTCTGCAAGACCTGTTGAAAGAAAATAATTACTTTGCCCTTCCTTCTGCCTACCACCTGCGTACAATAGGTTGAGTCCACTGGACTCTTTTTGCTGGCTCCTTGCTGCCTCCTAACTGGTTGGCAAAGCCTACATGTCACTTCCGTTGAAGGCTAAGGAGCACCAGACAATTAAATTTTTTCATGCATTAAGGTGAGAGAGCGCAATTTGAATAAAATGTACATCCGAGCCATATTTAGAGGCATATCGTATAAACGTAGGAATGAAATGTATACCGTAGCGTGAAGTTGACACTTATAGCATAAAGTTAACAGATGTAACATGAATAATAGGAAATGTATTTGTATTTACGTTAGAAATGCCATAATTTAGAAGGCCCGTATGCATAGTGGGCTAATGTAAGAATGTATAGAAATGCTTAAGAACTGAAGAACGTGCAAAGTAGAATTCATGTATGTGTGTAACTTTAAATGCAGAAGCGGCGAGAAATGTAACGTGGAATGTGCAGAGAGCATACATAGCGATGTAACAAATGAGAATAAAGTTGTATCCTATGTACTTTATATTCTATGTAAGATATATTCACTTATAACCAAGGATTAGCTAAAGACGATTACATATATAAATGTGTGTTAAAGGTTATACTGTGTAGAAGAGTTTCTAAGAATGTGGTAGAGTTTAGGTCATTTGTGATTATAACCTGACTGACCAAGGGTTCGCAGGAGTGTAGTCCGCTGTATGTAATTTAGTGGGCTCACAAGAGTCGTGAATAAGCCTTGATGTGAATGTGCGAGCCGAAGAGTCTAGTTCTTGTTAGATTTAAGGTGACAATGCCGGACGAAGTTTATTGCCTAAACGTGAGAGGAGTCGCTTGGAATTTGAGTCTTGTTTTGAATTGACCATTCACAGGACCAAGAAAGGTTACGTACATAGCCATAAAGAGTAAAGTTCTGATAAGGTGATAACTTTTGCTCCGAAAGTGGTCAAATGGAGTCACCAGCAAGAAGATGAAGATGGCGTCTAAGAAGAAGGGTCAACTTAACGGACGACGCAAAGAGACGAAGCCATGGAAAGAGCTAGAAAATGACATCATGGGGAAAGTCCGTGGTGGGCGTCGAAGGGGCGTTCCACCCACACTGTGATTGTGTATTTTAGGGACAGCACCCTGGGGGAAAGGAGAAGCGAAGGCGCAGATGGCCTGAGAGTGAGGAGCGAGCGCTGAGAGAGATCAGAGCGAGAGAGAGCAGTAGGCCGAGGACCCTTAGAGAGCGGATGGGTAGGCAGAGAGGGAACTGCTTCTCGACATAGGTTACCTTATTAGAGGCTAAGAAAGTTTGATCTTTTTTGGAAGTCAAACTGCTGACACCTTTTTTTTAGGGTACTAGGAACTTGCGAAGTAGGGATGTCACTTAGCATAGAGTAGGGACAGATTTAACTTGATTATTTTTTTTCTTTCTGTAGATGACGCAACGGAACCACAGCACATCTATGAGATTGAGGTTGAATTTTATCCCGAGAGGATTGTATTTGCCACTTTTAACTTTATATAAAAACTTTTAAACTTTATCAGTTGTAAGTGGTTCTTCAGAGTTGCGTCAGTTTATGGGGTTTATCTAACCTATGCGGGGGTTGTCTTTTACTCAATGACAGATAACAACCGATCCAAATTGACGAATGAGATAAGATATCAAATTGATCATAAAAGATATTAAAATCTCATTCCCCGCAGTTGGTAGCAGAGAAAGATGGTTATCTTCTTGAGGAAGGCAACCTAGGTCAGGTTTAGATTACCCCCAAGGTCCCTAGTCATCGACAACCAGAAGAAGAATTCCTGTCGAAGAAGGTGCTGACGGTGCGTCGAGAGAAGAGCAGCAGAGTCGGTCGAGAGTGAGTATAAGGGTCATGCGTTGTAAGATTGCGGTGTTTTATGTTGTTCCTGTGTTGTAATGTCAAGCGGAGTTGAATGCCTGTAGTGTGATTGAGGGAAGGTTGTGAGCGCGCGCAACCGGATAAAATCTTATGTCCAGAGGGCTTAAGTGGTTCGGGTGTATCGAACACCCAGAGTAATTTGTCTACCATTTAAAGGGGGTCATGAGGTACCATTGATCGCCCGCAGACCGATGATAGGGGGAGCGTTTGAGTGAGTGTATGAGTAACGCACGCTGGTCGTACGTTTACTGTGTGTAAGTAACCTATCAGTTGAGGCAAGCGTCTGACCGTCAGAGGGAAGACGTTTCGCCAGTTGAGGTGACAATTACAGTTAGACTGTGGCCGTACAGTCAGAGAAAAGTGATCGCTTGGACGGAAGTAGTCATTTTTCGGTGTATGAATGAGACGCATGCAAGACCGCGAGACGAGTTGAGAAAGGAGGGGAACTGCTGCAGAGGGGATAAGTGACGTCAGCGTAGAGCCGCGCTGAGATTGGTCGGTTAGTGTAGACCCGCGCTGGGATAGGCTGATTAGCGAGAGTCGCACAGAGATTGGTGGTTGTCATCGGGACGTAAGTAAGGAAGAGAATTAATAAAGGAAAATCGTAGATTATCGAAAATGAAGTGCTTTAAGAGTTTAAGGGCAATCTTTAGGAGAAATAGAAGAAACTTATATGCTGGAGAAGAAGCTCCACCAGAAGGCACACCAGCTTACCATATGGCAGTGAATGTAGGCTTACACTCGATAATATGGATCTCCGAGTGGAATAAGCTAACAGAAGGGAATAAGGAATTGACGTTTCCGAGATTCGGAACGTTTAAGCTAGAAGTGTTGAACCAACTGAAAGCAGTAATGCTAGCAACAAGACCTCTACCGAGGCCAACACAGTTCGAAGCACTTAGTGCATGGTTTAGAGCAGCACACGAAAAAAGCTTAAAGAGGCGCCAAGAAAGAGTGAGACGATCAGTAAAAGCAGTGCAGGATGCGAAATGGGATGAGGAAGCTAAGAAGTGGAGAGTGCAAAAGATAGAAGCAGACAAACTGTTCACCATGATAGAAGATACGGGAGAAAAGAAACTTCTAGAAGAAGACGAGGATAGCGAGACAGAGGAGGATTTAATAGAGAGGCTATTAACAGATAGACCACCTCCGTACAACAGCGAAATCGCAAGTCCCGTATTACAGCAAGGGGACGGAGCTAGATGGGGGGAATATAAATCGATCCCAGTAACAGAGTGGGATACCAAGAAAGGTGAGGAAGTACTTCAATCTAGTTCCGAACAGAGAGTAGTAGGAAGATTCGTGGTCCAGAAGGTGCCAGAAACGCAGTATGCAGGGTCGTACCAAATGCCAGATGCTCTACAAGTACCTGTTACCATAGGCCCTATAGTGTCAATCTACAACCCAGAGGGGGTCCAGCAGGAGGAACAGGGAAGATGGGGCAGAGAAAGGGCAGAGATGGAGAATAGGAACAACACGATGAATCCTCAGAGGCAGATACTAGCACCAGTGAGTCGGAGCACCCCATTAGATTCCGCAACGGGTCCCAGGATAGAGCAAGGGGATCGAAGAGGATCAATGGATTTGAGGGGACCGAAACCGAAATCCTATAAGGAATTAAGGGAATACCTGAAAGAATGGGATACTGCCGAAGAGATTCGGAATAAAAGTTTAGAAACAGGAGCAGAGTGGAGAGATCAGGATAACAGGATCCTCTCTCATTGTGGAGCTGGCGAAAGCAGCCCGGAATGGGAGAGAGGGAGTCAAGGAAGCAGAGGAGATACTTGTCCTACTACTAGTGGCAATAGGCAAATGTGCAACGACAGAAGTGCAGGGTGTGGGGAAGTGCCTCGCGTCACCTTTAGTGAGGGGGAACGAAGGACGCAGGAGTACCGAAATACTTTCAGATGCACTCACCATACCCCGGATGAAAATGTGCAACATTGGAATCACGGGAACGTGGAGAGTCGTGAAACGTCTCGCCATACATCCGGTGATCAAGAACGAAGTCAGGAGAATATAGGGAGTCGCGAAACGTCTCGCCATACATCCGGTGATCACGAAAGAGATCGCGGGAGCATGGAGAGCCGTGAAGGACCTTATCGTTTGTTAAGCGACACTAGACAGCAAGCGAATTACGGTGGTTTAGAACAACATGGAGGATCTTACCTCGTATCTGGAGAAACCGAGCCGAAAAGACGGAATGTAGTGATGGGGAATGGAGCAATGTTCTACCACACCCCAAGGGAAGATGGAAAAGCTTGGGATCTAGAGAGGTGGGAACAAAGAGATGCAACGAGAACTTCTCATAACTCACCTGTGCTTAGGCGTAGGGCGCATAGTGGAGGTGAGAGGGATGTGAGCGAACAACCTAGGACTGACGTATTGAGAGCTGAAATAAAAGCAAGACGGATAGATGTAATGAGTTTAAAATCAGACTTGGATGAAATCATAGACGGCACAGTGGCAATAGAAAGGTTAGAGCTGTACGAACCGGATGAAATACTGTTTTTATCCAAGGATGTTACTCGAAAGGCAAGGGCAGCTCATGAAAAGTTATCTGAATTAGCAGATAAATATATGATAGACATGTCACGAACTAAAGCTTTACAGGCCAACCATAGGCTGAATTGCACGGATCGAGATCTAGATGAGCGTAGGACGATTGGGCTAAGAGTACACATAAGGGAACTAATCATGTGTATTAGAGTATGGAGAGATCTGGATAGATGGGAGGAAAAATGGTCCAAGAGGGGATCTGTCAGAAGGAGTGCACTTGTGAAGTCCCAGGATACAGACCTAATGCGAATGGAAGCTTTCCCTTTGCGAGAAATCGCGAATGGAAATTACGTCCATGTACCCTGGAGTAGGGGGGATTTAGCGGCATTCACTAATTCCTTCCCGAAGCTTAGAGAGAATCCCGTAGAGTGGTACAAGCAGGTAGAGAGATTCGTGAAAATCTCTAAGGTACTGTGGATCGATTTGAACACACTGTTTGATATCGTAGTACCCGGAGATTTGTGGACGGCATGCAAGCTTAGTGTCGAATGGCCCACTTGTGAGCCGCCGAGAGATACCCAGACAAATGGTCCATCAGATAGAGTTATGGAAAAGTACGAAAGGGTAATAACATGGCTAAAAGAGAAAGTACCGGTGCAAGACATAGACTGGGTTAAGATAGATCGAACAACTCAGGAGCCCAAAGAGACAGTTCATGAGTTCTATGAGAGATTACTGAAAGCATTCAAACAGTACAGTGGGTTAGACGTAATGGATCCTAAAGACATAGGACAGTTTGTGTCGAAGTTTGTTCTCGGATTGAGACCAGACATAAGCTTGATGATTCAACAGCATTTGATCTGTTGGCAGAACAAACCTTTAGATGAGATTCTGAGGTATGCAAGGTACTGTAGCGATGAGATAGATTCGAAAGCAAAGAAGCTCAAGGAAAAACTGATGCTGGTACAAATGCAAGCAGCTGGAAAGGGTGGACAGCGGCTACAGGGAACAGGAACGCCAGCAAAGAGACAGAATAACCAGAGCAGAGATGAGGAAGAAAGACCGAGACCGAGATTAGATATTGCGACACTGAAAAAGACAACGAGGTGCCATCAGTGTAACGAGGTGGGACATTGGAGACGCGAGTGTCCATACAACGTTGAAATAGGGGAAACAGAACAGGAGGAGGAAGAGGTACAGAACAACGTGGTTAAGGGAGCAACAGTCCCGAAGGGAAGGTTTATCAAAGGGGGGACTCAGACTCCTCGAGCCCCGTTTCCTCAACCGCCTCGCATTACAAATGGAGGGAAAACCTATAGACAAATGCCATTGTTCGTAGGAGGAGAAGAATGCTACTACGTTGATCCTCTTACAGGGCAACGAGTGAATAGGGAGGAAGACTGTACTCTAGGAGCAGCCCTGGAGGTAGATCAGAGAGGACCATACGTAGAAGCTGAAGTAGCTGGATGTCCTACGACCTTTTTGGTGGATACAGGGGCCACTAGATCCACGTTGAGATCAGCGGTAGTCCCAGGTCTGCCAATATCGGGAGAGATGATTCAGGTGGTAGGAGTCGCAAACAAGAGGATGACGAATCCTCTGACAGAACCTGTGTCAGTGAAGATAGGGAATTACAGTGACGAACATCAGTTTGTGATCTGTGATTCTAGCCCGGTGTGTTTACTAGGAAGAGATTTGTTGTGTAAACTGAATTGCACAATACATTGCACACCTGAAGGAGTAGAAGTACAGACCAACGATAAGGATGCTGATTTTGAGGTTGTAAAGTCGCAGGAATGCGTGGAACTATATCCTACCTTAACAGTGGAGGAGCTTCCACAGGATTTGAGGGAGAAGGTATCAGCTGAGGTGTGGGATTTTACTGGAGAAGAAATAGGATTGATCAAAGGAGTAGAACCAGTAAAAATCCTGGTAAGACTTAATGCTGAGTATCCAAGAACACCACAATATAAGTTGACGCCGGAGACAATTGCAGGAATAAAGCCTGTGATCGAATCCATGATTAAACAGGGAATACTGAAGGAGATCGTGGGTAGTCCATGTAACTCCCCGATTATGGGTTTGCAGAAGCCTAGTGGAAAATACAGGATAGTGCAGGATCTTCGAAAGATTAATAAAATTGTTGTCTCATGTTGTCCAGTGGTACCGAATCCATCAGTGATATTGTTTCAGATACCGTTCCAAGCTGAATGGTTTACCGTGATAGATCTATGCCAGGCTTTCTTTTCGATTCCTTTAGATGAAGACAGCCAGTATCTTTTCGCTTTTAAGCTGGAAGATCGCGTTTTAACATGGTGTCGTATCCCTCAGGGGTATACAGAAAGCCCATCGATCTTTAACCAGCTATTGAAGAAAAATCTTGAAAGTCTAGTACTGCCTATGAACTCGGTTCTGGTCCAGTACGTAGACGACCTCCTAGTTGCGTCAGAAACTGAGGAAGCTTGCAGAGTAGACACCATCACCTTGCTAAATCACTTGGCCGAGAACGGACACAAGGTGTCTCCAAGTAAATTGCAATATTGTCTTACTGAAGTGCAATACTTGGGCCATAGGATTGAAAAAGGAAAACGGAAGGTGTCTCCAGACAGAATAGAGGCGATTATGAAAATGAACGCGCCTAAAACACAAAGAGAAGTCAGGATGTTTTTAGGCATGGTCGGTTATTGTCGACAGTGGAGAGCTAACTTCTCACTGAAGGCAAAGCCGTTATTACAACTGACGCACAAGGGAGTGAGTGATCCGGTACCATGGGACAAAGATTGTTTGATGGCGTTTTTGCAGCTGAGGGAGGACTTGTGTCGTGCCCCGGCTTTAGGAATGCCGGATTACACAAAATCATTCTTGCTTTACTGCTGCGAAAGAGAGGGATGCGCTTTAGCAGTTTTGGCCCAGATACACGGCGATGCGCGTAGGCCAGTAGCGTATTTTTCGGCTACATTAGATCCAGTAGCCGCAGCGTTGCCCGGATGTCTTAAGTCCGTAGCTGCAACGGGTGTCAGCATTGAACGTTCTGAGGGCGTGGTGATGGGACATCAGTTAGTGGAGTATGTACCGCATTCTGTGGAATTGTTAATGACCAGGACTAAGACTCAGCATCTGACGAATAGCAGGCTCACACGCTACGAGCAGGTCATATTGGCTGCCGAGAATGTGACCCTAAAGAGATGCTCCGTCTTGAATCCTGCAACTTTGATGCCACTTCCAAATGAAGTGGATGATGAAATTTGTACAGATCACGACTGCCTTGATGTAACTGAACTATGCACCAAACCGAGACCAGATATCGTAGATGAGCCATTGACTGACCCGATGAAATTTTCTTTGTTGATGGTTCATGTGTAAGAGACGATATTGGTCAGCTGAGAGCAGCTTATGCAGTTTGTACAATTACCAGAGTTGTAGAAGCCGCTTGCCTGGAAGGAGTACATTCCGCTCAGGTAGCTGAAATTATTGCTTTGACGCGTGCCTGTTTAGCAGGTAACAAACTTCGAGTCACCATATACACCGATAGCCAATATGGTTTCGGGGTAGTTCATGATTACGGGCAGTTGTGGTCTCAAAGAGGTTACATGACCTCCTCGGGTTCTCCAATTAGGAATGGAGAATTCGTGAGACTATTGTTAGAGGCATTGCAAGGCCCGTCAGCCATAGCCGTTGTCAAGTGTGCCGCGCACACTAAGAATGTAGACTTTGTGTCGCAAGGCAACCGTTATGCTGATGAGGTAGCGCGTTACTGCGCAGAGCAAGGTTATTCTCACACCAATGTAGAAGTGGGGGGAATACAGGAAAGAACTGAATTGACAATGTTGTTAGACACTGTAGATACATGGGATGAGCTAAAGAGTGTACAGGAAAATGCACCAGATGATGAGAAAAAGGGCTGGGAAACAGCCGGATGTACTAAAGGTGAAATGAATTTCTGGATATCTGCTGATGGGAGAGCAGTTTTACCAAATGAACTTGTTAGTCCAATGGCAAGGAAATTGCATGGAGCAGCACACATAGGTAGAGATGCTATGGTGAGAGTATTCAGACAAACGTGGTTTAATCCTAAGTTTAGAGTGGCGGCAGAAGCAGTATGTCAGAGATGTGCAATCTGTCAGCAACTAAACGTGGGAAAGAGAACACCAGTTACTTTGAGTCACATAGGAAGGTCTGGGGGGCCTTTCAATAGAATGCAGGTGGATTTTATTGAAATGCCAAGGTGCAACAAACTCAGATACGTTTTAGTGATTGTCTGTATATTTTCTAGATGGGTTGAAGCTTACCCTACACGTAGGTGCGATACACTTACAGTAGCAAAACTGTTACTTAGAGAGTTGATACCGAGGTTTGGGGTGCCATCCTCTTTGGAATCGGACAGAGGAACTCATTTCAACAGTGAAATAGTGAAGATGCTATGTTCAGCTTTGAGTATCGATCAGAAGCTCCATTGCAGCTATCGACCAGAAGCTTCAGGGATTGTAGAGCAGATCAACAGCACAATCAAGTCCAGACTTGCCAAAGTTTGTTCATCAACGTCCCTGAATTGGCCAGACGCACTTCCAGTGGTTCTTATGAGCATACGTAGCACACCAGATAGAAAAACAGGTCTCTCTCCACATGAAGTGCTAATGGGGAGAGCTATGAGATTGCCATCGGTTCCGACTGCAGCGTTATTGAACATCACAGACGATTTGATCTTGGACTACTGCAAGGGACTATCTGATGCCATTAATTCTGTGTCCCTCCAGGTCCAGGCTGCAGAGGTTCCATCAGCACAAGACTTGTGCCATGACCTGAGTCCGGGGGACTGGGTTTTGGTGAAAAAACAAGTCAGGAAGAACTGCTTAGACGTGCGCTGGAGAGGACCATTTCAAGTCATACTTGTCACAAACACTGCAGTAAAGTGTGGGAGCCTGCCAAACTGGATACATGCTTCACACACTCGAAGAGTGCCAACACCTCTAGAAGAAACAGCTCCTTTCTCGGATGAGAGTCCAGCGGAAAGCGGAGAAGCCATAGAGGGGGAAAGTCAAGCTATAGAGGTGATTGAAGAGGCTGAGCCTGTGTCGGAACAGGTCGACGAAGGCCAAGACACCAGTGAGACCGAAGTCGCCTCAGGAGAAGAAAGTAACTGGGAGATCGAATCGGATATTGATCAAGCTGAGAGTGACCAAGAGACAAGTCCAAGGACAAGGAGCAGGAGGACAAGGAGTGACGAAGCTAGTTGGCCGGAGAGAAGGAGAAGGCCAAGCTTAAAAGCACAACAGGAGAAAACTCTTGTCCCGATCGCTGAAGAATCGGATCAGGAAGAAGAAACTACAGACTCAGGCACTGAGAGTCCAAGAAGATCGAGAAGGGAACGTGTGCCCTGCCGAAGGTACGCCACCCCAGAGTGGACTTATCTAGCAGATGTCTTGGGGACAGAAATCTGGGAGAGTGAGAGAAGTGAAAGTAATCGACCTCGATCCATTTGTGGCAGTGGAGATATGGATGTTGACGCCTGGACTCGAGACTGAAGGATTACTGACTTTCACACTTCCCATACCCCCATACCTAAGTCGGATCAAAGACCTAGTGCTAAATAGATTACAGTTTCCGACTTTTGGTCATCAAATTCCAGAAGAAGAAGAAAAAGTTGTTCGTTTTGAATTATTGGAACTTGTTGTGAAAGCTGCAGGTACGAGAATAATTGTTGATGCATAAAGACTTTTGTTAAAGCTAGAAAGAAGAAGATAACCTAGCGCCGAGTGGAAAGAAGAAGAAAATTAGGGATTACATTTAGAGGACGGAGAAGGGTTAGGGTTGTCCGTTGTTAAAGATAAAGAGACATTGTTGCGAAAAAGAGACTTTTGTTGATAAAGAGCACTTTACAAACTGAGAAGGAAAATAAAGCAAATAAAGCAAAGACTGGAAAAGGAAAGAAAAACTTTTTCACAAGGGAAGGAGTTGCGCTGTTTGACAACATGGAGAACGGCAACCCAAACCGAAAAGCTAAATGTATAGTAGGTACACTTATAGCAGTAGTAATTTTTCTTATAATTACAGTAGTGACCATATCATACATAGTAGGAAATGAAACTGATAAAGAAATAACAGATGTAAAGCCTGTAACGACTTTGAAACCTGCTCTAGTTGGGAAGAAGGAGGAGAGCAATGTAATTCGTGAAAAGGCGTTACTGGCAGATGAAGCTCGTAGGTTACACGTAGACGAGTCACAGGGAAACTGTAGGTCAAATGCATATGCCAAACTATTGTACGAATATATCGATGCCATGGAGGCCAAAGATTGCTACGTTTGTATGCAATTGCCGGCTTCTGTAGATGAAGGCATCAGATATCATCATCTTCCACTGACTTATGGGATAACATGTAGTTTACTTCTTAGTATATTTTATGGTAGAGAAGGATTTGAGTACTACTTTTCAAATTATGATTCGGTACTGCCTGAAGTCCCGAATTATAAGCAAATGAATAAGTGGGACTATTATAAAAAGGAGGATAGACTTGCCAAATTCTTTCTTCCTTGGGATACATTAGATACATCATACGCACGCAGAAATAATCTGACTTGCAAAGTGTCAGAGGTAGAGAAGAAATTCATAGGACAGGTAGATGACCGATACAGAAGGCAGAAGATTCTAAAAATGTCAGGACAGTGGAAAACTGATTGGACGGAAGAAGAGAAGGCACATAAAAGGAAAGGTAGTAATGGTCCAATAGCATTGGATAGAACGCAGAAGGGAAAGTTATGTTTAACTCGAAGCAAGACATATTATGAGAGTGTATTTGTAGGTGAAGTAAATTGCGAACATGCTTTTCGATTAGAGTACTATACGAAGGATTTTATGAAAGGGATGCAAGCTATTCCTAATGTATATTTTGTTTGCGGAAGAAATGCCTATGTAAAACTGCCTGACAATTGGTATGGTTCGTGTTACTTGGCAATTGTCTTCCCCAAAATATATCATGCAAAGGATTTAGCGATCATAGAAGGAAAGGTTTCGACAAGAACAAAAAGGGAAGTAGGAGATGCTGAAATAGTAGGAGACGTATTTGGAGCAATGTTTCCTATGTTAGGTTTAATACTTAACGATGTTAAGATCAGGAGACTAGCTACAGTCGTAGATAGATTGTCTGCAAGTACTGCAAGGTCATTAATGTTAATAGAAGGTGAGATGCAATCGGTTAGAGCAATGGTTCTTCAGAATCGACTTGCTCTTGATGTAATATTAGCAAAAGAAGGCGGAGTTTGCAAGTCTTTGAAGGTTCAGGAATGTTGTACTTATATTCCTGATAATTCAAAACCACTTGAGAAGGTCATAAGAAACATTACACAAATTCATCAAGAAATCGAAGATTTGACAAAAATAAATATTTGGGAAAAAGTAGGTCATGGAGTAGGAAAGGTTGGGAGTTGGTTTGCCAACCTTGGTAAAAGTATAGTATGGTATATATTAAAACCTGTATTAATAGTATTAATTTGTATAATCACATTATTAGGGTTTGTGAAACTATATAAATGGTATAGGTCGAACCAGTTACAAAGGTCGATGAGAGAACAAGAAAGGAGATTAGCTGCTATACAAGATCAACAGTATAAAAGTTTAAGAGCACTTGAAGTGATGAAAAGAGGGAATGATGTAACTAGTTCTGTGTAAAGGTGTTATTCAAATTGCATTTAGTGATGACTCCTAAAAGTCATCAAAGGGGGGAACTGAGAGAGCGCAATTTGAATAAAATGTACATCCGAGCCATATTTAGAGGCATATCGTATAAACGTAGGAATGAAATGTATACCGTAGCGTGAAGTTGACACTTATAGCATAAAGTTAACAGATGTAACATGAATAATAGGAAATGTATTTGTATTTACGTTAGAAATGCCATAATTTAGAAGGCCCGTATGCATAGTGGGCTAATGTAAGAATGTATAGAAATGCTTAAGAACTGAAGAACGTGCAAAGTAGAATTCATGTATGTGTGTAACTTTAAATGCAGAAGCGGCGAGAAATGTAACGTGGAATGTGCAGAGAGCATACATAGCGATGTAACAAATGAGAATAAAGTTGTATCCTATGTACTTTATATTCTATGTAAGATGTATTCACTTATAACCAAGGATTAGCTAAAGACGATCACATATATAAATGTGTGTTAAAGGTTATACTGTGTAGAAGAGTTTCTAAGAATGTGGTAGAGTTTAGGTCATTTGTGATTATAACCTGACTGACCAAGGGTTCGCAGGAGTGTAGTCCGCTGTATGTAATTTAGTGGGCTCACAAGAGTCGTGAATAAGCCTTGATGTGAATGTGCGAGCCGAAGAGTCTAGTTCTTGTTAGATTTAAGGTGACAATGCCGGACGAAGTTTATTGCATAAACGTGAGAGGAGTCGCTTGGAATTTGAGTCTTGTTTTGAATTGACCATTCACAGGACCAAGAAAGGTTACGTACATAGCCATAAAGAGTAAAGTTCTGATAAGGTGATAACTTTTGCTCCGAAAGTGTCAAATGGAGTCACCAGCAAGAAGATGAAGATGGCGTCTAAGAAGAAGGGTCAACTTAACGGACGACGCAAAGAGACGAAGCCATGGAAAGAGCTAGAAAATGACATCATGGGGAAAGTCCGTGGTGGGCGTCGAAGGGGCGTTCCACCCACACTGTGATTGTGTATTTTAGGGACAGCACCCTGGGGGAAAGGAGAAGCGAAGGCGCAGATGGCCTGAGAGTGAGGAGCGAGCGCTGAGAGAGATCAGAGCGAGAGAGAGCAGTAGGCCGAGGACCCTTAGAGAGCGGATGGGTAGGCAGAGAGGGAACTGCTTCTTGACATAGGTTACCTTATTAGAGGCTAAGAAAGTTTGATCTTTTTTGGAAGTCAAACTGCTGACACCTTTTTTTTAGGGTACTAGGAACTTGCGAAGTAGGGATGTCACTTAGCATAGAGTAGGGACAGATTTAACTTGATTATTTTTTTTCTTTCTGTAGATGACGCAACGGAACCACAGCACATCTATGAGATTGAGGTTGAATTTTATCCCGAGAGGATTGTATTTGCCACTTTTAACTTTATATAAAAACTTTTAAACTTTATCAGTTGTAAGTGGTTCTTCAGAGTTGCGTCAGTTTATGGGGTTTATCTAACCTATGCGGGGGTTGTCTTTTACTCAATGACAGATAACAACCGATCCAAATTGACGAATGAGATAAGATATCAAATTGATCATAAAAGATATTAAAATCTCATTCCCCGCAAAGGGTTTATGTGTTGTTTGGGAGATCTCTTTTTCCGCTGCTGCCCTTCTATGCACTAAGCCCAGCTTGTGTCTTGTGCCGCCCTCTGCCCACCACCACCTCCCGTTGCTGCTTGTTAAGTCTTGCAGTGTACCCATCACTGCCTCTTCTTGCTCCCCAACCCTTTCATCTTGCTCTCTCCCTCCACCAAGCAGGACGCATGTGATTATTTACTGTTTCTGAAGTGCCCTGCAGGGCTAAATGTTTACAGAATCTTGTTAAGTTCCATAAAGGTACCCTATATAGGCACAGGTAACACTGCAACCTTTCACCTATATCCTTCCCTACATTTCATACATAACGATTCATAGGGACTGACCTTTTACCTAGATACGACCCTGCATTCAGAACGCAGGTTTTTCGCTAGTTTGAAACTCATACATTATGCACAAGGCTTCTTGGAAGCATGGCAGGACTGACAGCAGGAGGAACATCTCCTGTATAATACCTATGTATAAAGTTCAAGCCGGACGTCATCCTTTAGGCCGACACAGTAACACCTGTACAGTAGGACCTGTGGGTATATATACATCATGTCTTGCTAAGACAGACAGAGGAGACCGTGACTTCCCGGCTGACACACTGACCAGAGATGCTGAGGTTCCTGCATGCAGACGCTCCAGCTAACATTGATCTAACATCTCTCGTGGGATGTCAATCTCGAGACCAGGACATAGTCCTATATTCTTTCCTTTCTCAGGTAATTGGGTTGACTAGACCTTAGAGAGATTCTTGGCATAACACCTACACAGATGCTAAGTACACTTAAGTACATCTAGTTAGGGAGGCATCGTAGGAGTACACACTTTCTTATCATGTGTTTTATGAACTTGTGTATATTCATGATTACTGCAAAATGGTAGAACTGTACCATCCCTTTACTTTCGTAGTACTACTAATCGTATATCACTGCTACTGTATAATGGTTGTTACAGAGAATCTATTCTACACTAGAACTGTTTAATAAATCCTTATTGAAACGCCCTGACTGTTTATCCCTGAGACAAACTAAGTGAGCACAAGTGACTGAGCGAAAAGTAGTGCATTGTTTCCACGACCCTGGGGAATCAGGCTTGTCATGTTTTGAGGTTGCCAGAAACTATTCTCTCCCCGATAACAGGAGATTCTAGTGGCACTGTGAGCTAGCTTATGCAAACAGGCTAACATATCCGTTGGGGGTACTCGGAACCAGTTTACCCCCAAACCCACAGTTTATGTTATCTGAACGCACAGATCCTGTATAGGGTATATAGGAACTACACAACAAACCGGAGAGTTCTTTATTATAATTACCAAGTGCAAGGGAATGGTGATGCGATCTATTGTATTTATTTATTTTTGCAAGCTGTTCGAGATCATACGTGCCATATGATTTGAACTTACCTTAAATTTTTTTTATGCCTAAAATGACTAGTGCCTGATCTGAAAATTTTACTTTTTTTAAGACTTCATGTTGGTGAACATGTCACCTAAACATGACTTTTTTTCGAATCGCAAAATGTGCGGAGAGACGGATTCTAAATTGACGGGCGATGTTGTCATGATCATGGAACCAGTGAATGTTAGGAGAAAAAATTATGTATTGCTATAAGTGAGACGCTCACTATAAATGTCTTAATTATTTTTATCCTAACTTTCACTGGTTCCAAGATTGTGACAACATCGCAGCCTGCAGGCTGCATGGGGCGCAGATCGGTTACACATCGCTTCTCTTCGGAATCGGATATTGATCAAGCTGAGAGTGACCAAGAGACAAGTCCAAGGACAAGGAGCAGGAGGACAAGGAGTGACGAAGCTAGTTGGCCGGAGAGAAGGAGAAGGCCAAGCTTAAAAGCACAACAGGAGAAAACTCTTGTCCCGATCGCTGAAGAATCGGATCAGGAAGAAGAAACTACAGACTCAGGCACTGAGAGTCCAAGAAGATCGAGAAGGGAACGTGTGCCCTGCCGAAGGTACGCCACCCCAGAGTGGACTTATCTAGCAGATGTCTTGGGGACAGAAATCTGGGAGAGTGAGAGAAGTGAAAGTAATCGACCTCGATCCATTTGTGGCAGTGGAGATATGGATGTTGACGCCTGGACTCGAGACTGAAGGATTACTGACTTTCACACTTCCCATACCCCCATACCTAAGTCGGATCAAAGACCTAGTGCTAAATAGATTACAGTTTCCGACTTTTGGTCATCAAATTCCAGAAGAAGAAGAAAAAGTTGTTCGTTTTGAATTATTGGAACTTGTTGTGAAAGCTGCAGGTACGAGAATAATTGTTGATGCATAAAGACTTTTGTTAAAGCTAGAAAGAAGAAGATAACCTAGCGCCGAGTGGAAAGAAGAAGAAAATTAGGGATTACATTTAGAGGACGGAGAAGGGTTAGGGTTGTCCGTTGTTAAAGATAAAGAGACATTGTTGCGAAAAAGAGACTTTTGTTGATAAAGAGCACTTTACAAACTGAGAAGGAAAATAAAGCAAATAAAGCAAAGACTGGAAAAGGAAAGAAAAACTTTTTCACAAGGGAAGGAGTTGCGCTGTTTGACAACATGGAGAACGGCAACCCAAACCGAAAAGCTAAATGTATAGTAGGTACACTTATAGCAGTAGTAATTTTTCTTATAATTACAGTAGTGACCATATCATACATAGTAGGAAATGAAACTGATAAAGAAATAACAGATGTAAAGCCTGTAACGACTTTGAAACCTGCTCTAGTTGGGAAGAAGGAGGAGAGCAATGTAATTCGTGAAATGGCGTTACTGGCAGATGAAGCTCGTAGGTTACACGTAGACGAGTCACAGGGAAACTTTATTGATACACTGGGAGGGTTTGAGGTTTTCCAGAATTAGGATAGGTGCACTCCCTAATAACCGCACAGTATCGTGTCACAGAGTGTCAAATCCAGGCAAGGGGGCGGGCGGCAATCCCTCGTAACCGCTCAAAAATGTGGATAACAGATCCACACTAAATTGTACAAAAACAACAAGTGCCCCTGCTCTAGGAAAGTATCACAAAGGCTCGGTAAGTCCTGGTTATGGTGCAGTAGTAAATTGCGCACATCAATAGTGTTTCAGAATCAAATAGCAAAAAAGTTCAAAGAGGTAGAATCCTTGTTATGGAATACAAATTTATTGTTCCTCTTGTTCTGGCCAACACGTGTTTCATCGCAGGGAAACAGACTGCGAATCTTCAGGGCTGGGTATAGATACAAAAGATGCATTTGTATGGTTGATTTAACATGAGTGAAAAAGTGATTGGTGATCCTTGGTGACATAAGGCGGGCATGCCATTAGGTGACATTGTGTCATAAAATTGTGACTTGATATCTATGTTGTATTGTGACTGTGAGAGGTGGTGAATTTTTATCGTGGCTATACAGATTGTGTTGATGTGACTTTTAAAAGTTCTAAGGTTGTTAATGTCCTTAAAGGCAAACACATAAACCAGTATGCGTGGATAATATTTCAAAAGAGAAGAAGGCGGGAGAGAAAACACGGAAATGTGACAAGTAGTGAAAAACGAGTGAAATGGTGTCCTTGCTTGTTGGCGGGTACATGCCTCATTGTGACTTATAGTGACTTTTTAGTGTTTTAATTACATCAATTATATTATATTCAAGAAGGAAGGCTTAACAGCTGAAATTATTGACAATTCCATGTAATACTATGCTAAGCAAGAGCTAGTAGTGAAATTATATGTGCAGTAAAATATGTTGTGGCCTTTTTTTAATCTTAGTTAATGGATTTATTTTTTTGGATTTGCAAAATGAAAATACAGAACAAAGGAGCCCTATTGCTCATTCCCATGTGATTGCTAAATCCAGTGTTAATTACAGAGTTGTACTCAAAAACGCTCGTATGAGACGCCACTGGTTAATGTGAACGCCAGACCCAGAAAAAGGGAGGGTATCTATTGCGGAGAGTGTGTTTAGTAAAAGCACTTGTGTAGTTAGACTCAGAACACCAATACAAGGTACCTCGTGTTCGTTCAGTACACGCAATTAAGTTGTTGCAGAAATTAGAGTATGCTAATTTTGGGGTTGAATATAAATCTATTCATAAGCAGTATCTAAACATCGATACGTGACTCACCCTTTGGAAAGAAAAGCCGGAAGTAGTGATGTGGCCTCGAGTATTATTATTGCGTTATAAAGCGTAGTCGGGTGACTCCTACAGGTAAACATAGTTTAAAGCAGTGTCGATAAAAAATGAGATGGTAAATTATGCCATGTCACGTAAATTCATTATCGGAGCTATTACTACATAGAAACAAACCATTGCTAAATATTCGTACCTTAAAGAGTTTTATAGGAAAAACCTTATCCGGGAGGAGAAGAGTTTAAAGCTGTTACGCTAGACATCAGACACTCAGGCGGGTACACCTATAAAGTGAATAGTAAACAAACACGAGTGGTGTTATCCTTTCTCATTATAATGTGGTTTGTTTCAAGGGAAGGGAAAGTTGGTATGCCAGACGAGTTGTTTTACCTGAAAATGTTCGTTCTCCCTCCTGTAGTTCCCGGTGCCGTTGTTCGAAAAACGGTCACCTGACGGGAAGTGAGGGTCTCTATTTAAGCTTACTTCCGGGATTTGCTCTGTCAGTCCTAGAAACACTAGAACGGTAACGCATCGTTTAGTTGCACTAAACGTTGGCCGACTTTGGAAAAAATACTGCAAGCTAGGTTCAGATTGGGTGAGTCAAAAGGAGGATAAAAATGGAAATCTAAGAATTGGCGTTCTGATAGTTGGAGTGAAAAATATATAAGAACCCAAGAATCAGTTCGGAATAAAGTATTTGGGAGCGAAAATTGCATTAGTTATACTGATTCTTGGTCCTGATAATGGTAGTGTTTTGGTGTTGTACAAAGTGATAAAGAGCAGACGATTAGAACAACAAAATACATATTTAAAATTATAAGACGGAGTGATCCAGTGATTATAAGAGTTGCATAATTTCTGACAGTGATAAAGAGCAGACGATTTGAACAACAAAATACATATTTAAAATTATAAGACGAAGTGATCCAGTGATTATAACAGTTGCACAACTACGACCCTGAGATGCAATATTTCTTAGGGAATTAATTCAAATCGAACAAGTTCTTACAAAGGATCAGATGATCTCCCGAAACCCATTTCCACATTACAATAGGGGCATGTTTTCTTGTCTAAATGAGACCTATGTCCATAACTACACCCCAACATGTGTGCTTAACTTGGGTTCTCAGACGTCGTTCTCCTTTTTGTTGTTTGTCAGAAATTATGCAACTGTTATAATCACTGGATCACTTCGTCTTATAATTTTAAATATGTATTTTGTTGTTTTTTGCAGTATTTTTTCCAAAGTCGGCCAACGTTTAGTGCAACTAAACGATGCGTTACCGTTCTAGTGTTTCTAGGACTGACAGAGCAAATCCCGGAAGTAAGCTTAAATAGAGACCCTCACTTCCCGTCAGGTGACCGTTTTTGGAACAACGGCACCGGGAACTACAGGAGGGAGAACGAACATTTTCAGGTAAAACAACTCGTCTGGCATACCAACTTTCCCTTCCCTTGAAACAAACCACATTATAATGAGAAAGGATAACACCACTCGTGTTTGTTTACTATTCACTTTATAGGTGTACCCGCCTGAGTGTCTGATGTCTAGCGTAACAGCTTTAAACTCTTCTCCTCCCGGATAAGGTTTTTCCTATAAAACTCTTTAAGGTACGAATATTTAGCAATGGTTTGTTTCTATGTAGTAATAGCTCCGATAATGAATTTACGTGACATGGCATAATTTACCATCTCATTTTTTATCGACACTGCTTTAAACTATGTTTACCTGTAGGAGTCACCCGACTACGCTTTATAACGCAATAATAATACTCGAGGCCACATCACTACTTCCGGCTTTTCTTTCCAAAGGGTGAGTCACGTATCGATGTTTAGATACTGCTTATGAATAGATTTATATTCAACCCCAAAATTAGCATACTCTAATTTCTGCAACGACTTAATTGCGTGTACTGAACGAACACGAGGTACCTTGTATTGGTGTTCTGAGTCTAACTACACAAGTGCTTTTACTAAACACACTCTCCGCAATAGATACCCTCCCTTTTTCTGGGTCTGGCGTTCACATTAACCAGTGGCGTCTCATACGAGCGTTTTTGAGTACAACTCTGTAATTAACACTGGATTTAGCAATCACATGGGAATGAGCAATAGGGCTCCTTTGTTCTGTATTTTCATTTTGCAAATCCAAAAAAATAAATCCATTAACTAAGATTAAAAAAAGGCCACAACATATTTTACTGCACATATAATTTCACTACTAGCTCTTGCTTAGCATAGTATTACATGGAATTGTCAATAATTTCAGCTGTTAAGCCTTCCTTCTTGAATATAATATAATTGATGTAATTAAAACACTAAAAAGTCACTATAAGTCACAATGAGGCATGTACCCGCCAACAAGCAAGGACACCATTTCACTCGTTTTTCACTACTTGTCACATTTCCGTGTTTTCTCTCCCGCCTTCTTCTCTTTTGAAATATTATCCACGCATACTGGTTTATGTGTTTGCCTTTAAGGACATTAACAACCTTAGAACTTTTAAAAGTCACATCAACACAATCTGTATAGCCACGATAAAAATTCACCACCTCTCACAGTCACAATACAACATAGATATCAAGTCACAATTTTATGACACAATGTCACCTAATGGCATGCCCGCCTTATGTCACCAAGGATCACCAATCACTTTTTCACTCATGTTAAATCAACCATACAAATGCATCTTTTGTATCTATACCCAGCCCTGAAGATTCGCAGTCTGTTTCCCTGCGATGAAACACGTGTTGGCCAGAACAAGAGGAACAATAAATTTGTATTCCATAACAAGGATTCTACCTCTTTGAACTTTTTTGCTATTTGATTCTGAAACACTATTGATGTGCGCAATTTACTACTGCACCATAACCAGGACTTACCGAGCCTTTGTGATACTTTCCTAGAGCAGGGGCACTTGTTGTTTTTGCACAGGGAAACTTTAGGTCAAATGCATATGCCAAACTATTGTACGAATATATCGATGCCATGGAGGCCAAAGATTGCTACGTTTGTATGCAATTGCCGGCTTCTGTAGATGAAGGCATCAGATATCATCATCTTCCACTGACTTATGGGATAACATGTAGTTTACTTCTTAGTATATTTTATGGTAGAGAAGGATTTGAGTACTACTTTTCAAATTATGATTCGGTACTGCCTGAAGTCCCGAATTATAAGCAAATGAATAAGTGGGACTATTATAAAAAGGAGGATAGACTTGCCAAATTCTTTCTTCCTTGGGATACATTAGATACATCATACGCACGCAGAAATAATCTGACTTGCAAAGTGTCAGAGGTAGAGAAGAAATTCATAGGACAGGTAGATGACCGATACAGAAGGCAGAAGATTCTAAAAATGTCAGGACAGTGGAAAACTGATTGGACGGAAGAAGAGAAGGCACATAAAAGGAAAGGTAGTAATGGTCCAATAGCATTGGATAGAACGCAGAAGGGAAAGTTATGTTTAACTCGAAGCAAGACATATTATGAGAGTGTATTTGTAGGTGAAGTAAATTGCGAACATGCTTTTCGATTAGAGTACTATACGAAGGATTTTATGAAAGGGATGCAAGCTATTCCTAATGTATATTTTGTTTGCGGAAGAAATGCCTATGTAAAACTGCCTGACAATTGGTATGGTTCGTGTTACTTGGCAATTGTCTTCCCCAAAATATATCATGCAAAGGATTTAGCGATCATAGAAGGAAAGGTTTCGACAAGAACGAAAAGGGAAGTAGGAGATGCTGAAATAGTAGGAGACGTATTTGGAGCAATGTTTCCTATGTTAGGTTTAATACTTAACGATGTTAAGATCAGGAGACTAGCTACAGTCGTAGATAGATTGTCTGCAAGTACTGCAAGGTCATTAATGTTAATAGAAGGTGAGATGCAATCGGTTAGAGCAATGGTTCTTCAGAATCGACTTGCTCTTGATGTAATATTAGCAAAAGAAGGCGGAGTTTGCAAGTCTTTGAAGGTTCAGGAATGTTGTACTTATATTCCTGATAATTCAAAACCACTTGAGAAGGTCATAAGAAACATTACACAAATTCATCAAGAAATCGAAGATTTGACAAAAATAAATATTTGGGAAAAAGTAGGTCATGGAGTAGGAAAGGTTGGGAGTTGGTTTGCCAACCTTGGTAAAAGTATAGTATGGTATATATTAAAACCTGTATTAATAGTATTAATTTGTATAATCACATTATTAGGGTTTGTGAAACTATATAAATGGTATAGGTCGAACCAGTTACAAAGGTCGATGAGAGAACAAGAAAGGAGATTAGCTGCCATACAAGATCAACAGTATAAAAGTTTAAGAGCACTTGAAGTGATGAAAAGAGGGAATGATGTAACTAGTTCTGTGTAAAGGTGTTATTCAAATTGCATTTAGTGATGACTCCTAAAAGTCATCAAAGGGGGGAACTGAGAGAGCGCAATTTGAATAAAATGTACATCCGAGCCATATTTAGAGGCATATCGTATAAACGTAGGAATGAAATGTATACCGTAGCGTGAAGTTGACACTTATAGCATAAAGTTAACAGATGTAACATGAATAATAGGAAATGTATTTGTATTTACGTTAGAAATGCCATAATTTAGAAGGCCCGTATGCATAGTGGGCTAATGTAAGAATGTATAGAAATGCTTAAGAACTGAAGAACGTGCAAAGTAGAATTCATGTATGTGTGTAACTTTAAATGCAGAAGCGGCGAGAAATGTAACGTGGAATGTGCAGAGAGCATACATAGCGATGTAACAAATGAGAATAAAGTTGTATCCTATGTACTTTATATTCTATGTAAGATGTATTCACTTATAACCAAGGATTAGCTAAAGACGATTACATATATAAATGTGTGTTAAAGGTTATACTGTGTAGAAGAGTTTCTAAGAATGTGGTAGAGTTTAGGTCATTTGTGATTATAACCTGACTGACCAAGGGTTCGCAGGAGTGTAGTCCGCTGTATGTAATTTAGTGGGCTCACAAGAGTCGTGAATAAGCCTTGATGTGAATGTGCGAGCCGAAGAGTCTAGTTCTTGTTAGATTTAAGGTGACAATGCCGGACGAAGTTTATTGCATAAACGTGAGAGGAGTCGCTTGGAATTTGAGTCTTGTTTTGAATTGACCATTCACAGGACCAAGAAAGGTTACGTACATAGCCATAAAGAGTAAAGTTCTGATAAGGTGATAACTTTTGCTCCGAAAGTGTCAAATGGAGTCACCAGCAAGAAGATGAAGATGGCGTCTAAGAAGAAGGGTCAACTTAACGGACGACGCAAAGAGACGAAGCCATGGAAAGAGCTAGAAAATGACATCATGGGGAAAGTCCGTGGTGGGCGTCGAAGGGGCGTTCCACCCACACTGTGATTGTGTATTTTAGGGACAGCACCCTGGGGGAAAGGAGAAGCGAAGGCGCAGATGGCCTGAGAGTGAGGAGCGAGCGCTGAGAGAGATCAGAGCGAGAGAGAGCAGTAGGCCGAGGACCCGTAGAGAGCGGATGGGTAGGCAGAGAGGGAACTGCTTCTCGACATAGGTTACCTTATTAGAGGCTAAGAAAGTTTGATCTTTTTTGGAAGTCAAACTGCTGACACCTTTTTTTTAGGGTACTAGGAACTTGCGAAGTAGGGATGTCACTTAGCATAGAGTAGGGACAGATTTAACTTGATTATTTTTTTTCTTTCTGTAGATGACGCAACGGAACCACAGCACATCTATGAGATTGAGGTTGAATTTTATCCCGAGAGGATTGTATTTGCCACTTTTAACTTTATATAAAAACTTTTAAACTTTATCAGTTGTAAGTGGTTCTTCAGAGTTGCGTCAGTTTATGGGGTTTATCTAACCTATGCGGGGGTTGTCTTTTACTCAATGACAGATAACAACCGATCCAAATTGACGAATGAGATAAGATATCAAATTGATCATAAAAGATATTAAAATCTCATTCCCCACAAAGGGTTTATGTGTTGTTTGGGAGATCTCTTTTTCCGCTGCTGCCCTTCTATGCACTAAGCCCAGCTTGTGTCTTGTGCCGCCCTCTGCCCACCACCACCTCCCGTTGCTGCTTGTTAAGTCTTGCAGTGTACCCATCACTGCCTCTTCTTGCTCCCCAACCCTTTCATCTTGCTCTCTCCCTCCACCAAGCAGGACGCATGTGATTATTTACTGTTTCTGAAGTGCCCTGCAGGGCTAAATGTTTACAGAATCTTGTTAAGTTCCATAAAGGTACCCTATATAGGCACAGGTAACACTGCAACCTTTCACCTATATCCTTCCCTACATTTCATACATAACGATTCATAGGGACTGACCTTTTACCTAGATACGACCCTGCATTCAGAACGCAGGTTTTTCGCTAGTTTGAAACTCATACATTATGCACAAGGCTTCTTGGAAGCATGGCAGGACTGACAGCAGGAGGAACATCTCCTGTATAATACCTATGTATAAAGTTCAAGCCGGACGTCATCCTTTAGGCCGACACAGTAACACCTGTACAGTAGGACCTGTGGGTATATATACATCATGTCTTGCTAAGACAGACAGAGGAGACCGTGACTTCCCGGCTGACACACTGACCAGAGATGCTGAGGTTCCTGCATGCAGACGCTCCAGCTAACATTGATCTAACATCTCTCGTGGGATGTCAATCTCGAGACCAGGACATAGTCCTATATTCTTTCCTTTCTCAGGTAATTGGGTTGACTAGACCTTAGAGAGATTCTTGGCATAACACCTACACAGATGCTAAGTACACTTAAGTACATCTAGTTAGGGAGGCATCGTAGGAGTACACACTTTCTTATCATGTGTTTTATGAACTTGTGTATATTCATGATTACTGCAAAATGGTAGAACTGTACCATCCCTTTACTTTCGTAGTACTACTAATCGTATATCACTGCTACTGTATAATGGTTGTTACAGAGAATCTATTCTACACTAGAACTGTTTAATAAATCCTTATTGAAACGCCCTGACTGTTTATCCCTGAGACAAACTAAGTGAGCACAAGTGACTGAGCGAAAAGTAGTGCATTGTTTCCACGACCCTGGGGAATCAGGCTTGTCATGTTTTGAGGTTGCCAGAAACTATTCTCTCCCCGATAACAGGAGATTCTAGTGGCACTGTGAGCTAGCTTATGCAAACAGGCTAACATATCCGTTGGGGGTACTCGGAACCAGTTTACCCCCAAACCCACAGTTTATGTTATCTGAACGCACAGATCCTGTATAGGGTATATAGGAACTACACAACAAACCGGAGAGTTCTTTATTATAATTACCAAGTGCAAGGGAATGGTGATGCGATCTATTGTAGTTATTTATTTATTTTTGCAAGCTGTTCGAGATCATACGTGCCATATGATTTGAACTTACCTTAAATTTTTTTTATGCCTAAAATGACTAGTGCCTGACCTGAAAATTTTACTTTTTTTAAGACTTCATGTTGGTGAACATGTCACCTAAACATGACTTTTTTTCGAATCGCAAAATGTGCGGAGAGACGGATTCTAAATTGACGGGCGATGTTGTCATGATCATGGAACCAGTGAATGTTAGGAGAAAAAATTATGTATTGCTATAAGTGAGACGCTCACTATAAATGTCTTAATTATTTTTATCCTAACTTTCACTGGTTCCAAGATTGTGACAACATCGCAGCCTGCAGGCTGCATGGGGCGCAGATCGGTTACACATCGCTTCTCTTCGGAATCGTATATTGATCAAGCTGAGAGTGACCAAGAGACAAGTCCAAGGACAAGGAGCAGGAGGACAAGGAGTGACGAAGCTAGTTGGCCGGAGAGAAGGAGAAGGCCAAGCTTAAAAGCACAACAGGAGAAAACTCTTGTCCCGATCGCTGAAGAATCGGATCAGGAAGAAGAAACTACAGACTCAGGCACTGAGAGTCCAAGAAGATCGAGAAGGGAACGTGTGCCCTGCCGAAGGTACGCCACCCCAGAGTGGACTTATCTAGCAGATGTCTTGGGGACAGAAATCTGGGAGAGTGAGAGAAGTGAAAGTAATCGACCTCGATCCATTTGTGGCAGTGGAGATATGGATGTTGACGCCTGGACTCGAGATTGAAGGATTACTGACTTTCACACTTCCCATACCCCCATACCTAAGTCGGATCAAAGACCTAGTGCTAAATAGATTACAGTTTCCGACTTTTGGTCATCAAATTCCAGAAGAAGAAGAAAAAGTTGTTCGTTTTGAATTATTGGAACTTGTTGTGAAAGCTGCAGGTACGAGAATAATTGTTGATGCATAAAGACTTTTGTTAAAGCTAGAAAGAAGAAGATAACCTAGCGCCGAGTGGAAAGAAGAAGAAAATTAGGGATTACATTTAGAGGACGGAGAAGGGTTAGGGTTGTCCGTTGTTAAAGATAAAGAGACATTGTTGCGAAAAAGAGACTTTTGTTGATAAAGAGCACTTTACAAACTGAGAAGGAAAATAAAGCAAATAAAGCAAAGACTGGAAAAGGAAAGAAAAACTTTTTCACAAGGGAAGGAGTTGCGCTGTTTGACAACATGGAGAACGGCAACCCAAACCGAAAAGCTAAATGTATAGTAGGTACACTTATAGCAGTAGTAATTTTTCTTATAATTACAGTAGTGACCATATCATACATAGTAGGAAATGAAACTGATAAAGAAATAACAGATGTAAAGCCTGTAACGACTTTGAAACCTGCTCTAGTTGGGAAGAAGGAGGAGAGCAATGTAATTCGTGAAAAGGCGTTACTGGCAGATGAAGCTCGTAGGTTACACGTAGACGAGTCACAGGGAAACTTTAGGTCAAATGCATATGCCAAACTATTGTACGAATATATCGATGCCATGGAGGCCAAAGATTGCTACGTTTGTATGCAATTGCCGGCTTCTGTAGATGAAGGCATCAGATATCATCATCTTCCACTGACTTATGGGATAACATGTAGTTTACTTCTTAGTATATTTTATGGTAGAGAAGGATTTGAGTACTACTTTTCAAATTATGATTCGGTACTGCCTGAAGTCCCGAATTATAAGCAAATGAATAAGTGGGACTATTATAAAAAGGAGGATAGACTTGCCAAATTCTTTCTTCCTTGGGATACATTAGATACATCATACGCACGCAGAAATAATCTGACTTGCAAAGTGTCAGAGGTAGAGACGAAATTCATAGGACAGGTAGATGACCGATACAGAAGGCAGAAGATTCTAAAAATGTCAGGACAGTGGAAAACTGATTGGACGGAAGAAGAGAAGGCACATAAAAGGAAAGGTAGTAATGGTCCAATAGCATTGGATAGAACGCAGAAGGGAAAGTTATGTTTAACTCGAAGCAAGACATATTATGAGAGTGTATTTGTAGGTGAAGTAAATTGCGAACATGCTTTTCGATTAGAGTACTATACGAAGGATTTTATGAAAGGGATGCAAGCTATTCCTAATGTATATTTTGTTTGCGGAAGAAATGCCTATGTAAAACTGCCTGACAATTGGTATGGTTCGTGTTACTTGACAATTGTCTTCCCCAAAATATATCATGCAAAGGATTTAGCGATCATAGAAGGAAAGGTTTCGACAAGAACGAAAAGGGAAGTAGGAGATGCTGAAATAGTAGGAGACGTATTTGGAGCAATGTTTCCTATGTTAGGTTTAATACTTAACGATGTTAAGATCAGGAGACTAGCTACAGTCGTAGATAGATTGTCTGCAAGTACTGCAAGGTCATTAATGTTAATAGAAGGTGAGATGCAATCGGTTAGAGCAATGGTTCTTCAGAATCGACTTGCTCTTGATGTAATATTAGCAAAAGAAGGCGGAGTTTGCAAGTCTTTGAAGGTTCAGGAATGTTGTACTTATATTCCTGATAATTCAAAACCACTTGAGAAGGTCATAAGAAACATTACACAAATTCATCAAGAAATCGAAGATTTGACAAAAATAAATGTTTGGGAAAAAGTAGGTCATGGAGTAGGAAAGGTTGGGAGTTGGTTTGCCAACCTTGGTAAAAGTATAGTATGGTATATATTAAAACCTGTATTAATAGTATTAATTTGTATAATCACATTATTAGGGTTTGTGAAACTATATAAATGGTATAGGTCGAACCAGTTACAAAGGTCGATGAGAGAACAAGAAAGGAGATTAGCTGCTATACAAGATCAACAGTATAAAAGTTTAAGAGCACTTGAAGTGATGAAAAGAGGGAATGATGTAACTAGTTCTGTGTAAAGGTGTTATTCAAATTGCATTTAGTGATGACTCCTAAAAGTCATCAAAGGGGGGAACTGAGAGAGCGCAATTTGAATAAAATGTACATCCGAGCCATATTTAGAGGCATATCGTATAAACGTAGGAATGAAATGTATACCGTAGCGTGAAGTTGACACTTATAGCATAAAGTTAACAGATGTAACATGAATAATAGGAAATGTATTTGTATTTACATTAGAAATGCCATAATTTAGAAGGCCCGTATGCATAGTGGGCTAATGTAAGAATGTATAGAAATGCTTAAGAACTGAAGAACGTGCAAAGTAGAATTCATGTATGTGTGTAACTTTAAATGCAGAAGCGGCGAGAAATGTAACGTGGAATGTGCAGAGAGCATACATAGCGATGTAACAAATGAGAATAAAGTTGTATCCTATGTACTTTATATTCTATGTAAGATGTATTCACTTATAACCAAGGATTAGCTAAAGACGATTACATATATAAATGTGTGTTAAAGGTTATACTGTGTAGAAGAGTTTCTAAGAATGTGGTAGAGTTTAGGTCATTTGTGATTATAACCTGACTGACCAAGGGTTCGCAGGAGTGTAGTCCGCTGTATGTAATTTAGTGGGCTCACAAGAGTCGTGAATAAGCCTTGATGTGAATGTGCGAGCCGAAGAGTCTAGTTCTTGTTAGATTTAAGGTGACAATGCCGGACGAAGTTTATTGCATAAACGTGAGAGGAGTCGCTTGGAATTTGAGTCTTGTTTTGAATTGACCATTCACAGGACCAAGAAAGGTTACGTACATAGCCATAAAGAGTAAAGTTCTGATAAGGTGATAACTTTTGCTCCGAAAGTGTCAAATGGAGTCACCAGCAAGAAGATGAAGATGGCGTCTAAGAAGAAGGGTCAACTTAACGGACGACGCAAAGAGACGAAGCCATGGAAAGAGCTAGAAAATGACATCATGGGGAAAGTCCGTGGTGGGCGTCGAAGGGGCGTTCCACCCACACTGTGATTGTGTATTTTAGGGACAGCACCCTGGGGGAAAGGAGAAGCGAAGGCGCAGATGGCCTGAGAGTGAGGAGCGAGCGCTGAGAGAGATCAGAGCGAGAGAGAGCAGTAGGCCGAGGACCCTTAGAGAGCGGATGGGTAGGCAGAGAGGGAACTGCTTCTCGACATAGGTTACCTTATTAGAGGCTAAGAAAGTTTGATCTTTTTTGGAAGTCAAACTGCTGACACCTTTTTTTTAGGGTACTAGGAACTTGCGAAGTAGGGATGTCACTTAGCATAGAGTAGGGACAGATTTAACTTGATTATTTTTTTTCTTTCTGTAGATGACGCAACGGAACCACAGCACATCTATGAGATTGAGGTTGAATTTTATCCAGAGAGGATTGTATTTGCCACTTTTAACTTTATATAAAAACTTTTAAACTTTATCAGTTGTAAGTGGTTCTTCAGAGTTGCGTCAGTTTATGGGGTTTATCTAACCTATGCGGGGGTTGTCTTTTACTCAATGACAGATAACAACTGATCCAAATTGACGAATGAGATAAGATATCAAATTGATCATAAAAGATATTAAAATCTCATTCCCCGCAAAGGGTTTATGTGTTGTTTGGGAGATCTCTTTTTCCGCTGCTGCCCTTCTATGCACTAAGCCCAGCTTGTGTCTTGTGCCGCCCTCTGCCCACCACCACCTCCCGTTGCTGCTTGTTAAGTCTTGCAGTGTACCCATCACTGCCTCTTCTTGCTCCCCAACCCTTTCATCTTGCTCTCTCCCTCCACCAAGCAGGACGCATGTGATTATTTACTGTTTCTGAAGTGCCCTGCAGGGCTAAATGTTTACAGAATCTTGTTAAGTTCCATGAAGGTACCCTATATAGGCACAGGTAACACTGCAACCTTTCACCTATATCCTTCCCTACATTTCATACATAACGATTCATAGGGACTGACCTTTTACCTAGATACGACCCTGCATTCAGAACGCAGGTTTTTCGCTAGTTTGAAACTCATACATTATGCACAAGGCTTCTTGGAAGCATGGCAGGACTGACAGCAGGAGGAACATCTCCTGTATAATACCTATGTATAAAGTTCAAGCCGGACGTCATCCTTTAGGCCGACACAATAACACCTGTACAGTAGGACCTGTGGGTATATATACATCATGTCTTGCTAAGACAGACAGAGGAGACCGTGACTTCCCGGCTGACACACTGACCAGAGATGCTGAGGTTCCTGCATGCAGACGCTCCAGCTAACATTGATCTAACATCTCTCGTGGGATGTCAATCTCGAGACCAGGACATAGTCCTATATTCTTTCCTTTCTCAGGTAATTGGGTTGACTAGACCTTAGAGAGATTCTTGGCATAACACCTACACAGATGCTAAGTACACTTAAGTACATCTAGTTAGGGAGGCATCGTAGGAGTACACACTTTCTTATCATGTGTTTTATGAACTTGTGTATATTCATGATTACTGCAAAATGGTAGAACTGTACCATCCCTTTACTTTCGTAGTACTACTAATCGTATATCACTGCTACTGTATAATGGTTGTTACAGAGAATCTATTCTACACTAGAACTGTTTAATAAATCCTTATTGAAACGCCCTGACTGTTTATCCCTGAGACAAACTAAGTGAGCACAAGTGACTGAGCGAAAAGTAGTGCATTGTTTCCACGACCCTGGGGAATCAGGCTTGTCATGTTTTGAGGTTGCCAGAAACTATTCTCTCCCCGATAACAGGAGATTCTAGTGGCACTGTGAGCTAGCTTATGCAAACAGGCTAACATATCCGTTGGGGGTACTCGGAACCAGTTTACCCCAAACCCACAGTTTATGTTATCCGAACGCACAGATCCTGTATAGGGTATATAGGAACTACACAACAAACCGGAGAGTTCTTTATTATAATTACCAAGTGCAAGGGAATGGTGATGCGATCTATTGTATTTATTTATTTTTGCAAGCTGTTCGAGATCATACGTGCCATATGATTTGAACTTACCTTAAAAAAATTTTATGCCTAAAATGACTAGTGCCTGATCTGAAAATTTTACTTTTTTTAAGACTTCATGTTGGTGAACATGTCACCTAAACATGACTTTTTTTCGAATCGCAAAATGTGCGGAGAGACGGATTCTAAATTGACGGGCGATGTTGTCATGATCATGGAACCAGTGAATGTTAGGAGAAAAAATTATGTATTGCTATAAGTGAGACGCTCACTATAAATGTCTTAATTATTTTTATCCTAACTTTCACTGGTTCCAAGATTGTGACAACATCGCAGCCTGCAGGCTGCATGGGGCGCAGATCGGTTACACATTGCTTCTCTTCTTGTGAAAAAGTGAGGGCGGGGTGAGGGGTGACTGCTGCCACCTATGGATGAAGATCTCCTTATGACGGTGTACAGTCTACTGCAAATTCGATATTGGGGCATTTATTAACTCTTCAATTAATGTAGGTGTGCCTGGAACACATGTAATACCACAAAGTTAAAATGATTGACATTTCAGACCTTTTAAGTGGCATACTAACATTCCCTATTGTAAAGGCTTCCAGCAATGTCGTAATGGAGGCAGAGCTGAAATCAACAAAGGCTATTGCTGTTTCCACCGTTGAGACTATGCTGATTAAGGATTTACTTAAGGAGAAATGACGAAGTCTGTTTTTTTCTGGTCACTGGCTATTTCTGTAGCAATAAGACTGGAGAGGAAAGGAATTTAGAGAAACACTCAAAGGTCTAACATCTACCCCCCCTAATGCTCACAGGCTTGCAGGCATCCGCACTTTGATCATCACTCAGTGAGCCGTTTCACCCTTGCCCATGCACTCCTTTGATATATTTATTTCTGTTTTGCAAACAATAAATCAATCGCCAGAATGCCGCGGATACACCAACTTGATGCCTGGCCTTATCAGGGAACTGACAGACAATGCATATGAACCCACAACTGACCACATCTGGTCTCTTGCAGTGGATGTACAACACACTAACAATTTATATTTTAACAATCAAATAAACAAGTTGCGCGAATCTCAGCTAAAGCCTGATTAAAGATAGTGAGAAAGGTGATGACAAACGTAGGGGCATATCATCAAGGGCTGAAGATATAATTATCACCGCTTTAGCGCCCGTTTTCGGGCGAAAAACTGCGATAATAACATCGCATTTTTTGCGAGGACACGCTAGCGCGTGTTTCCTTGATTCAGCTCCCGTTTTGTTCACGCCTCGCTTTGCATCTCTAATGAGATGCAAAGGTAGCGTGCCTAACAAAACACCATAGCGATATTTTAAATCCCGTTAACTATGCCTTAACACAGGAATTTAACGTCTGTTACATTCCTGACTAAGGCATAGCTAACATGGGAGGTGGATTATGGTGATGCGACCACAGGGTCGTATCACCAAGGTTATCTCTGTTTTAGGTGCAACATTGCTGGTTTTCCAGCGATGTTGGCCCATTTCCCTGGAATATTATCGCCCTGGAATAACGCGTTGTTAATAACACGTTACCAGGGTGATAAATTCCTGCAATAAATAAACAATCGCTAAGAGTGCTCCTTTTTTAATTTTTTTATATATCGCCGTCCTAATAAATATGCCCCGAAGATATCTTTAGTTGTTAATCCGCAGCTCTTATGTTCTGAAGGCAGCTTGCAGGGCAAAGGAAGAGGAAACTTGGGATTTACACAAATGGGTTGGGGGCACAACATTTTGTCTGTTTTTCATTTTAAATATTGAGTGTTGAAATGTTCGGAGCAAATATCTTCCTCAGAATCCCAAAGATGGAAACCACCAGTGTAACCACTCCATGCACCTGAAAAGAACAGCAATTTGTCATACAAGAATATATTACATTTTAAAACATTGTGACTATCATATCCCTGTGGTCAAGAAAGTCCTGCAGTTCCCGACTACGGTATCATTCCGGTTTTCGCTCCCACTGCATCGTATGTATGTCTTGTAGATCTGAATCAACTTTAATTAAAACAGAACATTTCCAAAACATGGCACACTCTTGGCAGTTATGTGTTTGTTCTTAAATAATATGTAAACATCACCCTACTGTTGCCTTCTCCTTTGTTTAGTGCCCACTGTGTCTTGGAATACAAAAGGGAATGATAGACGGAGCTTTTGAGCAAATCAAACACTCACCCCCAGTCAACTGATCTGGGTTTAATCCATCACCATTCTTTAGCTCACTCCGCCACCCCAGTTCAAACATGGCCATATGCAAATCAGTCTGACCCTGTGCCTCATGGGAACAGTCCAGCCCGAACTGCCAAGCCATATCTTTCCTGGACCGGAAACATGCATCCTGGGACCGGATTCGGATTCATAATCCTCATCAGCCAGGCTATCTTGAATCCAGTGGCAAAGTGAGCAAGGGACTCACGTCTGAGCATACCCTGCCAATTTATGGTAAACAAAGAGATACAAAAGGGGATGATGGACGGAGCATTTGAGCAGATCAAACACTCACCCCCAGTGAACTGATCTGGGTTTAATCCATCACCATTATTTAGCTCACTCCGCCACCCCAGTTCAAACTTGGCCATATGCAAATCAGTCTGACCCCGTGCCTCATGAGAACAGTCCAGCCCGAACTGCCAAGCCATATCTTCCCTGGACCGGAAACAAGCATCCTGGAACCGGTTTTGGATTCATAATCCTCATCAGCCAGGCTATCTTGAATCCAGTGGCAAAGTGAGGAAGGGACTCACGTCTGAGCATACCCCGCCAACTTATGGCGAACAAAGAGATAAAAAAGGGGATGATGGACGGAGCGTTTGAGCAAATGAAACACTCACCCCCAGTCAACTGATCTGGGTTTAATCCATCACCATTCTTTAGCTCACTCGCCCCCCCCCAGTTCAAAAATGGGCATATGCAAATCAGTCTGACCCTGTGCCTCATGGGAACAGTCCAGCCCGAACTGCCAAGCCATATCTTCCCTGGACCGGAAACAAGCATCGTGGGACCAGTTTCGGATTCTTAATTCTCATCAGCCAGGCTATCTTGAATCCAGTGGCAAAGTGAGCAAGGGACTCACTTCTGAGCATACCCTGCCAACTTATGGCGAACAAAGAGATACAAAATGGGATGATGGACGGAGCGTTTGAGCAAATCAAACACTCACCCCCAGTCAACTGATCTGGGTTTAATCCATCACCATTCTTTAGCCCACTCCGCCACCCCAGTTCAAACATGGCCATATGCAAATCAGTCTGACCCTGTGCCTCATGGGAACAGTCCAGCCCGAACTGCCAAGCCATATCTTCCCTGGACCGGAAACAAGCATCCTGGAACCGGTTTCGGATTCATAATCCTCATCAGCCAGGCTATCTTGAATCCAGTGGCAAAGTGAGCAAGGGACTCACGCCTGAGCATACCCTGCCAACTTATGGCGAATAAAGCGATACAAAAGGAGATGATGGACGAAACCGGTCCCAGGATGCTTGTTTCCATAGATTGGCGCACTTTAGAGGTTATTGTACCTAATACTACAACATTAACCTCACACTGCACCCCTTTTAACAATACCAGCCGGGGCCTAATTAAAAGTTTTTTTCTCCCCACGAGCCAGGTATTTTTTAACTATCACCATCACCACTCCACCACTCACATATAATACACCACACACTTAACACATAGTTCACAGGAAGTGCTCTCACGTAGCCGTAGGTCGCAGCACGCCGCATCCCGTAGAGGGGTGCGAAGACTCCAATGATGAAGCATGACACCAAGGGGCCTGTTGGTGTGTGAGGGGTATTCAAACAACACAGTGTGCTCCCCACCACAGTAGGGACCACCACTAACCCCCAAGTGGATTCCAATTTGTTTATTTGTAATAGCCCAGGGAGACTGAATCCATTGTTTCTCTCCCTCCCTCCTTTGTGATATATAGTTACCACAGGGCCACAGGTCATCTCTAAAATTCTGTGGGAAGGACACCTAGAGGAAAACCTCAGACTTAACCTCGTTACATTTAAGTTGGGCCCGCACTAACCATTTAAAAACGTCCGTCAGTCAGTTTTTAGCTGAGTCCATGGATACCTCATCTTTTTTCCATTTAAAAAACAGCTGGGTATCATCAGCGTAAGCTATGATTTTGGTGCCAAGCCCTTCCGCCAGATAAATCTGAGGTGTCACATAAACATTAAAAAGTAATGGGCTCAGCGTTGAGCCCTGTGGAACACTCGTAGTATTACTTCTCGGTGTGGACGAAAAAGGCGCAGCCACACTTGCGGTGTTCTATTAGCCAAAAAGGATTTGATCCAGTCCCACACCTGGCCTGAAATTCCGATGTTGATGACAAGCGGGCAAGTAGCAGACGATGCGGTACCGTGTCAAATGCGGTAGAGAGGTCCAGTAAAACCAGAGCCGCTCTGCCGCTTCAATCAAGGCATTCCCTAATAGCCTCCGTCATCTTGACCAATGCTGTCTCTGTACTGTATGAGGCCCTAAAACCGGACTGAGCCGGGTGGAGAGCGCCAGACGATTCGACAAACGCAGACAGCTGTTTGTGGACTGCCTTCTCACATACCTTTGCCACAGCCGGGAGGAGTGAGATTGGTCAGTAGCTAGTCAAAAGTTGGGCTTAGATGAAGGTTTTTGTTAAGAAGGGAAGTAGTTTAGCCTGTTTCCATTCTTTAGGAACCGTGGCAGATTGCAAAGACAGATTGATGATATTATTAACTTCGCGGTTGACTATCTCCGCCACAGCTGCCAACTGCCTGGCAAGATAGGGGTCAGGTGGGGACCCTGATTTTTAAGCGATTTAAGAATAGCCAGAGTAGAGGGGGCGGAGCTTGCCGGCGTCCATGGTAGACGTGTGAGCGCTGAGCTCCTCGCCTTAGCCCCGTAAAAATCCAGCAAAATTATCCTGGTGGTGCCTTACTGGACCTAGCGACTGGTGATTGCTCCCCATCCGCTCTCAGGTGTGGGCGGTGGAGTCTCCTTGCTCCGAACGGCAGGTTAACGAGATGTCCCGGGAGAGCGGAGTCGGCAGTGGCGGACCAGGCCTGTATCCACGGCCTGCCCTGAAACGCTGCCCGGGCGCGTCACTCTACGTGCGGCGAGAGAGGTCTGAGGCGGACCGGTACTGCGGACCTGGGGTTGAACTGAGACGCCCCGTTGTCGCAGCTACCCTACCATCATGCGGTGAGAGTAGCGCCTCGGAAACACTGCATTGAAGCGCAACACTTCCAGGTCGGGGACGCCAGTTGCAACGAGGGTGATTCTACCCAGAACTTGGACACCACACGTAACCATGTGGTGAACCGTGAAGAATTTCTCTAATTCTACGTTTTGGATCATTGATTTTTTGATGGCACAGATGTGCTGAATTCTGGCGCCTTCCATTTACATTGTGATTGGAAATTAACGGAACCAATATATCGTCATCCTCTAACTAATAGGTTACCCTGCTGGGTTGGAATTATCACTGGACTAGGACCCTTACAGATAAAGATCCAGCTATTGAGCCCTGAAGAGTTCTAGCGTCTGTGATTGTATAGACCTATAACGAAACACGTGTCGGCTGGCTGTCAATTACCATTGGTGTGACGATCTAATAAAAGGAGATATACATCAAAATTCAAAGAACCAACATTGGACATTTGTTTCTGTGAATCACATATAGTAACACTCTACTTGTTTGTACTAAATCTGTGTGCGCGGGATTTTGTTTCTTATTGAAGCGCAACAAGACTTTGGAGGACGGCCCTACAGGCAGTGGCGCTGGGAACTCGGGACCGCTTCTGGCGACTGGTTCTTCTTGAGGTTCCCCGTCCGATGCACCACTGCCTGCCGGACAGGCTGCGAGAGGGCCCTACACTGCCGGCGTGGAGCCGCTGTTCGCGCTGGACTTTGGGCATAGCGGCGCACCCACAGGCCACGGGGGACCGACGGTGAGCTGACCGCAGGCCGGAGCAGCAATAGTGAGTACCCTTGGGGCCCGGGTTGCTGCGGCGCGTGGGAGATCTAACTCGTCCCCGCTGACGGAACTGTCACTGCGCTCTTCCCACAGTGAGGTGGAGAGGGGTGGAAGCGCTAGAGAGAGTGCTGCAGTGCGACACTTGAGGGAGGCCTGCTATCGCACACCCGACCCACTAGCAGCCGCCATTTTGAAGATCGGTCTGCTACGGTGGTGGCCATTTGCTGCAGCGTATACGGCTTGGGATTGCGGTGCGGCGCAGCGACTGGGGCACAAGTGAACAGTGAAGGAGAGCCCAGGACCGCACTGGCGGCTGCAGAGAGCCCCGGCGTGAGAACCCTATTGATGGGGTTGTGAAGTGCTGTGGAGGCCCTGGGAACGGATTGTCCCGGAGGCGGACTGTGATCTCGGCTAATGGTGGAGGTTGCTGAAGGGATACGATGCAAGCTAGACACCGCGCAATCGGCTGGGGGACCATACAGTTGGCAGCTACTTGGTGCTAACGAGGTGAGCGGGTCACTGGAGTAGCTGTACGCAATCTTGGGGACACGCACATGAGGATCGTGCTCCGACGCTTGGGGCTTGAAGTCCACGGCAGAACGCGGAAAAACACTGGTCTATTCCTGCTAGGCACAGACGCCTGCGACATAGCGTGCACTGATGACCAGCAGGAACGCTATGGGGAAGAATGATAGAACAATAACAATAACTAGAGAGAGAGGGAAGAGACTCTCTCAGTCCCCCAGGTAATAGTTATAAACAACAGAAGAGTGCCCCTGACAACTCTATGGGTGCGGACATCCGCGAAATGCTGGTATCGATGGAAAAGGGGCTACAAGACAGCATAGCGTCCATCGGCACTAAAATCGATGCCCTGACATATCGAATGGACCGCATGTCGGAACGGGTAGACAAGTACGCTGAACGTCTTGACATGGCGGAAAGACGACTGACAGAAGCGGAGGAGGCACAGTCGGAATGGGACAAAGATCGTAAGCAATTTGGAAGACTTCTGCAAGTGATCCAAGACAAGTCGGAGGATTTGGAGGCGAGGTCGAGGAGATCGAACATCCGTATTACGGGAGTGGCGGAGACTACACAAACTGGCAAGATGGAGCTCTTTGTGGAGAAACTCTTGAAGGCGCTACTTGGGGACGAGGTTTTTTTCCCTATGTTTATAGTGGAAAGGGCCCATCGCACGCTGGGACCAAGACCAAAGCCTGGTGCAAATCCGCGTCCCATAATAGCGAAATTGCTGAATTACCGGGATAGAGACACAGCGCTTCGTTTAGCCAGGGACAAGGGCAAGTTACAATATGAAGGGATGGATGTTTCACTCTACCCGGACTTCACCGCTAAAGTACAAGAGGAAAGGAGGCAATTTGCTCCGTACAAAAAACAACTGCACAACCTTGGGTTAGACTATGCGATGATGTACCCAGCGAAGCTCCGGATAAACAGACAAGGGCATTCACATTTCTTTACTGACCCCAGGGAGCTGCAAAAATCACTGAAGGAATGGTCCAGAGAGCGCAGGAATAGCCCAAGGGGTGACCGGGATGATCTCAATGCCTCTTCGCAACTGGAGGAACAGGACTGAGTACTCAGTATTTGTTTGATCCGGACATTGTGTTGCTAGGGGTGGTCCATGCCCCCTGAGATGATAGTGCTCCAAGTTGGGATGTTTGCTGAAAGGACGCTGCGCAGAGACTGCTCCCATTCGGTGGAGCCACGGATGCACTCTGAGGAGTCCCTGCCGGGTGAGATCTTACTGGTTTATAACTGTATCATGGGGAGCCCTGGGGGCTCTACCACCGAGGTTGCAGCGTCACGCCAAGGGTTTGGTTATTTGGTTTGTGGAGCTGGATGCTGGTGGAACACAGGGGAGAGTTGGACTACAAGATGGGGAGGGGAGTTTAACTATACAGAAATTGGATTGGGACTTATGTAGGCACCGAATGTTCGGCAGGGGCGTGGCACTGGAGCACTTCAGCATTGCAGTTTCGGACTGGTAGATAACTGCTTTTAGCTGGCAACGTCTGCCCCTGCGCTTTCGGCCTTCAGGCTCTGGATAGAGCCCTTTAAGGGACTGCCTAAGTTGGTTTCTCAAGGGGGATGGGGGGTGGTAACAGGCACTGTCTGACCAGGTTGGGGGTGGTCGGCTGTGGGTGGGGGGATGGCGATTCCTATCTGACCAGGTTGGGGTTGGTCGTCTGGGGAAGTTGGAGAATTTGGTTTCAGAGAAGTGCTATGCCGTGTCTGGTGCGTGTCGATGCTGCAACTGTGGTTCGACCTATTGATTCTAGATGTTTAGGATCTCCTGCACGTGACTGCCCACACGTATTGAGTTTAGATTGAAGAAAATGATGCCCTAAGAATGGACAATGGTCCCGATCATGTAAGGGTGATGACCTGGAACGTAAGGGGGTTGAATGACTACCGCAAGCTTAGAAAGGTAATGAGCTATCTGCACAGACACCGTATTGATGCGGCCCTCCTGCAGGAAACACACCTCCCACTTACGAGTAAAATGTTGTCTGCAAGGGGACTGGGAGGTAACTGTGTGGCGGCTGGTTTCACTACCCACTCTATGGGGGTGGTGACGTGGGTAAATCCCCGCTCGCAACTGATGTTGACACCTCTGTCTACTGACCCGGAGGGACGATACCTCATTGCACGATGTACAGGTAAAGGTCATGACTTGATGGTGGTGAATGTTTAAGGCCCCAATTACGACAACCCTGCTTTCTACTCTGCCCTAGCAGATATGTGCAGACTATATGTTGGTTCCAGAATGGTGTGGGGGGGTGATTTCAATTTTGTAATGAACCCGGACCTGGATAGGTCAGCTGGGACGGCCCGCAGCCCTGCGGCGGCAGCCGTTCTTATGCACACGGCATTGATTAAGTTAGATATGGTGGACATATGGAGACACAGACACCCAGGGAAGGGAGGGTTCACACATTACTCAGCCTACCATGACATACATACGAGGATTGATTATTGGTTCATATCTGCCCCGCTCCTGAACTCTGTGAAGGGTTGTACAATCCTACCCCGCACGCTGTCAGACCACTCACCACTGCTTCTGCTCCTTGCTGCTCCCACCAGCGTAGCCACGCCCCCTTTGACATTTAACGTGCGCTGATCACGAGCGCAGCGTTTGTTAGATCAAAGCTCTTGAGGCACAGCCGGGAGCAGGGACAGACAGCTTTAATCTTAAATATCTGCACAGAATTACTTTGTTTGTTTTTAATTCGCCGTTTCTGCACCCTCCTCGCCACTCAGCAGATTGCTTGCTGACGTAGGCAAGGATTTCCAACCTGCCACGGCGGGATTGGCCGTCGCCAGGACACGCCCACCAGCGTAGCCATGCCCCCTTGGACCCCTCCCCCTTCTGCTACAAAACATGTGCCCCCACCGGAAGCACAGCGGACGAGCGCAGCGGGCGCGACGATTGCGCGCCGAAGGCGCGCTTAAGGCAAGCCCGTCTGCGCCCGTCCGCGCACGAACGGGCCTAGGGCCAGAATCCATGCCGGCCTCAGACACCAAGAGGGTGAGTTACGCACGTCGCGCCCTACTTAGCCTTAGACCAACAAAAAACATACAGTGTAACTACGTACACGATTCAGATGGGCCATTTACCAATTGCAATCTCTGCCTTCCAGCTCACTTACAACTCACCCAGGTACATACTCCACACTCGGGCCTGAAGCTAGCAGTATTGAACTGTAGGTCGCTCCCCATGCACGCCTTGCTTATCAACCACCTATTCGGGGACCATGAGCTTGACATCCTGTTCCTCACGGAAACTTGGCTCACGACACACTCAGACTCGGACGTGGTCTCGGCCCTGGCTCCGGGTTTCCTCATACAGTCCCAACCTCGTCCCTCCGGCAGAGGGGGAGGACTGGCCATTCTGCATAGAGATCACTTCTCATGCAGAATCAGCGATGCCCACATCATGGATTCAGAGAGCTGCCTTTTTACCATTCAGCTGGCCCCGGCCACCTCTCTGGCAGGCCTCCTGGTTTATCGCCCCCCCGGACACTTTGGTCCCTTTGCTAGCGCCCTACTAGAATCTATAGCAACCCTGGCCCACTCCACACCCAACTTCACTGTGCTAGGGGACATCAATTTTCATTTTGATGATCCCTCAGACACAGGGGCTGCTGACCTCATTCTAGAGTTGGCCGCCTATGATCTTCAACTGGTTAACACTGGAGCCACTCATATCAAGGGCCACCTGTTAGACCCAGTTTTCACAAATGTCCATTCCCTCCATGCCAGCCCCTCCTGCCCCCTCCCCTGGACGGACCACTTTTTAGTTCCTCTTTTTTTGCCAGGAGAATTCAAGAAACCACGTAAGCCCACCACTTATACTCGGGACAGGACATGGTCCAGACTCTCTACAGAAGACTGGGCCAGAGCCCTGGAATCAACGACCCCCGCTCCCTCAGGGGACCCTGTCGTAGCAGATAGTAATTTTAGGAAGTGGATTTCCAACTCACTTGATTCTATACTCCCTATAAAAACCCGCGAAGACAAAAGCGGAAAGACAGGGTCAGCCCCCTGGTTTAGCCCGGAACTTAGAACCCTCCGCAAGGAATGCAAAAAAACGGAGCGATTGTGGAGGAAGGACTGGCTTCACTCTAGTAAGGATTCCTACCGGAGGACGGTACGAGCATATAAATCTGCTCTGAAACTCACTAAAACCTCCTATTATGATGACAGGATTAAAAACTCCACTAACTCCGCAAGAGAATCCTATCTTATTGCCAAAGAACTTCTAAAAATACCACAACCCCCTTTACTAACCAGGACCCCACCGGACAGGAGCAATGATCTCGCAAAATTCTTCGTCTCCAAAGTCTCCCACATCCTAGCCTCACTTCTTCAGCTACCCGGCCAGCCATCTCACTGGGACAAGGCTGCGCCTGATGCTTGCCTAGGAGGCACCCCCCGCCCTCAGCTAACCGCTTTTAGGGCGGTCTCTTCGGATGAGGTTACAAAGACTCTGGCCAAAATGAAAAGTGGCTCTCCGTGTGATCCTGCTCCTATGAGGTTTCTAAAAGAAGTCGCCCATGTGATAGTGCCCCCCATCCTGGAGCTAATCAATACCTCGTTGTCCCAAGGCTCCGTCCCTCCCAGCTGGAAGGGGGCGGTAGTCAAAGCCCTTCTTAAAAAACCACAACTGGACCCCACTGATTTGGCCAACTATAGACAGATCTCACTCCTTTCGGGCATCAGCAAAATCGCTGAAAAACTGGTCAACGTCCAGCTCTCCCAGTTCCTGGAATCCAATAACCTGCTGCGTCGCTCCCAAACTGGGTTTCGTCCTGGCCAAGGCACGGATACCGCCCTCCTCGCCGTCATCGAGGAGGCAAGGTGCATCTTGGATTCAGGGGGGTCAGTGGCAGTGATCCTCCTGGACCTTAGTGCAGCCTTTGACACAGTGAATCACCGTGTCCTGATTCACCGGTTGGCCAGGGCGGGACTTGGGGGCACAGCACTGGCATGGTTAGAGTCCTTCCTATCGGGCCGCTCGTTCCAGGTCTGGGATGGCAACTCCCGCTCTGACTCTATGCCTTTGACTAGTGGGGTACCCCAGGGTTCCTCACTTAGTCCGACTCTTTTTAACGCCTATATGGCCCCTCTTGAGGACGTAGTGGCCCCCTTTGGCATCAAGATTGTGAGCTACGCGGACGACACGCAACTGGTCGTCTCGCTCTCACATCTTGACCAACGCCCAGACAATCTCTTACATTGCCTCCAGGAAATCCATCTCTGGATGTGCGAGTCCTCACTCAAACTCAACGGGTCCAAAACTGAAGTCATGCTCATGGGCAAGAAATGGTCAGCAATTTCATCATCAGTTTGGCCCGATGTTATGGGTGAGGTGCCCGTCCCCAAGAAGGAAATCAAGAGTCTAGGGGTTTGGCTCGAACCTGACTTGTCTATGAAAACTCAGGCAACTAAAACAGCGGGAACTTGCTTTGGACTGATGCGTCAGTTCGTAAGATCCTGCCGATGCTCCCTCCCCATTCCAGGAAACTCCTGGTGCAAGGACTTATCCTTGCCCGATTAGACTATAGCAACTCTGTCTACTTAGGAGCCCCCGAATCCACCCTGGGCAAGCTACAACGAACTCAAAATGCGGCTGCCCGGATGCTAATGAGTCTCCCCTCTAGAGCCTCAGCCAGACCAGCGCTCAAGGCTCTCCACTGGTTGCCAGTGCAAGAAAGGATAAAGTTCAAGGCAATGTGCATCGCACACAAACTCCTCAATGGACAAGGTCCTTCCATTCTGAGAGATATGGTCACTCCTTACAAAGCCTCGAGATCCCTACGCTCGGACAATGAGCGACTAGCTAACGTCCCCAAGTTCAGGAGGGTACGTACCGGAGGCCGCCTCTTCTCAGTAAAAGCATCTTCTTGCTGGAACTCGCTCCCCCGTTGCCTACGGTTGGAACCTGTATACTTACGCTTCCGCAAACAACTTAAAACTCTGCTGTTCCCCAAATAAGCTTTTTTTTCCCCTTCCCTTTCGGCTAACTCAAGTTCTTACAGCGCGGGGATGCCTCCGGGTCACCAGGCGCTCTATAAATCGTTAAATAAATAAATAAACTAGGAAAATCCCCCCATTCACCTGGAGGTTCCCTCCATACTCCCTGTTAGACGAGGTTTTCAGAGGGGAGATAGCGGAAGACATAGAAACATTCTTCGACAGCAATCTGGGGTCGGTGGACAGTTTTCAGACAGTATGGGACACCTTTAAGGTCTACATCCGAGGAATGACGATGGCAAAACATTCTGGGGTGCTCAAATCCATTAGGCACAGACTCAAAGGCCTTGAATCACAATTAGCAGAATTAGAAAAGCAGCGTGGTCGCACGTCAGACAGTGACACAGAAGAACAGATTAAAAAACTGATTATAGATGAGGAGCTACGACACCAACCAAGATGGCCGCATAGTCTCCCGGCTCCGCTGACCTCCGTCCTACGCTCTACTATCCTGTCACCTATCCTGATCTCCTGCCCCGGATCCGTGTGTGTGACCCGATTTGCACTCCGATGATGTGATCCCGGAGTTTCTCCGACATTACGTTGAGGACCGATTTGAGGCCTAACCCAGCCGAGAAGCCGGGGTCTCGAGTGCTGGCCTAGCCGGGTCCGAGTTGAACAACAACGGACAGTTGAATTCGGATGGGTCCGGTCTCTGGAACATTCGGAATTTTGGGATTGCCCTGCTACCATCTCCTGCCTGGTGTTCTATAGGAGGTGAGGTGACGAGTGACGCACGGTGCTGTGTTGCGGGGGTCCTGGGCCGGGGGTCCGGCATTCATATCGCCGGTGCCCCTTGGGTTGGAATCTCGTTGCGCGCCACTGCACGCTAACAGTCGGTCCCTCATGGCTCATTCCTGCTCCGCCTAATCTTACCCCGGAGAAGGCGCCTCTTCGTGGGGAACACCATGCCTGAGGAAAAATGGAGTCTGGCGGAGCAGGCTCAAAGTGGCCCGTCATTGCGGACGGTGCTGGAGGCCCTTGTGGCACTTCAGGAGACTGTTGAAGCCCAGACCTGCAGCCTGTTGTTGGCGGCGGATGGAATCAAAGGATTGAGACCGGATCCTGACTTGACGCCCGAGACCCGGCGGCCAGCTCGCCTTTCGATTGACACCCCGGCGCTGGAAGCTGTATTTGACCCTATCGAAGTGGAGCTACCCGGAAGTACTGTGCTTGGTGACTCAATTAATCCGTTGGAATCCCTGGTTTTGCAACTGTCGGAACATTTACATGCTGTCCCTACTTCGGATCCTTTTAATTGGTACTGTGAACTGTTTTGGACTGTGTCGACCCCCCTTCCCAGTCGGTCTATCAAGATGACGGATGGGATAAAGCCTGGCTTCGGAGACGGGGAGGCGCATCGCTGGTACCAGCCAACTAATTTGGGACCTGCCGTTCTTCTTTCATCTGTGGACCCCTGTTCTGCCAACTTCTGTGTACCTTTTGACATTTTGAGGACGGGGCTTTCTTCCTCTGATGGACTCAGCGAATTTGATCGACGGGGCCAAGGCTGAGATTGTTGTCTGGGTTGTTCATTGTGGTATTATGGTTAACGGGATTGTTTTATTGAATTAACGGAGTCCGGGGCGGGGTTGGTTACGACGGGGGCGAGAGACCGGGAGTGCGTAGAATAAAGCCCTCCTCCATTTCCCCTCTTCGGGTGGGGTTTAATTTCTTTTTCTTTTTTACCTGTTCCTTCTATATTTCGGGTTTCGGTTCTTGGGCGGCAGGCACGCTGCGAGGGGGGGTAGGCCGAAGTCATCTGCAGGGGTGCAGGGTGGGGGGCTGGGGGATGGGAGTTTTGTTTTTCTTTTGTTTCTATGGCCTTTTTTCTCTTCTTATCTTTCTTTGACCTTTTCTTTTCTCTTTTTCCGGGTCAGTGTAGTGGGTTCATTGTTCGGTCTATCTCTGCTTTCACATCTGTGCCTCAACTCTCGCGATGTTTCGGGGCCACGGGGCGGGCATTAATGTTGCCGCGAACCATAATAGTATGCTTGTTGATCCTGATGTCGAATGCTTTAACGCCACTGACCTAAATGAAAACGAATTAACTGTGGACACACTGCTATTTTGCTCGCCCCCTCTTCACAACTTGAGATTTTGTATGGCACCTGATCCTTCTATTTTATATTATAAAATGAAACCTTTTGTATCCTGTTCCCACTTTGATATGTCTTACAACCAGTACGCATTGTGGATGAAGCGAATATGCTCCCCGGGAGGCTGGGTCTGAAGTTTTGATCATAGTATTGTGTTGCAATTGCTTAGCGGCCACCCCTGGGGGTTGTAGGCCCGTGTCTGTATCTGGTTGACAATGTCAAATAAAGGTTTTAAAAAAAAATAAATTATTATAGAATTCAATGAGGAAGCGGATAGAGAGGTTAAACATATGGGGAAGTATGCCACGGCACAAACATACGGGGAAAGGGACCGCCCAGGTTCATTGTTAGCCAGACTGATGCGCAATAGTAGACCCCGACTGGTTGTGGAGGAATTGGTTACATCCACAGGAGAGGTGGTTACGGAGGAGGCTGACATCATCGCAGAATTTCAGGATTACTATTCTGAGCTCTATAGGTCTAGGGCTGGGCATATGGAGGAGGAAATTGATGACTACCTTAGTTATATTAAAATGCCCTACCTGGAGAATTTACAAAGAGAATTTCTGATGATGCCCATACAGCGAGACGAGATTCTGGAGGCACTGGAGGAAATGAGATCAGGCAGTGCTCCGGGAGCGGATGGACTCACTGTAGCCTTCTATAAGGCCTTCAAAGATAAACTCATACCACATTTGATGTCCCTCTTCGATGATATATGTCAACAGGGTAGTATGCCGAAGTCTATGAGAGAAGCCCTTCTCATCACAATTCCTAAACCAGGGAAGCCCCCCAGGGAATGCGGTTCATACAGGCCGCTCTCTCTGATAAATGTGGACGCCAAGTTATACGCGAAGGTACTAGCTGCGAGGTTGGCCATAATTGTCCCGGAGATGGTAGCTCCGGAGAAAGCGGGGTTTGTTCCTGCCAGGAACTTGACATATAACCTCCACACTGTCCTAGGCACTATACAAAATGTGAAGCAAGACAATAAGGCAGTTGCAATATTTCTAGACATGGAGAAGGCCTTCGACTCTGTGGAATGGCCCTTCATGCTAAGGGTACTGCGGAAATATGGGCTGGGAGAACCCTTTCTACAAATGCTAGGGGCTCTCTATTACAAACCCTCGGCCCACCTGAAACTAGGAGACACGGTCACTGACCCAATTGCAATAAGCCGAGGCACTAGACAGGGTTGCCCCCTATCCCCTCTGTTATATGCGCTAGTGGCAGAACCCCTGGCGTGCGCGATCAGAGAATACCACGAACATGAAGGGATCAACTTCCCTACGTATAAGATCGGTATATCCACGTACGTGGATGATACCCTGCTATATGTCAGAGAGCCGGAAGTTAATCTTGCATCAGTGCTGCGGGAAGTGATGAGATTTGGGGCACTGTCAGGATTGTGGGTTAATTGGGACAAATCGGTAGCTCTTCCGCTGACGCCGGTGACTGTCCCGTTTGAACTGGAGTACCCGCTGCAATGGACCTCGGACCCCATTAGATATCTGGGGATACGTTTGCATACTGATCCCGAGTTACTGGTTCGTGAGAACTACGGGAGGGCGTACAGTAAGCTAGTGGACGATGTGGAGGTCTGGTGTAGACTACCACTGTCCTTGATGGGGAGGATAGCGATAATGAAAATGGTGGTGTTACCCCGGATCCTGTTTTTATTTAATAATATACCGGTGGTCCTGTCTAAATCTTTTTTTCGGCGACTCACGCAAATTCTTATTAGATTGGCGTGGGGAGGTAAACAACCCAGAGTCCAATGGAAGACATTAATGCTTCCTTACGAACAGGGGGGTCTGGGAACACAGGATCTAGAACTGTATTACCGAATTGCGCAGGCGGCACACCTGCATACGTGGATACATGGAAATCCCGATATACCGCATGTAAAATTAGAACGGCTGTTTGCGGAACCGGTACCACTCCCGGCCACGATATGTCACCCGGTAGATCACATGACGGGGATACTAGATTCCATTAAGGCCACGAATCACGCATGGCATGAGTTGCTAAGAACACAGGACGGTGATAGACTGTACTCTCCACTTATGCAAGTGGAGTAGGCAGCATGGATACCTCCTCTCGCGGAGAAAGGGGTGACGAAGGCACTACAGGAACTAGGTATCGCCAAGATGGGGGATCTTTTCCTTGATGGGACTATGAAAACTCTCCAACAGGTTCTTCACTCGCAGACAGGGAAGTCGCTACTACACAGCTTTCAATACCACAGGGTACGCAGTGCACTACAGGAACTTCTTGGTCCGGAGCTGGCTGAGCCTCCGGAGGTGCCGGAACTCACCTATGTTGTTAAAAACCCTGCAGCTGGTAAACTGGTGTCCAAACGTAAAAAAATGGGGGACCGGAATAAGTCACGCCTACAATCCACGGCTAGGGCGGCCTGGCAGAGTGATCTTCAGATGCAGATCACTGATGAGATGTGGAGTTATTGTTGTACCAATACCAGGAAAATATCTCTGAATAATAGACACAGGCTGATTCATTTCAAGTACTTGCAGCGTGTCTACTACGCGCCGGAGAGGCTGCATAGATATGGTCTGAGAGGTTCCGCGGAATGTGAACGCTGCCATCTCCCGAGTGCAGACTTCATGCACATGGCATGGTCTTGCCCCGGAATTTACAGATTTTGGAAGGAGGTCTTCTCAGAGCTGGGGCTGATACTAGGAGACACGGTCACTGACCCAATTGCAATAAGCCGAGGCACTAGAAAGGGTTGCCCCCTATCCCCTCTGTTATATGCGCTAGTGGCAGAACCCCTGGCGTGCGCGATCAGAGAATACCACGAACATGAAGGGATCAACTTCCCTACGTATAAGATCGGTATATCCACGTACGCGGATGATACCCTGCTATATGTCAGAGAGCCGGAGGTTAATCTTGCATCAGTGCTGCGGGAAGTGGTGAGATTTGGGGCGCTGTCAGGATTGTGGGTTAATTGGGACAAATCGTTAGCTCTTCCGCTGACGCCGGTGACTGTCCCGTTTGAACTGGAGTACCCGCTGCAATGGACCTCGGACCCCATTAGATATCTGGGGATACGTTTGCATACTGATCCCGAGTTACTGGTTCATGAGAACTACGGGAGGGCGTACAGTAAGCTAGTGGACGATGTGGAGGTCTGGTGTAGACTACCACTGTCCTTGATGGGGAGGATAGCGATAATGAAAATGGTGGTGTTACCCCGGTTCCTGTTTTTATTTAATAATATACCGGTGGTCCTGTCTAAATCTTTTTTTTGGCGACTCACGCAAATTCTTATTAGATTGGCGTGGGGAGGTAAACAACCCAGAGTCCAATGGAAGACATTAATGCTTCCTTACGAACAGGGGGGTCTGGGAGCACCGGATCTAGAACAGTATTACCGAATTCCGCAGGCGGCACACCTGCATACGTGGATACATGGAAATCCCGATATACCGCATGTAAAATTAGAACGGCTATTTGCGGAACCGGTACCACTCCCGGCCACGATATGTCACCCGGTAGATCGCAGGACGGGGATACTAGATTCCATTAAGGCCACGAATCACGCATGGCATGAGTTGCTAAGAACACAGGACGGTGATAGACTGTACTCTCCACTTATGCAAGTGGAGTAGGCTGTATGGATACCTCCTCTCGCGGAGAAAGGGGTGACGAAGGCACTACAGGAACTAGGTATCACCAAGATGGGGGATCTTTTCCTTGATGGGACTTTGAAAACTCTCCAACAGGTTCTTCACTCGCAGACAGGGAAGTCGCTACTACACAGTTTTCAATACCACAGGGTACGTAGTGCACTACAGGAACTTCTTGGTCCGGAGCTGGCTGAGCCTCCGGAGGTGCCGAGAGTGATCTTCAGATGCAGATCACTGATGAGATGTGGAGTTATTGTTGTACCAATACCAGGAAAATATCTCTGAATAATAGACACAGGCCGATTCATTTCAAGTACTTGCAGCATGTCTACTACACTCCGGAGAGGCTGCATAGATATGGTCTGAGAGGTTCCGCGGAATGTGAACGCTGCCATCTCCCGAGTGCAGACTTCATGCACATGGCATGGTCTTGCCCCGGAATTTACAGATTTTGGAAGGAGGTCTTCTCAGACCTGGGGCTGATACTAGGAGTAGACATCCCGCCCAGCCCGGCCCTGGCGCTGCTGGGTTATTCTAAAACCCTCCCGGTAGCGCTGCGGCGACTGGCAGATATAGCCTTGCTGACTGCCAAACGAACGGTAGCCATGTGCTGGATGAGGGGGCCACTACCGACAAAAAAAAGGTGGGTGGCTGATCTGCTATACTGCTGTACACAGTCGGAGACATACAGTGAATTACTACCTCCCAAGAGTCGTCCCAAGAATTTCTGGGGGCTGTACAGGGCCTATCTAGATACTAGAGACAGCGCAGACACAGGGTCTGACCTGGAAGATGCGGGGGGAGGAGATGCTCAGGACGAGGCCGTGGGGCACCAGGGGTGCGATAGCCCATGCACTTAAGTATATTCCAGGCTAGTTGTGAAGGTCCAGCCCTCATGGGGCCTGGTAGTACACAGAGGGAGGCTTACATTGATGTGACATGAGATGTACATGGTGGGAGGGAGACGGTGGCACTCGGGGGTTCGGTTCCAACTCTGAATATCTACTGGTGGGTGGAACGTAGGGACCGACACAATACGCACAGAGGCAGTACATATAATTGCAGCGCACACTGGGAAGGCAGGCACACTTTGGGTTGGGGGATGTTTGTTGGGATGGGAGGGGTAGTTTAAGGGGTAGGCATTCGGAACAGTTACAGAATGGGCACTGTTTATGGCCTATAGCCCTGGGGGTTCCGACGTACTATAATACATACAGCAGACTGGTTGGGGGTAGTCTGTACCTCCCGGAAGCACAGTTGAGCAGCAGTGAACGATTGTTGGGGTCCTGCCACATGCATTGCATTATTATTTGTTCTTCTATTACTCTTTTTGCCGCCAGGCCCCAGGGATGCTGGATTGAAGGCTGTGTAAGATATATCTAGACAGACGTGCTGTGATGATTCGGACTGCTGCCAGCCTCAGGGTTGTAGGCTATAAGAGTTGTGTGACAATTAAATATGCAATGGTGTACAAAGTTAATAAAGAATAGCCAGAGTATCAAGCAGAGAAATGGGCGTAAACACTGTCGGAGAAGTATGGACAGGATCAGGCTCCTAGCCTGTCTGAAGCGACAAGCCGGCCCAAAGCCATCCTGGATTCCTTGTATTTTATCTATAAAAAAATGAGAAAGCTACTCACACCAGGAAGAGGAGGCAGGAAAAGCCTTGCATTCCACACATGGCTTCAGAAAGCTCTGGACAATCGAAAAGATTTCCTTAGAGTTATTCCTAGATTGTGAAATACGCTCCGCATAAAACAAACCCATGGCGCTCTTCACCAGGACATAGTAGTTATTCTGACATTTCCTGAGTGCTAATTTAGCCAGCGGGCAATAAACTTGTCGCCAGCTATGTTCAAGTCTTTTACATGCTTTTTTAAGTTCTTTTAATTTGTTAGAGAACCAAGGTTTGGACGGGGTCATTCTTGCTCTCTTGTGGCCCAAAGGTGTGGACAGCTGTTCCACTGCTCTCAAGATCCAAATATGAAAACCTCCTACTGCATCCGACTATCCCCCAGAAACTACTGTGCGTGTTTCAGTCAGAACACTGCCGAAAGCTGCCGGCTCCAGGAGTGGGGGTGGTCTGCCTTCGAATGACTGCGAATACGGATCAGAGGATTTAATGGACCAGGAGAATTGAATTAAAAAGTGATCAGACCAGGTAAGCAGAAGGGGATCCTGAACCACTATGGGAAAGTTGGAACAGGCCACGTCTAGTGTATGCCCCCCGCAGTGTGACGGGGAATTAACCCATTGCGTCAGATGGGCAAGGTCTAAGGAGTCGATCAGTTCACTAGTTTCAGCAGCCTCCTTACAATCCAGATGGATATTGAGATCACCGAGCAGCAGAAAGTTAGCATAGTGCAAGGCCCCAGGTACGATGATTTCGTCCAGAGTTTTTAAGAAGGAGCTTGCGGGACCGGGAGGACGGTATATTAGTGTAGCCCCTAGAAGAAAGTGCGGTGAGATGGTGAGGGTGAAGTCCAATGCTTCCTCATTCTTAATGTTATGAGATTCTGCCTGCGTAAAAGTCCAGTTATCCCTAAATACTAACCACACCCTGCTCCTTCTGCCTGCTTTCCGGCAGGGATGGCCAATGTGATGACTGGGGCCAAAGGCTCATTGAGCCATGTCTCCGATATAAATAACAGGTTTAACTGACTATCAGCCAGTAGCTTGAATATATCTGGAGCATGCTTAACCAGGGACTGAGCATTAATTAGGGCAGCCTGAATGTGCCGGGAGTCCCGAGGTGGACCCGGGTTGTGATTGGAGTGGGAAGTAGCACCCAGGGTGAGGTTGAATCTGAAGTTGCAAACCTGGCAGGTCCTGGCCAAGATTGGAGGACCCTCCAATCTTGGCCACACCCATCCATGTGTTCCCCAATTGCCATAATTTTGGTGCGACTCATCGCCAAATGAACCTGGAGGGCGACGGGTAGCATAACTGGTGCTGGCCGCTTCCGGGACGCTGACGGGCGCAGACGGGCTTGCCTTAGGCGTGCCTTTGGCATGCCAGCGGGGCGCCCGCTGCGCACACGCACAGCACGCCTGTTTTCTGGCACACTGCCCCCCAACAACTAGAGCGTGCCCTGAACAACATGGCGGCCTCGGATGTCCCCCGGGAGTCCAGAAATGCGTGATGCGTGAGTGGAGTGGAGGTGCGTGAACGTTAAAATTCCCCATAAGGCCCACAAATGGGAGACGGATTGTATTGCAAATCATTGCTTTTATCAGGCAGTCATTAGACCTTCGAGGCTGAGAACCCTCAGAGTATTTAGTGCCATCCTCCTTCCTTTTCCTTAGTCGAGACATGTTTGTGAATCATAGGGAAGCACTCTCATAAGACTCTTCATGGATCTCCTGACAGGTTCCTACGTGGATCTCAGGAGGTGAATCATAGACATTGTTCCCCTCCTGTGTCAGAATTGCGTCTTCAGGAGATGTTGAAGAAGCTGTCAAAGGCATACAGTAGACATTCTGGGAACGGTCCTTCACTGGTCTCTTCTGTTTCTTTATTCAAGAACTGTAAGGGGCTCAACATTCCTTGTGAGAGCTAAAAGGGGTTGAATGAGAATACATCCCTCCCTTATGATTATGGTCTGGTGTACTCTTTCTAGTGGAGATGAAAGCATGGGTGTAGGAAGTATGGGGGACGCGGGAGATATATCCCCCCAGATTTTTGAGTGGGGGACACGGGGGGACAAGGGTGGGGGGGACGAGGGGACACATGAATTTCCCCTCTCCCTTCGGTTATTCACAGGGCCATTAGCGCGCGAATGCACTACCTAATGGCCCTGTACTTGACCTGTGACCTCACCTGCCAGCAGTAAAAGAGGCCACCTGCCCTCTGCCCTTTGTTATTCTGCAATAAGGCTTGGCCAGTCTGGGACGGGCAGAGAAGGAAAACAACTCGTCTGTTTTCCGTCATGCCCAGAGAAGGCAAGGACAGTGTCCGCTTCTCCTGCTCTGCCTCTGGCAGCAGCCCTCATCCCCTCTCTCTCTATATATTCCTCCATCTCTTCTGTCTCTGTCTCACTTATTCTTAAGTGCTGATTTCAAAAGACAGCTGTTACATACTCTTTCTTGCCTCTCCTTTTCTTTATGTGTTCCCCCGTGAAATGGATCCAAAAACGAGCAGAACACTGTGGCTGGAAATGTCCTCATTTTCTGACAGGGTTCTATTCCAAAGTACAACCTCGGGACGGAGAGAAAAATAATTAAATAACCAAATAAAGCAATATAGAGTGGTCAGCAGACAGGCCAGATTGTTATTTACACCCATGCACCTTACCGCTGCTTAACAGAGTTTTCCAGTGAAGTGCTGCTTTCTTTTTATCTTCTTTCTTTGAACAACATTGTTTTCCCAGGGTGGGGAAGTGCCCCATTCATAAAGGGACTGCAATACCTGGTTGAGGGGTGGAGTGGAAAACATTTAATATGATCATTTTCAACTGTTTTAATTATTTTAGTCTATAAAATGTGTACCACAGCTCTGTGTTGAGGGATTTGGTCTTTTTTAAACCAAACTGCTTACATTTTGTAAGGATATAAGCAATGGACATTGAAACAGGTCCCTTCCTGGTCCTGTAGTCATGTCCTGAACTTTTCAGGTAAAAACACTTACTGATTTCTGAATAATGAGTTTAAAACCGTTAAGGTAACCATGTTGTTCCTGCTTACATTTCACATGCGTTGCTCATCCTTGCATTCAGTGTTTGCTTTTTACAGGGTGTTGTTACTTTTTTTCAGGCAGCATTTTACTCTTGTCCAATGCATCCTTTGAATTGAATCTCAGCACAGTTGGGTTGTAGCAGAAGGCAGTGCCGGTTTCTCCCAGTTGGGCAGTATGGTGTTCAGTGTGGGAGATGATGTGGCACTCTGGCCAGAGCTGCCAAATTTGGACCTGGAGCACCATTTTCAGCCTTCATGACCAGTCCACCAGACCACACTCCTGACAGAGCTCATTCCAATGCTACACCTTAGAAGACCCATAGACCTTAGAAGCCCTGGTGTCTTAGCACCAGCAATTGGACCCTAACGGTGGCAAGTGCGAGTTAACCTTGAAGGCATGTCCACCACAATTCATGCAGTTCACCTCCAGTCTTGCGGGCAGGCAGATGAAGAAGCACACACTAGAGTGACAGTGACTCTGTCACTGAGGTCACAAGACCCTTGAGGCCAGTCCACCTCGCCCATTGGTACCTCCATTGGACTTTTTCAGCACTAGTAGCACAACTTACCAGGGGTTGGTAATGTTGGATTTGCATGCACATGAAACTTAGGGGGTGATTATAATGGTGGTGGGATTGCCACATCACTGCGTCGTTGACAGTCCCACCACCATTGATGACTGCATCACTGCCCGCCATATTACAATGGCGGGCGGTTCCCTGGCAGTCGGAGAGATCGATTGCCACGCACCCTTCTCCCTTCCATAGGGAAGGGAGAAGGCTGGGATCCTTTTGTCTTGCAGAAAGGAGAGAAAAGGCTGTATCTGCTCTTCAGGAAGGATATACAATGCAGAAAGGGCCAGAATAGCCACTCTGACATTTCCTTTGTGGGCTGCAAGCTAATGATTCTTAATTTAAGTTGGTGTCTGCAAGTGAGGCATAACTATATTCTTTGTTAGAGACCGGTACATTATTTATACCATCAGACTGTAAAACCGAACAAGAGAAAGGCATCAAGAGTTGTTGGCAGAAGGAGGAAGAGAAATATGGAAAACAGAGAAAAAGGAGAAAGCAAAGATGAGAAAGAACCTGAGTGAGATAATGTGGAGGGGGAGTATGTTGGTGGATAAAGGAGGCAGGAGAATAAATCAGATAGACAGCCTTAGTATTCAACAACCCGGCTCCGCCATGGATTCCCTCATTACAACCCTTTAATGGTGCTGCTCAAGTCTCCATAACCACTCCCTCAGATGCATTTAATTAGTTATATAGCGCCACTCATACCAGTGCAGGGTGTCAGCACTTTACATCATTCACACTACACAGAGGCAGTCAACCATAGGTGTGTAAAGCTGTGTATAGGAAATGTTAACTAAAACTACAGGGTGTAGGAGTCACATGTCATCCATACTTGTAGACAGTATTGTTTAAGAGTGCTTGGCCTGGATGTTGGAAAGTGGGTTAATAGTAGGGGCAAATGTATATCTGTCCCCGGCAATAAGGACACTACGTCAATATATAGCTCTGTACTGGTCTTCGAAAATTATTCTCATGCTCAACCCTTGGTAGCTTGGCTGTGAGCAGGTATGTAAAGCATTTAAAAACACAAATTCAGTAAATTATTAAGACAACACACAATAAAAATCCAACACCAATTTATAAAAATACGAAATATTTTTCTATTTAAAATGAAAAAAATCCAATGTAGGGAACCGGGATATGACTTTTTAAAAAGTTAGCACGATATAGCACATAGAAACGTATATCCCCTTTTGGTACATCTGGTCACGCTAGACCTGCTCAAAGTCAAAGTTTCAGGCTGACCACGATGAAGCCCTGCAGGGCTACTCCTTGCATTAGGTCTCGGTCAAAGTGTTTACCTTCTGACTTTGAAACTTTTCTGGAGCTTTTCTTCACGGGGTCCGTCGAAGCTCTCAGTCAGCCCTGATTCGGTGAGGGTTCGCCTGCTTGCCTTGCAACGATCACCCGGTCAAACTTATGGAAGTCCAACCTCCGGAGCTTTCCAGCTGTACGAGCTAGGGTTTCAGGCTGGCACACAGTTGATGGTGGGTGGTTTGCCTCTCATGGTTGGTCCTGGTCACCTTTTCTACGTTCGGAATTAGAAATGTTTGCTGAGCTTTTTCTTGCAGGGTCTCTCAATGCTTTTCACTAGGCCGGATTCGGTGAGGGTTCGCCAGCTTGGGTTTCCGCCTACGCCCGATCAAACTCTGGAAGTCGGACCGCTGGAGCTTTTCAGCGGCAGGAACCTGGATGGCACACAACTCATGGTTGATGGTTGTCGGCTTGGCTGGCCAGAGTGAGTCGGTCCACTTATGGAGATTTTTACCAAAGTTGCTCCAAACTTCTCCAAACTTCTGGAACTTCTTCCTGAAGTTTTCCAAAGGGTCTCAAAGTGTCTAAAACTTACTCCAAGGGTCTGGAATCTCCAAGATGGTCCTTGAAATGGACTTCAGTTCCCACAATCCACTTGGACAAAACCCTTTCAAATTCACTGGTGGTTTTCAAGGCTGGGGACTCTTGGTGGTGGTGGTCCAGGTGTGCTCTGTTAACCTTCAGCTTGCAGGGAGTCCACTCTTTAGTCCTTTTGAAGCAAGGTAGTCCATAGGAATGTAATTCCAGATTTTGCAATAGGCACAATCTTCAGTCCAGGGCCTGGTTGGTTAAAATCAAACTCCCCAGCAGGGACCCTTCGTCTCCCAAGTTTGAAGCAGCATCATCTGAGAGGCGTTGTCCCTTTCAGTTATTAGAAGTTCTCTGGGTCAAGACGGAGGACACTTCTGTCCAATGAGGTGCAAGGCAATGCTCCAGGGTATGACCACATCCTCTAAAGTGTGGCATTATTTTCCCAAAGAGAGCACAATTTCTCCAAAACGCATCATGGCTGATTTTTCAGCAGAGGGAGCAGAACTAACTAAGCCAGCCTACAGGATGGCTTCATCTACCTGGTTCCACTCCCCTTACATCTGGGAATTCCTCCTTAATCTCCCCATCTGGCTGTCCGAGAGGTTTAAATGAAAGTGATTTTTCCAGCTTGTCTCCTTCTCTTGAAGAGCATTGTTTACTACCCCTCCCCCTGGCTCTGGCATTCCTATGCCCAGCAACCTCTACTCCCAGACAGGCCTCCTAACTCCAGGGGTCATTTATCACCTCTTCAAACAGCCAGTCCAATCCACTTACCTCTGACCAATCAAGGCAGAGCACTAGAGGGTTGAATTGTGGCTTGTAGTTAGGAAAGTCGTATAACTTCTTGTCTGTACATTTTAGAATAAATTCATTAATACCACATTGTTGCATTTATCATTAACATTCTTCTGAGTCCTTTAATCCTAGTTGAATGGCTTTCCTTTCTCCAGTTATTAATTAATAACCTCTTGCAATGTTAAACTATGGGCTGGGGATCTTCAATGGAAAAATTAACTGGCCAATTTCTCCAATACCAGGGCCTATATAAGGACCCTCCTTATACCTACAGGACCCCCACCCATAGAATACATAGGAAAGACTTTAGGGGTTCTGATTAAATCAATATATTGCAGATCCTCACTTCACAGTGCTCCTAGCAGAAAAGCCGATTTTGGGAAGCACTTTACTACAATGTAGGCAGTGAAATGTGCAATTATGCTAAACTCAGGGCATAAAACACTCCTTTTATAAGGGTCCTCCTTGTAGATACCTGACCTCTCCCCCCTGGGACACCTAGGGGAACCCCTGGAGATACATTGTAGTTTATCAATTTGTAAGTGCCCCAAACCCGAAGTCAAGATTGGGCACAATTTGCATTTCAAAAGCAGTCCTCCAACACGGGCCTGCTTTTAAACTGACCTCAGGCTACAGCAGTGCACATATGCAAGTGCAGGAAGGGCTGCTGGCCTCTAAACCACTATGCCCTAATATATACTAGGGACTTCAAGGTAGTTTCAATCCCCATGCCCTATTATGTACTAGGGCCGTATAGGAGAGGTCATGTCAATCATGGAGGTACTCTAACCCATAGTGCACCCTAGTGTATGCAGGTGTTTTTACTGTATTTTTAAGTGTTTCTTTCAACATAGCACTGGCCCTGTGCCTGTTCAGGCAGAGGCCAGAGTCAGAGTGAGGTACCACCAGTACCAGTCAGAAAAAAGTTGGGGATTGCTCAGGGCACAGATGGCTTTGCAACACTAGAGAAGCGCAAACCCAGAATTTAAAACATAACACCATGGTTGGGGGTTCTCTTTAATAATCGGAATTGATTTCCATCCTAATGAACCCATTTTCCAACCTTAAGATAACGAAAGACTGGGTAAAAATCATAACGTTCTAATCTATACCTTGCAGTTTTATTGGAGCTCTTTGATGACGGTTAATAGCTCACTGTTCAATGTCAGGATTTTAATTTATAAACTGCAAATAGCAAAAGAATCTCTCAGACAAAAGCAGTAACTCACTGACCTATTTACATTATATGCATTTTGTGATCTGCGTGGTACACGTTCTTTGCAGCAGGCATATTAACACATTGTGGCTACCTTACCATGAGTCAAAACTTCCAGTAGTCAGACCTCTGATCTCTCTCAATAAAGATCATTAATCACCGAAGTTATCTTCACATTTTTATTGTTGCCTGAAAATTGCTGGAGACCAGGAATGCAGCAGAAGGTACTTTTCAAACCATAATGCACCTACAAACATGACACCCTCACCCGTAGTCAGCGACCTTTTTTGCTTGGTGCATGTAGATGCAAGATTCATATACATGTTTTTTTAACATTTGGTCTGATTACAATGTGAATGTAAATAACAATAAAGCATACATGCAAATAGTGACTACATGTCTGCTTTTCTCAATATTTCACTTCAAAACTATGCAACTGTATTTGTTTAACGGGCGGTGATTTGTATAGGGTCAATGGAAAGTCCACAATGTTGTCCCTGTCCCTCCCAGAATTTTAGTGTCTCCTACGCCCCTGGATGATAGGATTATTGTTTTTGCAAATTTCAAACAGTAAGGAATGAAATGAAGACATAACAATAGAAGGTAATGCTTGGATGACTTACCAGTAATCATCATTACTCTGATTCTTCCTTACTAGTCCCATTAATTACGACCCTACCATTTCACTCTATTCATTCATCTGCCCTCACTCTGGGCACAATTTAAAACAAGGAGGGATTGGAGAATGAGAGGAATTAAATGGAGGTTCTTTAACCTTTCATGAAAAGGGAAATCAGCTTTGCAACTGTGATTATGAAGGCAAACACATTCACTCAAATAGTAAGTAATGGGACGAGCAAGGAAGAATCGAAGTAATGAAGATTACTGGTAAGAAAAACGAGCATTAAATAACAAGAGAAGTGCACCAGCACTCTATCTTGGCCACTTAATGACAGAAAACTATCTACAGCTGTAAGCCACTCAACGATTTTTCACCAGAAATAGGTGAGTGTGGTCACTAAACGTACCTGACACGAGTCAAGAAAACAGCTGCACACATTAAATACTGGTGATCAGAATAAGTGTGGGGCAGGTAAATGCATGAGAAAGGGGTTCACAGGCAGAGAAGACGGAGGTCATCATCTTTGGACCATCCTCCACCGCATGGGACAACACCTGGTGGCCCTCCGCCCTCGGAAACCCACCCACTCTCACAGACCACGCCCAAAACTTCGGCATCATTCAAGACTCCTCCCTCACCATGAACCGACAGATCAACGCTGTCGCCTCCACCTGCTTCAACTCCCTATGCATCCTCCTCAAGACCTTCAAGTGGATCACCCCGAAAGCAGAAACACCGTCACCCACGCACTCATAACCATCATACTGGACTATGGTAATGCCCTATATGCCGGCATCAACAAATCCCTGCTACACAAGCTCCAAACCATCCAGAACACCACAGCCAAACTCGTCCTCGAAACCCTATGACACATACACATGACCCAGAACCTACGAGACCTCCACTGGCTCCCCATCAAGAGTTATAACCTACTTGTCTGTTTTATGCGTGGATAATTTGCACCTGATTCATTGGGACACATCTTGATCAAGCCCTAATAGCCAAGGGGAAGATGTATCATCCGTTTTTTTTGTCGCAAACACTGCGATTCGCAAAAAAGCAGTGTTTGCGGAAAAAAATCGGCAAATGCGATGTAGGAAAAAATCGCATCGCAAAATTAAGGAATCGCAAGCATTTAAGGAACGCAAAAAGCGATTCCTTAAATGCTATGTAAGAAACAATAATGTTTTGTGATTTCACACTAAGAAATCACAAATTACCACCAACTTGTAGTTGGTGGTAATTTGTGAATTCTTTTACAAATGCACTTTCTGGCATTTGTAAAGGTGCCATGTGGCACTCATACATGCCCTTAGGACATGTATGTGCGCTATATGCGCACACATGTAAATTTCAGGGGTGCAACAGGGTGTCCTTAAGACACCCTTGCACCCTTGAAATTATTCTCAATTTGCGATTAGCAAATTTCGAATCGCAAATTGAGAATAACTTCCCATTCCTTCCTATGGGCCTCCTGGCCCATAGAAATGAATGGGAAATTATTCCTTAATTGCGATTAGCAATTTGCTAATCGCAATTAAGAAATTTTAAGAAATCGCAAAAAAAATAGCGATTTTCTACATACATCCTAAATTGCAATTACATTCACTCAAATAGTAAGTAATGGGACGAGCAAGGAAGAATCGAAGTAATGAAGATTACTGGTAAGAAATACGAGCATTAAATAACAAGAGAAGTGCACCAGCACTCTATCTTGGCCACTTAATGACAGAAAACTATCTACAGCTGTAAGCCACTCAATGATTTTTCACCAGAAATAGGTGAGTGTGGTCACTAAAGGTACCTGACACGAGTCAAGAAAACAGCTACACACATTAAATACTGGTGATCAGAATAAGTGTGGGGCAGGTAATTGCATGAGAAAGGGGTTCACAGGCAGAGAAGACGGAGGTCATCGTCTTTGGACCATCCTCCACCGCATGGGACAACACCTGGTGGCCCTCCGCCCTCGGAAACCCACCCACTCTCACAGACCACGCCCAAAACTTCGGCATCATTCAAGACTCCTCCCTCACCATGAACCGACAGATCAACGCTGTCGCCTCCACCTGCTTCAACTCCCTCTGCATCCTCCGCAAGACCTTCAAGTGGATCACCCCGAAAGCAGAAACACCGTCACCCACGCACTCATAACCAGCATACTGGACTATGGTAATGCCCTATATGCCGGCATCAACAAATCCCTGCTACACAAGCTCCAAACCATCCAGAACACCACAGCCAAACTTGTCCTCGAAACCCTATGACACATACACATGACCCAGCACCTACGAGACCTCCACTGGCTCCCCATCAAGAGTTATAACCTGCTTGTCTGTTTTATGCATCCTCCCCATTGTTGTGCTATTCCTTGCTGCTCAGCCATTGGTGATGTCATTTGGAAAGCTGAGAATGTTTGTGCTTGAGTGAGATCAGTTGGTGTGAGGGCTGAGCAGCTAGGAGGCTTCTCCTGGTGGGGCATATATTATGGATCTTACCATCATTCTGAAAGCTGTAATTGAAAAAGCATCTTAATGAATAAACCTGTTACCTATTTCTACACAACCTGACTAAGAAACATTCTTCATTTTAACACTGGCAAAGATCTGAAAGAACCTACGCGTTGGGGAGGGAAGACTGCGATTACCTTGCTAATAAAACCATGGACACTACTAAAGAGATTGCTACATATTTACTGAAACCTCAACAAAAAGGAACTTCAAGAGAACTTACTAGCTGTGCATTTAAGGAAGCTGGCACCACAGAGCCCCACCAGTGACCACTCCATCGGTCGCCCTACCACATAAGTGCCAGTTCCTGTTGCCTGCCAGTTCCTGCTGCCTGCCTGCTGTCTAGTTTCCTGCCTGTACTGCTGCCTCCCGGTCCTTCCGCCTTGGAGGAGTTTTCCCTGTCTTGTTGTCTTGAACCAAGGTTTGTTTATTCCTGCCCTAACGTTATTTAACTTTACTGCTAAGAACCCAGAGATTTACCTATCATTGCTGCCAAGTACCTAGAGATTTACTTTCTTCTGTGATCATTGTATGGAGAAGACCTGCTGTTCCTGCGTGTGTGCTGTGCCTGATATAACCCAGCTGTATACACTTTGTGTTTCACTATTGTTCAGTGCCTTTTTTCAGTCTGACGTGTGGCTGGGGTGTGAGCACTCTACTGGCTCTCGACAGCAGATGGATTTATCTGCCTGAGTGTTCACCATGCTGCTTTGGAAGAGCTTTCCCTGTTCTACTACTTTGGGACTGAGTTTTGTTGTTGACTCTTCGTTACTCCTGAGGAATTTTCAAGAGCGATTTGTCAGGTGAAAATCGTGACTTTTTTTTTTAGCCGATATACATCATTAAAATGCAGACTGCTGGCCGAGTAATTGTGAGTACTTTTGACAATTTTCTTTCACTGTTATGTTCACTTCTACACTATGGCAGTTGAGCCGCTGCCGGAATTTCAAACTCCTCACGAGCCCTGCTCAGCGCGCACACACTCATCGCGCGCAGCCTTATCGGTTTCCAGTTTTTCTGCAGCGTCCCTGTGCTACTATTATGATGTCTTCTCCTTTGTCAAGGCTCATGGCTGTTATGGACTTTTTGAGGCACGGTGATGCCGTGAGCCACTTGGCGCGGCGTTCACTGGTGTGTGCTGCCATTTTGTGGTTGGGGCTGCACTGATAGTGTGTCACGTGGTTCCTGCAGACTCCAGCCTGTACGTTTCTCGTTTTGCCAACCATGCAATAAAGTTAATTGTGAACTCTGACATGAGAAGAGTAACGTTGCTCTGTCCTGATAAGATTCACCTTTTGCTGGAGGGTTTCGTTCAGCACTGGAGATCCACAAGAATCCTCTCTCTCCACTTAACCCTTTCGATGCTCATGACGAGCTCAGCTCTCCATGAGGTATTGTAATGACCGACTTTTTCGGCCCTCTTTGGAGGGAGAATGATGGAAGATGACTCCAGCCTATTACCCTTTTAGTACAGGGATTAGAACTATAAACAGGACTTATCCATAAGGCACAGTAGTGCATTTTCGTACCCTTTTCCTTAGATCAGGGCTTATAGATTTAAGTTAGGGGACAGAATCATTAGTATTAGTGATGATCCGTCCTTTTGCAAGAGTGTTAGTATACCTTCTATGGAGTTATGCTTATTTCGGGCCTTGTAGGCCTCAAACGGGACAGACTCCATTTTGCTTTCTGCCCGGCAGCTTGAGAGGCTTTCTAGGTCAAGTGTAATGTTTTAGTTTCGAGGTGTTGTTCGCTTGGAGAGAACCGGCTCAGGCTGGCCCTTATCGAAAGACTGTATTTTTCTCCACTCCGAAGACACAACTTCAGGCCGGCCGGCTGGGAACGTGTCCTTGGTACGGGGAGGTACAAGAATTTGGTGGGCGGCAGGTTACTGGCCGTAACTTTCCATGAAGGGACAGGCTTCGATATTAGCGAAAGTGTTAGGCAATGAGTCAGTCAGTCCGTATGCGGCAGCTAGCCGTTAGCATCTATGCCATTAATTATTTCCAGGCAGACAGTCGCCATTTTGAAGTCCGAGAAAGATCATGAAACTGAGACTTTCTGAGAAAGACTGAAGGAGAAGGAGAAGTAGCGCAGAGCGATCAGAGACAGAGAGAGACAGCAGCTAATAACGAGAGAGGTTCCAGTGACTTGGAGGGAAGCAGAGGAGATCGAGCATAACGGTGCAGACGTGTACTCGTGACTGCTAAGGTGTGATTCCGAGACGAGCCAAGACACAGACGAGAAGGGAACCTAGATGACTGCCGAACCCCGACTTCACCTTAACAAGGTGACCTCCGCCCCTTCCCTTATAGAGTGCACATTCTAACCTTTTACTTTTGTTTGCAGAATATATGTGATCGTATAGTATTGTGTTTATAATTATTGTAATAAAAATACCCCAGTTCTTAGTGAACCGACATGTGCCTTGTATTCTTGTTCAATCAGGGTAACCTGGTCTTCTAGTCAGACATTGTTTGCATGAACGGATGCGAATCCCGATCAGGTAAGAAATGACCGAGCAATGAGGGAGAGAGGGAACGTTTGAGGCCAAGAGCAGAAGGTACATATTTCAATTTGGAAAGCCATACTAATTTCTATTATCGTAGTTTTATCCTGAGTAGACAATGAGAGATTTCTTCCATAGGTGTTCATAGGAAAGTGATCGTCGTTGGTACGCGGCGTTAATGAGAGCACCGGGGGGACACGGTGTGGAGATCCGCCGGATTGTGGATCGTGTTGTAAGTGAATGAGAGCACCGGGGGGATACGGTGTGGAGGTCCGCCGGATTGTGGACCGGATAAGTAAATGAGAGCACTGGGACTGCAGGCCCGTGTGTAGGCACGCCAGATTGCGTGTCGAGTGAGCACTGAGAGAGATCAGTGTGTAATGGTACATAATCAGACCTGCCCGAGGGTAGATTAGTCTGGGCCTAAGTGGCCGCGAGACTAGCTGGTATGAATAGGATATTGTAGAAAATCTATGCATGTTTATTGCTATTTGCCCCATTCTTAGGTACGAAATGTATATACGTATATCTATACCCATTGTAAATATGTTCTAAGGAGGGAGGTGATTACGTTCCGACTGGGTTAGAGGGGCTCCTAGGAGCTGATTCCATCTGGTCCGAAAATCCGGTCGTTACAGGTATACCTTTCGGGTGCTCATGACGAGCTCAGCTCGTCATGACCACACCCATTTCCATTATGGCCCACCACAGCAGAGGGATAGCTCAAGCAGCCAAGGTGTTGATGTTATTGCAGGATCTGCCGGTTGATTTTGGAAATGTCAAGCATCCCGAGGAACTGGTGTTTATTCTGGTAAAGTCTGGCATCGTTGTGGGTGAGTCACTCATTCCCGATTTGTTCCATTTTTCTTGTGCACACGATTAAAGTGGAAAACAAAACAGTAGTTTTTTTCTTTTTCTTATCTGGGAACCAGCTCTTCTTTGGCCATAGTGCACTTACAACAAATTGTTTGGAAGTTCATCCAACTCCATGACATTAAGTCTTTGAGACCTTGGACTGTGATATATTTTTCACATCTATTGGTGTGTCAGCTAACTGGAAACTCAGGCGCATTTTACTAAAATGTTACTAAGGATCTGTATCTCGGGTGAGAGGTCGCTCACAGGCGAGTATTTTCTGGTTTAAAAAAAAAAGTACTACTGTTTTGGGGGTCAGAGTTTGCATTGTCTTAGTGTCTACTTTGTTCCTAGGTAAGTTTCATGATTCCACAGGATATGTTTCTTTACACATTAGAGGTCCTTGAGTTTGTGGGTGGTGAGTACTCTTATACTGTTTTGTGGGGTTGTGAATGTTTTCTTTTTACAGTTTTCTGTAGTAGGGAGTGCCCCAATCTTGGATTATAGGGAAGTGAGTTCCCCTATTATGTCTTCAGCAGTTTCAAAGGGAGGGGTATTCCCCTATAGCAGGGGTACTCATAGTACAGCCCGCTACAGCCAGTGGCGGCCCGGCAAGCCTTCCCTGGCGGCCCGCGGACCCCCGAGACATCGAGTTTTTTTTTAAAGTGTCTGCAGCAGCGAGAGAGACTCTTGCTGCTTTGTGGGGGCTGCCGGCCGGGCGATCCTAGGAATGGCCAGAGTAAAGCTGCAGGGGCCTAAGGAGATGTGAAATACAAAGGCATCCTTAACATGCAAATGGTCTTTTAATGACCTGTGAAGTGCTCGGGTGCGGCTGTGTGTGTGTGCCCCGGCTGGCGCACAGGCAGGGTGAGGTGACAGAGGGAGTGGGAGGGAAAGGGAGGGGGAGGGGGTCGGAGAGGGAGAGGGAGAGTGAGAGGGAGTGAGTGAGTGAGAGGGAGGGAGGGAGGGAGTGAGTGAGAGGGAGTAAGAGTGAGAGCGAGTGAGGGAGAGGGAGTGAGGGAGAGGGAGTGAGGGAGAGGGAGTGAGTGACTGAGAGGGAGTGAGTGACTGAGAGGGAGTGAGAGAGAATGAGTAAATGAGTGGGAGTGAGTGAGTGGGAGTGAGTGAGTGAGTGGGAGTGAGTGGGAGTGTGTGGGGGGGAGAGTGTGAGAGGGAGAGAGACAGGGGTTGAGAGGGAGTGAGTGAGGGAGAGGGAGTTAGTGAGGGAGAGGGAGTGAGTGAGGGAGAGGGAGTGAGTGAGGGAGAAGGAGTGAATGAGGGAGAGGGAGTTAGTGGGAGTGAGTGAGTAAATGAGTTGAGTGAGTGAGAGGGAGTGAGTGAGCGGGAGTGAGTGAGAGGGATGAAGTGAGTGAGAGGGATGGAGTGAGTGGGAGGGAGGGAGTGAGGGAGGGAGTGAGTGGGAGGGAGTGAGTGGGAGGGAGTGAGTGAGTGAGAGGGAGGGAGTGGGAGGGAGGGAGGGAGAGAGGGAGGGAGAGAGAGAGAGAGAGAGGGAGTGAGTGAATGAGAGGGAGTGAGTGAGAGGGAGAGAGAGGGAGGGAGGGAGAGGGAGGGAGTGAGAGAGTGACTGAGAGAGTGAGAGTGAGTGAGAATGAGTGAGAGGGAGTGAGTGAGTGAGAGGGAGTGAGTGGGAGGGAGTGAGTGAGAGGGAGGGAGTGAATGAGAGTGAGTGAGTGAGTGAGAGGGAGTGAGAGGGAGGGAGTGAGTGAGTGAGAGGGAGGGAGTGGGAGGGAGGGAGAGAGGGAGGGAGAGAGAGAGGGAGGGAGGGAGGGAGTGAGAGAGTGACTGAGAGAGTGAGAGTGAGTGAGAATGAGTGAGAGGGAGTGAGTGAGTGAGAGGGAGTGAGTGGGAGGGAGTGAGTGAGAGGGAGGGAGTGAATGAGAGAGAGTGAGTGAGTGAGAGGGAGGGGGTGAATGAGAAGGAGTGAGTGAGAGGGAGGGAGTGAGTGAGTGAGAGGGAGGGAGGGAGGGAGAGAGAGAGAGGGAGTGAGTGAGAGGGAGGGAGTGAATGAGAGGGAGTGAGTGAGTGAGAGGGAGGGAGTGAGAGGGAGGGAGGGAGAGAGAGAGAGGGAGGGAGGGAGAGGGAGGGAGTGAGAGAGTGACTGAGAGAGTGAGAGTGAGTGAGAATGAGTGAGAGGGAGTGAGTGAGTGAGTGAGATGGAGTGAGTGAGTGAGAGGGAGTGAGTGAGAGTGAGAGGGAGTGAGTGAGAGGGAGTGAGCGAGAGAGAATGAGTAAATGAGTGGGAGTGAGTGAGTGAGAGGGAGGGAGTGAGTGAGAGGGAGGGAGTGAGAGGGATGGAGTGAGTGAGAGGGATGGAGTGAGTGAGAGGGATGGAGTGAGTGAGAGGGATGGAGTGAGTGAGAGGGAGGGAGGGAGTGAGAGGGAGGGAGTGAGTGGGAGTGAGTGAGAGGGAGGGAGTGAGTGAGAGTGAGTGAGAGTGAGAGGGAGGGAGTGAATGGGAGGGAGTGAGAGGGAGGGAGTGAGCGAGTGAGAGAGAGGGAGAGAGTGAGTGAATGAGTGGGAGAGGGAGGGAGAGGGAGTGAGTGAGAGGGAGAGGGAGTGAGACGGACAGGGAGGGAGAGGAAGTGAGATGGAGACAGAGAGGGAGGGAAAGGGAGGGAGTGAGTAAGTAAGTAAGTAAAACTTTATTGTTCAGTTAATTAAAACCATAACAAATTTTCTTTACACTTGTGTCGTAATGTTAAAATCTTTTAAATTAGTTAAGAATACTTGTTCAAAATTTACATCAAGATAAAATTCAAATACTCGTTAAAGGACAAAAGAATGAGGTTTCAGAAAATCACACTACAGTATTAGAGGTATTACTCAGTCGTCAAGCGTTTTTCAAAGGCAAGCAAAAACTTTACAATCTTACAATTGATTTGTGTATCTGTAGAGTCCAAGCAGCCTATAATGGCTGTCCTACAGGTACGTAATCCTTTAGTCAGAAAGTGATTCTTTAAAAGAAGAGATCGCTCTTGATTCAGCTTTGTACAATGACAAATAATGTGGATTATATCCTCTTTTTTATAATCACAGAGCCGACAGGCGATGGATCCCGTGTGTTTCCAGGCTGGTGCATCAGCCAGCGTTGGATATTTTCCGAATCTTAGAGCCATCAACCTTTTTTTTTAGTAAAAACAGAGTATGTAGAGTCCAAGTAGGGCGCCGGAGTAAGAAGTTTATAGCTGTTAATTGCAACCCAAGAATGAGAACGATGGGAAAAGATCTCCTTGTCAATAAGTAGAGAATGTAGTTTGGCGGGAGGGATGGAGTGAGGGATGGAGTGAGTGAGAGGGATGGAGTGAGTGAGAGGGATGGAGTGAGTGAGAGGGAGGGAGGGAGTGAGAGGGAGGGAGTGAGTGGGAGTGAGTGAGAGGGAGGGAGTGAGTGAGAGTGAGTGAGAGTGAGAGGGAGGGAGTGAATGGGAGGGAGTGAGAGGGAGGGAGTGAGCGAGTGAGAGAGAGGGAGAGAGTGAGTGAATGAGTGGGAGAGGGAGGGAGAGGGAGTGAGTGAGAGGGAGAGGGAGTGAGACGGACAGGGAGGGAGAGGAAGTGAGATGGAGACAGAGAGGGAGGGAAAGGGAGGGAGTGAGAGGGAGGGAAAGGGAAGGAGACGGAGAGGGAGGGAAAGGGGGTGAGACAGAGAGTGAGTGAGAGGGAGGGAAAGGGAGGGGGACGGAGAGGGAATGAGAGAGAGGGAGTGAGAGAGAGGGAGTGAGACAGTCTGAGTGAGACAGAGGAAGACAGGAGAGAGGGAGGATGAGAGGGAGAGAGAGCTAGAGTGAGGGAGGGGGACCGAGAGAGATGTGTGTATGCCGGGACGGCTCAGTGGACGAAGGCGTCCGCTGCAGGGACCTATGATCAACCTCATGGTCAGTTTTATGTTGTTGCTCTAGCCCCTCTCCCTCCCCCACTGACCCTGCCCCCCCACCGATGCGGCCCTCGGACACAAACCAAACTGTAAATTTGGCCCCCGAGAGAAAGTTTGTGAGTACCCATGCCCTATAGGGAGGTGTGTTCCCCTATTACTTTTTTCCTACATTACGGTCTTATTCTGTTTCTCAGGGATGAGTGTTCCCCTATAAGGAGCTAGTTTCCCCTATTACATTTTGTTCAGTTTCTCAGGGAGGAATGTTCCCCTATAGGGAGATAGCTTCCCCTATTACATTTTGTTCAGTTTCAAAGGGAGGTCTATTCCCCTACATGGAGGTGGTTTCCCCTATTACGCATTTTCAATTTTAAAGGGAGGTGTATTCCTCTATAGGGAGGTAGTTTCCCCTATTACGCTTTAGGGGGGAGTTTGGAATCCCAAGTACTACCATGTGTTGTATATATGCAGACGGTGGGGGGTTTAATCCCTAGCCCTGCCATATGTTATGTAAGTGCAGTAGGGGGGTTTTGTATCCCTAGTCCTGCCATGTTTTTTTTTCCTAGTTTGATAGTTTTTGTAATTTGTGATGAATTTTTGGGACATGTATATATATATATATATATATATATATATATATATATATATATATATATATATATATATATTTTCACAACTCACATCCACCTGTACTAATGCTGCTTCCCCCTTTCCCATGATTGTGTATCCTTTTCACTGGAGAATGATGATGAGTAAGCCCATTCAGGGCGCAATAATTGTCACTGATAGGATACCCGGAGGCACGTTCCATGCTTGTAAATTGAGTCCAATGTACTCTGATGAAAGAGTCCGTTGAAAAAGCCCATTCAGGGCTGAATATATGATGTCTCATTGTTAGGCAATAGATATGTAAAAATAGTCAGAAATTGCTTAATGCGGAAAATACCAAAATATGGGTGAATATGAGGTAAATGGATATGAATTAAATATACCGCATATAGATTAAGGAAATGCCTACGCAATGAGGTAAAGTTAGAATTGAAATAAGAGTGTTAAAAAAGCCGATGTTGAACACTCCAAGATGGCTGCCAAAGTGAATGAACTTATGTGCCTCTTTTATGTTTATTTTTAACATGTGATGTTTTGATTGAAACTTTATTTAAATGAAAAAAACGACTCTGTTAGCCAGCACTGACGAAGGCGGCAACGCCGAAACGCGTTTGTTTGTTGATTGAAGTGTATGCGCTGAAAATAAACTAAGCGCAGAGACCGAGAAATTTGTCTGGAGTGTCCTTATTTGCAGAACAGTTCGTGGATTGAACTGTGGGTTGGAGATATATATATATATATATATATATATATATATATATATATATATATATATATATATATATATATATATATATATATATATATATATATACATATATGTTTTATCATCTTGCACTCATTTGTCTTTCTAATCATTATAAGGGGGAAGATGTGTTATAACCTACTTGTCTGGTTTATGCATCCTCCCCATTGTTGTTCTCTGCCTTGATGCTCAGCCATTGGTGATGTCATTTGGAATGCTGAGAATGTTTGTGCTTGAGTGAGATCAGTTGGTGTGAGAGGGTTGAGCAGCAAGGAGGCTGCTCCTGGTGGGGCATATATTATGAATCTTACTATCATCCTGAAAGCTGTAATTGAAGAAGCATCTTAATGAATAAACCTGTTACCTATTTCTACTGATGGAGCGAGGTTCAGAATAACATTTTGTTCTGACTCGCAAAATATACTTCCATAACTAAATAACAGTACTAACAGTATGGAGTGAAAATATTAACCAACATAGATTAAAATGCATTACACGACACATGGGACTAATATTTGTGCTTTATGTTGCAACTGCAAGTACGTGGAAAATAATAAATTAACCTTGTCTATTGTCTTTGTCAGTAATAAATGCGGCTGAATAAATAATGGCATGTGCTTTTTTTATGTGCTTATGTCATATCTTTATTTTGTGTGGGAAAGCTCGTGGAGGATTCTGCGGCCGAAAAAGAAAAAGTAAATATAAAATGCTGCTTTCTTTGTGCTAAATGCTAGGTAACATTGATTAATGGGTTAATATTTAGCAAAGATGGTGGGTAACAGAACGAATCTTAATTCTTTAATTAATTATTGTTTTGTGTTTGTTTAAATACTAGTTTCGAATTGGAGAGGCTTAAGGCCTAGCGTTTTAAAAGATGGTGTCTCAAGTCCTGTCCAGAGAAAGCAAGAGCCCTGCATGGAAACTTTTATCACGTTGAAAATATTTGCAAGCTCAAATGAAAATTGTATTATACTTGCTCTTGGAAGGACCAAATCAAGGACAGGAACTGGCAAAGATTGCCAAGCTGAGGAAGACACAGTCTGTGATTTACAAATGTTTCAATTTGAGGAAGCTGTGTGACTTGTGAATAAGAGACAATGGACTCTAAGAAAAGTCAAGTCTAGGCTTCGGGAATTGATGACACCATATGAGCTGACATCAGTCAGCCAATGAAAACACTGGATGACAGAGAAAAATATACTTTCAGTGAGATTAGTTAGACAGAAAGGTATAAAAATTGCCCCGTGGACAAGTGGGGGCTGCTTGCTCGTTTTCTGATTCCTGAAGAGTCTGATGTGCTGATGGACTTTTGGCGCACGTAAGGATCTTAGACTTAATTGACTTTTCCTTTAGGTGAAGAGAGATTTAGACAGGGAAATCAGGATTTAGGGAATGGAAACCTTTATTCGCTTTATTTCATGTCATCTGATTTTCCTTTAACAATGCCAGACTAATGTGCCTTTCCTTCAATTAAAAGCTGCTGATATTTTGTTAATAACATAAATATTAACTAAGAATGCTCATTCTTTTAATAAAGAGTTAATAAATTAGATTGTGAAACAACAAGCTGGTCTTGTTTATTCATGTCTAGTTATCATTGTTTGATCCATTTACCTTAGTGACTTAATTATAATGATATATGATTAAAAATCATGGTAAGAAATAATAAACTGCAGATGTATATAAATGTGTAAATATTTTGTGAATAGGTTCAGATTAATTAGGTCACATGATTCAGTTGCTCAAAAACTGTCTTGTTAGTTTATGGGCCTTGTGATTTGTGATTAATGGTGAGTATCAGATGTTGGGTAGTGTTATTGAGACAGATTTTCTATAGGGGCGCTGGATCAATTTCTTGGTAGCAGATTCCGGTTACTATGGTAACTGACATGTTACATGGTAATTACATAGGATTGATGACTAAAACATGTTAAGTTTGTCCAGTTGTTATATGTTGTCGAAAGGTTTTTTCCAGCAGTGTGAAAAATCCTAGCTTGCCGGCAAAAGTGTAGTGTAACAGGTAAAGTTGCACAGTGCATTTGTTCTGTTTCAAAATAGTGGTATTGTCATATATCACTAGTGTTGTGGACGTACAACACAAGTTTAGGGATTTAAGGTGTGTGAGGTAAAATGCTTAGTGAGGATTGTCTATGAAATTGTAGCTTTCGGGTATAGGGACTTGGAGCCTGTTTTAAAAGTCACTGCGAAAAGAGTAGTAGAATTTATCCAAGTTTGAGTGAAGGGTAAGGTAGCTTCGTCTATTCTTACTGACGAGTGAGGATTTCTATTGGTGGGTTAGAGTCCTGCTAAAAGATTTCATGTATGTATGGTTAGGATTTCTTCCATTTGTATGTGCGAAAATGAGTTTGTAATTTTGATCGAGTTAAACTTTGAATTGGCATCATATGTGCGTTCAGAGTGAAACAAGTTTGATATTACTTGTTAGAAGGGTAGAGTAAGGCTACTTGCTTTATCAACGATTGGATATTCTGTGAGAATAGAGTCGTCTATTCCACACAAAAGAATACTTGAATGACTGTAAAAGCTATCACTTTATTTTAGCGAAACAGACAAATGGTTTGTTTTTCTGTTGTTATTAATTGGATTCCATTGAAAGATATTGTAAAAATGGCACTGTGAAAAAATGTTGTAAAGGAGGGGTGAGTTTACGGAGTAGAATTTCTCTGTCCGAAGCTGCAGCGGCAGTGTACGTCACTAGTGTCGCGCTGTGATTGGCTAGCATACGTCACAGTATTGGCGCACTGATTGGCTCATGTGACTAGACAGGCTTGCAGCTGATTGGCTTATTCTGAAAACAGCTATTTTATTGGTTTAGCAAAATAGTGACATGGCTTAACCTGATTGGCTTGTTGGTGAGTTTCGCGCACGGATTGGTTGGTTTTGCGGAACAACTAAGAAATACTTACGAACATTTCAAAACAAGCGGATTTGTTTAGAAACATGAGTTATTACTACCAGAAAGAAGAAAAGAAGCTTTCATGGCTTCAGAAATTGAAAAATGTATTTAATCCTGACAAGAAAATTGAAACGCGTGGAGGAAGATTACTTCATAAATACAAAACACCCGCAGCATATATGCAAGGTGAATTTGGTTATCATACTTGTCTTTGGATGGAAAATTGGATGCAATATACCAAAGATGATGGTGTTTTAGCATGGCCGGAAGATGAGTCATTTAACATGAAGGTTATGAAAAACCTAAGCGAAAAAATGATGAGTCTTGTGCCAAAGCCTAGACCTACTCAATTTGAGGCTCTAGCTGAATGGGAAGATGAGATTTTTGATCTTGAGCGAGAAAACAGAGGTATAACAAGAGGTCCAAAATTAGACATTAACAGGGAAACTCATGAAGATAGAATGCGTCGATGGAGGCGTGCAGACATGTGTGATGGATTGTACCCAGTAAGAGTGATGGTTACTTAGGTACCAGGTCAAAAGAATACCCAAAAGAAAAATAATATTAATGAAGAAAATGATTCAGAAGACCCAGTTTTAAAAGAAATGTATATTTCAAAACAGAAACAGACCCCTTATCAACCCGCCTGTACATGGTCTTCCCCGATGGTTCCTCAAAGAACTACCCCAAGTGCTCCTCCTATGGAAATAATTGATGAGGCATCTCCCAGATTATACCCGAATAATGCAAAAACTCATGAAAGAGTAGAAACAAGAACTAATTCAAGTACGTCTGGAGAAAATAGAAATTATACTGAAACTCCAGTTTTGGGAAATAGAATTCCAAGAAATGAAATGGGAACAGAAGGATGTGGAAAAATACCAAATTCATTAGAATATTTTCGATCAAAGATGAATTAATACAACAGTTAACTAAAAGCACGGAAGCAGTAATGGTTCCAGTAACGATTGGACCAGTTCTTCCAGTTTTTGATCAAAGAGAAGTTAGACTCTCAGCTCTGACTGTTCCATTAAATGCAGAAATTCAGAAAGTGGCTGAAAGATTTTACTTAGATTTATCAGAAATTCACCGAGAGAAAACAAAGATGCGTGATTTAACTTTTAATCAAAGTCCAACATGCAGAACACCAACTGGTGCAGAATCTGATACTGAAATGTCTCCAGAAAAGAGCATAAGTAAAATAGATTTAACGCATATCCCAAAGACTCCAGAAGTTAAATTACTTGATGTTGCAAAATTGAAAGCAGATTTGGAGGAATTGATTATTGGCACAATTGGACCTGACAATTTAAAGCTGTATCAGGATGATGAATTATTGTTTATCTGTAAAAGCATTCAGTGGAAAACAAAAAATAAATATGATCAATTGGAAGAATTATCTGTTGAGCTAGAGGTTGATTTGAGTCGACAGAAACATTTGGGAAAACATTACAGAGTGGATTTCTCTGCAAAAGACATTGAAAATTTGAATTCCAATGGAAGAATTACTCATATAAAAGAATTGATTGTGTTTTTAAAAAGATTGGGTGAATTGAGTAAGTGGAGAGTAAAATGGACAAAGAAAAGAGAGGAAGAAAGAAAAGAAAGGGGAGAGTTAGCAAATCAGTTTCCAATGAGAGAAATTGCAGGAGGTGGGTATGTGCATGTTCCTTGGACAAGACAGAACATTTTGCTGTTCAAAAATGATTTTCCTCGGCTGAGAGAAAAGCCAGTAGAATGGTATCGACAGGTGGATAGATTCATTAAAGTTTCAAAAGTTCTGTGGGTTGATCTCGATGGATTCTTTGACATTGTTGTCCCATCAGATCTTTGGACAGAATGCAAAATTTCTGTAAGTTGGCCCAAAGAAGAACCCGAGCGAGATAGAGTAACAGGTGCTCCTTCACCAAATGTCATGGATTTATATGACAAAGTAATTGTTTGGTTGAAAAACAAGATTGCCCCAAAAGAAGTTGATTGGGTTAAAATTGATAGAACAAATTAAGAGCCAAAAGAATCAGTTCATTCATTTTATGAAAGGTTACTACTGGTATTTAAACAATACAGTGGCTATGAAAAATTAAGTGAGAAAGACATGAGCCACTTCATATACAGATTTGTATATGGCTTAAGACCTGAAATTGGTGAAATGATCAGAAATGGAATTGTCGGCTGGCAATCACTTACAGTTGACGACATTCTGAGAAAAGCAAAATACTGCAGTGATGAGATAGATGCCAAGCAGAAAAAGCTTAAAGAAAAAGCTATGTGGGCACAAGTGAAGGTAGCTGAACAACAAATTGCAACCCAGGAGAATAAAAATGTTCATTCGAATCAAGGTAAATTTAAGGGTAATTACAATAAGCCAAAATTGAATGTGAACATTGAGGAATTGAAACAGAAATTACCATGCTTTAATTGCGGCGAAATTTGACACTGGAAGCACGAATGTAAAAATCCGCCCAGAAATTTAAAAAATGCATCATTAAATCCACAGGTGCAGAATGGGGTAAATCTGCAGCAACAGCTACAGCGACAGATAAATGAAATAAATCAGCAGCAACAGCTACAGCGACAGGTAGTGAATCAGCAGAGTCAGATTCCACAACCGCCACTTCCAAACTGTATGCATGAGCAGAGATACAATTCAGAAACAGGATTCTGCGGAGGTGATCAGGTAAACAGACCACAAAGAGTGAATGTGTCAAATGTTTCTCAACAATATTGGCTAAAAGAAAATGGAGGTAGTGATTCAGAAGATTACTTATGACGGTGCCTGAGAGAGGAGGAAGAGTGTGTGCTTGGAGCCACTCCTGAGGTAGATCAGTCCGGTCCATTTGTAAATGGTGAAGTGAATGATGTAGAAATCACTTTTCTTGTGGACACTGGTGCTACCCGTTCTACTGATAGATCAGTGGAAATAGAAAACCTGCCTCTCTCTGGTGACACCATCCAAGTAGTTGGCGTAGCTAATCAGCAAATCAAAACAGATCTAACAGAACCTGTCAAAGTTGTAATTGGCAAATTTAAAGACAAACACAGATTTGTAGTTTTTAACAGCAGTCCTGTAAACCTGTTAGGGAGGGTCATACTGTGCAAGATGAATTGCAAAATGTACTGCTCACCAGATGGTATTGAGCTGCAAACTCAGGAGGAAGATGGGCTTTACAAGTTAACAATGTTAATGGTTGAAGCAGAGGAAAATAAATTATTTCCTGTATTTGAGAAAGATAATCTTCCAGAAGAATTAAAAGAAACAGTCAATGCTAAAATTTGGGATTTGACAGGAAGTGAAATGGGCTTGGTGAAAAATGTTGATCCAGTGAAAATCACAGTAAAGCAAGGAGTAGATTTTCCAAACATTCCTCAGTATAAAATGAAAGCCGAAACTATTGAAGGTGTCATACCTGTACTTGACAAGTTCATAAAACAAGGTGTTTTAAAAGAAATTGAAAGCAGTCCATGTAATTCACCGATTATGGGGATCAAAAAGCCAAACGGAACGTTCAGGATTGTTCACGACCTGAGAAAGGTTAATCAGATAGTTGTTCCATGTTGCCCCGTTGTTCCAAACCCGGCGGTAATTCTTTATCAGATTCTGCATGATGCAGAATGGTACACAGTTATAGACCTTTGCAATGCATTCTTTACTGTTCCCTTGCATCTAGATAGCCAGCAGATTTTTGCGTTCAGGTTCCAGGATCGTATCCTAGCATGGTGTCGTATTCCTCAAGGGTATACAGAGAGTCCATCTATCTTTAATCAGTTGTTAAAGAAATCCTTGGAGAATCTAGATTTGCCTGGAAAGTCAACATTAGTCCAGTACATAGATGATCTCCTTGTGGCTGCAAAAACATGAGATAACTGTGTAACAGACACCATTACTCTTTTGAATCATTTGGCAGATGAGGGACATAAAGTGTCTCCTGCAAAATTACAGTTTTGCAAACAAGAAGTGAAATACCTTGGTCACAGAATTGCAAAGGGAATCAGGCAAGTGACAATTGAGAAAATTAAAATGATTCAGGGAATGCAACCTCCAAGAACACAGAGACAGGTCAGAATGTTTCTAGGAATGGTTGGTTATTGTCGCCAATGGATTAGTGGTTTTTCAGTAATTGCAAAGCCATTGCAGAGATTAACAAAAGCAGACATAAAAGACCCGATTACCTTAACAGAAACTGAGTTAGAAGCTTTTGAACAGCTAAAAGAAGTCTGTGTGAAGCACCAGCTTTAGGCATGCCAGACTATGAGAAGGAATTTGAGCTGTACTGCAGTGAAAGGGAAGGATGTGCATTGTCAGTTTTGATTCAGAGACATGGCAAACTGAGAAAGCCAATTGCCTATTTCTCAGCAGTTCTTGATCCTGTTGCGAAAACATTACCAGGCTGCTTAAAAGCAGTAGCTGCAACAAGTGTAAGCCTTGAGCAGAGTGAAGGAATCATAATGGGGTTTCCTGTAAAAGTATATGTACCTCATTCAGTTGAAATTCTTCTTACCAGAAGCAAAACACAGCATTTAACAAGTAACAGGTTGACAAAATATGAGAAAGTTATTCTGGGATCAGATAACGTCTCAATAGCAAGATGTGTGAATTTAAATCCTTCCACATTATTGCCTGATGGTACAGTAACAGAAATCAGAAATGAGAATGACATTGATCACAAATGCTTGGATGTTTTAGAATACTGCACCAAACAAAGGCAGGACATTAAGGATGTCCCGCTAACTGAATCAGATTTTTTTTATTTTGTTGATGGCTCATGCTTGAGAACAGATGAAGGTGTTTCTGAGAGCAGCATATTCTGTCTGTACAGTTGCAGATGTAGTTGAAGCTTCCTGTCTTGAAGGAATTCGTTCAGCTCAAGTGGCAGAATGAATTGCTTTAATACGTGCATGTGAAAGAGTAAAAGAATTAAGAATTACCATAGTGACTGATAGTCAGTATGGATATGGCGTAGTTCATGACTATGGCCAGCTCTGGTCTCAGAGAGGTTATTTGACTTCTGCGGGAACACCAATCAGAAATGCAAAATTGATCAAAAGATTGATTGATGGCATTCAGTTACCAGAGAAAATTGCTGTTGTGAAATGTGCAAGCACACAAAAAGGGCAAGGATTATATTACCAAGGGTAATTCCTATGCTGATGAGATTGCAAAATATTGTGCGGAAAACAATTTTTCAATTAATCAGGAAAGAAACAATGAACATGTTTTGAATTCATTCATGCTAACATCTGTAGTTGAGACATGGCAAGGAGTAAAGGATTTACAAGATGAGGCAGATGATGAGGAAAAAGACACTTGGTTAAAAGCAGGTTGCAGACAGCGAGAAGAAGATGAGGTTTGGGTTTACAAAGATGACAGACCAGTTATGCCAAATAGCATGATTTCTGACATGGCAAGAATGTACCATGGTCCAGGACACATTGGAAGAGATTCTATGATTAGGTTATTTAGGCAAACATGGTTTAATCCAAAATTCAGACTGATTGCTGAATCTTTTTGTCAGAGGTGCCTGATCTGTCAACAAATCAATCCAAACAGAAAAACAGTTGTGAGCATGGGAACCATAGGACGGGAGGGTGGTCCTTTTACCAGGTTGCAAATGGATTTCATTGACATGCCACCTCATAATAAGTTAAGATATGTACTTGTGATAGTCTGTCTATTTTCAAGATGGGTGGAAGCGTTCCCAACTCGTCACAATGATTCAGTTGCAGTTGCAAAATTGCTCTCAAGGGAGATCATACCTAGGTACGGTTTTCCAGTGACAGTTGAAAGTGATCGTGGCACACATTTTGAAAACAGACTAATACAAATGATTTGTGAAGCATTGAATATAAAACAAAAGCTGCACTGTGCCTACAGACCAGAAGCATCAGGTGTTGTTGAACAAATAAATGGTACAATCAAGAATAGAATAGCTAAGATGTGTCTAGCTACTGGAATTAAGTGGACCGATGCACTTCCTCTTGTTTTGATGTCTTTGAGAAGCACTCCAGATAAAAAGACAGGTCTGATTCCTCATGATATTGTCATGGGTAGGGTCATGAGACAAGCATTTGTACCTGTTGGAAAATTAATGAGCATAAATGATAGCGTAATTTTGGAACATTGCAGAAACCTTTCTGAGGTCGTGACTTCTGTGTTCAATCAGGTGGGAACTGAAGTGATCACGAGAGAAAAGGAACAAGCTCATGATCTGTTACCAGGAGACTGGGTAAGGACAAAAGTTCACCAAAGAAGAAACTGCCTAGTACCAAGGTGGCAAAAGGCAAGGCAGGTGATACTTGTCACAACAAATGCTGTAAAGTGTAAGGGTTTGAAGAGGTGGATTCATGCAAGTCACACCATTCGAGTGCCACCACCTGAAAATTCTGACGATGAAGGTGATACTACAACTGATTCAGACTCTGAAGAAGAACCTGAAAGAAATCCAGATCCTGAAGATCGACAAGAAAGTCAACATCTGGATAAAGATTCACATGTGAATGAGGCATTGGATGAAAAAGAATCAGAAATTGGCATATTAGACTCTGAAAATGATGAAGATCTGCTAGAAAAAGAAACAGAAAAAGAGTCTGATCAAGAAGTGATTCAAAATCAGGGGAGTATTGAAAAGCAGATTGGAAGCTCTGAAAGCAGGAACAAGAATTCTGAAACTGGGAAGTTAAAGGTAATTGAAGAAGAAGAAGAAGACGAATTACCAAGTACCAGCTATAAGGATGACGTTCCTAACGGAGTGAAACTGCCAAGTAAAGAAGAACCCAGATTTAGATTTGAGATCTCTGATACAGATTCAGAAGAAAGTGATGAAGATTCAGAAATAAGAAAATTTAGAAAAAGAGCTTGGAGAACAGAATGCAATGCGCCTGAGCCAAAGAAAAAGTTATCAAGAAAAGGGGATAACTGGCCTAATGAGAATGGAGGTCTGAAATTCAAATTAGTCAAAAGATCAAAGGAGCAAATTAATGAAATACCAAGTCAAAAAGAAGATACAGATAAGAAAATTGAGGCAGGAAAGAAAATAGAAGTGATTAGCAATAGAGCAAAAAGAGTTGTTAAGCCTAATCAAAAATACAAGTCCCCTGAGTGGACGTATATCATAATTCCACCAGTAGTGGAAATCAACAGCAGTAGTCAGGAAGATATAGACGACACAAGCGAAAATGACTGACTTTGTTTTCATTTAAAGTTGAAATCTGAATTTGGCATAAGGCTGAAGAAATTGTGTTAGGTGACACAAGGTTGAAGAAATTGTGTTAGCTGGAAAAACACATTGATGCAAGACGTAAGGTCGAAGAAAAGCTGTTAGAAAGTAGGGTTTTCTTTTCTTAAAAAAATTTAAAAAGTAAAATAGGGGGGTATTATATTTAGTAATTTAAAAAAAATTGTAATACTTCTGTTACAAAGTAAAAATGCCTTATACTAATATCAATTCGAGATGTTCGATTTTAAAGAAATGTTGTAAAGTGTCTTCTATTTGTGTGGTTTTACTAATCTTGGTCTGGTTGGTTTTAGCTGTCATTTTCCCGTTTGGAATTGACAAGGATACGTATAAGGCTAACATGACAAGCAAAGCTATGGCTAAACAAGATAACCGTGGTGCGTCAGGCAAAACTAACAGAGTTATTGATCACAAACCAGAGATCTACCAAGATACATCTGTTGGTGATTTTTCTAGTAATACCTTCTCAAGACTTCTTTCTGAATATGTCAAAGTGATGGAAGTTAAGGATTGTTATATATGTGTGAAACTACCTGCTTCTTTTTCTGAGGGGGTGACGTACAATATGCTTCCTCTTATGGTATTACTTGTAGTGTGATAGCTAGTCTGTTTTATCAGACAGGTCGTTTAGAGTACTATTACTCAAACTTTGATGAGATTTTTGCAATCTTAAAAGTTGACAATAACCTGAATAAACATAAACATGCTAAGCAGATGAGGGAATTTTTCATTGTAACAAATGAACTCACTTATGACTATGCTTTCAGAAACAATTTAACATGCAAGCTGAGAACTGAGGAGAAATCTCTCTTAAACCTAGTTGAAGAGAGAAGGGCAATTTATAAGAGGAATGAAATGCTGAAACAAACCAAATCAAAGTTTTGGCAAATCGAAGATGAAGAGCTCAACGGTAGAGTAGAAAATGTAGCAATTCACATAGATAAATCTGTTAGTGGCAAACTTTGTATTAGAAGAGACAATACGCTTTTTGACAACTATTTTGTGGGTGCAAGTCAGTGTGAGGATACTTATCAAATCCTGGGTGGTTGGGGATTCAAAAGTCGCAAAGATCCAATTTTTCACGGAATTTATTTTGTGTGTAGGGACAAAGCCTATTACAATCTCCCTGATCACTGGTATGGGACTTGTTTTGTTGGATTAGTTTTTCCAAACATTTTTCATGTTGACAGAAATGCAGAAGGTTCATTCGAAATTGGCAATCACCTGAACAGATACAAGAGGGAAAGTTTTTCAGAAATTTTGGGTGACATATTTGGTGCAATAATACCTTTGGTGGGTATTACCCTGAATGCAGTTAAAATCAGAAAATTATCAACAATTGTTGACAGATTGTCTACTGATACTGCCAGTGGTTTTCAGTTAGTGGATACCGAACTTATTTCTGTGAGATCCATGGTTATGCAGAACCGTCTTGCCCTTGATATCCTGCTAGGAAAAGAGGGAGGAGTTTGTGGAATTTTACATGTCCAGCATTGCTGTACATACATTCCAGACAAGAGCCAGAATATTGAGATGTACATTAAAAACATCACTGAGTTACACTCTGAAATTGAACCTTTAGAAGATGAATATTTTTCAGAACGTCTGAGCAAAAGATTTGCAGCAATCAAAACCTGGTTTCAAAAGATTGGTAGTTCAATTTTAGGCAAAATACTGACACCTTTACTAGTCATAGTCTTTGTGATACTTCTGTTGAAAATTAGTTGCATGTTACACAAGAGAAAGAAATATCAGAAGGAAAAGAAAAGGATCTATAAACTCAGAAAAGAACAGGAAAAAGAAATTGAACTAGAAGAGTTTCGTAGAACACAATATGAGAGTTGCAAACAGACAGCAGAATCAAAGGTTTAGAATTACTAATACTGAGTGATCAAAACATGTTTTTAGGATTAAAAAATTTCCAAATTTTTGGGTGTAGTTTGGTGATTTTGAAATCACCAGATGAGGGAGTTGATGGAGCGAGGTTCAGAATAACATTTTGTTCTGACTCCCAAAGTTATACTTCCATAACTAAATAACAGTACTAACAGTATGGAGTGAAAATATTAACCAACCTAGATTAAAATACATTATACGACACATGGGACTAATATTTGTGCTTTATGTTGCAACTGCAAGTACGTGGAAAATAATAAATTAACCTTGTCTATTGTCTTTGTCAGTATTAAATGCGGCTGAATAAATAATGGCATGTGCTTATTTTATGTGCTTATGTGATGTCTTTACGTCTTTTGTGTGGCAAAGTTCGTGGAGGATTCTGCGGCTGAAAAAGAAAAAGTAAATATAAAATGCTGCTTTCTTTGTGCTAAATGCTAGGTAACATTGATTAATGGGTTCATATTTAGCAAAGAGGGTGGGTAACAGAACAAAACTTAATTCTTTAATTAATTATTGTTTTGTCTTTGTTTGAATACTAGTTTCGAATTGGAGAGGCTTAAGGCCTAGCGTTTTAAAAGATGGTGTCTCGAGTCCTGTCTAGAGAAAGCAAGAGCCCTGCATGGAAACTTTTATCACGTTGAAAATATTTGCAAGCTCAAATGAAAATTGTATTATACGTGCTCTTGGAAGGACCAAATCAAGGACAGGAACTGGCAAAGATTGCCAAGCTGAGGAAGTCACAGTCTGTGATTTGCAAATGTTTCAATTTGAGGAAGCTGCGTGACTTGTGAATAAGAGAAAATGGACTCTAAGAAAAGTCAAATCTAGGCTTCGAGAGAGTTGATGACACCATATGAGCTGACATCAGTCAGCCAATGAAAACACTGGATGACAGAGAAAAATATACTTTTAGTGAGATTAGTTAGACAGAAAGGTATAAAAATTGCCCTGTGGACAAGTAGGGCTGCTTGCTTGTTTTCTGATTCCTGAAGAGTCTGACGTGCTGATGGACTTTTGGGGCACGTAAGGATCTTAGACTTAATTGACTTTTCCTTTAGGTCAAGAGAGATTTAGACGGGGAAATTAGGATTTAGGGAATAGAAACCTTTATTCGCTTTATTTCATGTCATCTGATTTTCCTTTAACAATGCCAGACTAATGTGCCTTTCCTTCAATTAAAAGCTGCTGATATTTTGTTAATAAAATAAAGATTAACTAAGAATGCTCATTCTTTTAATAAAGAGTTAATAAATTAGATTGTGAAACAACAAGCTGGTCTTGTTTATTCATGTCTAGTTATCATTAGTTGATCCATTTACCTTAGTGACTTAATTATAATGATATATGCTTAAAAATCATGGTAAGAAATAATACACTGAAGATGTATATAAATGTGTAAATATTTTGTGAATAGGTTCAAATTAATTAGGTCACATGATTCAGTTGCTCAAAAACTGTCTCGTTAGTTTATAGGCCTTGTGAGTGATTTGTGATTAATGGTGAGTATCAGATGTTGGGTAGTATTATTGAGACAGATTTTCTATAGGGGCGCTGGATCACTACACAACCTGACTATGAGACATTCTTCATTTTAACAGTAACCTTCAAGCTACTCACCAACGCCTACAAATCCCTCCACAACATCAGACCCAAATACCTCAATGAAAGAGGCTCCTTCCACGTACCCAAAAGGAACCTCTGCTCCGCCGACCTCGCCCTGGCAGAGACCCCACACAACCGCAGAACCAGAACAGGTGGAAGAGCCTTCTTCTACTTCGCAGCAAAGGCCTGGAATAAGCTCCCAATCAACATCAGACGCTCCCCCACTCTGCACACCTTCAGGAAGAGCCTCAGGATTTGGCTCTTCAACTGATCTGGAGCTTCACCTCCCCTCCACCCTCCGACCCCCAGCGCCTTGGTACCCTCACAGGTGAGTAGCGCGCTTTAGAAAACCCTGATTGATTGATAGTGGGAGTGATGGGTAGTAGTGCTGTTTTTAGAAAAGGTGGGCTAAACATGGATTTAAATAATTGAAAATCGGTGCCTGACTAAAGCAAAGGATGTGGACAGAGGTAGATAAATGGCAGGGGTTTTAGAGTTGAAGTAAGTATCACAGTATCCTTTAGATTGAATCATGAAGTGAGTTTATTCCAAAATACAAGAGGACAGCTTAACAACCACTGACATCTAGCTCCTCCGTTACACTTTGTGCAGTGCTCAAAGAGTGCACTATAGGCAAGGAAGAGCTATGGGGGGTGAAGGAGGGCGGGGAGGGCACAGAGAGTAAAGAAGGAGGGAGGACCCAGAAAGCTCTACCTGTGGTATCTGCACAGCCTGCCCCGGCCAGGGTAAAGAACAGGTATCAGTTGAGCTCTCAGCTTGATAGAGAGCTGCTGCTACCTCATATTGGCTGTACAGGAGTGGTGGTCCCTCTTAACCCACAACAGAAAAAAAAAGAAAGGAGAGAAAAAAGTAAGACAGGGGAAGCCAAGAAACGTAAAAACTGTCCCCCTCACTAAAACCAACCCCTTCACTGAAACCCTTTTTTAAAATAATGGAGCAGGTGACCGCTTCCAAGGGCCGAGGGGCCCCGTCCACTGCCGGTGCAGGCAACGCTGGTACTATAAAAGCAACCAAGCAGGTAGCTTCCCCCCTACCGTGTATCCTCATATTGCGGTTGAAAATAGGTGTACTCCACTATTGTCTGAGCCAGAGACAGACTTAGAAATTGGTCAATCTACTTCTTCCTCTGCTGCGATGGAAGTTTCTGCTTCCCAGATACCCTCGGAGCCCTGTCCCCTGTCCTCAGCTGGATCACTAAGGGACAACTCTGGAATAGGTCCCATGGAAACCCGGCCGGGAGAGCTGGGTAGTGGACATGGTCAGCTTGAACTACTCCTTCAATCTCTTCGGGAGGACTTACATTCTAAGTTTGAAATCTCTGAGAGCAATCAGAAGGAAATAAATGGGAAATGCACCAGCCTGGAGACAAAATTAGATGATATCTGCAACCGGACGGAGGTGCTGGAAGGAGAGGTTGCCATCCTCTCCAGAGTGACTCAAGCCCATTCGAAAGATATAGCTGAGCTAAAAGCACAGAAAAGATCTCTGCAAATGGACATGGAGCGACTGGAGATCCATGCTAGAAGAAATAATCTTACATTTCTCAAGATACCTGAGGGGGCAGAAAATGGGAATGTTAAGTCTCTGGTGTGTAAACTCCTCAGGGAAGGGGTGTTAAAAGATAACCCAGACATTGATCTTGAGAACAAAATACAGAGGGCACACAGGGATTCTTTCAGGCAGCATCCTGATAGAAAAGCCTCAAGGAAAATTTTAGTGAATTTCCATACATACGCGGTTATGGAGCTGATATTAGGCAGGGCACTCACTGACTCGTCTCTTCAGACGAATGCAACAAAATACCTTATTCGTTCTGATGTAGGTAAAGTCACAGCGCAAAGGCAGTGGGGGCTAGGGTCACGAATGTCAGACCTAAGGAGCCTGGGTGCACAGGTGCAGATGAAATTCCCAGCTGTACTGAAGGTGGTGTGGAGAAACAAAACCTATAATTTCACCTCTTCGCAAGAAGTTGATACATTTCTTATTAACATGAAAGAAACCCAACACTAGTATGATTTCCTCACCTCTCCCTTAAATGTTTTATGCTCTATGACTGAGAAGTTAGATTCTAATCTGAATTAGATTCTGATACACATTAGTAGAATAGAATCCCCTTGCATGCAGTCTACAAAAAATAAAAAATAAAAGGGGGGTTGGGGACATGGGGTGCTAGGGCGATAAAAGGTATAAGGGGAATAAAAATGTTTAAAAAAAGGGGCGATATAAGGTATAAGGGGAAATAAAAACGTTTAAAAAAAACATATAAATAATGATTTCATTTCACACTAAGGAAGGGCACAGTTTTCTTTTTAGGTCTCGCCTTTTCCCATTCCGCAGGAATGGAAAAGGAGAGATTTCTAGTGGTCAAAATACTCGTCAAACTATGGCTTTTTCTGTGCGGTTTTCTTCGAGTTCATGTGAATCACGTGAGCAAACAAGCACGCGCATCAGCCTCCCTCCCTCCCTCCTAATTGCATTTTTTCACGGCCGCCACCACATCAAAGGGCTTCTCCCAGTGTGCGCTCTGCGGCTTCTCCTCCCCTAATTATTCATGGCTGGCCGGCCGTACTTTCAGTTTCCCGGCCGCTCTTGTTTTTTTTTTTAATGGGGGGGGTTGCCTCTTTATCTATCGCCACTCCACCGCGCTCCATGTTGCTCCGCCACTCCCTCAGTGTTGTGCTTGCCCTTGTGTGCTTCACCTCCCACACATTGCTTTTTTCCCCGTGTGCTTCTACCCGTTCCGCGTTGCTCTCTTTCTCCTGTGTGCTTCTGTTCTCACGTGCTCCACGTTGCTCTCTCTTGCCCTGCTTGTCCAGCCGCCATCCTCTATGATCTTTCCCGCACCAGTACTTTCCGTGTTACTTCTGAGCTCAGCTTTCGTTATTTCCCTCCTCCCGCCTTAAAAAAAAAAGCTTTGCCACTGCTTTATTTTTCTTTATTTATGAGTACAACTTGAATCAGTAAATGAAAAAAAGAGAAAACTTCACACGCACGCTGTAGGTGCGTTCATGGATTATAGTGTTAAATGAGCAATGCTTGTTTGTTTTTACAGTGCTTGGTTTTTTTTTTAGTTTCAGCGCATTACAGTGCGATTTTACTCTTAACAATCGTAGCATTTTCCATCCTGCCCGGTCCCGCCCTCCAAACCTTCACGGACTCGATCACTTCCTTGCAGTCTGCCTGCTGAAGTTTCACGCCGTGTGCCAAGCTCTTTGTCTTTTTGTAGAACTTGGCCTTCGGCTTCTGGTACCTCATGACCCTTGTGGCTGTTCCTTTCTGTGAGTGTTACCGATTCTGTGTATATTTGTTCACAAATGTATTTATGTGCATACTGTTTGTGACAGTTTGTGAAAACTTCAGTTTCTGTGTCTATGCGTTTTTTGTCTGCAGACGCTGTGAGCATTTTGTGTGTGTGTTTTCCACTGTATGGCGGTATTCTGTTTAACCCCTTCGCTGCGGCGGCTATTCCGCCGCAGCGCTAAAGGGGCGGGGCGGCCGCGCGGCCGCCGCATGCTGGTGACAGAACCGCTCCGTCACCAGCTACAGTTGAGCTGTGCTGGTGACGGAGCGGTTCCGTCATGACCCGCCCCGCTCTTTAGAACGCCCGCGCAGGCGCGAAATCAGCGCCGCGCAGGCGCGGCGGCCGGGCCATGACGGAACCGCTCCGTCATCAGCACAGCTCAACTGTAGCTGATGACGGAGCGATTCCGTCATCAGCATGGAAGGGGTTAAGGATTTTGTTTGTTTACAGTTCGTGTGTATACTGGAGAGCAGTGTGCTTCAGTTCAAAGTGTCGCTTCTCCCTCTCTTTGTTTGTACTTCAAGTGGCCAGCTGGGAGAGTGCTCCTCCCCCTCCCCAGCCAGCTTCCCCCAGGCCGTGTTCCCTCCCCTGCTACCCCATCCTCACTCATCCCTCGCACCTCCTCCTCGCTCATCAGGTCTGCAAATCTGCTTGCCTTCTGTCCCTTAATCTCCCCGTGACTCCCCCCTCACCTCTCCCACTCCACTGCTTCAGGCCCCCACCATTTGCTCAGGACATTGCTTGTTTTTTTTACCAGCATGACCAGTATATATCCTGGCCGGTACAAAACGAGGGAAATCATATAAAGCTGATATTATTTCCTCTTGTCAGTACATAAGCAGTGAATATAAGCAGATAACATTTTAAACGCTTTCACTTTTAACAATAGCGGCCGTCTCCATACCACCCAGTCCCGCCCTTCAAAGCTTCCATGTTGCTTCCGGACTATAGCGTTAAATGAGCAATGCTTGTTTGTTTTTACAGTGCTTGTTTTTTTTGGTGGAACCCATTTCCAGCTTGCAAGCCTGCCTGATAGCACCATCTAATTTTAGTTCGGCATCTCAATATGCAACTATATGGTAATGACGCTTCGTCACATTTCTTTGCCTATAACCAGTGATTTTATTCTAAGGAACTTTTTACCCCCGTTTCATTGGTTGCCTCTGCCATCATAGACATTAACTCCTATAGCACCATCAAGCGTCAAGTGATGTGCTCCCCGACACTACAGGAAAGGCTTGTTATACCCTAGATTTTACATAGGTATTTTGTAGTGGTATGGCATGCTGAAATATATTGTGATAACAATAATATTCATTATCTTTTAAGTACTCACTAATGCTATGGTGCACAGGACAAACAAAGCAGGCATTAAAACAAAAAACAAACAAGCATTTGCAATGCAATAGGTCTCGCATTCACAAGAGTTTGAGCTTTTACAATTGCAAATAACAATGCCTTTTATTTTTGTTTTCATTTTAAAAACATAAAGGGCTATGTCATTTACAAAACCAATAGATCCAACTTTCCTACTGCGAGACCTATTGGCAACGCCAGTGCTTGTTTAGTCTTCTATTTATAGAGGCAGATCCTAAGTTGGAACAAGAGAGTTCCCTATAGGCGATAAGATCGCCAAAGGACACCAGGGGAGGGTTCCTCAAGGGAGGTGGGTGGGTGCAGGGGGTGATGGGGTTAAAAATGGGGAAAATCACTCCTCATATAGCCATGAAAATAAAGATAAGGTGCAATTCCCGAGTGGGAAAAGAATGGAAGCAGAACTTAGCTTACTCCAGTAAGTCTACATGACCAGTACATGTAATAGAATAAAAATTGTTAGCTGGAATGTGAATGGGTTAAGGGACAGCAGGAAAATCTCTAGAGTCTGTGAATTTTTTAATAAATCAGGGGCCCATATCTGCTTGCTTGAGGAAACCCAATTAGAGGCGCAAGAGTGCAGGGCAGCATTTGGCAAGCATGGGTGGGACCAGGACCTTCTCTGCTCTGATCAGAGTGGAAACACAAGGGGAGTGGCAATTGTAATCTGTGCCAATGCCGGGATTAAGGTAGAGAAGTCTGAGACTGATCACTCGGGTAGATGGTTGGCTGCATCATTAGTAGTAGAAAGCTCACCATTAGTATGCGCAGTGTATTATGGGCCCAATCAAGACTCTCCAGGGGCCTTGCTGAGCCTAAAAGCTAGTCTCTCAGCTTTAGCGATACCAATTATTATAGGAGGGGATTTCAACCTGATCTTCGATGAAACTTTGGATCGCACTTCTAGGGCTAAATATACCTCCCTTCATAAATCACAAACCAAGCTCAAAAATATTATTAAAGATTTTAACCTACTAGATATCTGGAGGGTGAAAAACGGTAATAAAAGTGACTTTTCTTTCCATAGCCGCAGATATAGGCACCACTCTAGAATCGATTTCTTTTTACTAGATCAGGTCCTTTTTCCTGCAGTCGATAACATATTATACATTCCAGACCTGCTTTCTGACCATTCTATGGTGGAACTAACAATCAAGTTCAGATAGATGAAACAACAAAGAAGGTGGACTTTGGAAGGTCTATACTTTTAAAAGAGGAGGTCATAGACGACTTGGAGATCCAGGTAGAGGATTTTTTTAGACTGAACTGCGGTACTACAACTGATCAAGTTGTATGGGGGGCCTTTAAGGCCTTTATGAGAGGATCCCTGAGCGCACTAATGATATGGAGAAATAAATCTAGAAGGAGGGTGGAAGAAGAATGCCTCTTCAAGATCAAGCAAAAAGAACAGCAGCTCAAGAGGGCATTTGTAGATCAGCAGAATAATCTACTACATATACAAAGTGAGCTAGATTCTCTACGGGCAGAATATCAGGCAAACCTAGACAAGATACTTAAAGATAGATGGGATGCAAGTAAATTGCAAAACTTTTCCTATGGGGAAAAGAGTGGCCGACCTCTTGCCTGGAAAGCTAGGACAGATAGGGTCAGAAATCAGATTAATAATCTATCCCTCCACAGCACAGGAGTCATCACTTACGACGATGATCAGATACGTGAGGAGGCCAAATTATTTATGCAAAATCTTTATAAAGAAGAGAACTCTTTCTCATCTCAAAGAGCAGAAGATTGGTTAAATCAGCTAGGGCTGCCTCAGCTAGTAGAGTCGGATAGAGCATTTTTGTGCTCAACTATAAAAGAGGGTGAAGTCCGAAATCAGATTAAAAAAATGACCAAGGGTAAGGCAGCCAGCCCAGATGGGCTCCCAATAGAGAAATATCTGATAGGGTTAGATAAAGTGGTCCCAGTTCTAACGACCATATTTAACAGAATATACCTTTCAGGTGAGACCACCCCAAAAACATGGTCAGAGGCCACAGTCACTCTGATCCTGAAACCTAATAAAGACCCCTTAAAAATGTAGTCTTACAGGCCAATTTCTCTGCTAAACTCTGACTATAAAATCTTTGCAGGGGTCATGGCAGCAAGAATGGCAAGAGTCATCAAAACCATAGTACATCAGGATCAGAGAGGCTTTATCCCTGGCAGGCAGTTAAATGAGCTAACTTTCCAAGCCATTGCAGCAATAGACGTGACAACAGATAAGAAGCTCCCATTGACCCTGGTAGCCATCAATGCCGCTAAGGCTTTCGACCAAGTCAACTGGTCGTATCTATGGATGGCTTTAACTGGCTTCGGATTTCCTGAGAATTTTGTGTCATCAATCAGATCCTTTTATTCTAGCCCCCGAGCAAAAATCTTAGTAAATGGACTACTTACAGATTGGATCACAATCTCGCGTGGAACCAGGCAAGGGTGTCCCCTGTCACCCCTTCTGTTCAATCTATGTATCGAACCGTTTGTCTGTCACTTAAGGTCTGACCCTACGATTAAACCTTTTAAAATCGCAAATCTAGCATTAAAATTTGCCCAGATTATTTGATCAGGCAGAGTCCTTTGGGGAAATTTCGGGATATAAAATAAATAAATAGAAAACCGAGATTATGCAATGGATCCAGGAGGTGGTGACCCCAGGGGCTAAGTGACGAATGAGGTATTTAGGTATATATCTGGCCCAAAACATCTCAGAGATACCTAATTTAAATGTAACTAGAGTTTATAAGGATGCGACCCTTGTCACCAGGTAGGTCGCCCCCCTAGCCTCCGCGTAGTCCTCCCCGTGCTGTGCGCTGTGCTACGCTCTGACCGCTGTTTCCTGAGTTTCTCAGCGGTAACCTGTGCCGTGTTTTAGCGATTTAAATTTTTCACCTTTAGCCTTCTGTTTAACTGTAATTGTATTCCCCTTCTCCTCCGTACCCTGTGATTGTTTCCCCTTTTTGCCTTCTGTACCTGTGAGTGTGTCCCCCTTGCTCCCCCTTTTGCCTTCTGTGCGCCCCCGCTCCCCGCCTGACCCTCTGCATCCCGCCGCTGCTCCCTGCAGCCCCGCCCCCGCCATTTCCATTCGCCACCCCGCTCTCGCCTCCCAGCTGCTCCTCCCTCCCTCAGCCCCTCATATGGAGGCCGCCCGGTGGTAAAGGGAGCGACCCATGACCCTGTCACCAGGTAGGTCGCCCCCTAGCCACTGCGTGGTCCTCCCCGTGCTGTGCGCTGTGCTACGCTCTGACCGCTGTTTCCTAAGTTTCTCCGTGGTAACCTGTGCCATGTTTTATCGTTTTTCATTTTTCACCTTTAGCCTTCTGTCTAACTGTAATTGTTTTCCCCTTCACCTCTGTACCCTGTGATTGTTTCCCCTTTTTGCCTTGTGTACCCGTGATTGTGTCCACCTCACTCCCCCATTTGCCTTCTGTGCCCCCCCGCTACCCGCCCCGCCCTCTGCTTCCCGCTGCTGCTCCCTGCGGCCCCGCGCCCGGCCGTTCCCATTCGCCACCCTGCTCCCACCTCCCAGCTGCTCCTCCCTCCCTCAGCCCCTCATATGGAGGCCGCACAGCGAACACGCAGCGGACGCGCGCAGCGGGTGCGCCGATTGTGCGCCGAAGGCACGCCAAAAGCAAGCCGCTCTACGCGCATCTGCGACTGGACCGTGCCCAGCGCCAGGACCCCTGGTCCCCGATGATGCCAGCGCACCCGACGGACCTACGACGCCGCCACCCTCCATGCACTCAATGACGGCCGGAACCCCGCCTGCTACCGAGCCACCCCGAAACGCACCCACGGACCCTTCACCTGCCAAGCCTGCCGATTCACCTGCCTCCGGACCTACACCGCACCCACCAAGCCAAACACCAGCAACAACCACCTCAAGTGCATCCTGCTCAACACCCGCTCCGTCTACAGGCACGCCATGGAACTCTGGAACCTCCTTGACACAACCTCACCAGACGTCGCCTTCCTCACGGAAACCTGGATGAACGCCTCCCCAGCCCCCGACATCCCCATAGCCATCCCGGAGGGCTACAAGATCATCCGGAGGGACCGCGTCTACCAGACCGGAGGAGGCATCGCCATCGTCCACAGGAATACCATCCGCATCACAACCAACTCCGACGACACCTTCACCGCCGCTGAGCACCTTCACTTCCAGATACACACCGACCCCAAGACCACCCTCAGAGGCACTCTCATCTACAGACCCCCGGGACTGCGCACACAATTCAGCGAAGCCATCGCAGACTTCGTCAGTCCACACGCCCTCACCGCCACAGACTACATCCTCCTAGGGGACCTCAACTTTCACCTGGAGAACAACAAGGACTGCAACACCACCGCCCTGCTGGACAACCTCGCCAACCTCGGACTCAAGCAACTGGTGAACACCCCCACCCACTACGCCGGACACACGCTTGACCCCGTCTTCTCCTCCAGCAAGCACATCTCCTTCAGCCACTCCATCGGACTACACTGGACAAACCACTGCTGCGTCCACTTCAACTTCCGGAGAACTACGACCCACCACCAACCGCAACAGGTTCCCTGCAGAAGCTGGAGCAAGATCACCGCAGACCAGCTCGCCACCGGCCTCAGCCAGAACCCGCCCACCAACACAACGGACCCCAACGAAGCTGCCTGTAACCTCACATAGTGGCTGACCGACTGCGCCCACGAACTCGCACCGCTGAAGAACCCTCCCAGCAGACCCGTCAGCAGGAAAGCCTCATGGTTTACCATCGAACTCACAAACTCCAAGAAAACCTGCCGCACGCTCGAGAAAGGCTGGCGCCATGACCAGACAACAGAACACATGACCGCCCTCAAGAACGCCACCCGCAAACACCAACAGCTGATCCGAAACACCAAGAAGACAGCATTCAAAGAAAGACTGGACAACAACACCCACAACAGCAAGGAGCTCTTCAACGTCGTCAAAGAGCTCTCCAACCCCAGCGCCTGAAACAATGACATCACACCCTCGCAAGACCTCTGCGACTCACTCACCTCGTTCTTCCACCGCAAGATCACCGACATACACAACAGCTTTGGCGCACAAACCACGCACCCAACCGCCGAACCAGCGCCCCCTACCACCACCCTATGCACCTAGACACCTGTCAGCACCGAAGACACTGCCCGCATGATGAACACCCTCCACTCCGGCTCCCCCACCGACGCCTGCCCACACCATATCTTCAACAAAGCCGACTCCACCATCGCACCCCAGCTCCGGAACATCATCAACAGCTCCTTTGCATCCCTGAGAGCTGGAAACATGCCGAGCTGAGTGCCCTCCTCAAGAAACCCACCGATGACCCCACGGACCTGAAGAACTTCAGCCCCATCTCGCTCCTCCCCTTTCCAGCCAAAGTCATCGAGAAGACCGTCAACAGACAACTCTCCGCCTTCCTTGAGACCAGCGGATCCCTCGACCCCTCACAGTCCGGCTTCCGAGCAAACCACAGCACCGAGATCGCCCTCATCACAGCCACCGACAACATCAGGTCCCTGCTCGACAACGGGAAAACTGCTGCCCTCATCCTCCTGGACCTCTCAGCAGCCTTCGACACCGTCTGCCACCGCACCCTGATACAGCGCCTCAGCAACACCGGAATCCAAGGAGCGGCCCTGGAGTGGATCATCTCGTTCCTTGCCGGAAGAACCCAGAGAGTCCGCCTCCCCCCGTTCCGATCCACGGCCACCGAAGTCATCTGCAGCGTACCGCAAGGATCCTCACTCAGCCCCACCCTCTTCAAAGTCTACATTAGCCCCCTCGCAGCCATCACCCGCCAACACAACCTCAACATCATCTCCTACACCGATGACACCCAGCTGATCCTCTCCCTCACCAAAGACCCCACCACCGCCAAAGCCAAACTCCAGGAAGGAATAAAAGACGTCGCGGAATGGATGAAGATCAGCCGTCTAAAACTGAACTCAGACAAAACGGAAGTCCTCATCCTCGGACCATCTCCCTCCGCCTGGGACAACTCCTGGTGGCACCCTGCCCTGGGCAGCGCACCCAAACCAACGGACCATGCACGCAACCTGGGCGTCACCCTGGACTCCTCCCTCACGATGACCAAGCAAGTGAACGCAGTCTCATCATCCTGCTTCAATGCCCTGCGCATGCTCCAAAAGATCTTCCGATGGATCCCCACCGAAACCAGGAAGACGGTCACCCAGGCCCTTGTCACCAGCCGCCTGGACTAGGGGAACACCCTCTACGCTGGAACCACAGCCAAACTCCAGAAAAGACTCCAGCGCATCCAGAACGCCTCAGCACAACTCATCCTGGACATCCCACGCCGCAGCCACATCTCTGCCCACCTGAAAGACCTGCACTGGCTCCCCATCAACAAGAGGATCATGTTCAGACTCCTCACCCACGCACACAAGGCTCTCCACGACATGGGCCTGAAGTACCTCAACAGCCGCCTCATTTTCTACACACCCACCCGCCAGCTCCGATCCGCCAGCCTCGCCCTCGTCTCCGTCCCAAGAATTCGGAATTCCACCGTCGGAGGAAGATCCTTCTCCTACCTGGCAACCTAGACATGGAACTCCCTCCCCACTCACCTACGGCTGACCCAGGATCACCTCTCCTTCAGGAAACAACTCAAGACCTGGCTGTTCGAGCAGTAGTGACCAAGCCCCCCCCTACCCCCCCCCCCCCCTCTGCGCCTAGAGACCCTTACGGGTGAGTAGCGCGCTTTACAAATGTTGTGATTGATTGATGTTTGTGGTCTCTTACAACGGTGGTCGGGCCTCCCTTTAATCATCTTTGGGAGGGTGAATTTAATTAAAATTATCATTCTACCAAAAATAACCTTTCTTTTTAATTCAATTCCCCTAACCTTTAAGGCATCAGACATCGCCAAATTGCAGGGAAAAATTGGTTCCTTTATCTGGAACACCAGGACATCAAGAATCTCCTGGAAAAAAACTAAGGAGAAGCTTAAGAACAGGAGGGTTAGCTCTGCCAGACTTACTCATCTACTGTCATTCCTTTCATTTTAAAAATGTCAGATTGTTGGCCGATAAGGCAGATGCATCTTCCCTGGGTCTTCTGTTTCAAGCCCTACTGCACGGCATTCCTCAAGGCCAAGAATATTTCCTTTTTAAATATGGTGAGCCAAAGTTTTACAAGAAGGTGAGGCTTAAGATCCTGGGTGCTGCCTTGAAAAACTGGCTATATATTACAAAGAGGCTAAGAATTCCATACTATGCACCCCAGGCCCCGATTTGGGATTCTCCAGGCACGCCAGACTGTCTCAATGATCAGCTATTCCGCCCCCTCAAAACGGCAGGATTAGTGTGCTGGCATGATTTGCAGAAAGACTCACAGCTCTTGGACTGGGAGTCTCTGTCTAGTATGACAGGTGGCACTCCTACAAGGTTTAAATACTATCAGCTGTCAGGATGGTGGGCAACTATATTCTGGGATTTTGATGCATCTAATCCAAAGTTTGACTCAGTATCAAGGAAGGGTAGATGGAAGAGGGAGGTGTCCTTTTGGTACTGGGCCATGGTTGAGACAGAGGGAGTGACAGAACCCGAACTTCAAAAACTGTGGGGTAACGTTACTAGTCTAAATCCTAACAACATGAAGGACATGTGGGGGGACTCCTTTAGCATGTTGCAGGCAGTGGTCAAATCAGCTCCACTTAAAAGAAACCATCTCTATACCATGTACAGAGTATATATATCACCGAAAAAATTAGCCAGGATTACCGGCTTAGAGCACCACTACCCTAGGTGTAAACAACTGGCAGCCGACGGCTTCCATATGTTTGTGGACTGTCCGATGATAATAAGCTATTGGACCAAAGTACAGGAATTCCTGGTTGATGTATTACATATACAACTTGTGCTCTCTCCGGGAATTATCCTTTTTGGGTTGGGTACAGATTATCACCTTAATGACATGCCGTCCAAATTCATTTTTTATGTTATCAACTTAGCAAGACGAGAGATATGCAGGTCTTGGAAAGATGTAAATGCCCCCACTTTCACAGAGTGCCTGAAACATATCATTTTTACAAGTGAATCCGATATGGCATGCAACAGTACCGATATGGCATGCAACAGTACTAGTTATGGTAAGGTTTGGTCGTCCCTCGTGGCTTGGCGGAACAGATGACGGTATTCCAATGATTTCACCTGGGCACTGTTGGTTCTTTTCCTTCAAAGTAACACAGGGTCATCAAGATAGTGTGAAATGGAGTGGATTAAGAAAACAGTAGCCGCTTGAGGATTATACTCTTCTCTCTCTCCGCGGGTTTCAAACATCAGGGCCGGAACAGGTTGACCAGCGGAGAGAGGTTGGGATTTCCCAGCTAGAATGCCCATCATGGTATATGAGGAATACAACAAAAAAAAAGCTACTCCCAACTGCCCCACATAGAACGTATTTACAGAATGCAGAATAAGGAATGCAGAGATGACATGATACATTCAAATATTACCATATTACCATAACACAGAATACCACAAGAGTTTAATGCACTAAATAATAAAGGTGAGCCACCTACTGAAAACTCGAGTCAGGCTCCAACGAGTGGCCTGATTCGGCTCAGCTAGCCAATAACGAACCAAGCTTTCATGTGACATCTGCCTGCCTCCCTCTCTCTGGCCAGGTTGTATTGTTACTGTCAGAGCTGCTGACTGTGAACTGGGAAACCAAGTTTGAGTCTCAGCATGGGCTCAACATGCTGTGATTTTGGGCACATCATTTCATTTTCCCGTACCTATGAACAATGCTTGTGACCTTTGGTGATATAACTGGTGCTCATGTAAAGCGCTAATCCTTCCCGTCGAGGTTACGTGCATTTGAAAACTGCAGAAAATGAACTAAGAGGTAAAACCAAATCCTTAATATGAGGAAAGACAGTTAGATCTATTTCCTGGCTGATCTGTACAAGATGAAATCAGATAACCTTGATATATTGTGGCTTTTCCCCTTAAATTGTGTGATCTTAAGAAAATTCTTTAATTCTCCAAAACTCTGTTTTCTTCATTATCGCATATGAAAGCACTTTCTAATATGTGGGTTGAGACTACCAGTTGTAGAAAGCTATTACATTTATTAAGTACTTCTCAGTGCAATGCTATAAGGTGCCTTATTAATCTCAAAGCTTCCATATTAAAGAAATATACTTCTTTGAATTTTGAAGAAACATTACCATATTTTATGTAGTGTTTGTTGTATGATTTGCACAGCAAATATTTTTGGGGCTCAGCCTGTGTGCTGGCTCTAAGATCTGTGCCAGACCCTTGGTAGTGCTCTCCCTGTCAATTTGTTGGCTGTCCACCTCTAGAAAATAATACCAGGAATTAGCTTAGCTGGAAACTAGTAGGGAAAGCTGCCAGTTGTGTGGTAGGGTGCACAGTCAAAATATAGATTCCAAATTATCGACTGACATTAATATTGAGTTTAAAATATTGAAGGTGAAGAATATCGAGGTCAAGATTATCGTTGGACAGAATATCGATTTTTTTTATATCGATGTAAGTAATATCGAAGTTAGTAATATCGATATCAATTATATTGATGTTATTAATTTCGATGTTACTAATATCGATATTTGTTTGTTGTTATGTATTTTATATGTATGAGTTATATGTTTTTTTAAGTATTTTATTTGTTTTAAAGTATATGTGTATTATTTTTGTATATTAAAATTTTTCTTTTTAAATTAATTTTATGTTTTAGTACTGGAGTGGGTTGTGGGTTTATAGGGGAATAGTGTGGGAAGTAATTTAATTATAGTAAATCAATTAATCATTTTTAGTAATTGTAATTTAATTTTAATTAATTTTTGCGTTTAAGTTCTGTAGCGGGTTGTGGGTTTATAGGGGAATTGGGTGGGAAGTAATTTAATTGTAATTAAGTCTTTTTTTATTGGTATTGATAATTTTTTATTTCTAATAATTATTAATTGGTAAATAATTATTTTCATTCCTAATTAATTTTTTTAATTGGTAATTAAGGTTTGTAAATGATATTTACATTTTGTAATTGGCAATTAATTTTTTTAATTGGTAATTAAGGTTTTTAATTGGAAATTACATTTTTTATTTGGCAATTATTTTTTTAATTGGTAATTAAGATTTTTAATTAATAATTACATTTTTTAATTGGCAAATAATGTTTTTAATTGGTAAATAATTTTTTACAATTAGTAATTGATATTTTTAATTGTTAATTACTTTTTATTAATTGGAAATTTATTTTATTAATTGGTAATTAATTTGTTTCATAAAAATGTTTTTTATTTAAACATAAATTTATTGTTTACCATTTTTTAATTGTTAATCAATTTTTAATTATCAATATGTTTTTTGTTTTGACAAATATGTTAGTGTTCAATATTTATTATTTAGTAATTTATATTTATTAATTCATATTTATTGGTATTTATTGTTAATTTAGTGTTAATTAATTATTCAATTTTAAATATGTTTTTAGTAATTATTAATGGGTATTTGCAAATGATGTAGAGTTATTTAAAAATTACATTTTTAAATATTTTATTTTACAATTATTTATAAGTATGTTATATTTAACTTCTACGCTATCCAATGCTTTCCCTACTGTTGTACTCTCTGGAGTGGGAATAGTAATTTTTACCCCTACGCTATCCAACGCTTTCCCTACTGTTGCACTCTCTGGAGTTGGAATAGTAAATTTTACCCCACGCTATCCAACGCTTTCCCTAATGTTGCACTCTCTGGAGTGGGAATAGTAATTTGTACCCCTACGCTATCCAACGCTTTCCCTACTGTTGCACTCTCTGGAGTTGGAATAGTAATTTTCACCCCTACGCTATCCAACGCTTCCCTACTGTTGGACTCTCTGGAGTAGGAATAGTAATTTTTACCCCTAGGCTATCCAACGCTTTCCCTACTGTTGCACTCTCTGGAGTTGGAATAGTAATTTTTACCCCTACGCTTTCCAACGCTTTCCCTACTGTTGCACTCTCTGGAGTTGGAATAGTATTTTTTATCCCTATGCTACCCAATGCTTTTCCTACTGTTGCACTCTCTGGAGTTGGAATAGTAATTTTTACCCCTACACTATCCAACGCTTTCCCTACTGTTGCACTCTCTGGAGTTGGAATAGTAATTTTTACCCCTACGCTATCCAACGCTTTCACTACTGTTGCAGTTTTTGGAGTTGGAATAGTAATTTTTACCCCTACGCTATCCAACGCTTTCCCTACTGTTGCACTTTTTGAAGTTGGAATAGTAAGTTTTTACCCCTACGCTATCCAATGTTTTCCCTACTGTTGCACTCTCTGGAGGTGGAATAGTAATTTTTACCTCTACGCTACACAACGGTTTCTCAACCGTTGCGCTCTCTGGAGTGGGAATGGTAATTTTAAGTTCTATGCTATCCAACATTTTTATTACTGTACTTTTTTTACTCATGGATTTTGAATAGTATTTTTATTTATTTAGTTATTTAATTTTTTTTGTATAAATTTAGATAATGTAGTATATAATTAATTTGGAAAATATTAAAGGTATATTTAATTTTCTTAATTTATTAAACGTAATTCTTTATTTTTATTTATGTTTTTGTTTTATGTTTGTAAATGTTTTTGTAATTTATAATATTTTTAATTAATTTATAAATTAATAAAATAATTATTACAACATATTAGGTATGTATATATTATATATTTTATGTATATGTTTAATTAATGTATTATTATATATGTATTATTTATTAATTTTAAACATTATTAGACATTTTTAATTATGTTTATTTTATTTATTAGTGTTATTTACTTTATTTTACATGTATATTTTTACAGAAAGAAAAACAATATTTTTAACATCTATATTTTTTTTCGATATTTTTGTACTTACCATGTTGTAGATAGGATGTCGATATACTTGTCTTCGATATTTCTGCATCGATATTCCTGTAGGTCGATATCTTTGACAGTAATTTGTGCGGTGGGCATGGGAAGAACCAGAGCCAGCCTAGGTTGATGTGATGGAGCCTTCAGTAGTATTATTAGAGTATTTCTGATGATTGTGATGTTTTTAAAGAGAAATTGGTTGCGGTGATGAAAGCAGAATGGCTAGCGGGAGTACAAAGAAAGGTAGTTTTGGTGTTTAGGAGATCAGCATGTAGATTTTAGTTTGCAGTTTTATATAGTACAAATTTGACCCAAGAGCACGGCAGCGCTTTACATGAGCACCGGATTACGTTACACAAGGTTGGATTCATTTTTCTAATAAGGTCTCGGCTTTAGACGAGGCTCATGTGCTGTCCAAAGCCGAGACATGCTGTACCCAATGACGTAATGAAACTTGAGGGGGCCCCCCTGCAAGATACATGGAGGAGCCCGACTCCAGTTTTAATCAGGAGCTTTCAGGCCAAAGTACTGTGCTGAAAGGTTCCCCGGCAGCTCAGGGGGCCCCCGGCCGCGGGGCTGTGGAGTCCTGTGTTCCACCACTGGCTGTATCTGCTGGGAAATAACCATTACAACACAGTCATTTCAACACACTACTTTTACAACACAGTCAGTACAACACACTACCTTTACAACGCAGTCATTACAACGCAACATCCTTTACATTGCATCCCATTACAAAGCATCCATTAAAATGCATGTCACTACAACGCATGCCATTACAACGCATGCCACTACAACGCATGCCATTACAACGCATTATAAGGTAAGTAAAGGGGAAATATTAATGTTTACCACTACACTATCCAACACTTACCCTACTGTTGCACTCACTGGAGTGGGAGTAGTCATTTTTACCCCTACACTATTCAACACTTACCCTACTGTTGCACTCATTGGATTGGGAATAGTATTTTTTACTGCTACACTATCCAACACTTACACTAATGTTGGAACAAAAATGATTATGTATTTTAATGGTATGCGTTGTAATGGAATGCGTTGTAAGTGTAGTTTCTAAAAATGAGATGTGATGCCATGCGTTGTAAAATCATGCATTGTAATGGATGTTGTGATGTTAAAACCACGTTGTAAAGGTGTGCGTTGTAAAAGTTTGCTTTGTAACATGTCCTATTCGTATTTGCTGTAGTTGACTTCAGCCTGTCCATAGGCTTGCCATTTGCTGTCTCCCAAGTCGCTGCGTTATTCCTTTTCCTCATTGGTCAAGCATACATGCATCATGCCTCTTCCCGACTTTGGCCGTCCCGTGAGAGTAGAGACCAACTACTGGCACAGATATGCAGCAGTCATTTTAATCCATTGTTTAGGGACTACTTTTTTTCAAAGTGGGTGACCGATCACTGAGGATGCCGTGGCTTCTTTTCCAGGACCTCGAATGTTCGGTGCAGACTTGGACCCTGCACATTCTCACCGTGACTGCAGTGCTTCTTGGGGCAGCATAGCACTTCACGCTGCTGCCTCAGAGGAACTTAACCCAAGGCAGCACGATCCCACCAGGACTCAGAAATCATCGCTCATTCAAGGCATGACCCGCCATTTGGATCATATTCTCACCTTTTTACTGCTTTTTGCCAGGGACATCTTAAGGATTTTGGGGGCCCGGACAAAATGAATTTTGGGGGCCCGGGCAAAATGAATTTTGGGGGGCCCTGTTCTGTACAGCTTTGAATTTTTGCTCTTTCATGACCTCTTTGGCCAGGTCTCTGACAGTGCACAGGCACACTGGTCTAAATTCTAAATGTGTTTGCATCTAATATTCAGGGATAGTGATGTGTGTTTTCAATATTGTAACAGCAACAGCTCACTAATATTACTGCAAATAATCTCTGTGATAACCATCCCATTTCTCACATTCGCGATCCTGTTTCGATGTAAAATATTGTTACAGATGTTGCACAAAACATAAACACATTTTCGCGGGAAAATGTCTATAATAGACTTTCACGCACATCACCCACGTGAAATATAAATTAAAGGATAATGGTATTTAATCTATTTAAGAATTATTAAAGGTCATCACGGCAAGACTTTCTGCAAAACAGAGCTGGCTCTATCAATGCACCCCCTGAAAGGCTGGAGCCCTGGGCCAGAGTCCACTTTGCCCATGCCTTAAAATGTCTCTGCTTCTCGCATGTGTAAAGAGCGTGCTGCAATCACGCATGAGACTTATTTTGACAGTGTTATCAATATGAACAGCCGCTTACATATGCAACTACATTTCCCATGAAGGAAATCGAACGCCATCAGTAGCCCGGCTCCCGTAATTGGTCTTGCACAGTCCGTAACTGAGCACAGAGATTGCAGTAGCTGAAACAAGGGCATGAAACCACTCATCTCATTTCACAATAGCAAGATGTTAGACCTGGTTTTTCCAGCAGATTATCCCCAGACTTGACCTTCCATTTCTGACCTTTTTTTGTTGGTCTTTTGACTCTAGGCACTTTACCACTGCTGATCAGTGCTAAAGTGCATATGCTTTCCCTGTCAATTGTTATGACGGATTTGTGTTTCCATGATTGGTTATCTGAGTTACTTCTAAATCCCAAGTACAGTGCACTGCGTGTGCCAAGGGCCTGTAAATCAAATGCTGCTAGTGCGCCTATAGCACTGATTGTGCCACCCACACAAGCAGCGTTTCAAAAGTAACTCAGACCTGTCACTGCAGTGTCTGTGCACAGTTGTGACTGCAATGTCAACTTGGCAGGTGCAACCACTTGCCAGTCCCTAATCATCCCTCTTCTTACATATAAGTCACCCCTAAGGTAGGCCCAAGGTACCCCAGCGGGCAGGGTACTGTGTATGATAACGGTAAGACATGTACTGGTGTGTGTGGCATGTCCTGGTAGTGAATTACAGTGCAATTAGTTTTTCACCACGGAAAGACTATCTCTCTCATAGTATAGAGTGGGAGTTTATTTACAGCATCTTAAAAATATACCTTCACATTGGGAACAGATAGGAAGATAAAGGTTAGTATGTCTAAACTCAGAATCTAATGATGCATCTTTTAGTAAGGACGTTTTTTACATTCTGTGTTTGAAAATACCCCTTTTTAGAAAGTAGGTGTTTTCTTGCATAGCCATCCTGTGTGCCCCTGCTGGTTTGTGGATTGAAAGGGGCTGAAGAACTGTATTCACTGTAGGCAGCTACTGGGGGGTTGAGGTGTGTCCTCCTTTCTTGAATGCTTCAAGGCTGGGCTGAACAGACCTGGGACGAATTTAGAGTAGGGGGAGGAGATTTCCTTTACACCTGAATGTGCCTGGTCTGGTTTGGACAATGCTGTCTCCACCTCATGTTGGGAAGCAGCACCAGAGAGGACAGAACTGGTTTTGACTGAGCATAGGGCTTCTATGCCACCAGAGAACAAATATCTTAGCTGCATAAATGTTGGGGCCCAGACCCCAGAAATTCGGATTACATCTGGGAATCAAGAGGAACCTTTGCCAAGGAGAGAAGCTTGGGAAACTGAGGAGATGTACTGTCGCTTTGCTGTATGCTGTCTCTGGCAAGGAAAGAACAAGGACTTTGCTGTCTGCTGGTCCACTGCTTCTCCAAGGACTCGAAGTAGAGCTTGCCTCCTGTTCTGAAGTCTCAGGAACACAAAGACTTCACCCACAGCTCTCCTAAAGTTCCTTGCTGGGAGTTCTGACCTGCCAAGAGGTGCCTGCTGCTGTTCTGGGCCTCTGGAAGTTGTTCCTGCTGTTGGGAGCTGGAAAAGCGACGCAACTAAGAAAAGCATGACGCAGCCGCACCTGTTTTCAACACATTGCAGAGAAATTTGCTGCAGCTCCTTCCCGCGGTTCGAGAAATCGCCGGATGCCGAATCCCGTGCACCGATCTCTGAAGTCCGAGATTGCACTGATTCCGACATAGACCTTGCAGTGCCGCTGCAAGAATCAATGCCTTGTGGGACCATGGCTGGAGAAACCAAAGCAGAGCTATTGCCGTCAGAGGCGTAACACAGGGCCCCGCAGGCCCCCGCACTCCAGCCCCCCACGCTCCTCCAGGGGCCCCCTCACTGTCAGCAGGCCTGCCAAGTATCACGCTTCTGGTGTGACACTCACGCATTTCAGTGTGGTGCTCCGCAACACCGCACTGAAATGCGTTGTCACGCATTTAATGCCACTTTAAAACTCTGGATACCAGGGTGCCACTGCCAGCAGGTTGCACCGCTGGCGCTGTGCGTGCTGCTCCCCAAAGACGTGCTGCCAGCCTCGGCTCAGTAAATTAATAGTTAAAGATGCCTGCTCTCAGCCCTGGAGTTTCTGAGAGTGCTGCTACAATGTTAAAAATCTGCCCGGCAGCCTGTCGTACCTGGGAGCATTATATTTCCAGAGGCCCGCGCTGGCGCCGCGCGACTTTCTCAGGCAAGCACCACGTGACCGGGAGCGGGGCCTGCCCTCCCTCAGCAGTGGTTGCTACTGGCTGTGGGGGCCCGGGATAATAATCCGGATGTGACCGTACCAGTGGAGGAAGAGGTAAAGTCAGATTCAGAATTTAAGCGGCGGGGGACTCAATCTGAGAGTCGAGTCCTCCTCGGTGAGCTTTTAACCCCCGGCGTTAAGCCAGATCGAGTGACTAATTTAATTAATTTCTGTCACTCAATGACAGGACACTGAGCCGCCGCGGATCAGAGGCATCGACATTGTGGTGATGATCGCGGGCGCACAATGCGGCTGGGCGGAGGACGAGTCAGTGAGTAACATCTCCAGAATCACTTAATGTGATTTTAGCTCACTTGTTTAGTATCCCGCACTTTAGCTGAATGTTTAATCTGTTTGGGAGCGGCTTATTTTTTGCTCCTTCGCTGTTTGGAGTAATTTGACAGCTTTGGGTGCTTTGTGTACAGTTGGGTGTCAATTTGTGCACATACCAATTTATCGTTTTAGTATTACATACTGTTTGAGCTTTCTCATATCCCTTTGTGGCGTGTAGTTTTGTCATTGCTGGTTTATACCGTATTGTTATTAGCTAAAAAAAAAATGTGTAGAAATGCTGAAATGCTCACAATAACTGATGGTCGTCTCTATTTGTAACTACGAAATATCACAATGCCTTTTCTAAGATCGCTTACAGACAAACAATTAAGAGCATAAGTAAACAGCGCGTCCTGAGCACACATTCTTTCTCGCATTTTTGCCGGACCTAACGTTTCCCGTACCTGGATTCTGACACAGGGGGGGTACATCTCCAGAATCACTTAATGTGTTTTTAGCTCACTTGTTTGGTATTTGTAACTTTATAGGAATGTTTAATCTGTTTGTTTGGGAGCTGCTTCTTTGCTGCACCTTTGCTGTTTGGAGTAATCCGACAGCTTGGGGTACTTGTGTTTGTTCTGTTTCATTTCAATTTGAGCACATACCAACATATTCGTTAAGTGTTATATACTTGTTGAGTTTTCTCATATACCTCTGCGGTGATTGCTTGTAGTTTTGTCACTCACTGCTGGCTTATTATCGTATGAGCTAGTGTCATTGGTTAACAATATGTAAAGAAAGGCCTAGCTGACTCTATTTGTAACCACAAAATATCACAATGCCTTAGATCGCTTAAGTTACAGACGATCACTTACAGGCTAAGTTGTTTGATCTGCTTCATGCTGAAAGCGGGCCCCCCTCCATAATTAAATCTGGGTATTGGAAGTGCTGTTTGAATTGTATTTGTTCTTTTATTCCTCCAGATTTTTATCCCATTTCTGCGGGCTCCTTGCTCACTTTGCTCATACCTGTGTGATTCACACTGCACTTCTTGCATGATTGCTACCAGCTAGGCATCGTACTGACACAGATTCCCTTGAGAGCTCACCTTTGCGTATGGTAATTTGCTTGTCTTTCCTCTTGGTGGACTATAAGGTGTTCTCTGCGTATAAGTTTATTGTAGTACCATTTGTCGGCATTAAAGAAGTATCTTCATGATTACGTTTTAACAAATGAATAGCTAGCACCCTGACTACATGACCATCATATTAGGAATAATTATTCAACCCCTGCTCCTCCTTGGCCGATGAAGACACCCTAAGTAAATTATGAATGGGGTTATAATGGACAGGGATAGGCCAGTAGGGGCGACCTCTCCCAGTGAATCGTATTTTAAGACTCTGCAAAGGCCCAGAAAAATAACCTGGGGTTAAAACAAGTTGGCAATGGGGCTGAATTCTATGTGTGTCCAGGAGTTTTCATGCAACAAGAAAAAAGATCAAGGTAACTTTGGTGAATAATAGAGTGCTGGAGCGAGATCAGAGTTTTGTCTTGTGACAGTTTCTGCTATAGAACATGAACCATGTATATTCGCAAAACTATTTTAGAGGATTAGCTGTGAGTTACTGCTTTTAATAGGTTAGTGCTGTTCCATTTCTGGAGCTTTGCTGCAGTTTTAAGATCTTCTTAGACTTTCTCTGCAGTTTTAAGATCTTCTTAGACTTTCTCGTTGCTCAAATGAATGCAATTTCTGATAGTTATATGTTTGCCTCGTCTTCATTGCTTAATTTTGCTCACAAGAAAGTGTCACTCATAGTCGTTAAAATGTCACTCATAAATACTCTGAAATTATGAAAATGTCACACATGGCAATCTGAAACCTTGGCAGCTATGTTCCGCTTCTGCCTGCGGCAGCCTCCTATGTTTCCTTCTTCTTCTGTTGTGCAGCGTTCGAGCTGTACAATGAGACAGTTCTGCGAAACCTGACTGCCAGAGCGCAGAGGAACAAAACTCCGAGGGGATACCAAATATTACGCAACACCGGGCCAGGTCCAACAGTTCCATAGTCGGCAGTTGTGACCGTAAGGGCACACCCTCTCTCGGTTTCCACTCCCTGTGCCACTCATTGAGAATTTGTCGATCATAATATGAAATAAAAGGCCGAAAAAAATATTTGAAAACATTAATGTGTAGGCACGTTACTCTATTTAAAGTGATCCAAAAAAGGAAATGTTCAGAGCATATTTTTTAATTTCAAATATTGAGTAAACATACACACAGTATTCGTATTGAGCCGCTACTATAGAAAATGATCTAGTCGCTCCGCAAAGTTCACACAACTTTACCTCGACTTTCACCATACAATTTACACTGCTAAGATGGCGGCATCGTTATCCCACTATGTTTTCGTTCAATTGCAGTCTCTCTTCCATGCCTTCGGTTGCGTGTAACGCACGTTGACTCTCACGACTACTCGTTTGTTTACGTAATGTAAATCTTTCTTCCTACGGTGGCCGAACGGCCCTGCTGCTGTAACAGTTTCAGTGGCTGACTACGCTGTCTAATGTTATGTGTCTTTTTGACAGCCCCAGATTCTCCTACTTTTCTTTGTACGCATAGGACTTTTCCTCTCAGTGTAGAGTGAGACTTAGTCAGAAAAATGGCGGATATTGCACAGGAAGAACTACGAAAACTCGAGCATCTGTCTCTGGTGTCCAAGGTCTGTACGGAGCTGGACAATCATCTTGGGATCAATGACAAGGACCTGGGTAAGTAATGGGGTACGGTACGGTGCTCATATGCTGTGTGTTTGGGGTAGTGGGGGCTCAGTGAACTAATCATACGAGGGGCTAATGGTATCGTGAACTGCCGGTTAAGAATAGTCTATGGGCTGTTCCATCGCTGGCAGGTGGCTTGAGAGGTCTAGTATCTATTTTATCGTTGTCTGTAAAACCTGAACTGTGCGATATTCACCCTTAATGCACGACACAAATTAGATGGAAGTTATTCTGTTGATGGACGCGCTTACTTGCACTATACTGAAAAGAATGGTTGGAATTGCCACCTAACTGCTGGACAGGAATCTATGTTTGCAGTCAAGGTATTTATTGGTACCCATCGTAGTCCGATGGTTTCGGTCTACATGAGTATTTGGAAGAAACCAGTGAGTATGGCTTTCCAAACCTTTTAGTTAGTTTAGCAGAAGTCCAGTACGGGATATGAAGCAAGTTGGCAGAAAAAACAGAAATACACTGAGAATGTGTGGGGAGAAATAGCACGTCACTGGGAAGTAAAGTAGGGGTGCGCTGCACCTTCCAGTGCACCGAGACCACCTCTGCCAAACTTTACTTTCTTTTGTCTTCAATAGATTTCCCAATGAAGGCATGGCTTACTAGTCTCGGCAAAGTCTTCTTCACTGGAAAGTTAAGGTTAGCCAAAAGTAGTTTTCATCTTTGCCACTCTAGAAGCTTTAAAAAAAAAATAAGATTAGATTAAAACGTAATTCAGATGTGTTCTAGATAGCATGATGAGGCAGTAGGTAACATGACAAGGCCAGCTTGCCTGATACCTGTTTATATTTGCAGAAAGAAATGTGCACTTTTATTTGACACGAATAAGCCTTTTTCTACATACATGTCTCTGTGTGATTTTACATTCAGAAAAATAAGCAAAATAAAATCTCTCTTCGTGGTGTCTGTTGACAAAATTGCAAATTTATTAATTTTCTAACTTATGAGGAAGCCATGTCCAGGGTGAACCTGTTGCTGCAATATTTAAGGCACTTTGCCTAGGCTCAAACGAGAGATGCTACAGCTTTCATGCTCTGAACTTCTTGTTAATTTATATAAATGCACTGGCATCCATTATTAGGTTTCACCTAGGTAGCCCATGTGCTGGCTTTTCGAGACACGATGTTATTAGAATATGATTTAGAAAAGGGGGTGGTGATGAACAGAGTGTCTGAGTTAAACAGACCACTCTTACCCAGTCCAAAGATCAGGGCTTGATCCATCACCGTTATTTATCTCACTGCCCCATCCCAGCTCAGAACCTGGCTATATGCAAATCAGTCTGTCCCTGGCCCAGTGCATCATGGGAACAGGGCAGACTAAACTACCAAGCCAATTCTTCACCAGAAAGGAGACAAGCTACCGGGGACCGGTTTCTGGCATTTCAGCCTTCTTCGGCCCGGCTTGCTTGAATCCTGATGGAGCAGTGAGAAAGGGACTCATGTCTGAGTATACCCTGCCACACCTATAGTGGCCAAAAACGATTTAGAAAAGGGGGTGGTGATGAACAGAGTGTCTGAGAGTGACTAATTTGCATACAGCCAGGTTCTGAAACTGGGATGGTGCAGTGAGCTAAAAAACGGTGTTGGATCTAGCCCTGATCTCTTGACTGGGTGAGAGTATTCTGTTTAATTCAGAGACTCTGTCCCTCACCACCCCTTTTTGTAAATATTTTTGTCCACCCTAAGCGTGGAAGGGTATGCTCAGATGTGAGTCCCTTGCTCATTGCACCATCAGGATTCAAGCAAGCCGGGCCGAAGAGGCTGAAATGCCAGAAACCGGTCCCCGGTAGCTTGTTTCCTTCCCAGTGTAAGAATTGGCTTTTGTAGTTTGGTTTGCCCTGTTCCCATCATGCACTGGGACAGGAACAGACTAATTTGCATACAGCCAGGTTCTGAAACTGGGATGGTGCAGTGAGCTAAAAAACGGTGTTGGATCTAGCCCTGATCTCTTGACTGGGTGAGAGTATTCTGTTTAATTCAGAGACTCTGTCCCTCACCACCCCTTTTTGTAAATATTTTTGTCCACCCTAAGCGTGGAAGGGTATGCTCAGATGTGAGTCCCTTGCTCATTGCACCATCAGGATTCAAGCAAGCCGGGCCGAAGAGGCTGAAATGCCAGAAACCGGTCCCCGGTAGCTTGTTTCCTTCCCAGTGTAAGAATTGGCTTTTGTAGTTTGGTTTGCCCTGTTCCCATCATGCACTGGGACAGGAACAGACTAATTTGCATACAGCCAGGTTCTGAAACTGGGATGGTGCAGTGAGCTAAAAAACGGTGTTGGATCTAGCCCTGATCTCTTGACTGGGTGAGAGTATTCTGTTTAATTCAGAGACTCTGTCCCTCACCACCCCTTTTTGTAAATATTTTTGTCCACCCTAAGCGTGGAAGGGTATGCTCAGATGTGAGTCCCTTGCTCATTGCACCATCAGGATTCAAGCAAGCCGGGCCGAAGAGGCTGAAATGCCAGAAACCGGTCCCCGGTAGCTTGTTTCCTTCCCAGTGTAAGAATTGGCTTTTGTAGTTTGGTTTGCCCTGTTCCCATCATGCACTGGGACAGGAACAGACTAATTTGCATACAGCCAGGTTCTGAAACTGGGATGGTGCAGTGAGCTAAAAAACGGTGTTGGATCTAGCCCTGATCTCTTGACTGGGTGAGAGTATTCTGTTTAATTCAGAGACTCTGTCCCTCACCACCCCTTTTTGTAAATATTTTTGTCCACCCTAAGCGTGGAAGGGTATGCTCAGATGTGAGTCCCTTGCTCATTGCACCATCAGGATTCAAGCAAGCCGGGCCGAAGAGGCTGAAATGCCAGAAACCGGTCCCCGGTAGCTTGTTTCCTTCCCAGTGTAAGAATTGGCTTTTGTAGTTTGGTTTGCCCTGTTCCCATCATGCACTGGGACAGGAACAGACTAATTTGCATACAGCCAGGTTCTGAAACTGGGATGGTGCAGTGAGCTAAAAAACGGTGTTGGATCTAGCCCTGATCTCTTGACTGGGTGAGAGTATTCTGTTTAATTCAGAGACTCTGTCCCTCACCACCCCTTTTTGTAAATATTTTTGTCCACCCTAAGCGTGGAAGGGTATGCTCAGATGTGAGTCCCTTGCTCATTGCACCATCAGGATTCAAGCAAGCCGGGCCGAAGAGGCTGAAATGCCAGAAACCGGTCCCCGGTAGCTTGTTTCCTTCCCAGTGTAAGAATTGGCTTTTGTAGTTTGGTTTGCCCTGTTCCCATCATGCACTGGGACAGGAACAGACTAATTTGCATACAGCCAGGTTCTGAAACTGGGATGGTGCAGTGAGCTAAAAAACGGTGTTGGATCTAGCCCTGATCTCTTGACTGGGTGAGAGTATTCTGTTTAATTCAGAGACTCTGTCCCTCACCACCCCTTTTTGTAAATATTTTTGTCCACCCTAAGCGTGGAAGGGTATGCTCAGATGTGAGTCCCTTGCTCATTGCACCATCAGGATTCAAGCAAGCCGGGCCGAAGAGGCTGAAATGCCAGAAACCGGTCCCCGGTAGCTTGTTTCCTTCCCAGTGTAAGAATTGGCTTTTGTAGTTTGGTTTGCCCTGTTCCCATCATGCACTGGGACAGGAACAGACTAATTTGCATACAGCCAGGTTCTGAAACTGGGATGGTGCAGTGAGCTAAAAAACGGTGTTGGATCTAGCCCTGATCTCTTGACTGGGTGAGAGTATTCTGTTTAATTCAGAGACTCTGTCCCTCACCACTCCTTTTTGTAAATATTTTTGTCCACCCTAAGCGTGGAAGGGTATGCTCAGATGTGAGTCCCTTGCTCATTGCACCATCAGGATTCAAGCAAGCCGGGCCGAAGAGGCTGAAATGCCAGAAACCGGTCCCCGGTAGCTTGTTTCCTTCCCAGTGTAAGAATTGGCTTTTGTAGTTTGGTTTGCCCTGTTCCCATCATGCACTGGGACAGGAACAGACTAATTTGCATACAGCCAGGTTCTGAAACTGGGATGGTGCAGTGAGCTAAAAAACGGTGTTGGATCTAGCCCTGATCTCTTGACTGGGTGAGAGTATTCTGTTTAATTCAGAGACTCTGTCCCTCACCACCCCTTTTTGTAAATATTTTTGTCCACCCTAAGCGTGGAAGGGTATGCTCAGATGTGAGTCCCTTGCTCATTGCACCATCAGGATTCAAGCAAGCCGGGCCGAAGAGGCTGAAATGCCAGAAACCGGTCCCCGGTAGCTTGTTTCCTTCCCAGTGTAAGAATTGGCTTTTGTAGTTTGGTTTGCCCTGTTCCCATCATGCACTGGGACAGGAACAGACTAATTTGCATACAGCCAGGTTCTGAAACTGGGATGGTGCAGTGAGCTAAAAAACGGTGTTGGATCTAGCCCTGATCTCTTGACTGGGTGAGAGTATTCTGTTTAATTCAGAGACTCTGTCCCTCACCACCCCTTTTTGTAAATATTTTTGTCCACCCTAAGCGTGGAAGGGTATGCTCAGATGTGAGTCCCTTGCTCATTGCACCATCAGGATTCAAGCAAGCCGGGCCGAAGAGGCTGAAATGCCAGAAACCGGTCCCCGGTAGCTTGTTTCCTTCCCAGTGTAAGAATTGGCTTTTGTAGTTTGGTTTGCCCTGTTCCCATCATGCACTGGGACAGGAACAGACTAATTTGCATACAGCCAGGTTCTGAAACTGGGATGGTGCAGTGAGCTAAAAAACGGTGTTGGATCTAGCCCTGATCTCTTGACTGGGTGAGAGTATTCTGTTTAATTCAGAGACTCTGTCCCTCACCACCCCTTTTTGTAAATATGTTATTAGAATATGGGCTTTAAGCACCGCCCATCTTTTTAATTGGATTCTCTTAGTGTCCTTTGTGAATGCCGGCTTTTGATTGGTGAATAGACTGAGTAGTCCCTCCTTTTAGACTTTTGTATCCTCCTATGATGGCTGACACTGTTACGTGCTCGTATTCTACAGTTACTACCGAAACTTCAAAAGCACTTTGGTCTGCCTCTGCTCTTGTTAATTGTTCTGTTTACTTTGTGCACAGGCTTCATGAAACACTTGCTGCAGCTTCATTTGCTGTGCTGTTTGCTTTTGTGTTTATTAAGCTTCTGCTGCCACTTAATCCCCCTTGCTGACATCTCATCCCTCCCACAACACTGCTTCTATTTTTTTTAATTAAAATTTTTGCTCTGTTATATATATCGCAGACTCGACCCAAAGGGATCAGATCGCTTTACATAGCCAGCATTACAGACGGTTACATTCAATTTTCAGGCACGGGGAGATTAAATGATTCGCGCACAATCACATGATGCTTGAGCCTATGCCGAGAGTCTAACCTGGTTCCCAAGCTTGAAGGTAGACCACTCTGACAATGACGCCTGCTGCTCCGTGTTCTGTTTACTTCCTGCCTAGGCTCCATGAAATTCTCACAGCTGTCACTTCACTTAAAGTGCTGTTTGCTTAGGTGTTTATTAAGCTTCTGCTACCACTTAATCTCCTCGTGCTGACCCCCTCACCCTCCTCCACCTCACCCAACACTGCTTTTTTTTTTGCACCGCCGCCAATTATTCTCCCTGTGCTGCCCCCTCCCACAACACTGCTTTTAAAAATGTTGTTTCTTTGCTGTGTTATATAGCATGAACTCCACCCGAAGGGATCTGAGCACTTTACATGACCACCAGTTACATGACAGACACGTTCGTTTGTCAGACACGGGGAGAGGGGATTAAATAATATGCGCACAGTCACATGATAAACAAAATATTATTCTGAGCAAATGTCCATTCCAAAGTAAATCCAGCAGGCCGTAGTTATGGTAATTTCTTTGTTTCATTCCAAACGGCAGAATTCCAGATAGATAATGTCACAGCCAGTCTGATCAGAATGCAGCCAACACGTGTATCGTCTTGTGGATAATTTCCACAAACTCCATCAGGGCTAATATGTCATAATCATATTCAGTCCCAGTAGTAAAATATAGATTTTCGCAGGCACCTATATCTCGGTACTTAATTCCTTATTATTTTTCAATCCAACAGTCGACAATTCATGTATCTGCAAACAATGAGGAGCCTGCTCCTTATGGTATCTCCGCTTCATAATTACAGGATGCTTGAACAGACGCTGAGACTTGAACCTGGCTCCCCAGCTTCACGGTGGGCCACTTCCTCAATCAATCAGTTTGTGAAGCGTACTACTCACCTGTGAGGGTGTCAAAGTGCTCGGGGAAAATGGGGGGGAGATTTTGCAACTCTGTATCATCCGAAGAGCCAGGTCTTGAGGCTCTTCCTGAATGCTTGCAGAGTGGAGGATTGTCTGATGCTGAGGGGGAGTTCGTTCCAGGTCTTGGCCGCGATGTAGTAGTAGGCTCTTCCTCCCGATCTGGCTCTGCGGATGCGTGGGGTTTCGGCCAGGGCTAGGTCGGCGGAGCAGAGGCTTCTCTTGGTTGCGTAGAAGGAGACTCTTTCATTGAGGTATTGGGGTCCGGTGTTGTGGAGGGATTTGTAGGTTTGAGTAAGCAGCTTAAAGGTCACTCTTTTCGACGTGGAGCCAATAAAGGTCTCGTAGGTGCTGGGTGATGTGGTCTTGTCATGTAATGCAGAGGACAAGTCTGGTGGCGGGGTTCTGGATGATCTGGAGTTTGTGGAGTAGGGATTTGTTGATTCTGGCGTAGAGGGTGTTTCCGTAGTCTGGTCTGCTGGTTATGAGTGCACTGGTGATGGTCTTTCTGGATTTTGGGGGGGTTATCTATTTGAAGGTCTTACAGAGGGTGTTGAAGCACGTGGCGGAGACAGCGTTGATCTGTCGGGTCATGGTGAGGGAGGAGTCGAGTATGATGGAGGGAGCAGATGTGGCCCGTTGATGTGAGGGGTTTGCCGAGGGCGGTAGGCCATCAGGTGTTGTCCCATGCTGAGGGGGTGGATCTAAGGACGAGGACTTCTGTTTTCTCCGAGTTGAGTTTCAGGCAGCTGCTGCTCATCCAGGAAGCAACACCTTTCGTTCCTTCCTGGAAGCTATTTCTGGTGGTGTTGGGTTTCCTTGGCGAGGGAGAGGATGAGTTGGGTGTCATCGGCCTAGGATACTATGTCAGTCCATGATTTCTGAGAATGGAGGCGAGGGGGGCCATGTAGATGTTGAACGTGGGGCTGAGCAATGATCCTTGGGGTACTCAGCAGCTGATCTCTGTGGGTTCGGAGAGGTAGGGCGGTTGTCTTATTCTTTGGGTTCGGCCGGTGTGGAATGAGCGGATCCAGTCTTGGGCAGTTCCCCTGTATGCCGGCGTCGTGGAGTCTGGGGTGAGAGACGGTGTCGAAGGTTGCAGAGAAGTCTAGTAGGATGAGGGCCACCGCGTGGCCCTGGTCAAGGAGAGTGCGGATGTAGTCTGTGGTGGCAAGGAGCGTGGTCTTGGTGCTGTGGTTGCTGCGCAATCTGGATTGGCAGGAGTCTGGTATTGAGTTATGAAGGTTGTGAGCTGGTTGTTGACGATCTTCTCAGTGACTTTGGCTGAGAAGGGGAGGCGAGAGATGGGTCTGTAGTTCTTGAGGTCCGCCAGGTCGGCTGAGGGCTTCTTGAGGAGGGGCTTGACTTCTAGGTGTTTCCAGTATTCTGGGAATGTGCCGGTTTTGAAGGTGGAGATGATGGTTCATTGTAGTTTGTGTGCTATGGCAACGGCGGCTCTGTGGAAGATCCTCAGCGGGCAGGGGTTTGTGATGGCTCCTGAGTAAATGCTTTTATGGTCTTGGCAGTGTCTTCTGTGGTGACTGGGGTCCAGGCGGTGATGGTAGGCTGGCTGGCGTTGCTGGAGATGGGTGTGGTGTCATTGTCTTGTTTCTGTTTCTTGAAGTTGTCGTAGAGGGACTTTACTCTTCACACACCTACCATGCCTAGGTTCACACGCCTAGGTTCATGATTTGCCAATGCTTGTTGTTATTTGGCCCACACCTGACACATTGCATTACAGATTGACACATTAAATTTTCAGGCAGAGAGAGGCTATTTTTTTTTTTGCACAATCACAGGATGCTTGTTTATCTTCCATTGTAGTTTGCTTGTCTCGTTCCCAGCGTTGACTAAACATAGTTTCTTTTTTACTTCACGGAAAGCCCCTTGTTGACCGACTCACAAGCTTTAAAATACGGTTTAATGTTGTTTCTTGGCCAAAATGTTTTTTGAACCGAACTCCTGACACTTTGCACTTGTGGTTTTGTATTCTCTGTGTTCGTTTGTCAGAGGATCACAACCCACCCTGCTTTGTTTTCAGTACACCATGTGTTGGGACAGTGAAGATTTTGCAGCATGCGTAAGGAATCGCTCACCCTTCTCAGTCACTAAACTGTAATGCGTACGTTTCCTTATTGTGTACCAAGTTTCATGTCCTGAAGATGTGGTGAAAGGGATCTGTCTCAATCCACTGCGACGGTTCTTTGGAGGGGCTGGAATTCTCTAATACTTGAAGAAATTCGAGCACGCATGAGACATGGTTGAAGATAATTCCTGGTTTGCTCGATTCCATGATGGTACTGGCAACACATTCACAGGCTTTGAGACACGTGTCTCCTCAGATGGTGGTCTTTTGCCAGCTGTGCAAGGGTAGCATAACAAAAGCCCTTTATGCTGTACTGGAACAATTGCTGATTAGCTTATGTGCAATTCACTTTCTTTCTCGTACCTTTCCTCATCTAGTACATCGCGTTGCCAGAGGCCGGTATACCTTTGAGGGCCAGTAGAAAAATGTAGGGGAGATGATACTGATCTCTGATCCAACCCATGTTTCTCACTTGCAGCTGTGTGTACAAAACCTACTGGAATATGTAGTTTGACTCATTGAATCTTTAGGCTATTTGAAGCGATTGTTAATGAATGGTCTGTTCCTATAGTAAAAGATAATCTATTAGCGTGAAGACTCTAAGACTGCACGTTGGTCCTCCATGGCCAAGTGGTCATATGTGAATATCAAAAGATTGGGTTTGACATCTACGGCTAAGTAGCTTTTTACCATATGTTGTGTGTAGGTTGCTCCTTCATCAAATCCTATCTTAAAGCAGCATAGCATCTCTGCCATTGTGAGTTGAGAAGGAATAAACATAAAACATGCTATGGGATGGCTTTTCGAGGATCGCTTCAGTCCTCGTGTCAATCGCCACTCTATAGTGCTTGGTGGAAATATGCAATTATGCCCAAATGGTAGCCTTTCATATCTTATTTGTGATGTCTTCAGTGGAGACTGCTTTGTATGTGGTGCATCTGACATTCATATTCTCGGGCACCAGTCTCTTTAGCAGAATGGTAACGTAATGCTATGCCTCCCAGAGCCAGACTAAATTGAGTTTTTGATAGCAACCTCACTGCAATAGTTGCCAATAGGAACAAAACCCTTACAGGGTTTTCTCAGAGGGCTTTTGCTACTGCAAGTGGAAGATCCTACTGCCATGTTATTTGCATGGCACAATTCAACAACTAACAATTTAGAAATAACCCACATAATTCCACTACACACCACATACATCCACTCCAATCCATAACACATAGGCAAGATAAGGTATGCCAATAGCTCTAACTCTTTCATTTTTTTTTACCCCCAAACATACACATTTGGAGCTTAGCTCCTACCTATTCTTTTTTGTCACCAAAAAGAAAAAGCTATCCACATAGTTCCATGCCACGCAATTCAACTCCACATATTTCTAATCCAAACCACATAATTCGACACCAAACCACATTATACAACTCAACAACACAATTAGTCAAAACAGCACATACAACCAATCCACACCACACAATTCCATACTCAATTCGATACTGTGCTACATATTTCAGCACACCACATAATTAAACTCCACTACATACCACTCCACAACACAAAATACAATTCCACATAATTACACGCCATAACGCACAATACCACTCCACATAATTCCAGTACCCTGAATACCACATATTTACTAGCCTCACAATACCATAGCACACCATGCCATATAATTCCACTACTCAAATCACTCCACACCACACAAATCCATGTCACACACATCCATGCCACACACTTACACAACTAAGTAGTCCAATACAACCCACATAATTCCATTACACAGTACATACACTCCATACCACATAGGTAAAAGTCATTTCCATATACAATGTCCATAGCTCTAACACAAGCAAATGCGAGTCCATTTGCATTTCGAATGCTTGCTTCTTACGCATGCAAAGACATGAATATGCAGCTAAGTAGTTATTCACTAGAAGTAACTTATTTGATGCATCTTCTGTACTCGAGTAGTCATTGGTTAATTTACATGTATCTTTGTTAGCCAAACCCTATTGTGTCAATTCAAAATATGTTATGTGTGTGGCTTGTATGCCCAAAAAAAAGCCTTGTTTTTGGGATATGTACCCGACTTTTAATGTCTTTCTAATTGTGCAGACTCCGCGTTGGCCTGTCATTTGATTTATACCTATAGCTTTTTCCACTTGCTCAAGTCTGTTCTAGCCTATCATTTGATTAATATTTAACTTTTTTGTACATTGTTTGGATGCAGACTTTATTTCCGTCTTTTTGCTAAACTTTGCTGTTGAATCTCTCTATCTGCCTACTTTGGAGGTATACCATATTTTGAGCCTCTTGCCTTTTCTTATTTGTAATTCTTATAAATGCTAATTTCACACTGATTTGACTGATTACTTCTGTAGGCAACCTAATTTTGAATAAACATGTATGGTTTTGACTTGAATTCTTATGTTGTGAAGATTTTAAAGGTTTTACTTAATTGACACCAAGACTTCGTCTTATGAAGATATACTAGGTTTTACCAACACCCAGATAGTCCTGATCCTATGCGACAACCTTTGCAATTGAAGTGTCAACACCACTCATAAGACTGCTTGACGGCTGTGTTGCACAATGAATGGTTAGAAAAGGGAGTGGAGGATGTACCACACAAGCTTAAACCTCAAACTGTTAGGCATTAGCTGCTGATGTTTAGGGAGGTACAACTTCCACGCTTGCAGGATTCACTCGATCCAACTGTGGTTGGTGATATATTGTGAGCAGATTTTCCTTTGGGGGATGTATTCATCACAGGATGCTCTTGGGAGGGAAACTCCATGAGCCTTTTAAAGCTAAAGTGTACACCACCAAATTTTGTGAGGTGTATGTTATAATGAGTTGCAATACACAATGTTGTGCTAATTTGGGCAGTGTGTCCATTGTAAAGCTCAGACATCGAAGAATCTTGTTAGCCTTTTGCCACGAGGTGAGCAATGCCATATTTGTACATCTGTATACTAGGTGTCAATTCAATTTCAATGTAATAACTATTTTATTCGGTCAATATTGACTATAAAAGCGCCAAGATAAGATTACAGAGTGCATATATTAATGATATTTAAAATGTTTATACAAATTTCTTATAGAAATACCAGCATACCATTTAAATTATGTGCGAACGCATGATAATATTCAGGTAAGAACAGAAATGAGAGAGGCAATATAAAATAAACCCAACCGACAAATAACTGACATCAAAAACGTTAAACATAGTCTGTTATGCTATCATAAAATAAACGGGGCCATCTAAACACTTTAGGGTTTTTTTTAACAGTTTTATCCAAAATATAGTCAGTTTAAACCTTCTACCTAAGTCTAATGGCTCTGCAGAGAAAGTTTGCGAACCCAGAACACGCCAATGCCGAAGCAAGTAGTAGTAAAAACAACATGGCAGGTCGTACTTGGGCAAAGTGATTATTTCTTACTAAAGGGAGTTTAAATTTGTTCCTCAAGGTACAGTAAAAGTACCAATAGAATATAAAGTGCATCATGTTCTGATCAGAAAATTTGACACAGGTTTATGGTCTTCTTGTTTACAACACCCCCTTGGGAGCAACTAAAAACCAATGAATGGTATTAAACCTAAACCTTGTCAATAGGGAACGATGAAAGGTGTTGCTAACAATCTACAGGTAAGTTTGCCCCTTTAGACGGGTGTTCAATAAAATATAATGTTTTGCGGTTGGTTTGGCAAGTTCTATCCCCTCTCTTTCTTTTTGCCACTTATCCAAGAGCAGATTTTTTATAACCTCTATTTCTCTGGATCGTAGAGGTCGAGGGTTGATTAATCGATCCATACAGTGCACACTCAACAATGTTTCTTTAGCATATCTTAACCACTGGATATATAAATCCCGCTCAAGTACTCTACAATCCAATCACTAACTGATGTAGAACAAAGGCAGGGCTAGACCAAGTTCTCAACCAATGAGTAATGGGTTCCAGTGCAATGAGTTCAGAGATCTATTCCAAACCAACCTCCTGATGTAGCAGGAATGAAGGAGTACTGGTGGGTACAGCAAGCAGAAGCCGCAAAAAATTAGTTTCGACCATTTGGAGTTCTCCACCGTCTGTATACCCCCACACATAACTCCTATAAGTCACCATTGGGACACACTTCTCTCGACATACCTTCAATAAAGCATGTTTGGCCTTAGTCTACCTGCAATGTCCATGGTGGGACCCACCACACTCATTAATGGGTTCTTTTTCAAGGATGAGGAACCCTTGAGTCTTTATTATCAAATAAGACTCCCCAGATCAGGGAAGGTCGGAACCTTAGTAAGTTCGACCCTGTTGCCAAAAAACATTTGACCACCAGCCTTCCGACAGCCAATCGTCATGGTATTGGATTTCGTGAAATTGGTAGACAAGTCTAGGAAGTCCATAAAATCATTAAAAACATTTAACAACTGTTGGAGATCCAGGGCAGTCCATGCAAACCAGAATGCATAAGCTGCATATGACAGGGTGGGGATTAATTTAGACCCCATGGTTGGAATATCCCAATAGGCACTGTCAAGGCATCCTGTGATTGTTAAAATATAGGGTAAAAAGCAAGGGGGCCTAACGGCACCCCTGCCTTACTCCTCTCTGAACCACCCAGGGGGTGGTCAAGCTGCATTTCTTGTCATACTTGGCCGAGGCTGAAAGGTTAGAATGACAAATCTGTAAAAATGCTACAAGCTCGACCTCCAAACCCAAGTCCAAAAGAATGTGGTATAGTTGGGTTGGTTGACTCTGTCAAATGCTGAGGTTAGGTCAATGAATGCCGTATGTAGGCAACCTTTCTTGGCTACAGTGTATTTGCACACTATCAGTTGCAAATTGACACTGTTAGAAATGGGGGTTTCTAGTTGGCAAGGGTTTGCACCTTTGTCCAAATAGGGACCCTTCTTCCTAGTCAGGATAACTGAGTTATACTCCTAAAATAACCCCTGCTCACCCCCTTGGTAGCTTGGCACGAGCAGTCAGGCTTATCTTAGAGGCAGTGTGTATAAAATTTGCACATAACCAACAGTAATGCAGTGTAAGCAGTACAAAAGAACACCACACTAGTTTAGAAAAATATCCAATATTTTTATATACTTAAGACAAGACCAAAAACTCAAAAAATTCACTTATCAAAATATGCTTTAAAATGGTTCCTTGATGTCAATAGCTCCGTCCGGGGCTATCACGACGTCATGAGCAAACAAATCCAAACAGTTCTGGCTGACCGCGGCGTCACGAGCCAGCTAAGGTGTCGGGAAGACCCGCAAACAGTACCTTTTAGAAATGCAGGGTGCTGATGACCTCTCGTTGAGCTTCCGAAAACACGGTGGCCACAGGCATCTTCTCCTGAGGTTGGTGCATGAGTTGTTGGAGGCCCTCGAAGTCACACTTGTTGCAGGTCGATCTCCTCTCTGATGGAGTCAGGAGCGCTGGCGTCATGTGCTGCGGTGCGGTGCCTTTAGGTCACGGTGCAAGCAGCGGCTCGGTGGCGGCGTCAGATGGCGGCGTCAGTGAGAACAGGGCCGCGGTGCGGTGCGAGATGATGGCGGTGCTCGTCACGGTGCTGGCAGGTCATGCTGCAAGAAGCAGCGTCATTGCTGAAGCGTTGTCGTCGGCTGAAGAACTGGAGTCGATGTAGCTGGCGTCGGTAGGCCAAGGCTGCGGTGCGGGTGCGGGATGAGGGTGATGTGTTGTGTAACTTTATGAGCGGTGCCCTTGAACCAGAGTGTAAGCAGCGGTGTCTATGTCGGCGTTGAGAGTCGTCGTCGGGGATACCAGGGCGTTGTCGTGAAGCGATGCGGTGGGGAGTGCGGTGCACACAGGTCGCGTTGCGTGCAACGGCTCAGTGGAGTCGTCAACAGGCATCATCGGTGAGACCAGGGTCGTGGTGCGGCGGTGCCCTCTGCGGTGCCAAGGCGTCGTCGTGTAGACCACGCACTAACCTGGGTTTCATCCTGGACTCCTCCCTCTTGATGACCAGACAAGTTAACGCCGTCTCATCATCATGCTTCAACATTCTACGCATGCTCAAAAAAATCTTCCGCTGGATCCCCACCGAAACAAGAAAGACGGTCACCCACGCACTGGTCACAAGCCGACTGGATTACGGAAACACCCTTTACGCCGGAACCACAGCCAAACTACAGAAAAAACTCCAACGCATCCAAAACGCCTCAGCCAGACTCATACTGGACATTCCCCGTCAAGCTCACATTTCCGGTCACCTGAAAGACCTCCACTGGCTCCCCGTCAACAAGAGAATAACGTTCCGTCTCCTCACCCACGCACACAAAGCCCTCTACGACCTAGGACCCGAATGCCTAAACACGCAACTGTCCTTCTACACCCCCTCCCGCCAACTACGATCGTCCAATCAAGCCCTCGCCGCTATTCCGCGCATCCATAGATCCACCATGGGGGGAAGATCCTTCTCCTACTTGGCGGCCAAAACCTGGAATTCTCTCGCCACCCACCTCCGTCTTACACAGAACCACCTCTCCTTCAGAAAGCAACTAAAAACTTGGATATTCGATAAGTAAAGTACCCCCCCTCCCCAAGCGCCTTGAGACCCTCTGGGTGAGTAGTGCGCTATACAAATTTTCGAACTTGAACTCTCGGATACGGAGATTCTAAGCCTGCACGCGGACGGACAGAAGATGTGCACGTGGGGATTGGATGCTTCACTGGCGGTTTGACACTCTGAGGAAATTTTTTTTGTGCTCGGCAAACTGTACTTTTCAATATTTGATGCTTTTAATAAGCAGCACGGCATGCTGCACTGCTTACTAAAAGCATCAAATATTGAAAAAAGAGTCGTCCATCTTTGATTGTGCTCATTGGAGCAAGTGTTTTCATGCTTGTGTATTCAGTTATTATCCCGGTAGACCACCCTGCGTGCCTTCTTTTCTTCTTTTTTTCTTACAATTGTGGATTTGTTTTGCCCCCATTTTGCTTTTAGTACCTCCTGCTTTTTTTTATACATTGAACATTGTGTTCTCGGATTCTCCTTACCCTCGTTTCTCATGAGGCTAAGCTGGACCCGGAGGTGCTCTTCGGACCTGGGGGGTCTCATTGACCAGGAGCTGGCGCCCCCGTCAGGAACCGCTTTGTGCATGAACTGCGCCTCACCCCACTTCAGAAAGCTAAAGTAGGTTTTCTTTATGTGTGTGGTTATACTTGTATGTGCGCATCTCTGCAAATAAACGTGTCTGCTCCTCACGTCTTGCATGTGGGCTGGGTCCCATGTATGCGTACTGTATTGCCCAAAAACAATGTATTTTTTATATATATATATATATATATATATATATATATATATATATATATATATATATTTTATTGATTTATGTTACTTTAATGGCCTCGGCGTAATAAAATATTTACTACTACTACCCTGTCCTGTGAACCACTTTCTAAACGTAGCACAATATCATCCACATTTTGTGTGAAAAGATTGTTTTTTTGAACAAAGGGGGGAACCGGAGCAGGACTATGTTTAACGGGGTCCAGTGTACAAGACCGACAACTAGTAACACAAGAAGGGTACAAAGTTCCCCGGGAGAAAAGATAAGAAAATCGTGTGAGTGTACTAGGGAAGAGCGAGAAGGGGGGAATTCCCTTGTTGGAACTAAAACCCTCACTCACCCAGTAAACTAGGTGTCATGCTTCATCATATGGGTTCTGTTCCTTGTCAGACTGGCGCTGCAATGTCTGACGGGCTCCCGAAACCGGGGCTCTTTATCGGAGATCTTTTGTTCCAGCCATATGATGCATGCATGTGAGAGGGCAGGGGAAGTGTAGTCGTGAGGTGCAGGTGAATTAAAAAAGGTGAGTCAGTCCACAATGTACTTTATTAGCATGGTTGGCTCCCTTAATTAAAAGGGTGGGAGGGGAGCTATATGCTAGGAAAAGTTAAAGCAAAATATCTACAAACCTCAAGTCAGGTCAACATGTTTCTTGCCTTAATGGCAATTCTTCAGGACCTAAGTGTTCAGTACTACACAAAAAAAGAGAAAATATTACACAATGTGATATACAACCTTACTTTGTTGGTCTGTGGATATGCAGGCCAAAGGGTCCTGCTTAGGTAATGCAACCTAGAGGAATAAAAAACACATCATAGAGCATCGTGGTGAGTGCAATACTCTGTTGTGTACTAGTACGCAGGTGCTCTATGTTGTACACACACATAAGTGAAATAAAGCATAAACAAACAAAGTGGGTATTTGTGCAGAATAACTACCCATGTTATGCAGAGACAAGCACAATTGAGCACGAAGAAAGCCGAAATCATGTGAATGAAGGATTGAGGGCTCTGTGCTTACCCTGGGGATTTCCCTAAGGTGCCCCGCCGACTGCTCCCGTGGGACCGGCAAAAATAGGTATGGTAAAGAACGTCAGGTAGGGCATATTTTACCAAACTTAGATAAAAAGGGGCAACCTTTGTAGAACCGTGAAGATGGAACCCATGGTACTCATCACGGACAACTCATGCAAGTTGTGAACTCTCCCCGAGCCCGGAGTAAAAGTTGCGTAAGAATCAGTGGCTTTTTGGACAAAATGCAACACTCGAAGCTATTTGATTCCATGGGGAACCACCACACCAGTGAGCCGTGCACTGCCCGTATCCCGCCCCTGCTAGAAGACCTGTGCGAGGACGTGACCGTGGCAATGCCCAGCACAGCGATCGGTAGCAACCAACAGGGAAACCAAGTCAGGCCTCACATAAAGTGCTGTATCCCGGAAGCAATGTCCTCCACAGCAACGGACACCAAGGATTTACACGAAGCAGAGCCCAACCAACTTACCGAGTGTCGGGCAAAGAGCACTAGGCGTCGCTCACGATGGAGGCTCCTAACTCACTTACCTACGGCGGCGCGCGGTCCAAGCCGTGTGAACCTACCCCCACGAGTAGCGCCAAGACAGTCCGATTAGCAGCTGGTGGCGAGCACCGGGGGGCCCTGGTTTAAATGCCATCGCTATCCCGCCGTGCCAGGACCGCCGCGGGAGCCGCTCCTCCCGTCGCCGACCGCGGTGGCAACATGGTGTGGAGTCTACACCGCGTTATGACAATGCGCCATAGGGGTAATAGCGGCGGCCATCTTGGTGGTGAATATTGTTAAAGGGAAGTAGCTCTGTATCAATGGGCAAAGGCAAAGCAGCCCACAGAAGGGGAGCCAACTGATCGGCTGGGCGATAGATTAAGGATGATCGGGAATGATAATATAAACCCGTCTAAACTGGACGAGGGGCCACAATGTTGAGGGAATACAAAGTTTGCCCAGGGATGCCTCACACGAGTATAGCAGTCGTGTAGGGTCCCAGCAAAGGTGGACAATAAGTCTGATAGATCAGACTGTAGACAATTAATGATTAAAGGCATAATATGAAATCAGAGAGATTAAGTATTTAGGGCATAATCAGCACTCAGAGTTATCATTAATGGTAAATCAATCAGTGGCTAGTGATGTACAAACAGAATAGCAGTACTGACAGGCTGAAAACGTGGTAAGCTACCAATGGAAGTGTGGTATATAACTAGGCAGGTGGCCCACATAGTGAAGTCGTGCATCAGCAGAGTATATGGATGTAACCACTGTGGGGGATTCCAAAGGTGGAGTTAGACAGTGTACTGATGTACTGTAGAGGATGTCTTATCGTCCCAACGATGCCCAGGGGACTGAATCATTCAACCCCACGAAGCCAAGCTTCAGACGGTGTACCCATCTCTGTTCGATCCTGAACAGTGCCTGTTTAGTAATTGCCAGGTGGGATTCTAATACCAGCCATGTGATACTGTCAGCAGGGTGGACATGCTGTGAGTATGCTCTACGATGTGTTTTTTATTCCTCTAGGTCGCATTACTAAGCAGGACCCTTTGTCCTGCATATCCACAGACCTACAAAGTAAGGTTGTATATCACATTGTGTAATTTTTTCTCTTTTTTTTTGTGTAGTACTGAACACTTAGGTCCTGAAGAATTGCCATTAAGGCAAGAAACATGTTGACCTGACTTGAGGGTTGTAGATATTTTGCTTTAACTTTTCCTAGCATATAGCTCCCCTCCCACCCTTTTAATTAAGGGAGCCAACCACGCTAAAAAAGTACATTGTGGACTGACTCACCTTTTTTAATTCACCTTCACCTCACGACTACACTTCCCCTGCCCTCTCACACGCATGCATCATTTGGCTGGAACAAAAGATCTCCGATAAAGAGCCCCGGTTTCGGGAGCCCGTCAGACATTGCAGCGCCAGTCTGACGAGGAGCAGAACCCATATGATGAAACATGACACCTAGTTTACTGGGTGTGTGAGGGTTTTAGTTCCAACAAGGGAATTCCCCCCTTCTCACTCTTCCCTAGTACACTCACACGGTTTTCTTATCTTTTCTCCCAGGGAACTTTGTACCCTTCTTGTGTTACTGAAAAGATTGTTTAGAAAAACATCAGGTACCACTAGGTGTCTTTGTGGCCCTACGTCTTGAAACTGGCAGCTTCTGGTCTTTGTATTTAGGATTGGTGCTAGCCAAGACTGTTACATTTTACTAAAAAGGGAATATGTACCCTTGAAGAAAGTGAACCGATCCATGTCTATTCTGGTGGGACAGGTATGACAAATGGCATGGGAGACACAAATAGAGTAGATATATGGGCTGAGATACTGTCTTACTGTGTGACTTTTAGCAGGGAAATACAACATAAGGACACAGACAATAGGTGTTAGGCTCATTAGCCAAGAAGATGGCAGATCTCTTCTGAATACTTGAAGATATGGAGTCATTATAAACTTGATCAGAAATAATACACCACAGAGAAAAACAGACATCTTATAAATACTTGTTCACAAACTTTCTGAAAATATCCTTGCTCATACTAACATAACTTGAGGAAAAGAGGAATAGCTCACCCATTCCCACAGATATTCTCGATTGCCTAAACCCACAACTGCAGATATCAATCTGCTCATAAAACCTATAGCATAAATCAGAAAATAAATCTGTCCATAGTACAAAAACATATAATGTATTTAAAAATAGAGACAAAGTGTTGAGGATACTTTCAAACTTTGTGCTCTTAAAAGAATACTGGGATTTAAATATAAAATTTGGTAACCGTGAAACAAAATCTTTTTAGATTAAGTAGGAGAGACTTCTTTCGAACATGATTTCTGTAAACATATGTCACTTAAGGACCTCATTACGTGGGCCGCCACCGTTGGGCCCTGGGTGGCAGTCTCACCGCCATCGGATCTTGCTTGCCTGCCTGCCGCATTATGATGGCGGGCGGATGGAGGGTGGTCGAAGAGATCGACTGCCATGGAGCCGACAGGCGTCAGAGAGACAGTAATCCCTACAGTAGGGCTTACAATGTTCGTTTCCGAAGGCTGTTTCATGGGTGTTAACCACCATGAAAAGGCAGGTTGAAAGGGACTTTGGGGGGTGGGGGCAAGGGGTGCCTGTAGTGGACCCCCCTGCCCCTCCAAAATGGGTCATGGTGCCTGCTGCATAGTGCAGGGATATGTCAGCTGTGTTTTGTTTGTATTGCTGCATGTGCTGCTGCCCGCAGCTCATGCCGTAATACAAAGAATACACATTGCGACTGCCTTGAAGGTGGTTGCATCATAATCCCTATGGTGGGATCACCGACAGCCAGTTGGGCTATCACATTGCCAGAAGGATGGCGGTCGGACGAAAGTCCGATCATCATAATGAAACCCCAAGTATGGCCTTTGTTTCCTTCTGCAGACAGAAACCATTTTACATCATATATAAACCAAGTTCTCATTTTATAAATCCGGGAATACAAAGATAAGAGATGAAAGGTTACAGTTAACTTTTGATAATTGACTATAACCTTGAAATATGTGGTAAGTGGTGTTAAGATGCCACTGCAGCAGAAATATGTAATTCCAATGGTCCTGCTTATAAATATCATATTTAAAAGTCCAATCTCCTTTTCCATGCCGCATGGAAGATGGTGTGCATTTTTAATTGTATTTCACTCCTGAGGAAATTGTGAAGATGTTGATACTTATGCTAGTTACAAATAGAATGTTAGAAATCAATGAAATACACTGTAGAAAACAAGCATTGGCAAAGCAAATAGGTTTTGGTTCCTCAAAATCTCTTGGTTTGGTTAAAGGAGTGCCATTTTGTTGTGGAGTGCCTATTTAACTGCCAAGATATAATTCTGTGTATGATATGAGTTACAGCTATTCTTTAGTTTCATTCTCTAAATAGCATTATTGGCTCTAAGTTTGAAAGCTTTATGAACACTGAATTCTAAATTAGTGAATTATATAATACAGCTAATTTCTCCATTTTTTTCTTAAACAGCCGAATTTGTTATTAGCCTTGCTGAGAAAAACACAACATTTGATTCTTTCAAATCAGTACTGATGAAGAATGGTGCTGAATTCACAGTAAGTTTTGTGTCTTGATGTTGCCTGGTCTCTCTCTTTTAATTTGAAATGTATGCAGAGTTTGTGTTACTTCATACACCTTCCCTAGCTATGGTAGCTGATTTTTTCAATCAACACTTCTTCTTTTACTTTTGACCTTCACCCAAGTGTACAGAATTACTAATTTTTCCAACTTTTTTGTTGTAGGATTCTCTTATTAGTAATTTATTGCGTCTTATCCAAACAATGCGACCTCCAACGAAACAACCCTCTGTCAAAGGTATGTATTTTTCTGAAAAATAATTGCTTACTAATTCTCTGTGTTGCTCCTTTTTCACGCTGTTGGTAATGTCTGATTTGTTACGTTAAGTTGATAATGATGTTACTTTTGTCATTTAAAATATAAATCATGTCCGCTAGTCGTAGCATTACTTTTATTTTATCTGTTGTCTTTGTGCGACAAAATAAAATTTTTTGTTGGTCACTAAAATTCTTAATGTCTGGAAGTCCTGGCTTGATTAATTTGGTGAGGCCTCTGCTTCTACATATGAATTATTTTTTGGTAATTGTTCAACATTTAAATATGACCAAATATGGCAGCATACCATCTGAGAGTATTATATGCAAAACTGACAAATTAGTTATTTTCAAAGCAGTGTTCAGTAAAGAATCATTGTACCACTTCACTTTCTCTCCAAAATGATCACTGTATTATTCATTTGCTATTTGTGGGCTCTCCAATCCCAAATTAGTCTCTTTCTGTTTTTTGCTATTCTGTGAATTTAGAAATGGCATCTAGACCAGCATGAATTATAAACTAGCAGGGCGCTGCTTGTTGTGAGGAGGTCTCTACGTCTCTTGCCACTTATGCCCCATTTCATGTAAACATAACTACACCCAACCAGGTGTAGGATTGGATCCCCTAGTTTATGATTAATGTTTTCTTTTAACCAGGAACAAATATAAATATCACAATGCTGCCTTTGGTCTGTCGCACTAGCCTTACAGTGATGTTCTCGAGCCCTGTCTTACCTTTTATTTTAAATTACAAGTACCATATACATATAGTTTTCCACTATGTATTTGAATCCTGCTTCTCTCGTGCTTTCTCAACAATCATAAATTCTGAATTACTCTCAATTAATTGGAAATGCAGTTTTACATTTCTTCATTTAGAATCTCCAAGGAACCAGAGTAGAAAGTAGCTTATACATTGTAGTTGAATACCTGGTTGAAAGTAGGTCTCTGTAGCTCGAGCCATCATTTGGGAACTTCCGCAACAAGGGAGCTTTCCCTCTTCTTTTGTGTTGGAAACAAATTGTGTCACAGCTTCTTCAAGGAGCAGCAATTTTTTCTTGTACAATAGCCTGCTCTAATTGTTCTGCGGATATGTAAAGGGCAACACCAAAGTATCCTTTTTTCACATTCAGTCAACAGAACATGTCATTCGTTCTCGCTCCTAATAAAAGATCACCTCCGTAGCACCATCTCCGCTCTCAGCCTCTGCACTGGATGTACATATGACAGGTACATCAAGAATGAGCTTCTGATTTTCAATCCTCCTTGTCCTTAAGTTTCCGATGCCCCTTCACTTCTTTACAGAAGCCTTCCCCCCCCCTTAACCCCCCCACACTTCTTGCGCATTCTCCTGCGTTGCAAATTTTCCGCTTGAGCTTAAATCTGCAAATGGCAAATTCTATTTAGCCACCAGTTAACAGGTCATGTGATCAGTCTTTTGACCATCACTCTTGTTTCAGTCATTTATGGGGACCTCAGTAAAGATTGTACAAAGAAATGGATGACTTCCCTCTTTATTCCGCATATAGTGATAGGCTTGATCCTCCACCCATCGTATGAAACACAATATGCCTTCGCTCTCTCTTACAAATTCCATTCCATCCTCCAGGACACACCAGCTCACACCTCAGAAATATTCTCGGATCATCTTTATTCCTCAGTAACCTAGTTTACTACATGGCACATGCTGACACCCAGCCCTACTTGAGAAGTACAACAACAAAAAACATGTGACCCCTGACCTATCTGCCTGATGACTTTCACCTATATCAAACGCAGTGAAATAAATGGTCAGAAAATACTGGAACATTTGGAATACAGGGAGTTTTGAGAATGACATCCCCTATGTTCGCATACAAACGAAGTCAGATTATATGGGATGTGGTCGTACACACAATCAATCAGGTGTTTATTAAGCATGACTACTCACCCGTAAGAGTCTCAAGGCGCTGGGGGTGGGGGTGGTGCAGGTTCCAGTCCATCAGGGAGGGTGTCCGTCAAAGAGCCAGGTTTTTAGGTTTTTTATGAAGATAGGAAGCAATGTTGTCTATTTGAAGTGAAACGGAAGGTGTTCCAGGCTTTTTCAGGTGTGTGGGACCATGGCGTAGGAGAGCTGGGTTGATCGAAAGGTCCTTTGGGGTGTGTGGAATTTGAGTCGGCTGTTCAGGTGAGCTGGTCTGGTGTCGTGGAGGACTTTGTTGGGTGTGCATCTTGAAGGTGACTCTTGCCTCGATGGGGAGCCAGTGGAGTGTGCTCAGGTGCTGGGAGATGTGGCAGTGTTTTGGCAGGTTGAGGAGCAGTCTTGCGGCGGCGTTCTGGATGTTCTGTAGCTTGTGGGTGAGGTTTTTGTTTATTCCGGCGTAGAGTGCGTTGCCGTTGTCGAGTCTGCTGGTGACCAGGGCGTGAGTGACGGTCTTTCTGTGTTCAAGGGGATCCATTTGAAGGTCTTACGTAGGAGGTGGAGGTTGTGGAAGCAGGAGGCCGAGAATGAGTTGATCTGCTGGTCCATTTTTAGCTCGGAGTCCAGGATGATTCCCAGGTTGCGTGCGTGGTCCGTGGGGGTGCGCTGGTTTCCGAGGGCGGGAGGCCACCAGGTGTCATTCTAGGCGTCGGGCTTTGGGTTCATGATGAGTACTTCTGTCTTGTTGGTGTTCAGTTGTAGGCAGCTTTTCAACATCCATTTGGCGACTGCTTCCATGCCTTCTCGAAAGTTGTGTCTGGCGGTGTTGGGTTTGTTGGAGAGGATGAGTTGGGTGTTGTCTGCGTATGACACGATGTTGAGTCTGTATGTTCTGACAATGGGGTCGAGCGGAGCCATGTAGACTTTGAAGAGCGTCAGGCTGAAGGAGGAGCCCTGGGGGACTCCGCAGGTGGTTGGTGTAGGGCAGAGTTATTCAAACTGTGGGGCGCGCCCCCCTGGGGGGGCGCGACGCCATCTCAGAGGGGGCGCCACTCCACCAGCACCATAAAATTTCTCCTTTCATTGTTCCCCAAGGTGGCGAGGCAGAGTGGAGCTGCAGGGGCCCTAAGAAGGGGTGAAGACTATCAACACCTCATTCACATGTCTTTAAAAGACGGGAAACAGGCTCCAGTAGGACGGCGAAGCCCGGGCGGCACTGTGACCACTGCCCTGCATGGAGACTTCTCTTCCCCCACCTCGCTGCGAGCGGCCCCTTTCCCTTCACCCCCCCATCCCCGACACCGCTGAACGTTTTCTTCAGTGACCTAAACATCTACAGTTATGGCAACCCAAATCACTTTTCAAGTGAAGGCATCAACTATACCAGTAGAGAAGTATGTATTCCAGCGCAGTTTTGTCAGACTGCAACTCGTTTTCCTTTATTGCTGGTGCCAAGTCTATCGGGGCTGACGCTCCTGTATCAATATGGAGCACCAAAGCAAGCAGCTTTCCGGGTTGCGATTCTAGCCAGTTTGAAACACTGGTACAGCAAGTGTGTATTGTGCCCTAATGCAAGCAAGCAAGCAAGGAAGGATAGTACGACAGCGTTAACTGAGGTTTAGCTGTCTCATGCCACTGGGCCCTGGTGTCCAGTACCTGCAGCACCAATGATGCCTACAACTCTGCGAAGTAGACTGTCTGCTCTGCCCACTCCGCGCAGCAAGAAAAGGCAAATCATGTGCACTGGTTAATGCTATCTGGGCAAAGGTTTCACTTCATTAGCACCTGCTTTATTCCAGAATACAGCAATAAGCATAAAAAAAGGAACAAGACAACCTTTTCAAACCCTGTAACAACTGTTGCGATTGTTTTCTGCATAAAAATAATAAAAATCGCGGTGCCATCACACCACGACTTTTACATCGCAGTATCGTTTGAATCGCATGCATTCACTATGCATGCGACAACGGCGCGATGCCGTTAACATCGCATGCGATTACAACGCTTACCGCTACTTTGAACTTATTGTAATGCGGTAACTTATTGTAATGCAGTGTCAAATGCCCAACACAAGCACGAGGCTAGGTTCCTGCAGTGTCAACTTATTGTAATGCACAAGAGGTTCCTGCTCTGGTCGAGACTTTGGAAACATGCAAGTACGGCATTAAAAAGAAAACACAAGCACGAGGCTTTGTGAAATAACTATAATTATGCATGAAATAAGTATATTTCTGCATTACATTATTGTGTGCCAAGAGGTTGGTGGTGGATGTATGGGTAATGGGATGGATGGATGCCTGATGGATGGATGGATGCCTGATGGATGGATGGGTGCATGATGGATGGATGCATGGATGGGTGGATGGTGTATGGGGGGATGGATGGATGGATGAATGAAGGAATATATGGATGGATGGATGGATGGATGCATGATGGATGGATGCATGATGGGTGGATGGTGTATGGGGGGATGGATGGATGAATGAAGGAATATATGGATGGATGGATGCATGATGGATGGATGCATGATGGGTGGATGGATGGGTGGGTGCATGATGGATGCATGGATGGATAATGGATGGGTGGATGTATGGGTGCATGGATGCATGCATGATGTGTGGGTGGTGGATGTATGGGGGATGGATGGATGGGTGCATTATGGGTGGATGGGTGAATGATGGATGCATGGGTGAATGATGGATGCATGATGGGTGGATGGGTGAATGATGGATGGATGCATGATGGATGGATGGATGGATGGGGGCATAATGGATGGATGGGTGGGTGCATGATGGATGGATGGATGATGGATGGGTGTATGGTGTATGGGGGGATGGATGGATGAATGATGGAATATATGGATGGATGCATGATGGATGGATGGATGGGTGGGTGCATGATGGATGCAAGGATGGATAATGGATGGGTGGATGTATGGGTGCATGGATGCATGATGTGTGGCGGGTGGATGGGTGAATGATGGGTGGATGGGTGAATGATGGATGGATGCATGATGATGGATGGATGGGTGCATGATGGGTGGATGGGTGAATGATGGATGGATGGATGCATGATGGATGGGTGGATCGATGGATGGATGGGTGGGTGGATGGATGCATGGATGCTGCAATGTCAAACACAAGCACAAGGCTTTGAAAACATGCAAGTACGGCATGAAAAACCAAACACAAGCACAAGGCTTTGTTCCTGAGGTTCCTGCGATGCCAAACACAAGCACGAGGCTTTGGAAACATGCAAGTACGGCCTGAATAAATGTGGTGAAATAAAAAATTTGGTGAAATAAATGTAACTCTACAGTGCTTCTCAGTGGAGAGCATAGTCTTTGAATGGTACTCATTTTATTGACCACAGAAGTTTCTTTGAGGAGGCTTTGCAAGAATTAAGTGGAGAACCCGTTACAATTTGCACACATTTTATCTTGAAAAATGTAGTTTTAGACTGTGTAGTAAGCCTCTGTCATTTCACCGCACCAACTCGCAAACCTGCAGTTTTCTAAACACTCTTACTGTGTTTAACATTATTAGCCAGATATGGACTGCGAAATGAGGATGACGGTCGATTATGTAGAATACCAGGTTCCAGAATTTTTTGTCAAGTGGTGGGGGGGCCCGACATCTAAATAAATTCAGCTGGGGGGGCTCAACCTAAAAAAGTTTGAAGACCTCTGGTGTAGGGTATGAGAGGAAGGGGGAGGGAGTATGACCCGCTGCGTTCTGCCAGAGAGGAAAGAGCTGATCCAGTCGAGGGCCTTGTGGATCCCCGACTTGTGAAGTCTGCGTATCAGGGTGCGGTGGGACACTGTCAAATTCATCTGAGATGTCGAGGAGGATGAGGGCTACCGTTTCTCCTTTGTCCAGTAGGGTGCGGATGTCGTCTGTTGCGGCGAGGAGGGCAGTTTTCGTTCTGTGGTTTGTGTTCGCACACGCCTAAAAACAAAGATACCAGTGGAGTCACAACAGAGGCTCTGGATCTTCCCGCTCCCTCACTACCCCACACCGGTCCTCAACCATGTGGGGTATGCAGGTTTACCAGAAAATTTACCTCTATCAAGTTGGGCTTAACCTCACCATGACGATTAAAACACTTTACTAATTACAATACTAGCACTGTGGTTTATGCTTTAAAATGCCTGTGTTGATTGCTCTACATTGGGATGACCTTGCAGAAAATACGGATAAGTATCGCAGAAGCACAGTCGGGTGCAAAAAAGACAAAACTATATTGACACGTAACTAGACTGAATAACATACTGCAGATGACATGGAGTGGCTCATAATTGAGAAACTACAACAGAAAAGGACAGACCTAACCAAAGCATTGCTAGCGTTTGAACAGTGTTGGGTGTTCCGCTTATATACTGATTCATAAGGGTTGAATGGTGATATAACCTGAAGAGCATAGAGCAGATAAACTGAGCCATGTCAAGGCAAAAAAAAGAGTAAAATGACCATGCTAGAAATTACCATATAAAAAACATTAAATACGACATAACTAAGGCGGTAAAATATCTTTCTCTGCCTATGGCCCTAGTAATGGGATGGCTTGAAGCTATACACATAATATACAATTGATGGACTAATTACAGTGAGTGATTACACCGTTGTTACATAGGTGATAACATTTTTAATAAAGACCCAAGTGTGGGGCTTCATTTGCATCATCCCCGGAACAGGGCCTGGTGCGGGAACTATCAGTACCACACTGATTTAAATATACATTCTTTGATATTGCACTATTTTAGTTCTTTTATAATAAAAGGAATGACACCCTCCTTGTAGGCACCGAGAGTCGATGGTAGAACATACCATTTTGAGGTTGCATACCTGTTTACTATTTTCCAGTGTCACATTCCCCAGAATGGCCACATAATGATGAACAAGGTCCCACGAGTCCCAGGATCCTCCAGACGTATGTGTGAGCACAGAGCTGTAAAGGCCAAAGAATCGGAAATCCGTCATAAAGAGATGCACTAGCAACCAGTGCTTCACACGTAGGAAGAGAAGACACACCCTTCCCTCTGAGCGAAAGCCCGGACCGCCCTCCATTAGTTTGGATCAGCAGCGGATTTGGACTCAGGGGAGTCATCGGATAACACTCCTGAAAAAAGGGTGTAGCACTATTCCAACCACCATCAATCCGTATTTTCTAACTTGCTGACAATATCCGGATTAGGTGGCAGGTAGAGTGAGAAAAACATGCCCACCACGGGCCCTTTAAAAGGAACGATCTTCCAGCTATCAGCCATCGTACCAGTCAGCTGTTTACAAGGGGCACTTTAGGATCAAAGTGGGCTCTCTACCTTGATTTAATGAGTAAAATTATATGTTGGTATCCAGGATGACCTAAGAAATCCCAGAGGTGACAAAAAATATAGGTCAATACACCATTAACATTAAAACAAATGTTTCCTCTCTTTAAATTATCTTCATGAATTTTTCTTCTTTGAAAACTCAATTGTTCACTCTTGCTATTCACAACTGTCTTAGTTTTAATATTTTTCAACCAGATGAACTCTCAATTATGTAATGCTGTGGACATTCTCTTCCTAACTGAAATCTGGCTAAGCCCAACAGCAGCCCCAATACTGGACCTCCTCACCCCCTAGATTTTGCCATGCTGCGTCATAATCAAAAACAAAAGCAAGGAGGAGGACTTGCTATAATTTACGTAAACTCCCTAACCTTAAACCCTCTCTCTCTGGAAGAGACATTATCGTTTTAACTCATGGGAGCTGAAATCAAGAAGAAACTGCTAGCGAAAAAATTCCTTTTATAGCACCCTCCGGGTGACAACACTGTCTTTCTGGAGCAACTTATGGAAACAATCACAATCAATGCCACTTTTCTCTGTAACACATTATTATTAGGAGACTTTAACCTGCATTGGAAAAAGGACAAAGACCGCATAGTGGCTGCACTCCTCAACCTGCTCAAGGACATTAACATGATTCAAGCATGCTAGCAACAAGCCTGTGCACACATGAACAGTATCTGTAATTGAATTCTCTATATCATGTCTGGTCACAGAGTAAATGTACAACACCACATGAATCCAGTGTCAAAAAAGACGAATAATCATAAGTTGGATTTGCTTTCTTTTATTCTTGGACGGTTGCCCAGACAACACGGGTTTCATCTGGGGCGTTACCCCACGACTTCTCCAGGCAAACAGGAAGAGATGGCAATCTCTCTGCTGGTTATACTTCCGTCCCGGCTGGTGCAGGAAAGTAGGTATTCTTAGAAGTGTAAGTCCTGGCAAGGGACCTTAATTGAAGCTAGAAGTAGTGGCCTCTGAGTACGTGGTGAAACCCTAAATCTATATATGGAACCCCTAACTAAAATCCTTAAACAATCAAAAATCTCAAACCAAATGTATGTGAACAAAGCACAACTCAACATCAAACTGTCTTCTCAAGATGATATCCGGAGGCGGGATGATACACTGTGAAAAACACAGGACTGGCTGGCACACAACCATCTAAAACTAAATCTGCTGAAAACGGAATTACTTTTTTTCCCCCTCCCCACCCCTCCACGATAGACCCCCAACAACCTCAATCATGGTCCCTGTTGGACCTAGATTACCCAAGTCTACATAAGGTAGCTTGGCACAGTAGTGGCTACAGCTAACTCAAGGCGTTGGTTAAGTACTTACAAGTCTCACTCACAGTAACTCAGTGATGAACCACTAAAATAAAGACACAACACCACTGTTTGGAAAAATACCGTTACCTTTTATAAAAATAATATGCTTTTCTTGTTATACTTTTTAGTCAGGGATAAAAGACAATCAAGTTACACCTTGTACATGAAATTCAGATCACACTTCAATATTTTTCCTGGTCAGATTTTGAGAATCAAGGGTACATTTAAGGTCTGTGGTTATTCAGGTCACAATACACTTCACTAATAAATTTACAGAAAGGAAAATGCAGTCTGACAGTGCAATACGTTTTTAAAGACTCATTAGCAGGTACATTACCCCACAGCTCTTAAGCACCTGCTCAACTCAACAGAATGACCTGGTTGTAGATCTTCACTGCATAACCCACCAGTTATGTAACTAAAAGTGAAGACACAATAGTATTAGCAAGGTTCCCCACTGTCAGGACCCAAGGCTTGAATACCGTCATGCACTGTCCAGCTGGGCAGCAGGGTTGGTCAGAGAGAGTGCGAAAGTGGAGACTCAAGATGGCCGCCGCTGTTGCCTTGCTCGAGGCTCGACAGGCGTTCTAGTCTCTTTGATCCTCTGGAACCAATGTGAAGCGCGAGCGTGAGGAGAGCTTCGCACTTCACCGAGATAGCAACCTGAGAGGTCCGAGAATTCCGTCGTCAAGAGAATCCTGTCAAGAGGCGCTTAATTCCTGAGAAGAATTTCCCCGCTATTGTCGGAACCTAGAAGAGGTATTCCGTCTTTCCACACCCGGCGCATAATTCAAGCGCGGGTTGTTTAGAGGCTAGGAACGACACAGCAGGCGGCTGTGTGCGCACGTCAAGGTTCCCAGAGAGCGCCTAGCGGAGAACGCAGCGGAGGAGGGAGAGAAGTGTGAATTATCGAGTATTCCTGTAGAGAAGAGGAGGAGTGGCTGTAGAAACCGAGAGCAGCTAAGTGACACTCAAAATAAGATATATATATATATATGTGTACATACTGAAGGTAAAGATATTCTAAGTAAGACATTGGAAGTAAAGTCATTGAAGGGTTAGACATTGAAGGAAAAAACATCGAAAGTGAAGATATTTGAAGTAAAGACTTTGAAGGTAAAGTCTTTGAAGGTAAAGACTTGAAAGCAAAGACATTGAAAGCAAGACATACTGTAAGTTGAGAAGAAGGAGTTCAGTGGCAATTATAACTCCTGGGAATAAAAGTAAAAAGAAAGAATTAAGTATTGAAAGTCAGGATCAGCATAGTCAATGGAAAATAAATGTACATACCTGTAAATAAGCAGAAACCACATCTGGCACTCCAACAAGGCAATGTGTGAAGAGAATAGAAACAGTGTAATATAGGAGGCTCTTCCAACTACCAGAGTGAAAGACACTTAAAGAAGCAAGAAACACAGAAACCCACTTAGAGACACATCACCACTATAGTGAAGTAAGTGACCAATAGAATTTTAAGAGAAATTATAATAGAGGCAGTATAAATTAGGAATCCACTAGAAGAGTAAGAAATCAATGTATATTTCTTTTTCTCTTACTAGTGACAACTATAATAGAGGAGAGCCAGTCACACATGTAGAAGAGGAGCAAGGTTTCTAACATCTCTGTTCCCGTGCCGTATTGGAAAGATCAAAAGTAAGTTTGGTAGCCCCTGACACCCTCACGCTAATTTACAGGCACCCCTATCTGGTAGAGGGTCTACTCCCTCAGTTACCAAAATTCTGTAAGGCTTTTACCCAGGAACCCTGTGGTTCCCTGCACAGCTTCCTCCTCTCTCCTCTAAGCCAGTTATTGGATATTTTTTATTCTACATTAGGCAGTTCACTAGCTCGCTTCTTTGAATTAGGCTTTCCTGGGCTGTTCAGTTAATTGCTGGGGACGTAGCCACACTGTCTTGCTTCCTCAGCACTCAGCACTGCCGCCTCCCGCTCCCCCACTACCCAGCTTACTTGTGGGGCGTGTTGAACTATTTGTTCCAGGCGCGCTTCCACTGTGCAGCGCTGGGCCGAGGGGGCCGGGTTGATGATTAGCGCGTTGCACTGGCTCCGGTAACTGGGGCGTGAGGGGGCTGTGTGCGCTTTCTATCTTCAGGTGCGCTTCCGCTTTCCAGTGCTGGGCGAAGGGGGGGCCTCGCCGACGATCGGCGCATTCACTCCTCGCTCCACTGGTGAAAGGCTGTCCCGCCTCCCGCCGGTTCTCCTCAGCTTCCTCTGAGAAGCGTCAACACCCCACCGGGCATGCGCGATGCTCTTCTGCACTCCGCCTCTCAAGACGTGCTGCTCCTCGGCGCCTGCGCGAACCTCGCCTCTCCGGATAAACGCTGTTCTCCTGGGCCTGCCCGAACCTAGGCCCCTCCTGCTCACAATAGCGGACGCGCTTAAGACATGCGCGGAAGCGCTTCCTTCTCGATTGACGCGGCCGGTGCCCCCGGGGTCCCACAGCCGATTGTAGCAGCGCCGCTGCTCCTCCTCAGTCACTTCCCACTCCGGCTTCTCAGGAAGGATGTGCACACACGGCGCCCTCGCTCTTCAGGTCGCTATGGTGCCACAGACACCCGCCTTCACCACAGCTGCTCCACAACACCGGTAAGCGCAGCGCTGAGTATGGGAAGTCGGGGATCCCCTCTGTAAAGAATGTTCTGAGGGGGTTCACCAGAGTTCAGATTTAGAAGGGTCTTCCTTCTCCAGTAGCTTAATTTCCTTGACAGCAACTGATGTTTTGAGAGGGATTGGTCAAAGGTTAAAGGGGGAACAACCCTCTGAAGAAACTGTCAGCCTCAGAGACAAACTAGCTGCTCTCAGTGTGTCCACCTCCTCTCACCACTGCCTCACTCCTCCACTCTTGGGTCAGCACAAAATGGCTGCTGGTCACTGGCCTTATATAGGGTGGCCTGAGACCTGCAGAAGTCTCTAGTTAATTCCAGAAAGTTCCCTAATGTTATCCTATGGACCTGTCCTCCAGTAGTGTCCGTTATGGCAGTTGGTGGACACCATTTTAGGTCTCTGGAGATCCCTAGATTTTCAAGGGGGCTGACTAGGCCTCACAGGTTATGAGGGAAAAATGGCGTCATCGCCAAGGAACACCTAGCCCCCTGACAGCATTAAAAATTCCTGATGGACATGTGTAAAAATAAAAATAGAAACTCTGGGAGGCTAAGGGGGACAAAAATAAATAATAATGGTTAGAGTCTCCCCAGAAGCAGACAGGTCTAACAGTCCCTTAATATCAAATAGCTGAACTGCACCCCAACCCTCAGCTACTTCATAAAATCCCTAGGCATTACAATAGACTCAAATCTAAACATGCAAGCACACATACAGGCTGCAACCAGAAGCGCTAACCTACATCTGCATCTTCTAATTAAACGAAAACCATTTCTACCGCCAGAAGATCTCAAAACAGCAGTTCAATCTCTAGTGCTCTTAAAACAGGATTATGGGAATGTCACACTCTTAGGTCTACCTAAAGCAAGCCTAATCTCAATGAAATTGACAATAAATGCAATAGCAGCACTCTTAACAAGCACACGTCACTAGGATCGCATTTCCATATCACCCAGAGCCCTCAAATTGCTCCCAGTTGAAGCTAGAATGCAACTAAAGGTTAGAGTCTCCCCAGAAGCAGACAGGTCTAACACGCGTCCCCCCCAGCTGAAAGTGGGGAGAACTACCCAACCCCTTGGGAGTCCTCATCACTAAGGCGGAATTACCTGGATAGACCGTCTGCATTGGCATGGTCCGTCCCAGGTCGGTGTTCCACCCTAAAGTCCATTCCCTGTAGGGAGATGGACCACCTCAGCAACTTGGGATTCTCCCCCTTCATTTGCATCAGCCAACGAAGGGGGCGATGGTCAGTCTGAACTAGGAAGTGCGAGCCAAACAAGTATGGCCGCAGCTTCTTCAGAGCCCAAACCACCGCAAAGGCTTCTCTCTCAATTGTACTCCACCTCCTTTCCCTGGGGAGTAGCCTCCTGGACAGGAAGACCACTGGTTGATCCAAGCCCTCATCATTTAGCTGCGATAACACTGCCCCAATGCCATGTTCTGACGCATCTGTTTGGACAATGAATTCTCTAGCAAAGTCAGGGGCCTTGAGAATGGGAGCGGAACACAATGCTTGTTTCAAGGTCATGAAGGCTCGCTGGCAAGCCTCCGTCCAGACTACCCGTCGGGGTTGCTTCTTGGAAGTAAGTTCAGTGAGGGGAGCCACGATAGTGCCATACCCCTTCACGAAGCGACGGTAGTATCCAGTGAGGCCCAGGAAGGCTCGGACCTCTGTTTGAGTCTTGGGGGGCTCCCAGGCGATGATAGCCTCAATCTTTGCCTGGAGGGGCTGCACCGTCCCTCTGCCCACCAAGTGACCTAGGTACACCACCGACCCCTGTCCGATCTGACACTTGCTGGCCTTGACTGTCAAGCCAGCCTGTTGCAGGGCATGAAGAACAGCTTGCAGATGCTGCAAATGGTCCTCCCAGCTGCTACTGAAGACAGCAATGTCATCCAGGTATGCAGCAGAGAAAGCTTCCATTCCAGAAAGGACCCTGTTCACCAGCCGCTGAAAAGTGGCAGGGGCATTCTTGAGCCCAAAGGGCATCACACGAAATTGGTAGTGTCCCTGAGGTGTAGAGAAGGCTGACCATTCCTTCGCCTCCTCGGTAAGGGAAATCTGCCAGTACCCTGAAGTTAGGTCAAAGGTACTTAAGTATTGAGCAGCTCCCAGCCGGTCAATAAGCTCATCCGCCCGTGGGATGGGATGTGCATCAGTTTTGGTTACTGAGTTCAAGCCTCGGTAATCCACACAGAATCTCAATTCAGGTGTGGTGCCTGGTGGGGCAGCTTTTGGTACCAGAACCACCGGGCTAGACCAAGGGCTTCCAGAAGGTTCAATTACTCCCAGCTCCAGCATCTTGGCAACTTCACTCTTGATGCTGGCCTTCACCTTGTCCGACAGCCGGTAGATTTTAGACTTCACAGGTGGGCTGTCTCCTGTGTCCACGTCATGGGTACACAGGTGGGTCCTACCCGGGACAAGGGAGAACAGAGAAGAAAATTGCTCCAGGATCTGGCGGCAATCACTCTGCTGTTCAGGAGTTAGGGATGGCGAGAGAATTACTCCCTCCACCGACCCATCCTTTTCTTGGGACGAGAGAAGATCAGGGAGAGGTTCACTTTCTTCTTCCTCTGCTCCATCGGTTACCATCATTAAGACAACCTCGGGCCTCTCATGATGTGGCTTGAGGCGATTGGCATGCAGCACCCTGTGGGGCTGCCTCGGGGTCTTAAGATCCACCAAGTATGTGGACTTCCCCTTTTTCTCCAAAACCTCAAAGGGGCCTGTCCAACGGTCCTGGAGGGCATTTAGCTCTCCAGGTTCCATCACCCACACTTTCTGTCCAGGCTCCAGTTCCACCGGGTGAGCGTTGTGGTCATACCACTCTTTCATAACTGCTTGGCTGGCCTCCAAGTTGTCTGAAGCTTGCTTCCACAACTTAGCCATTTGGCTCCGGAAGGCCAGCATGTAGCTCACCACGTCCTGGGGAAGCTTCCTGGGAGTCCGTTCCCATCCGTCTTTCACCAGGCTGAGAGGTCCCCGTACAGGGTGCCCGTACAAAAGTTCGAAGGGGATGAAGCCCACTCCCTTTTGTGGCACTTCCCTGTAGGAAAACAAGAGACAGGGTAGGAGGACGTCCCATTTCCTCCGCAGGCTCTCAGGTAGACTCCGTATCATACCTTTCAAGGTTTTGTTAAACCTTTCCACAAGACCATTGGTTTGTGGGTGATAGGGAGTGGTAAACCGATAGGTAACTCCGCACTCCTTCCACATAGCCCGCATGTATGCTGAAAGGAAGTTAGTCCCCCTGTCGGACACAACCTCCTTGGGGAAACCCACTCGGGTGAAGATCCCCATCAGGGCCCTTGCCACCACAGGCGCAGTGATGGTCCTCAGAGGTATTGCCTCTGGGTACCGTGTGGCATGATCCACCAAAACCAGTATGAACCGGTGACCAGCTGAAGTTGGTGGATCCAATGGCCCCACAATGTTGATGCCCACCCTTTCAAAGGGGGTGCTAACGACAGGTAGTGGTTCCAGGGGAGCTTTTAGCTTCACCCCTGTTTTCCCACTGGCTTGGCAAGACACACACGTCCGACAATATGTATCAGACGCCACTTTCATTCGAGGCCAGTAGAAGTGGGGGACAAGCCGGGCAAAGGTCTTGTCCTGTCCTAGATGTCCTGCCAATGGTATCTCATGAGCCAGTTCCAGTAGAAAGGCTCTAAAGCATTGAGGGACCACCAAGGCTCTGGCTGAACCATGGCCAGGTGCCTTGGGCTCACTGTAGAGGAGTCCATCCTCCCAGTAAATCCGGTAGCTCCCTTCAATGTTTCCTGCTGCCTGGGCATTGGCCTGTTTCCGCAGCCCCTCGAGAGTAGGACACTCTTTCTGAGCTTCACAGAATTCTTCCCGGGAAGGACCTCCCTCCACATGCCATTCAGTAGGGATGGGTAGGTTTTCCAGGGAAGCAACATTCTCCCCTGTGGACTCCAGATCCACCTCCGCAGGTGGTCCATCTGTCTCACGAGGTGGAGATGTCGAGGCAGGGTCCTCCGGCCTCCTGTCCTTCTCCTCTCTGGCAGCCGGCTGGGCCATTGTTCCAGGCTCCAGCGTAAGTGAACTCCCCCTTCGGGCAGTCGCGGACCTTGTGCTGACACAAGTCCAGTCAGGGGGTCCCAGCATCTCAGAGTGAGTCTGGTACTCCACCCTCCTCCAAGCATTGTGCTCCATATCATTCCCTAACAGGCAGTCAACAGGCACGGCAGGGCTTACGGCAACTCGAAGTGGACCTGCAACCCCTCCCCACTCAAAGGGAACCTCAGCCACAGGGTAGTGGCCCAATCTGCCGTCAGCCATTACGGCGGGATGGAGTACATCTGGGATGACCTGCTCTGGAGACACCAGCTGACTCCTTACCATAGTCATGCTGGCTCCTGTGTCTCTCAGAGCCTCCCCTCTACGGCCATTGATGGTGACCCACTGCTCATACTTAGTAGTATTAGAGGGCAGTTGGGTCTTTGGAACCATCTCCTTATCTCCCAGGGACACTAAAGTGACACCCGCCCGCTCCCCTCCATTAACCAAAGGCATCTCCTCCCCGAGCACTACACTAGTGATTCCCGGGGCTTTTCCTCCAGTGGGAGGGGGTGGTCTTTTTGGGCATCTCACATCTCCTTTATAGTGTCCCACACCACCACACTCAAAGCAATGAACAACCCTTGGCTGCTGACTTTGGCCAGGGGTAGGGTTGCGAGGGGGGTTACTCTTAGGGATGAATCCTCTGCCCCTTCCTTGCGAAGTATTTTGTGGCCCTTTTGAGAACTCCCTCTTAGTTTCCCCTCCCTCTTTCTTCTGGGGGGCGCCCTGTCCCTGCTTCTGGGAATTCCCTCCAGTCCCCTTAGTCGACACCCGGGTACTAACCCAGATGTCCGCCTCCTCAGCAAGCTTCCTGGGGCTGGTCAGCTTGCTGTCCACCAGATGCTGTCTTAGTTCGGGAAGACACTTCTCGAGTAGGTGTTCCTTGAGTAGGAGGTCATATAGTCCCTCATAGTCTCCTACTTCGCTGCCTCTTACCCAACCCTCCAGGGCCTTCCTGGAGTAGTCCAAAAAATCTACCCAGTTTTGCGTGCCCAGCTTGTAGCTGCCCCGGAACCTTTGCCTATATTTCTCAGGGGTCAACCCAAACTTCCTGAGCAGCGCTGACTTCATAGCCGGGTAGTAGGTCTGTTCACTCTGATCAAGGGCCAACAAAGTATCCCTGCCAGTGGGGGGCATGTATTTATATAACCCACCTCCCCAGTGGACTTCCAGAATCCCATGGGCCCTCAGTGAGACCTCGTAGGCGGCTAGCCATTTGGCAATGTCATCACTGGGTACATAGCAGGCCATAATATCTTTTGGTAGGTACGGTCTGGGTTCCCTGGTGTTGGTCTGGATATCGCTGCCACCATTCTCTGGTTTGGGGGTTCGTAGATTTAGGGCTTGCAAATCCATCTCTTTGATGGTCCGCTCATGCTCCAACCTCTTTTCCTCCCTCACCATGTCCATCCTGGCTAGTTCTATTCTCATCCTCCTCTCCTCCCTCCTATCTTCTAACTCGGCGTCGGTCAGGCCCCTCTCTGAAACACTACTGCCCACTCTGAAAGGTGTTCTAGGACCTGTTACAAGGTTCTCCCCTCCCGCCTGGTACAGTGTTGCGGTCTCCAGGACAGTGTCCTTGTCACTCCCCTCAGGATCTACCTCCTCCCCGGAATGAGCCTCTACCCATGCCCGGATACTGGTCAGCAGCTCAACTTTCCTGGCGCCTTTCTTGAAAAACACCCCCTGCTGCTGACACCATTCCTTCAATTGGGTCACAGTATAATTTTCCAGCTCTTCCACATTTATCTCCATTTCTATTTGGAGTATAAACTGCTACACAGGAGAAATCCACAAAGTGACCTGGGGTCAACCTCCACCCACCGCCAGAAGTCAATTTAGAAAAATCAAAATTTAAATTAGGAGGGCCGCAGGGAGAAAACTCCAGGTGAGGTCTCGTGGTTGGCACTGCGTTACTAATAAGTGAGTGTAAGTACAAATCCGAGATCCCACCGCTGAAACACCAATTATGTTGGACCTAGATTACCCAAGTCTACATAAGGTAGCTTGGCACAGTAGTGGCTACAGCTAACTCAAGGCGTTGGTTAAGTACTTACAAGTCTCACTCACAGTAACTCAGTGATGAACCACTAAAATAAAGACACAACACCACTGTTTGGAAAAATACCGTTACCTTTTATAAAAATAATATGCTTTTCTTGTTATACTTTTTAGTCAGGGATAAAAGACAATCAAGTTACACCTTGTACATGAAATTCAGATCACACTTCAATATTTTTCCTGGTCAGATTTTGAGAATCAAGGGTACATTTAAGGTCTGTGGTTATTCAGGTCACAATACACTTCACTAATAAATTTACAGAAAGGAAAATGCAGTCTGACAGTGCAATACGTTTTTAAAGACTCATTAGCAGGTACATTACCCCACAGCTCTTAAGCACCTGCTCAACTCAACAGAATGACCTGGTTGTAGATCTTCACTGCATAACCCACCAGTTATGTAACTAAAAGGGAAGACACAATAGTATTAGCAAGGTTCCCCTCACGCTAATTTACAGGCACCCCTATCTGGTAGAGGATCTACTCCCTCAGTTACCAAAATTCTGTAAGGCTTTTACCCAGGAACCCTGTGGTTCCCTGCACAGCTTCCTCCTCTCTCCTCTAAGCCAGTTATTGGATAATTTTTATTCTACATTAGGCAGTTCACTAGCTCGCTTCTTTGAATTAGGCTTTCCTGGGCTGTTCAGTTAATTGCTGGGGACGTAGCCCCACTGTCTTGCTTCCTCGGCACTCAGCACTGCCGCCTCCCGCTCCCCCACTACCCAGCTTACTTGTGGGGCGTGTTGAACTATTTGTTCCAGGCGCGCTTCCACTGTGCAGCGCTGGGCCGAGGGGGCCGGGTTGATGATTAGCGCGTTGCACTGGCTCCGGTAACTGGGGCGTGAGGGGGCTGTGTGCGCTTTCTATCTTCAGGTGCGCTTCCGCTTTCCAGTGCTGGGCGAAGGGGGGGCCTCGCCGACGATCGGCGCATTCACTCCTCGCTCCACTGGTGAAAGGCTGTCCCGCCTCCCGCCGGTTCTCCTCAGCTTCCTCTGAGAAGCGTCAACACCCCACCGGGCATGCGCGATGCTCTTCTGCACTCCGCCTCTCAAGACGCGCTGCTCCTCGGCGCCTGCGCGAACCTCGCCTCTCCGGATAAACGCTGTTCTCCTTGGCCTGCCCGAACCTAGGCCCCTCCTGCTCACAATAGCGGACGCGCTTAAGACATGCGCGGAAGCGCTTCCTTCTCGATTGACGCGGCCGGTGCCCCCGGGGTCCCACAGCCGATTGTAGCAGCGCCGCTGCTCCTCCTCAGTCACTTCCCACTCCGGCTTCTCAGGAAGGATGTGCACACACGGCGCCCTCGCTCTTCAGGTCGCTATGGTGCCACAGACACCCGCCTTCACCACAGCTGCTCCACAACACCGGTAAGCGCAGCGCTGAGTATGGGAAGTCAGGGATCCCCTCTGTAAAGAATGTTCTGAGGGGGTTCACCAGAGTTCAGATTTAGAAGGGTCTTCCTTCTCCAGTAGCTTAATTTCCTTGACAGCAACTGATGTTTTGAGAGGGATTGGTCAAAGGTTAAAGGGGGAACAACCCTCTGAAGAAACTGTCAGCCTCAGAGACAAACTAGCTGCTCTCAGTGTGTCCACCTCCTCTCACCACTGCCTCACTCCTCCACTCTTGGGTCAGCACAAAATGGCTGCTGGTCACTGGCCTTATATAGGGTGGCCTGAGACCTGCAGAAGTCTCTAGTTAATTCCAGAAAGTTCCCTAATGTTATCCTATGGACCTGTCCTCCAGTAGTGTCCGTTATGGCAGTTGGTGGACACCATTTTAGGTCTCTGGAGATCCCTAGATTTTCAAGGGGGCTGACTAGGCCTCACAGGTTATGAGGGAAAAATGGCGTCATCGCCAAGGAACACCTAGCCCCCTGACAGCATTAAAAATTCCTGATGGACATGTGTAAAAATAAAAATAGAAACTCTGGGAGGCTAAGGGGGACAAAAATAAATAATAATGGTTAGAGTCTCCCCAGAAGCAGACAGGTCTAACAGTCCCTTAATATCAAATAGCTGAACTGCACCCCAACCCTCAGCTACTTCATAAAATCCCTAGGCATTACAATAGACTCAAATCTAAACATGCAAGCACACATACAGGCTGCAACCAGAAGCGCTAACCTACATCTGCATCTTCTAATTAAACGAAAACCATTTCTACCGCCAGAAGATCTCAAAACAGCAGTTCAATCTCTAGTGCTCTTAAAACAGGATTATGGGAATGTCACACTCTTAGGTCTACCTAAAGCAAGCCTAATCTCAATGAAATTGACAATAAATGCAATAGCAGCACTCTTAACAAGCACACGTCACTAGGATCGCTTTTCCATATCACCCAGAGCCCTCAACTTGCTCCCAGTTGAAGCTAGAATGCAACTAAAGGTTGCTTGCATAACACACAAAGCTCACAACAATTCTGGTCCTAAATACTTGGCGAATACAATCAGCTATCAGGTGGTGAAAGGGTCTCTAGAAGTGCAAAATCCATCCTACTAGAACCACCCAGCTTCAAAAAAAGGTAAATATGCAGCCACACTTTCGTGCTATCTGCCCTAAAAATGTGGAATTCCCTGCCACAATCAATATGATCTTCAAGAAAGAAGTTAAAGCCTTTCTACTAAAAAAAGTGTCTTAAGAGAACTCCTTGTAAACTGTAACTCAAACTATCATATATTGTATTCTATTGTTTTGGAAAATGCTCTCTGAAAACTATGTACAGCGGATCAGAAGTGTAAAGCGTTTTACTGTACTGCAACTACTTTTTCAAATCTCTCTTTCTACAATGCTCTGATACCGTTATGGTCATGTTCGCACTTTAAAAAACACTATAAATAAAATGATTCATAAAAATAAATTTTACCAGTTGTAAACTTCTGAGTAAAGTGCAATGATGATTGGAAAGCTGTCTATACTATTTAAAACCACAAGTACAGTCTTTGTAGGCCCGGCTGGGTGATTTAGGCCGGTGGTTTTCTTTGCAGGGCAAGTGATTACTGGAGAATTTAGTCCTTTAGACAAGTATTTTTGTTTTTTTTAAATAATCCCACCCCTCCTTTTTTTTGTCAGGTAGCAGCCGCAGCAGCCCATGCAGGCAAGAGCGGTTGGCAGTAAGGCCAAGTGGGGGTGGGGTGGGGTATTTTAACAGATGATGATGAGGGAAAATTAGTTATTTATTTAATCTTCCCTCATGGTTGTCTGTCGAAATCCCCACTGCTCTTACCTGCACTGACCGCGGCTGAATTGTGAATTATAATTCCTAAAGGTGAGGTAGGACTTCAGACTAATCAGAGCATATGTTTCAGAGTGGGGCGAAAACCTTTCATTTCCATCTGGCATAGGTAGGTAATTAGGCAGCTGAACAGAACACAAACTAGAATAAGAGTGAGCTGTGACCAATATAGTGTTGCCGAACTTTGTAAGGCCAAGATGCGAGGGTGATGACAAGTTATTACCATTGATTTGGATTGCGTTTGTATAGTTATGAGTGCTATGAGTTTAACAGAGACTATTGGGCAGGGAAAGGGCCCTTTTGGGGTCCTGATAGGGTGGTCTCCTGGGAGGGTCAACAAGGTAGGTGTGGGTAAAGTAGAACAGAGAGGATCCAAAGATGAGAGAATTCAATATCCAGATCATATGCTAAGATCAGATCTGCTATATCAGTTACCTGTTTTGCAACTGATTTGCAATTGTGCAGCATGCATTTCAGTGTTGCCACTGTTTTGTGAGTTGTTGTGGTGGACGTTGTATTCGTAGCTATTGGCATCAGGTTGTTGTGGTTGACTTGTGGGTTATGTCCTCGGTTTTTGTGGTTGGAGATCTTGTCGATGGGGATGTTAGATGTAGTGTAGAGGGAGGTTGTTTTCTGTGCTCTGATAGTAAATTAGCAGAGTTCTTATCTCTTTTTCTGAGTGGTGATTGTTCATTCTTATTGGCTGGTGAAGCTTGTTGTCTCTGGAAGTAGTGAGTCTGCTGCTGTAAATACGTTTTATGCTAGACGGCTAGTTTGTGCCCTTGACAGTGGGTATGTATATCTTCTCTAGTGTGAGTAGAAGTGCGCAGACTTTCTTTTTGACCCAATATATGTCTTCCCTGAGTAGTTGTAAGTCGTTGTTGATTTGGTTTATGTGAAGTTTGTGGGCATGCTACATTATCTTACTTTGTGAGTGTTTGATCATTTTTGTGCCCAGTCTGTGGTTTTGATTCCATTCCTGCTCTTTGCCTAGGAGGTGTTTCTTGGGTACTGACCCATTTTCTGTTATTGGGTAGTTCCTTCTTGGTGTGAGAGGGCTGATTGCAGAAGGGCCTGTTTGGAGTTAAAGAGAAGCTGTGTAGATTGTCTGGCTACGACTGCCGTTGGGTGTAGTACTTTGGGCAGTGGTGTTGGGTATAGGGTTGGCTAGGAGTCCGGGTATAAGACCGTTCACTAGAAGGTTTATTTGTGACTGATTGGGGTCTTAGGGAAGCTGTAGGATAAGACACGCACCGTTCAGTAAACCAGAAATTGAAAAGATGAAGGATTGTTGCGTGCAAACCAGGGCTTCGCTGTCTGGACAAATCAGTGTTGAGATAAACACAAAGTAGCAATCTCCCGGTGGGAGTTGTCCCCTAGTGCACCGCATTATGTGATACCCGTAGGTATGATAAGGTTCAAACAAACACCAAGTTAATTCCAAATTAATTTGTAATTGTAGTATTCATTTTTTCATTGCAAATTCATTTTCTCTTCCATGTGGTACAAGTATTGCTTAAACGTCAGTAAATACATCCACAATTTTTCTTTCTACATCCCTATGCATTTCGGGCTTGTTCAGTCCTTCGTCAGGGGAATAGTCTGTAAACAAATAAAAACGGACTGTTTACAGGGATGATATATCCTGTACACAATTAAAGTATAAACAAAAATGTTTCCAATACAGATCAGACGATCTCCGTGATTTTAAGGAGCGTGATGTGCAATAAATAACAATCGTGATATGTGCCAGCAGTTCGGTAATCGTCGGGTTTGAGTATTACAGTGAACTACGATTAGTGCGAACAATAAGAGGGAAAACCGTAACCAAGGTGAATTGAAACTGAAATGGTGCCATTATGTAAAGAGTGTAGTCTGGAGAAGTAAACATCAAGGTGATCGAAAATACCAAATTTAAGGTGCCAATAAAGTTTAAAATAACGCCCAAAACAAATACTCACTAAAGACGCGATGTTAACGCGCTGAGTATCACAAGTTTCTACTCGCGTGTGCATTTCGATCTAACTGATGTTCTTACTTAATGCAGCACGCCCGGTGCATTCAGGTAAACATCAACGATGGACTGTTAAGCAGTCCGAAGTGTGGGGGCCATATTGAAACAGTAAAGGAACGGTTGTGAGAATGAATAGCAGTGAAGCGTGCGGGGGCCATTATGAAACAGTAAAGGAATGGTTGCGGAACTGATAAACAATGAAGCGTGTAAGGGCCATATTATGGTGGTATAGATAACCAATTCGCATAAAGCAAAAGAAAGAAAACCCAGTCGTGAGAAATGTCAGTGCATTTCAGAAAGTGAAGAAAAATATAAATAAAAAATAAAATGTATATACATTCATATGCAGTAAGAAGCAAATTAATACTGGATAAATCTAACGGTCATAAGTTGGAAACATCATAAGTCAAAGATAACAAAGAAATTCCATTCGATCATTCAGCCCTTTGGGCTGCATCGTGCTCAAGTAACGTATCCAAAAGTTTTCCCTTTGTAACAATTTGTTCTTAGGATTCATGCCCTCCTGATTAACAACATTCTCCAAGATCATGAATTGTAGCTGAGCTACATTGTGCCTGCGTTCAAGAAAGTGCATAGCTACAGATGATTTCGTATTAGCAGTTCTTATATTGCTCTTGTGCTCTAAAATTCGGATTCTTATCTTCCTTTCCGTGTGTCCAACATAGCACAAGCCACATGGGCACTTCAGTAGGTAGATCACATTTGACGTGTTACACGTCGCATTCACCTTAAGTTTGATTTTGTGACCTTTCATGGGGTGATGTAAGATGTTACCCTTAATGACATTATTGCAGTTACTGCAATTATAACATGGTTGGAGTCCTTTATACCTAGAAGTTGGGCTTTCGGTCTTAGGATTGGTTAACAGTTTTTTGATATTAGGACCACGGGTGTAGGCAAAAATGGGTTTGTTGTCAAACAATCCTCTGAAATCAGGTTCCTTGCTCAGTAAGGACCAATGTCTTAAAATGATGTTTCGATATGTATTGCTCATGGTGGAATATTTGGAAACCACTGTCATACGTTTTTGTTCCATTTTAGATTTTGATGTGAGCAGATCTTCTCTCTTCATAAGCTCACACCTAGATCTGGCATTGTTCACAATTTCATCAGGATATCCTCGATCCCTAAATCTTTGACACATGATATCCATTTGTTGTTCGCCATCAGTGTCGTTGGAGACAATACGTTTGACAATACGTTTGATTCTCATAAGTTGAGACAAAGGAAGATTGTTCCTAAGGTTCTGCCTGTGAAAACTCGTGTAGTGAAGAGTGCTATTGCGGTCCGTTTCTTTCCTGTATACAGTAGTTCGAAATTTCAAGTTCTCCATTGTTACCTGTACATCAAGGTAATTTACACTATTCCGATCATAAGACAATGTAACTTGTATTCAAATTTTCCAAAAAGTGTACCAGTTTCCTTTCCGATCCAGACCATAGTAAGAAAATATCGTCATTATAACGAATATATAGCCTCCCAGATTGGACCCAATCTGGTAGGTTGAGGATGTTGTTCTGTTCAAAATAGTGCATGAATAAATTCGCATAGACTGGGGCGGCACAATTGCCCATCGAAGTCCCGTTAAGTTGTAGGTAGCATGTGTCTCTCCAGGTGAAATAACTTTGATACAATGTGAATCCTAATAGTTCCATCAAAAAAGGTTGAAGTTTCGGGCTGATGTCAGAATTCAAAATGGTATTTTCTATGGCTTCAATCCCCAAGTTGTGTGGGATAGACGTGTATAACGCCTTAACATCAACCGTACATAGCCAATATTCTTCACAGGCTGATAACTCCAGATTTTCAAGTTTGTTCAGGAATTGAGTGGTGTCCCGTATGTATGTAGGTGTTCTCACCACCAAAGGTTGTAGATGCTTATCCAACAGTTTCCCAACTGGTTCGTGGATACTGCCCCTTGCGGAGACAATTGGTCTGAATGGAGGTCTCTTTAGGTCCTTGTGGACCTTCTGAAGCATGTATAGTGAAGGGGTTTTAGGATCTTCCTGGGTCAAGAACCGTTTAGTTATCTCTGTGATGATGTTATCTTCCAAGGCCTTTAACAGAATGGTTTCAAGTGTTTGTTTGAATTCATCAGTGGGGTTTCTGTCTAATGGTGCGTAGGTGGTGAGATCCATTACATGAAGGTGTACTTGTTGGTAATAAAATTCACTGTCCATTATAACTAAGGCGCCACATTTGTCAGCATTTTGGCAGATTATGTCTGTGTTCTCAGCCATCTTCTTCAACAAGGTTCTTTCCTTAACAGTCAAATTACTGTGTTTTAGTTTGGTTTGAAACTGTAAAGTTGTTATGTCTAGTTTCACCAAGTTCTCGAAAGTGTCAATCAGTTTGTGACTGATAGGAGCCATGAAAGTGCTACGTGGACGTAGGTCCAACAAGGTACTATCAGGTTGAGGTTCAACTGTGATTATGTTTTCAAAGTAGTGACGAAGTCTGATATTTCTCATCAATTTAAAGAAACTCCCTTCTATTTCAAGAGTGTTGGAGTTGGGGGTAGGTACAAATGATTGACCCTTTTGTAATGTCTTCATTTCCAGTCCAGTGAGTGTCTGTGAGGAGATATTGATGACTAAGTTGTTAAATTCAGTCATTTCCTCTTGCCTTTCTTTTTCTCTGGTTCTTTTGTTTTTTCAACAGTTTTTTCCCCTCCGGGTTCTTCCTGTGCCTCTCAGCCCCCTTCTAAAAAAGGAACCACAGGTTCAGAAGTGGTGACATTCTCCGATGTGGTGGTGGGTCTAGAAGGTTGTTTATTTGGTTGTACATCACTGTCAGATGAAGAAGTCTCTGTGGCAGAGTAAGGATTATACGCTTTGGGTTGGCGTCGGCGGGCATACACTTCTGCCCAAGTGTACACCTCGCGGAGCTTATAATCTATTGTGCCCCTTTTATATTTGCGTATTTTCCTTTCCTGAATGTCTTGGGTGTATTTGTCCAGTTGAGTGTTCAAGTCCTCCAACATTTTAGTATAATCAGATGTTTCCATCATCTCCGATAAATCCTTTTTGGTGTTGATGATCTCTTCATTCAGTTCCTCTTGCGTTTTTGAGAGCTCCTCCACAATCAATAAAATAAGATCGAGCGAGCATTTATTAAGGATCGTAAACCACCTTTCAACGAATCGGGTGTTGTTTTTACATAATAAGGGTTTCAGTGGGACTCGCAAGCCCCTGGGGATACGTTGAGCACGGTGGTAACTCACCAGGGTACTCGCGTGAAGTCTCTGGTTGGCTTCTTTTTTGAGTAGGTACAGTAATTGTTTAATATTATTTTCTTTACTCTTTTTGTTAGAAAAAGGAGTAGTATCTTCTCTGATCAGTCCGTAGATTTTTGTGGCATCAACAGTAGTGAAAGCAAAAGTATCGGCTTTTGAGTCCGTTAAATTGGTTATATTGTCAAAATTCATTTTGATTGGCGTGCAGCGTCTTTGAGTCAGAAACAATAATACAAGTGTAGGATAAGACAGGCACCCTTCAGTAAACCAGAAATTGAAAAGATGAAGGATTGTTGCGTGCAAACCAGGGCTTCGCTGTCTGGACAAGTCAGCGTTGAGATAAACACAAAGTACCAATCTCCCGGTGGGAGTTGTTCATGACAAGGTCAACTCGTCAAACGCACAGCGCAGGTAAAACCCATGACGAGCTGACCTTGTCATGAGCATGAAAGGGGTTAAAGAATGTGGGAACCATCGGTACATCAGAACGACCGCACGAACTACGAGACGCCGGGACCACACATACAGCACTTACTTCATCTCTTTACTTTGATTGAAAATATTGGACCTTTGGCACATCTTGAATATATGATCTTTTCTTCTTTATTGAAAACTATTTCTGAAAACAAAAGTTTAAAGACCAACCTGAAGCTGTGCCATACAGATACATTTAAATCAAGCCCTGAAGAAGTTCGGTTTCGGACGAAACGCGTTGGCTATTGGTTTTTATCTACAATTGTGAATAAAAGGATTGCTTAAAGAAGAAACTTGACTTTGGATATTCTTGGGAGAACAATTGGATCTCTTTGTGAACATATGCATATTAAGCATTTATATTGTGTTAACTAATTGTTCGGGTGTGCAGGGTCAACTTGTGCAATTTGATGTGTAAAACAAAAAGGATTTTTTGTTTTATGATTTTGGGATCTAGGGGACTGTATCCCAGACCATCTGCACCCACACATATGAATACATTAGGAACTTGGTCACCGGTGCGGGCATAATAGCCTCAATCCCCGTTGCTTGTCTGAACCAAGTACATCAGAAGTGTGTCGACCATTGCATGCTCTTAGTCCATGAGTGGTCAATAGACTTGTTATTTGAAGCGCTAAGGATGTACATCCAACCTGCTTCGCGCTAGATAGCTCGGGGATCTCATTCACCATATCCTCGTCCTCGTGAATGCAGTCCAGCCCTTTTATTGGTTCGTACTCGCAGTTGAAATCTCCCCCTAAAATTATGCCTGTACCTATTTGTGTTTTACTTAAAACCTGCTCCAGTTGGGCAAATACCTGTGATTCCTTAGATACCAGACCAGGGCAATTATATAAATTAAAAATATTCAGAACCCAAAATATTCAGAACCCTGTTATTGTTGCTCACTATTTGTATGCCCAATATATCAGGGGAATTTGTCTCTACCTGTTTTATAATACCATTAATGGTGACTTTTGTCTAAATCAGTAGGCCCCCTGATGGCCTGCCTTTTTTTAGACGGAATTGCACCAATACAAAAGGTTTTATATCCTGCTCGATGGATCATTTTGGTGGCCCAAGTTTCCTGTAATAAACATATGTCGCTTTTTTCCACATATTCGTTCCACCCCGGGTCTTTTGTGTTCTTTGTCAAGCCTGCGATGTTCCATGAAATTATTTTTAGACTTACACTATCTTTTAATTGATCTCGTGGTCCATTAATCCCACTTGGATTAGAAACCAAAGCTTTTATGGATGCGACATCTCCGCAACCTTTACAACAAATTTCTTCCCTGTTGCTGTTTATAGTTTCGGGGTTTTAGAATTAGACCCTACTTCTTCTCCCTTCTCCTTGGGTGGGCTTTTCTGTATGAGTGGCGAGGGCAGTCAATCCACTCCATCTAACTGTGACAGCTCCTGGAATCTATTGTGTGTCACTATTGAGAATTGCATTATTATTAGCAACACCAATAGCTCAAACTTTCAATAATGCGAGACAGATTGCTTTGCAAATGCTTGTTTAGCTTTGAAGCTATATCCATGTGAGAGACCACCTAAGCCCGCTCTTCTGCACCACTTCTTCCACCCAGATGCAACTCCTTCACTATATTCGAGGTTCCTCACCCATACAGTGTTTTTTTCTTGCCAAAAAGTACCTTTGGTGGCATAGATGGAGCACATTCAGTGAAATTGTGCAATGCCGGCCAGCCCGGCTGAGATGGCATCACGTACCTGCCAACAGTGTTTTAATTTTTGAAAGACAAAGCAACAAAACCGGACTTTATAGTTGAAAAAGTGAAAACTTTATTTCCAGAAGAATTGGTAGCTTTCGCCTTTGATGTGGGTGACATGTTTTTTTTCTGCTTGTTGCCACCATGCTGACTTCTGGTTTGTTTTGTCTGGACTGAGAATTGAATCAATAGAGTTTGTTTTTTGTATTTTTCACAATATATTCATAAAACTTCAGCGTAACATAATCAATCAGAGTACTAAACAGTTCTCTGAAAATATATTACATGTTTGTCTCATTGCATGAGTGAAATCAACCAGTCCTACATTCTTCAAACCCTAATGAGGGTTCACTATATCTTGTGTAATATATTGCATGAAAATAATATTGCATCCCCTATTTTGACTACCATGCTATCATTGCAGAAATTAGATGTTGAGTTAAGAACTATGAGCGCTCTTAGCTACGTGCAATATTTCTATGTAATTCTATGGTCAAATTGTTCAGCCAGCATGGTTATTTGACGTACTAGCAATCGTGTTTTGTCAAAAGTCTCCTATAGCATTTTAAATATTCCTTCCTTATAATCATTCTAAACTTCTATGTGTGTTTACAGTTATGTGCAATATTTGTATGTACTTTTATGGTCTATTGTTCTCAAGACCTAATAAAGGTTTTTGATTGATTGAGTTTAGAACAGTAAATATATACTTAACTTTATACTTACCATGGTGATATAGTGGTATGCAATATTAAGTTCACATTGTTTACTCAATAGTGTTTTATGCAACATTCCCCAAAGAGATAACTAAGAAGTGCCAAATAGTTGCAAAATATAAACAGACCAGTAACATAAAGGGTGACAATGTGGTATATGATGAAATAAAGGCACTGACAAAAATATTTTTTTTAAAAATATTCAAAAAGTATTTTGGAAGCAAAATGTACATTTTTTAATAAAGCACTGCTTGGGGTTTGCCAGAGTTCAATGGGGTTTAATAAAGGACCTCAATGGAAAAATGGCTTGGTGAAGTAAGAGCCTAGTGCAAGCTCATGGCTAGATACAATATGTCACCAGCTCACTTGTGAATTCATCAACACCATTGCCCCAAATTCATTGATGCCTTGACTTACCGAGCTGAGATTTCTCGGAACAAAGACCTTGTATATTTGGCTCTACTTGAAAGCATGTGGTCTAGTCCTTTTTTAGGCATGGTTCATGTCTCCATCCTCTCTTTAACCAAGCATTTGCAAAGCCAACCGGTTTCACCTTTGTGACACCTACTGGTTTTGTCAGGAATTTATTTTCAACGTCTTGCACAGCAACACATGATGAAACTCAGTCAATGCCAGTGAACTATGTTTTGTTTCTACTTACTTTGCTGAAGTGCCTACTATGTCAATACCGCGCTCTTTAGTGCTCTGAAACACCTATTTCCAAAGCACTATGGGCATCCACTTTGAAGCTTTTTTATTAGCATTAGCTTTTGCTGGCAGCGCATGCGCACTGTAGGTGGAATCCAAAAATGGCACTTAAGGCACTCCTGCTATGAGGATGCCCAAACATTTCCGCTAAACAGCAGACTGTTAAGCTACAAAGCTGAAAACAATATGTGTATTCCATATCGAGGCCCATATACTTTGGAATTAAAGTTCCAGTTTGTGTAAAGAAAAACACACAGTGAAATGTAAGTTTACATCATCTCTTGACCCAAGCAGTGGTCTGGTTATAGCAATGGCTTTACTGGCAGACCTCTAAATTTACATAATAGTGAACTGTGGGACACAGAGCTCCTGTGCCAGTACACGAATGCTGCTTAATGTCGGTTTTTGCTCCCTCGTTACATAATGCAAGCATAATGGCAAGCAGCTGACTGACTTCTAATCACTAGCAGAAATAAAAAAAAAAACTCAGAACCAAGAGGGCTCACCCCCCCACGTCCACCCTCCCCCACTCCCCTGCCTTTGGCCCTTGGATGTATTCTCACTGCCTGAACCCTTCTGAGACAGAAGAAATCCTGTACAAGACATGTTGAAGCTTAATGTCTTCATGAAAAGTGACACGGACGTGATGAGTGGTGGCGACACAAAGGTGTGCTTAGTAGACGCTGGTTATTATTTTCACGAAAGCTCATTAACTATGCCACCATTAATTCTCTCTGGAATGTGCAAAATGCGCCCTACATCCCGAGTCACATATTACTGAGATCGTGACTTAGTTTTCCAAATGCAGAGTGCTCCTGATCTGCAATGAAGCTTTCCTATCAGAATTCACACGTGTTCACATCGATATTTGTTCACATATATTACCTCTTGCTGGACGACTTTGTTGCGATTACTGACTCGACCTAGCATTAAACCAACATCATTCAGAGAGCAGCATTTTTTTGAGAAAATTGTATTGGAAAAAACGTAATTTCAAATACAAAACAAGTTGCATCTTCCGTAGACGCGCTCTGTGATGGGGAGGGGGAGGAGAGTTGGAGCAAGGAAAAGGCACTCAGAGTGGCCATAAAGTGCGTGCAAAGTAAAACAAGACGCGCAGCCGTGTGAGCAGTCTTCACTTTTTCAAGCACTGCACTCGTGCTTGTGGCGTGCCGCTGTGTGCTCCCGCAAGGTGGATGCCTCCCCACAAGCACGAGTGCAGTGCTTGAAAAAGTGAAGAACGACGGCTAAAGGCCCTCCTATGGAGCGCATGCGCGCTGCAAAGGCGAGACCTAAAAAAACACTAGACTGTGGAGAAAAGATGAGTTTTAATTGCTCTGCGACAGGCCAAGTAATTTTCCATGGCACAAATAGAGTATGGTAGAGCATTTCACAGCTTGGCAGCCAAAAGACGGAAGGAGCGTCCGCCTGACCGTACCTTCCTTGTACGAGGCACAATAGCCATATGTTGTCCAGCGGAGCGAAGCTGGCGCGTAGGGTGGTAAGATGACAAACAGATTGGTCAAGATGGCCAGAGAGGAGAGTTTCAGGATTTTAAATGCAGTACAGAGGACCTTAAATTCGACTCGGTTGGTGACAGGAAGCCAGTGCAACTGGCAGATGGCCGTAGAGATGGGACAGGTTCTGGGGAGGCCCAGCAGGGTTCTAGCCGCCACGTTTTGGACTTGCTGTAATCTCAGGGTTTCAATCTTATTCACCCTTAGGTACAGTGCATTGGCATAGTCCAGGCTTGATAGAATGGAGGCCTGGATGATTATTTGCCTGACTGATGGGTCAAAGAACCCAAACGACAGTTTAAGCCCCCTAAGTATACCAAAGCAGGTCCTGGTGACTTTTTTGTTTTGGAGCTGAAAATTAAGACCCAAATCTACCCAGACTCCGAGATCTTTCACCACCTGCTTAGGAGTAGGTGCACATCCCAGTATAGTTGGCCACAACCAGTCCCCCCATAGCTCTCGATGGTTACCCACCAGCCGGACCTCTGACTTGCTGGAGTTAAAGTGGAGACAATTATCAGTCATCCACTCGGCAACAGCCGTGAGATTGTCCCGAAACTTAGATGCTGCACTCCCAGAGTAGTCGGAGAGGGCTACCACTAGCTGTGTTTCATCAGCATATTATACGATGGTAAGCTCTCTGCTCCTTGCTAAGACTGCAAGGGGTTGAACGTAGAGATTGAAAAGCAGAGGGCTCAGAAGGGAGCCTTGCGGAACCCCTTGCTTATTGGCATGGTACGTAGGGGTTAAAGGGGGGGGCTATAACCTGGAAGGTCCTATTTGAGAGAAAGGAAGCACACCAGGTCAAAGCTGGGCCCACAACTGCTTCTTTTAACCTGCGTAACAAGATCTGGTGAGAGACCGCGTCGAATGAGGTGCTGAGGTCTACCAGAATCAGCGCCGACTCATCTAACGTGAGCCTGAGATGTTCGGTGACCGCCAGGAGAGCAGACTCCGTACTGACCTGAGCGGAGACCATTCTGATAGATGTCCAAACAGTTGTTTTCTTCCAGAAATCTGGCAAGAATGGAATAGACATAGGTCTCGGTGATCTTGGCAATCCATGGGAGGATAGAGATCCAATGATAAGTATCCAGGTTGGCAGCGCCCAGGGTAGGCTTCTTAAGCAAAGGAGTCACCTTTGCTTGCTTCCTAGAATTGGGAACTGTCGCACTGGTCAGAGAGTTGTTAATCACCTGTCTTAGAGGTGACCATAGCAAAGGCAACCATCTCATTAACTGGTCAGGTTTGAGAGGGTTGGAAGGGGAGCCTGATTTGATCTTGGAACATATTAACCGTAGCTCCTCCAAGGAAACCTGTGGGAATGAATCCAAAGTATGAGCAGGGGTGGACCCGAGACAGGATCGGAGCTCATAGCAGTGTGCATGAAGGATAGGTAGATGTTCTCCACTGTTTCAACAAAGAAAGTAGCCAGAGCCTCACATTGCTCATTAGAGGAAATAGGGGCACAGCCGGACCCCTTGCCATTTTAGACTTTTCAATATAGAAAAGATATTTTTAGAGGGGTTGCCACTGCTCCTAATTTCCCCAGAGAAATACGCCGCACGTGCGATCTTAGATTAAATCCTTTTGTTTATGTATTTATTTATTACTTTCTTCCGGTTTCATCTATTATGGTCTGAAATGACAGCATGACTCTTAGACAGATACAGAAACATGCAACAATTTCAACAGAACTGACTAAAACTATCATACTTTCAGACTTGATAAAATATGTACAGTTGAGTAATATTGGCTACTGGGCTTCTGGACTCCAAATTGTGCTGTAGCATATACTATATAAGAAAAATGTTCTTCTTGCATCACTGTTATAAATCATTTCTGATATTTACAGATGTATTTCTTACTTTCATTTCAAACCAGAAGGCCTTCTTAAACCAAAATCCGAAAAAGAAAAGTTGAAGGAGCTCTTTCCAGCACTTTGCAGGCCTGACATTCCAGCTGTGAAAGTTAAAGTGAGTACAACTGTCACCATCACATTCAAAGAGGTAGATTGTTTCTGTCCCTAGGGCACCAATCAAAGGGTTTCTCCAAAAAAGGCATATGTACTCCCGGCAAGATGAGCAATGCTGAGACATTCATTTTAGTTGTTACTAAAAGATTACTGGAAACACAAAGGTTGAGATACTAGATTAAACAGTTATGGATTGAACAGTATTGATTCCGTAACACTGTGACCCAAATGAATGGCAGTTAACACATGTGCACCTCTTTTGCACATCATTTTATACAATGTAATTTGCACTCTTTTTATTACGAGGTTCTCTAGAACAAGGTGGACAATGTATGCTTCCATTTGGGAATAAATAAATAATTAGTTAGATTTCTCTGCAATTTAGTGATTCTTTTGTGTAATTTCAAAATTAATAAAGTTTTTTTGTTGATTTAACCAGAGATGTTACGAATGAGAACTTGTTTAAAAGGTGCAGATAGAGTGGAAATTAATATTTCTGTTAGACAACAGGCTAACCAAATCATGACAAATGGCAACAGTTCTTTAATAATTACAAATTAATCTGGTTACATGGTCCTCTAATGTTCATATCTGACAGTCATGTCTGTTGATATGTGGTGCAAATGTGACAGTCAGTTTTTGAACTTCTACAATGTTGAAGTGCAGAATGGCTTTTGAATTGGGTTGAATGTGTTCTTTAGATAGTCTGGTTTCTCAGATAGCCTGCTAAAATAATGTAAAGTGGTCTGGTGAGTATACTGGTAGATTGTAAAGTGATCTTTTACTTACGCTTCTTCATACATCTGTTAATTTTTCTTATCTGTGTACCACAAATCAGTTCATCGGTCTCCAGTGTGGCTGCGTTTTATGTGCAGAACAGTACACACCCACATTTTGTTTTAACTGGATCTCTTCTACATGCACCATTTTTTGACCATGTTCTGTTGCAGAATGGCATGCATGATGTTTGTTAAGTTATCTTTATAACGTGTTTTTGAATTCCAAACAATTCATATGTGCACTATATTTCCCATACCAGAATATTCAACAGGCATAGGTCCATTGGTTTAAAATGTTCTCTTACCGCAAAGGAGCAATACAATAAGTTTATTATGTGCAGGGGCTACTTGCCTTATGGTAGGCACTGCTTACTCCAAAAGCTCGTCCTGTATCTATCTCATGATTCCTGACTCCTGAGTCGCTGCAGTTTCTTGGAACACTTTGTGTGACTTATCATGCGTTGCTTGATACTTCTTGGAGGTCACCTTTTAACTTTACCTTGACTCGTGGTCCAATGATCCAGTTCTGTAAAACCTTAAAATATTGCTTGATTATTACTGTTATTGATGTAAAATATCTTCATCTCAACAGATGATGCTCGATGAAGATGATGTTAAAGTAGCAGCTGATGCATTAAAAGAACTTGAAGCTTTAATGCCAGGCGCAATTGGTGACGATAAAAAAAAGAGCAGCAGACACAAGTAAGTTATTTCCTTCATTACATTCTAACACCACTCTTAATTGTTATTGGACTTTAAGAATTATACAGAAATGTAAAATATGGTGCAACTTCCACAGCTTTGAGCTTCATAGGGTTTTGCTTTGGTTACATTTCGTTATTATTAAATGTCGTTATTAAATGTCCATGCTTTGGTTTCATTTCAAGGAGCCTGTGAAGCCGAAATCTTTATACATCTGGTCCCTGTGGTGTTGACTTGTTGCTCCTTATTCTTCATCCCTTGATTAGATTTGTATGTTATTCTTTCCTTGCCTGTTAGTGTATGGGGGGGGGCTGTTTATGCCTGAATTCATTTCTGAAAGTAGAACAGTGGCTCGTGCTTCATCTTTTATTTGCAATGCTGTGGTGCTGATTGTGGAGAAGTGTGGCTCACGGTGTAGAGCAGGCAGACCCGGAAGCTGAGGTCAGACCCGGGACCAGGGTTCAATTCCCGACGCGGCAGGGTCTTGAGCTCAAATGTCCACGGACTCGATAATTCTCGCTTCGGTGCCTGCTCTAATCATGGGTTCTCACTCTGCAACTCTGGGCATTAAGCTTGCTTAATCTCCACAACGGCCCCCTGCGGCGGGATGCCTGGCTTTCACCTTGGGGATGCCCTGTAGGGGCTATCTCACAGGGAAAAGCCAGGACGGGTTCCCAAGGCAAGCGCCGGGAAACCTCCGGGTAGCTGTGCGCTCAATAAATGCAATAATAATAATAATAATAATAATAATTGTGTGTTACTCGTCTTCAAAACATGAAAAAATATATGCTATGCAACAGTTGACTTATAGCGTAAATAAATATATTGGGTCTAATGCCCCAAAGCATTGTCCCATAAAATTATCACTTCACTAAATCAAAGAATCCGAGGCTATCAAGGTTTTCACCAATTGTAGTATTGTCGACCATATTAGTTGGAATTGTTGTTGCTTTGGATTTGTTGCCCATCATTGTTATATATGATTGTGTGCTCATTATTACAGAACACATGAGAAATTTGTGTTTAACAATGCCCTTGCAGTGCAGAGACTATTTTGATAATAACAAAATGCACAATCCCAACATACTGACTTCTCTTTAAGCTGAAATCCTGAATTTTGGTGCTACTGACAAAGGTATGAGCTGTGTTCGCCTGCATTTGGGAGTTTTAAACCGAACTCTGGCAGCATCCCCATGAATGTAACAGCTTTGTTATATTTTATATTTGAATAACTTGATACCGATTAATTCAGATTTTTTTTAAATGTTCAGTAGCAGAGGCTCCTCTACACATCCCTTATGGTGTTCTATGCATTAAGCTTGTCTGACCAGTTGATAGCCAGGTAATGACAGATTTCCAGATATCCATCTAGTTTCATTGAATAGATCCGGCCAATCGTGCCCTTATGAGAGATGGAGGAAAATGAATCTGTGAGAGGACTAGAAGTCAATCTTATTCTGTTGGCTGGGAACCCCCTGAATAACACTGATCTGTAAATACTTAGCCTAATTTTTGGACATCATATGAACTTATAAAAAATTTTAAGTAGAGGGATGTGTCCTCCTGTAAAAGTTGGCATACCACCTACAGTTTGGAATTTGCCCATTAGTGGAATAAATATCATGAGCAAAATTTCCGAAAACCAGGATGTGAGGGATATTAAATCTGTGGCATAGATTCTTCTATAAATATCCGTTTACTGCCAAAGACATAGATTTGTTTTTTTATTGGGAAGGCTCGAAAAAGCCTTTCTGTCAAGATAAGCTGAGCTTTTAAAGAGGGGCTTACGTTGGGCATGAAGGGCTGAATGAGCAAGCAAAAGCTAGCTATATGTTTTCGGTTGATTTTGCCATAAGGTACTGCGCTACTGGTATCGCAGCACCGAATGATGTGATTGGCTGGCTACAACTCTGAAGAAAATGTTACGGCCTCCATTAAAGGACTCGGAGACTTGAAATTGAATAGGCCATTAAGGGATTTAGTCACGGGTGGGGGTTGGAGCTGTGGAGTTGGTCACTTGCGAAGGATTATGTGCAGGGCCTGGACGGCTCTGCTGAATGGATGTTGGTCACCCACAGGTTTCAGTGTAGGGCCTTGCTAGAAGAGGCCAGTCCTTGCAGCCAACGCCCGATGCACACTGCCACAGGTAGTGCGCAACGAAGGTAGGGCACCTCAAATAACATAATTAATAACATAATTGATGACACCATATTTATATATTGCACAAGGTACTGCATGTACACATTTGACTGTATATTATGGTCAAAGCGGAAGCCCTAGAGAAAAGTGTGGCTGTACATGTTGAAATCTATTTGGTGCATGTATTTAAGTGGATTTCCGTTGCAGTACTTTTCCACTTTCTGCCTGGCTTTTGATGCGCCTTTGACTGTAGAGTACTGGGGCCATGCTAATCAGGTTCCCAGTACCAGTATTCTTTCTAAAACTGCACCATGATTGGCACCACCTGTAAGTCCCTAGTAAATAGTACCCTTGGTACCAAGGGCATTGGGACTGAAGAGGGTGCCCTATGTGCCCCTCACCAAGGCCATGCAAACTGCCGCCGCAGCCTGCATGCCTTGGTGCAGACAAAAACGACAACATGGCCCCCTGCCTGTCTGCCATGTCAAAGGAACGTTACCTAAGGTATAGGCAAGTCAACTCTCTAGCAGGCCTTACAAGCCCTAAGGCAGGGTGCACTATAGCTCCGGCGTGGGCATATCTGCTCGAGCAGATATTCCCCTACAATATTTAAGTCTGTCATTAATATTGTAAGTGCCAGGGAAGTCATAGAGAATTCATGGGCTGGAAAATTGACAACTTGAGTTCCCCATCACCACGAAAGCTCCACTGAACACATGAGTATTTGGTACCAAACAACTCCTCTTAATAAACCAACACTGATACCAGTGTTAGATTTATTAAAACATATATCTAAGGCGCACCTCGGGTGCCCCGTGAAAACCTACCTACTCTGGTGTGGGCTCTGACTGGCTGTAGGCAGCTTGCCACTGCCATAAATGTGTCTGGACCACTAGGTCGAGAGCCCCTGTTCTCTGAGGCCAGAAACTAACCCCATTGTGGGCGGAGGTGTCACAACCCCTCCCCCAGAATGAGTACAGTGCTCGCGGGCGAAGTTTCAAAGGCCATTCCGCCTTTGTAATGCAGCCACAGCCTCTGCTGCCAGCAGAAGATAGCAGCCCCCGGTTCAAACCCCCAGGTTTGGCGGGCGAACCGGCTGGAAAACCTATTGAGAATAAAAGGTGTGTCCCCCCTCCCTTCGCCAACTCCACCCCTCAGATACTGGAGGCAAAGTGAAGCACATTTTCAAGTGCCCACCATCTTGAGGATGGTGGGGCTGAGCCATTCAGAACTAGAGCTATGCCCCCCTCCCACGAGAGGGTGGCATAATAGGGGGTTTAGACACCCCAGGTAAGGAACACATTGGTCCCTACTGGTCACTCCCCTAAATCTATTATTTAGGTGGAACCCCAGACCCTGGAATAGGATTTCCGATGACCTATGAAGTGCTGGAGACTGCACCAGTAGAGAAGACTGCAGAAACCAACTGACTTGGCCCTAGCTCTACTGGCCTGTCTGCAGATCTCGACGATACTGCACCCGTCCTGCAGCCCAGCGACCTCCAAATCCTTCGGAGGACAGCCTGCCTTCGACAAAGATCAAGATCTCCTGAGAACAGTGGAGCTGTTCAAGAAGAAAACAACTTTAAAAGAAAAAGAACTCTGTCCTGAGGAACCACGAAACTGCCTCCGGACTCACCTCTGCACCTGACGCCCATAGCCTGAGTCCAAGTGGCCCGCCAGTCCTACAAAGGTTCTCCAGTGATTCCGAGTCAAAATCTACCATGGGCGGAACCCTGCCAGGCTACCTTGAGCTGACGAGCTTGTGGAGATGCACCTGTGCGCCTGTGAGAGGTACTGAGACCTGTAAGAATTGTGGCAGCCTACTCAGCCACCCCAGATGAAAATCGTTTTTTTGTTTATCTCTACTGATGAAGGATATAATCCAGAACACATGTGTCTAGAGTTGTACTGCACTAACCTGCACCAACTTTGGTGGAACACTCCAGCAAAATACCAAGTAAGCATGCACTACAAACTGCATTTACCATAATGCTAAGGGGCGAACTGTGCTGGGAGGTCAGCAGTGTGCTCCCACCCCTTCCACCTTGATGCCTGCAGCCTGACTCTGAAGACCCCCTTCCCCTGACTGCGTCCTGCCCAGTAAGCTGTTCCTAACGCCAAAGGACACCCCTGAACCGCATACCCCAAGGACTTGGGGAGGTTGAACAATGTTGTCCCATATGTCCCCGAGCATCACTAATTACCTGGGCAGCTGTGGGTTTTCTTCGTACGGCCTGAACCTATAGCCTTTCTTCAAAACCGATCTCCCCCATTGGGCACCCAACGCTATGTTGGCACTCTGCACCCAGCCGCCCCTGTGCCATTGAGGGTGTAAGTTTGGGACTGCCTTGTGCCCCCTGTACTTACCTTAACCTCAGGAGATCGACCCCTGACACCACTTTAATCACCTGTGAGCAGCACCTCTTCAATTTGTTGATTAGCATTGGGTGCCAACCCGGAATTTGACCTCTGCACCCAGCCACCCCTGTGCTGCTGGTTGTGCATGCTTGGTACTGATTTGAACCTTGCCTGATGTTGACCACAGACCCTGAAGACTGGATTTCCAAGCTGGCTCTTATCTGCCCTCTGCACGTTTCCTGCCCATGCGCTGCCACTTTCTTGAGAGGGTTCACTATCAAGAGTCGGGTGGACAGTCCTGAGTCCTCGGTTAAAAACAGGCGCCGGGGCAGCTTTGTGTGAAAATGCTGCTGATCCCCTCTCTGCGAAAGTGCCTGGCCTGACCTCAGGCTAGGTGTGCTTATGATTTAAATGTTCCGTGCACTCGCTGCCCTGTCCTCCCGTGCCCTCGGACTAGAACCAACCACCTCCCCCCTCCAAGTGTATGCTGCTACGACAGGGCTGCACTCTTTGCCCGGCGGCAATCTTTCACGGGGTGCCTCTTGCCATGTGTGTGCCTGGCAGGGTTGCCCTCGCAGATCTCTGGGTTTTGCTGTGCCTCTCCCCCCAGCACCATGAGGACGGCCATTCATTAAAGCAGGTTTGGTCACGGCAGCCAGGAGGGAGTCCACGGACACTGCCTCCATGGACCGCCGCCTGAATTTCCCGGCACGCCTGCACCCTGTCCACGGCGTCGGCCTTGCCCTCGATGCTCTGCGCCAGACGCCTTTGCCTCCACTATCATCTTCTGCATGGCTGGCACCACCCACTTACCTTCCTGCTCTACCACTGGGCATGCCAGCATTCTTGCGCATGGCAATTCCAGCAATCGGTCCGTGGCATCCCTGCCCTCACCCAAGGCCCTCAGAGTTTGTGTATGGTGCCACCACGCACCAACCGCTCATTCCCTGCCCTCTGCTCTATGACCAACACCATCTCCAGGGTACCCATTGCCCCTGAGCACAATACCAGGGTATTCGTATTTTATGCATGGCTGCCACCCTGTACAGACCACCTGGGTTCTGCTGCTGCGCGATGGTCTCTATCACACACATGCCACACCCTGCCCTCAGTGGATGGCATAAGTGCTTCCACTGGCATCGTAAAGCCCTCTGAGGTGTCATCTTACAACCCCCCAAACTATGTATGCATGGCTTTTATGCACAGAGCAGCAGAGACACCCACGCCCTGTGAGCATTCACAGCACCCCAAGGGCCTCGGTTTGATTGCACGGCTGTCACGCTCCACAGACAGCCGCTCTGTGAGCACTGCTTCTACGTACTAAACAGCATATAGACTCCCCCCCGCCCCCCCCCCCCCCCCCCCCCCCCCCCCCATGCTCCTCCGTGCATGGCAGCCATGCACTCGCCGGCAGCCTAAGGACCTCAGTTTTATTGCACTGCTGTCACGCTCCACAGACCGCCCCTGTCCTCTGTAAGCACTGCTTCTATGTACAGAGCAGCACCGAGACCCGCCCTCTCTCACTCTATTTTTCTATCTATCTATCTATCTATCTATCTATCTATCTATCTATCTATCTATCTATCTATCTATCTATCTATCTATCTATCTATCTATCTATCTATCTATCTATCTATCTATCTATCTATCTCTGATATAGTGCTGACTATGGGGTTAACAAACATGTGCCAGTTTGTAACAGTTGTCATTGTGAAAAATTTAGAACTCAAAGATGTACAGTTGCCTTTTGTGTATATGTATATTTGTAGGAGAAGAGAGAACCGTGATTGTGTGCACTAAGCATATAGGATTAGGTGCAATGAACTGTTTAAACATTCTTACACCTGAACAACTCAATTTAGATGTATTATTTAAATTGTGTATACAGTTCTGGATTGCAGATTGCCAGGCCATATAAGGCCATTAAACAGGACAAACTACAAACTAGTTCTCTAGTTAATAAAGAGGGACTCCAGAAAGTACTCACCATCAATTAATTTAGGGAGAGGACAGTGTTATTTTACTTGTATTTTCTCATTTAACATAGACTCCTGCTGCGAAATGCTGCTGTTACACTGTACAAAGTGTAAGTAAAAATCACATATAAATGGAGAAAATAAAAGATGTAAGTAATGCTCAATAAAACACCTATACATAAATTAAGATCTACAAATTCAAAATAAAGAAAAAAAGAATGAGCAGCATAAAAGTCGATTGGGAATTCAAAGTGGTCCTATTTTACTTGAAAAGGAATCCGTAATGAAAGTGTATTTTTCAAGGCCCTTCAAAAGAATAGGCAATTGGGTAGCAGACTGTAATTGTACCTGCTAACATTTGGAATCTCTTGAGAAGTAAAGTGTTTAGAATTTTGTGGAATAGGAAAGCCATAAATTACTCTTGGATGCAACTAATTTTTCCATGATTGAAAATAAGGGTCCCAAAGTTGACCATATGAACCAATAGCCACCACAGTATTCAGAATGCAGATGGCATTGTGGCTTTAATTATCATGGTCATCTGCACAGCGAATGGAATCTGGATTACTGAATGCAAAGTAGTGGTGGACTGTAAGTGCATGTATAGTTGTTACATATTTTGTCATAAAGTTTGCCTGGTGATTTAAGGTAAGAAAATGATTAGGCCAATACTTTTAATACCGTGCTTTTTCTACATTGAAAGATCTGGACCAATAATAACGTGTAATGTAATGTAATGTAAACGGATTTATAGAGCGCATGGTTACCCGGGAGCGTCCCAGCGCTCATAAGAGCCAAGCTCAAGACGGAGAGTAGCGTAGGTAGGATCACTGGGGGAAGAGGCAAGTTTTGAGGAGCTTCCGGAACCGCAAATGGCATGATTCTGCTCGAAGCTTCAGGGGAAGAGAATTCCACAGAATCGCTGCGTTCACAGAGAATCGCCGACCTCCTGTACGCGCCTTCTTTACTCTCGGAATTCTGGCCAAACATTCATGATCAGAGCGGAGGGACCTGGTGGCCTTATACGGTGAGACTAAGCTCTTCAAGATGGGGGGTCCCTTACCTTGCAGAGACTTGTGAGCAATGCACAGGGATTTAAACTCTATCCTTTCCCGAATTGTCAACCAATGGAGTGATCTAAGGGCCGGTTTCGCTGAGGCCCTAGCCGAGGTACCCGTGAGCAGCCTGGCTACGGAGTTCTGGATCTGTTGTAATTTATTAATTGTAGCTTCAGGGGCGCTTAAGAAAAGGGCGTTGCTATAGTCCAGCCTGGACAAGATCAAACCTTGAATTAACAGCTTCCTTGAGGAAGGAGGGAGAAGGTGGGAGGACTCTCCGAGCCGAACGGAGTAGACCAAAGCAGACTCCAGCCGTTTTTTTAGCTTGAGTTTTGAAGGAAAGATCCTGTTCAAGCCGTACTCCTAAACTTTTGATTTCCTTTTGGGGGGGGGGGAGAGAACACCCAAACAAGTGGGCCAGATGGCATTGGATAATGAGTGGTGTGGAGTGGTGTGGCTCACTGGTTAGAGGTGGCAGACCCCGGAGCAGAGGACGGCCCGGGACCAGGGTTCAATTCCAGACGCGGCAGGGTCTTGGACCAGGGTCAACGGACTCGATAATTCTCGCCTCAGTGCAAACTCTAACTAGGGATCACACTCGGCAACTCTGGGCATTAGCTTGCCTCATCTCCACAACGGCCCCCCACATACGCCGGGGATGCCTGGTTTCACCTTGGAGATACCCAAAAGGGACCATCTTACAGGGAAAGCCAGGACCGGTTCCCCAGCGGTCTACAGCGCAGAGATACTCCTTCGGGAGTCGATTCTAGCGCTTTAGAAACCCACAATCAATCAATCAATCAATGATGTCGACTTAGGCCCCAACCGCATAAGTTCCGTTTTGGAGCCATTTAATTTGAGAGAGGACTCGCTCATCCAGGCATATATTTTCGTCAGGCAGAGGCGAAGGTTTTCGGTACACTGGTCCGATTGGGAAAGTGATACGGCAAGTTGGGTGTCGTCTGCATAACTAACTATTTTGATCCCGAAAGGAGCGACCACATCCTCCAGGGGGGACATGTACACGTTAAACAGTGTGGGGCTCAATGAAGAGCCCTGCGGTACGCCACACTGGAGGGGGGATTAGATTGGATCGTGAATTGCCTTCCCAAACTTGGAACGTCCGATTGTTTAGAAACTATGTTAACCAGGCCAGGGCAGTACCTGAAACACCCATATTAGATAGGCGCTGAATTAAGACACAGTGGTTAACCGTGTCAAAGGCTGCACTTAGATCCAGAAGGATCACTACCACTGATCCTCCCGAATCCAAGATGCACCTAGCCTCCTAGATGACTGATATAAGAGATGTAGCTGTTCCTTGGCCTGGGCGGAAGCCTGTTTGAGAGCTCCGTAGCAGCTCATTAGATTCCAGAAAGCGTAACAGTAAAGTACCAAAAAGGATGTTTGTCTTCATGCAAAGCTTTCTCTGCCAATGAGATATTAATTATGAGTTATATTGTAGTGCCCTTCCTGGTGACTGTGGCTGAAGGGAAATATCTATTTGGGTGGGATAACAAATGGCAGACAACATACCTGAATTGCTCAATGTGAAGTGTTGCTGAGATTTGAAGAGGTCTATAGTGATGCAAGTCGGCATTTTGTCTGCAAAAAATTGGTTGCATTCACAGTGGTGTATTTATACTTCTCGGTATGAGAGAGAAAGTGGTTAATGAATCCTTATTGCTTTCAAAAGTTACAAACACTCTTGGTTAAGTTCTGAAGACTAAAGGGAGAAAAGAAAAGCATATGTCTTACCATTTGAAACTGTTCATTATAGGACATTTAGTTAACACATAAATGAATTCCCTTTAAATGTCACCAGAATCGCTAGCTAAAGTTTTTTTTCTTCTTAACAGGGATAAGAAAAGAAAAAGGAGTCGAAGTCGTAGCCGAGACAGAGACCGAGACCGAGACCGAAAGCGGCGTCGCTCATCTCGGTCTCGTTCGAAATCAAGAGATCGAAAGAAGGAGAAACTCAGGCATCGTTCCAGGAGCGCTAGCCCTATCAAGGAATCACGCGATCGTGAGCGACACACAGATAAGACTAATGAACGGTGGCGTGAAAAGCATGTGGATCGGCCTCCACCAGAGGAACCTTCCATTGGGGACATGTACAATGGCAAAGTTACTAGTATAATGCAGTTTGGATGCTTTGTTCAGCTAGAAGGGCTGAGGTAAGCACTATTTAGGAGAATGCCATATAAAACAAAAGTATGTTCCATGTATATCTGTTGTCTGTGGGTACCACTTTTACCTTGTACAACATTATTATAGTCAGTCAGCACATATCAGTTATGCACGCAATATGGTATGGGTTTGAAGGGCAGCTTCAACGCAGTATAGTATGAAAATTTGAGGTCTGTGCTAGCACTGAAGATAATTATGTTACTTCTTGCTGCAGTCCTCTTGAGAATGCCTCTGTTGCTTTGAAGATTGAGGTCTACTGAAGTGAGATTTACAGTGTGCTAGAAGTATTTTATCTATGTCTTATATTCTCTTCAATTTAAGGAGATTTGAGCCTTATATTGGTATTGCAAAAGTTTATTTTTATTTCGTTTTGTGGCAACAGTCTGTGACTGGGGTTCCTGGGCAGTTGACTTATTCACCACAGTGCCAATACAGCAAACCTCCACAAACCCTATATTTTCCCGTAACGATTGAGCCAATTATCTTCGCTTACAATGAATGAAATTTGTGAATGTGAAATTCTGAAATTGATTATTTGTGTATGTAGCTTATACCTAGTGTAGCGTTTGTATTTGACTGCATTAGGCCTAACTTTTTAGTGGAATTGAGGAGACCCTATACAAAGAATATAGGACAGATGATACATTCTTTTAATATTAAAAACAATATAAAGGAGGATATATTTCACTCTTATTTTCAGTCATTTGCTTTGCCCCAAACTTCTCCGAAGTGTAGAACTCTTCAAAACTGGCAAGTTAAATGCTTCATTCTCAGTGTTGTTTTGACTCTATAATGCTGGCTGTTCCAAAAATATTGGTGCACAATCACTTCTGTGATTTTAAAAGAAAACAGACGTCCGGAGTCGGTGGACAGTGAGGATGGTGTCTTATTTTAGTGTTGGACAGATGGGCATCACCATTCTAGACTGAAATGATTATCAATAAACGAGGGGCATGAATTCCATGGAAAAGGCAAAAAGTACACACTTATATAATTGTTTATCCCTATGGGGAAAATTATGTATTTCTAGTTTGTAGAGTTGACAACGGGAAAATTACAGATTCTTAAAAAGTTGATTCAGTTATCTTCAACCAATACAGTGCATCTAATTATAACACTACGACAAGTATTAAACAAGTTTTTTTGATTAAAAGCATATAACCACGTGTGTTTGGTAACAGTATATCAATTTTATTACACTTTATCCATTTACAAAATATCTTAAACACTTTAAAAACATTTAGCAATAAACCTGATCATCACAATGTCTAGGATAAAATATCAATGTGAACACAGAATCAAAAGGTCGACGCGGCGTTTCGGCTTTCTCTAGTACACCTTCATCAGGACTGATTCTAGACAATTAAAATAATAAAACACAAAGTTACCAAACAGATAATAGTGGCTGCTACATTTTTCATCTGTCTGTTATTGCGTTTCATCTTCCCGATTTAAATTACTCTACTCTTATCTTGATCTACACACATTTTTATTCATTCCACTGCACATTTTCTGTCTCTGTTTATTCAATTCACATGTTCTTATTCTTGACAGTTATTATTTGCACATCTATACATCCCTCTATTTTGCCTTCCCCTTGGACATGTGTACATACATCGCGGGATCCCCATACTTCCATCACTAAAAATAGTACCTCCTGTATTGAATGCGTACCTTGTTATTCCAAATGGATTTATTATCCACGTGGATGGAACTAGTTGGTTCCACGGGGAGTCCTTTTTTAGAAATTTGGACCTCTGGTGGATCTCGCTTTGCTAGTAGTTATGCGCAAAGTTGCTCTGTCTCTAAATAAAGACATACAGATACCAAAGATTTATACATGATTATGTTCATGTTTGAGCTGCATTGAGTCATAGATCTCTTTAGTACATACCTAATCAAGGGTTAATTCAATTTCCACTGATTAGAGATCGTCTTATTTTTGAATATGATAGGGGACTTGATACCCTCCTTCTGTGCCTGTAGATATAAAAGCACAAATGTGCAGGCTTGTTTTTAATTGTTCCTACCCTATTTGTGCTAGTAGACAACATACCTTGATTAGGCTATATTCCTGCCGTGTTTAGCTGCCAGGAGGAGCCACCGTTTTGTATGATAGATAGTCCGGCACTGTTCTCCCTACAAAATTAATATTAATGTTGTTGGATATATCGCCCAACTTCCTTGTTGCGCTCTCTTAATTTCATTAAAAATTTCACTATAGTTGCACTCAAAATGGGAGCAGGAATGCTGGTTGCAAAAATCCAAACCCCCTTCAATTAGGTAAGGATGTGTACCGCACACGATCAATGTTTCGTGATTCTCCTCCTCTGGTTGATGATCTCTGTAGGGGATTGGGTGCCAATAATTATCTCCTAGTTTTAGATACACTTGCTATTGTAAATATTCAAATCTTAATATATTTTCTTTTCTTTACGTTGGTGTAATGTGGGCATATAATTCTTTTACACGTAGCTCTAGTTTAGGACCTCATCTAACTTAATTTTTAGTTAGTTACTGTAAGGGGCCAACCATGCACAAGCTGTTTAAATAGGCATTGGGTCTCTATATCTACTCTAGTCTCTACCGGAGAGGTCTACGCTATAGCCGTTTCACTCACCAATATTGTTGCAATCGGCCTCCCTGCTCCTTCCTTCCTGGCAGCCCGTCCTTGTTCTCACCGCACGGCGGTCTCTGGTAATGAACGAACCGTGACGTCTAGCAGCCTAAATAGTAAATGCCAGTTGATTGGGCGCCCAATTACCACAGTTTTTGTTGGCTGCGATGTCTCAATGTTGTAGAGGTAGCTATGGCGACCGCCGATTTTGCGAGCTCGCTCCGATTGGCTAAATCTCTTGTTTCAGGCCAAGCCTATTGGTTTAGAACGGATGGACGCGTTACTATGGCGACGTTGCCGCTCTCTCTCCCTAAGGCTACAGCTCTTGGGCGCCCAATCAACTGGCATTTACTATTTAGGCTGCCAGACGTCACGGTTCGTTCATTACCAGAGAACGCCGTGCGGTGAGAACAAGGACGGGCTGCCAGGAAGGAAGGAGCAGAGAGGCCGATTGCAACAATATTGGTGAGTGAAACGGCCATAGCGTAGACCTCTCCGGTAGAGACTAGAGTAGATATAGAGACCCAATGCCTATTTAAACAGCTTGGGCATTGTTGGCCCCTTACAGTAACTAACTAAAAATTAAGTTAGATGAGGTCCAAAACTAGAGCTACGTGTAAAAGAATTATATGCCCACATTACACCAACGTAAAGAAAAGAAAATATATTAAGATTTGAATATATACAATAGCAAGTGTATCTAAAACTAGGAGATATTTATTGGCACCCAATCCCCTACAGAGATCATCAACCAGAGGAGGAGAATCACGAAACATTGATCGTGTGCGGTACACATCCTTACCTAATTGAAGGGGGTTTGGATTTTTGCAACCAGCACTCCGGCTCCCATGGTGAGTGCAACTATAGTGAAATTTTTAATGAAATTAAGAGAGCGCAACAAGGAAGTTGGGCGATATATCCAAAAACATTAATATTAATTTTGTAGGGAGAACAGTGCCGGACTATCTATCATACAAAACGGTGGCTCCTCCTGGCAGTTAAACACGGCAGGAATATAGCCTAATCAAGGTATGTTGTCTACTAGCACAAATAGGGTAGGAACAATTAAAAACAAGCCTGCACATTTGTGCTTTTATATCTACAGGCACAGAAGGAGGGTATCAAGTCCCCTATCATATTCAAAAATAAGACGATCTCTAATCAGTGGAAATTGAATTAACCCTTGATTAGGTATGTACTAAAGAGATCTATGACTCAATGCAGCTCAAACATGAACATAATCATGTATAAATCTTTGGTATCTGTATGTCTTTATTTAGAGACAGAGCAACTTTGCGCATAACTACTAGCAAAGCGAGATCCACCAGAGGTCCAAATTTCTAAAAAAGGACTCCCCGTGGAACCAACTAGTTCCATCCACGTGGATAATAAATCCATTTGGAATAACAAGGTACGCATTCAATACAGGAGGTACTATTTTTAGTGATGGAAGTATGGGGATCCCACGATGTATGTACACATGTCCAAGGGGAAGGCAAAATAGAGGGATGTATAGATGTGCAAATAATAACTGTCAAGAATAAGAACATGTGAATTGAATAAACAGAGACAGAAAATGTGCAGTGGAATGAATAAAAATGTGTGTAGATCAAGATAAGAGTAGAGTAATGTAAATCGGGAAGATGAAATGCAACAACAGACAGATGAAAAATGTAGCAGCCACTATTATCTGTTTGGTAACTTTGTGTTTTATTATTTTAATTGTCTAGAATCAGTCCTGATGAAGGTGTACTAGAGAAAGCCGAAACGCCGCGTCGACCTTTTGATTCTGTGTTCACATTGATATTTTATCCTAGACATTGTGATGATCATGTTTATTGCTAAATGTTTTTAAAGTGTTTTTTAAGATATTTTGTAAATGGATAAAGTGTAATAAAATTTATATACTGTTACCAAACACATGTGGTTATATGCTTTTAATCAAAAAAACTTGTTTAATACTTGTCGTAGTGTTATAATTAGATGCACTGTATTGGTTGAAGATAACTGAATCAGCTTTTTAACCCTTTCGCTGCTGATGACGAGCTCAGCTCGTCATCACCCACGGGTGGCGTGTGCTGATGACGAGCTGAGCTCGTCATGTAAACAGCAAAATGATCATTTGCAGCACAGCGCAAAAATGACCACAGCAGCGATGCGGTTAAGAATCTGTCATTTTCCCGTTGTCAACTCTACAAACTAGAAATACGTAATTTTCCCCATAGGGATAAACAATTATATAAGTGTGTACTTTTTGCCTTTTCCATGGAATTCATGCCCCTCGTTTATTGATAATCATTTCAGTCTAGAATGGTGATGCCCATCTGTCCAACACTAAAATAAGACGCCATCCTCACTGTCCACCGACTCCGGACCTCTGTTTTCTTTTAAAATTGCTTTCCCCACCGTCCTCTATGATTTAGAGTGGGGTCCTCCTATCTGTTTACACAATCACTTCTGTGGTCACCCATCTCACCTGCAATTATCAGCCTACCGCTACATAATTTAAGCAGTCTCTGCTATGCATGCCCAAGAAGAAAACAATTCTCAGGTTTTAGCCTTTGCTAGAGATCATTAGTGAGGTTGAGCTCATATTTTATGTAGCAGTGACCCATGGACCACACGTCTGGTATACCTGTATCATCTGTACTGGCTGACAAACTTTAAGCAGAGTAACTGACAACCCCTAAAGTTTAAACATATTGATAATATAACAGGCAAGGACCTTAAGGGCCAAAACACACTTGTGTTCCAGTACCTAGGATATATGACCTTGATGTTTCAGCTGTGCTCAACTTGTGGGGCAGTTGTAAGACTAGTTTGCATATAGTTGGTCCCTGACAGTAAAGCAAAGTCTGACTGTAATGTGGCACAGAGTAAATTTCCCGTGGCTGAGATTAATTTGGGCAGTTTTTGGCTCCCACTGACTTGCTCTGCGAAATTGCCCTGGGTGCTATAGCCTTACCTTGTTGTCAGTTCCTCAGATTTGGAATTTAAAGTGCTAGAAGCTCTGTGTCAGGGGGCAGTCTGCTCAAAATTATAAGCTAATTATGTAATAATTTCTTGACACTTTTATGTAAGCTTTCTAAGCCGTCCACCACCTAAGTCTTTTGGTGTCCCAATCAAACTTTTTTAGGTCTGACTTGAATGGGTAGGGCAGATGTTACAAATTATTTTAAAACATACATATAGTGGGCTTTAGCTCCGCCCAGTTGATTATTACCCTCTCAACTCATGTTGTTGGCTGCAATGCTTATTATTTTACCTCTTACGGATTGCTTACTCTACAAGACTATTTTGCATTTTGAAAGTGCTCAGTTATTCAAAATGTAAGTTTGTTATATTTTAGATTCTATACTGTAAAGAATATTTTTTTATTATTCACTCTCGCAAGCTGTTTTTAATGTTTTAGTTGACACTCAAATGTAAGCCAAATATACTAGCTTTGCCAAACAAAACTACCTCCGTATGTATAAAAAAACTTTTTTACTGGCTGGTTATTACTTTTTGAAGTGTATGACAACTTACAAGGGCATAGTAATTACTATATTGTGTTTTATGTGTACTAGCCCTCGGCAATGACGAGATCAAAACTTAAACAATGTGGACCTAAATTCTTAACATTAAAATGATCAATTGTGTTTTCAGTGTAAAATAGAGTAGTGCTTCAATGTGCTTTCATGTGCTCAGTTTTTAATTTTCTCCTCTTCAGAAAGCGTTGGGAAGGTTTGGTGCATATCTCTGAGCTCAGAAGGGAAGGCCGTGTAGCTAATGTTGCTGATGTTGTGAGTAAAGGGCAAAGAGTGAAAGTTAAAGTGTTGTCCTTCACTGGCTCTAAAACCAGCTTGAGCATGAAGGTAAGAATTCCTTGGAAAACGATTCCTAAATGTATTCATTAAACAGCAAGTGCCATAGTCCTCTTTTAAAACCGTTGTTTTGTTACCACCCATGTAGACTTTAAAAGCAAAACAAAATAATCTAAACAAGCATTTGCAATGCAATAGGTCTCGCATTAGGAAAGTTTGAGCTATTGGTATTGTAAATGACGACAATTTTTTTATTTATGTGTTGGTTTTGAAAATAGCGAAATTAATAGCTTTGTCATTTACAATGCCAATACTTTTAACTTTCGCAAATGTGACACCTATAGCCTTTGTAATGCAATATGTGTTGTATTTACGTGACTTAGATGTATTGATATTACAAATAACAATTGCTTTTAATTTTTTTAAATAATTAATACTTAAATAAAAGTTATTGTAATTTATAATGGCAATAGCTTAAACTTTTGTAAATAACTTTTGTGAAGATTATGTTCAGTGTATTTTATTGTGACGAAAATCCAAGAACAGAAGTGAAATATTAACATCTTTGTGACATTTCTAATAACGCTTGAAACATTGAGAGAATATATTTGAAGCAGTTGTTGTTGTTGAATGGTTGCACAGATTGATGCTGTGGTGGCACTGAGTGATAATGTGGTGGTGCTGAATGGTGCTGTGGTGGTGCTGAGTGGTGCTGCTGAGTGTTGCAGTGGTGGTGCTGAGTGGTGCTGTGGTGGTGGTGGTGAGTGATAATTTGGTGGTGCTGAGTGGTGCTGTGGTGGTGCTGTGGTGGTGCTGTGGTGGCGCTGAGTGGTGCTGTGGTGGCGCTGAGTGGTGCTGTGGTGGTGCTGAGTGATGCTGTGGTGGTGCTGAGTGATGCTGTGGTGGTGCCGAGTGCTAATGTGGTGGTGCTGTGGTGGTGCTGCTGAGTGGTGGTGCAGAGTGGTGGTGCAGAGTGGTGGTGCAGAGTGGTGGTGCAGAGTGGTGGTGCAGAGTGGTGGTGCAGAGTGGTGGTGCAGAGTGGTGGTGCAGAGTGGTGGTGCAGAGTGGTGGTGCTGAGTGATAATGGGGTGGTGCTGGGGTGGTGCTGAGTGATAATGGGGTGGTGCTGGGGTGGCGCTGAGTGATAATGGGGTGGCGCTGGAGTGGCGCTGAGTGATAATGGGGTGGCGCTGGGTGATGCTGGGGTGGTGCTGATTGAGTAACAAAATCAAGGTGCTGCAAAACCAGTGCAAGGGGTATGGGAGGTGCTTACAAACTGGTGTCTGGTACACTGTGTATTTAGAGAGATGTGGAAAAAATTTCTATTTTGCTCAGAAAAAGCAAATTTCACAGGAGATGACTGCCCACAGGACGGTGACTCCTTTACCTCCTGCACTCCTCCTCGAAGAAGAGGAATCCGAAGAGGAGGATGGACCTTTTGGATATGCTGATAGCCGGTATCAGCTACATGTTAAATGCCAGGACACAGATTCTGAAGGGGAATATGAGGATTTTGAGCGGTACAGTCCTCCTCACAATATCAACAAGACTACAAACAGGAGATGGTCCAAATGGCCTCCTCCTTACTGACAGCCTTGCAAGCTATGCTGTTGGATTACAGAAAAAGGTTCGCAACACAGCCTTCGGTTCCAGTTGGGGTGCCTGTTATTACTGTTCCTCTTGCTCGTCCTTTTGCCCCGCAATTACCAGAGCCTTAGCCAATACTGGAAGCGCAGGATGTTGTGACTGTTGCGCCCCTCCCCTTCCAGGTCGATACCTCTGATGACGACCAAGGCAACGTCACAATTCCAGATCCAGACGTGGAGTGGGATGACTACGTATTCCAGATCCAGCTTCTCCTCCTCCGGCACCTGTTAATTACCCCCTGTAGATATAGGGGGTTTCTATAACTTAATGGAGAGAGCCGCCAATTGGTTTGACCTGCCAATGACCAAGGTGGAATCTGAGTGCTTCCTTTAAGACTTTAATGAACCTCATAAGAGATCAGTCAGTTCAATTCCAATTGTGGGCCATGTCTGGGATGAAGGCTTAAATGTAATGCAAAATCCAGCCACAGAGATTCCAGTTCTACCTTGGCTGGAGAAAAAAAATATAAGGATCCTGAGGATAGGCCATACTGTTTGACCAGCCAGCCTAAACCGGACTCAGTCATATCGCAAGCCTACCAGAGGAAATCTAGAAATCCTTCATCTCCCCTTACCACTCCTCCAGATAAAGAGGGCATGCATCTTGATAATGTAGGCAAACAGTTTTCGTCTATGTCCGGCATGCTAGTGAGAGCAGCCAATTCTTTGGCTATACTTGGACGATACGATCGCCAAATGTGGTGCGGCCTCTCCCCCCTATCTTGATCAGTTGCTGGATGAAGGAAAGAAAGAAGCTAAAAGGATTCTCCAGGAGGGCCAAATAACATCAGCAGAAATCATTGATTGTGCAATGGATATTGCAACGACTGCTTTCCGCTCGCTGGCTGGTGCATTTGTCCTTCGTTAACAGGGCTGGTTGTGGGCTACTTGGTTCTGCTCGGAAGTCCAAAATAAAATCTTGGATCTGCCTTCTTAATGGGGAGGCGCTTTTTGGAAAGCATATAGATGATGCGCTTCAGGATATTAAGGATATGGAAACCACAAAATCCTTAGAGGCTCTGCAGTACCGCAATTTGCCATTCCGAGGAGTGACGAAAAGAGGTAACTCTACACACAGGAGAGGTTATCAACAGCTGCATTACTTCTACAATCGGCGGCAGAATCAGTCTTCTTCTTTCACACGCTCAAACAACAGAGGAAGACAAGGACGTCAGGGCAGAGATAACTCTAAGCGCCAATAGCGGCTTGCAGCTCTGACTACTTCCCCTTCTCTGCCTGTGACATCAGTGGGAGACAGAATTTTATATTTCCTCCGCAATTGGCAGCAGATAACATCGGACCGTTGGGTATTGAAAATCATTCATTACAGCCATAATCTGGAGTTTGTCCAACCACCACCATCCAAGCCCCCCCGCACCACTGTATGAAAACATCTCCGTCTTCTACGGTCGCAGGTCCATCAAATGCTCCTCAAAGGAACTATATAACTGGTCCCTATCTCTCAAAGGGGAAAGGAGTTTTACTCGCAGTTCTTCCTGATCCGGAAGTCGTTAGAAAAGTGGCGCCCTATCCTAGGTCTGAGGGAGCTCAACAACCTATCTCATCAAACAATCCTTTCGGATGGTTTCTCTACAAGACATCCTTCGACTTCTCAACTCAGGGGATTTCATGGCCACTCTGGATCTAGAGGATGCTTATATTCACGTACCCATACACCCAGCTCACATAGGTTTCTTCGCTTCACAATAGCCAAGAGCCATTTTCAGTTCAGGGTTCTTCCCTTTGGACTTAGATCTGCTCCACAGATCTTCACAAAGATATTCGCTCCGGTTGCAGCCTTTCTTCGAAAACAAAAGCTTCAGGTCTTCCCTTACCTGGACAACTGGTTACTGAAAGCTCCTACCAGGCAGGCAGCACAAGAAACAGTCATAGCATGTACACGCCTATTTGCCAATCTCGGGCTAACGTTCAACGAACTGAAGTCTTCTCTCCATCCATCAAGAACAGCCAGATTTCTGGGAGCCATTCTAAACACGTCCATAAACAAAGCTTTCCCGACCTTGGAGAGGCAAGAGGAGCTGATGTCCATGGCCTCTTGATTATTAAAAAGACAGTCCCCTTCAGTTTGCCTCTACAAGTCCCTGCTGGGGTCCATTTCCTCCTGCATACCCCTGATTCCTCACTGCAGGTTACGGATGTGTCCATTCCGGGAAGAGTTAGACTTGCAGTGGTGCCAAGTCGACGGATCCGTGGGCAATGAAAATCTCAGTTACCAAGGCCATGAGAGACGCCGCATCATGGTGGATGACCAAAGGAAACATTTCTCGGGGCCTTTCTTTCAGGTTCGCCCCTGCTCCACACATAATCACTACAGAAGCCTCTCTCGAAGGCTGGGGAGCAATGTTACAAGACCTTCATGTAAGCAGCTGGGGGCGGCCCCAGCCCCAGCATCGTCTGTTGCATATCAATCTGCTGGAACTCAGAGCGATGCACCTAGCCTTGGAGGCCTTTCTTCCTCGAATACAACAGTCGGCCGTCCTTCTACGTACAGACAACACGACAGACATGCATTATATAAACAAAGAAGGAGGCACGAGATCTCAACAGTTGTCACGAGAAGCCCAAGCAATCTGGGAGTGGGCAATTCAGCAGGAGATATCACTCCGAGGGGGACATCTTCCTGGTGTCCTCAACAAAGCAGCTGACACACTCAGCAGACTGATGTCTGTCAGCCTCGAGTGGGAACTGGACAACTCAACTCTACAGAAGGATTTTCACAGATGGGGCACACTTTCCATAGATCTCTTTGCCACTCTGGAGAACAAGAAATGCCAGTTCTATGCAAGCAGGCTTCACGATCCGAGATCGTTGGGGAATGCGCTTTCGATGGCCTGGTCAGATGCATTTGTTAACGCTTTCCCCCGAATTCTGCTGATCCCCTGGCTTTTCAGGAAGCTCAAAGCAGAACCGTGCAGGATGATTCTGATAGCTCCAGCGTGGCCCAGACCTTTTTGGTTCACAGAAGTACACCTTCTCTCCCTGGACATTCAAATTCCTTTGCAGCCGATTCCTTTGCTGCTGACAATGTCCCAGGACCCAGTCTGGCATCTAGATCCTCAGTCTCTACAGCTCTCGGCATGGCTCCTGAGAAGCGAGAATTTTTTGATCTGAATCTCTCAGCAGAATGTAAAGAGGTGCTCTCTCAGGCAAGAGCCTCAAGTACAAACAAAACGTACAGGTTGAAGTGGAAACGTTTCTGTATTTGGTGCCAGCAGAATGGCTTCCATCCTTTAAGTCTGAGCCGCATGAAGTTCTTCCATATATTCTATCATTAGCGAAAGCAGGACTGGATCCCTCTTCTATCAAGGTGCATCTATTGCGGCAATCTCTCGCTTCAGATGCACGTCTTCAGGCCCTTCCCTCTGGTTGGCAAGAATCATTGAACAGTTTCTCAAGGGACTTTTCAGAATTTTCCCTCCAGTCAAGCCTCCTCCTCCTCTTTGGCATCTGAACTTGGTTCTGTCCCAGCGTATGAAGCCTCCTTTCAAACCTATTCACAAGACAGAGTTGAAATTCCTCTCCTGGCAGGTAGCGCTTCTTCTAGCTTTGACTTCAGCTAGGCGGGTGGGGGAATTGCAGGATCTCACTCTTTAGGTAGGAACTCTTTCTCCAGTTCAAAAAAGGAACAGTGATTCTAATACTAACCCAAAATTCATACCTAAAGCGTTTTTTCCCTCAACCGGCTACTCCGCCAGAGAAAGCACTTCACTCTCTGGACATTCAGAGGTGCTTATAATTCTATATTCAACTAACTAAAGACTTCAGAAAGTCTTCTCAAATGTTTTTGTCTTTTGGTGATCCTCGTATGGGTTTTCCCCTTTCCAAGCAAGGGATCTCTTGTTGGATTACCAGCGCTATCCAGTATTGTCACAGAGCAGGGGGGCAAGCCCCTAGAAGGTCGAGTCCATGCTCATTCTACGAGGGCAATTTCGTCTTCTCCAGCCCTCTTTGCTGGAGTTCCTATCCGGGAGATCTACCGTGCAGCGACCGGGAGCAGTACCCATATGTTTACAAGGCATTACTGCCTGGTTTCTGCAACGCAGAGTGACACAGCAGTCCTGAGGAGCCTCTACCAGTAGTGGTGAGCTTTCACTTTCATCCCTCCTTCCATGTTACTGTTTTATCAGCGCTTGCACATTTTTGAACCTCATGTGTTTGTTGTTTGAAGTTTCTAAGTATGTTATTGACCATTGAAAATGTCTTTATGATGTATATACTATGGCTTTGTTCCTAGTTTCATATTGGTCATGGTTCCCAAAAATGTGCTGATAACTGCTAGCTACTCTGATACAAGCATGGGAATCTATGAAAGTTCCAATACTGGAGTAAGAAAACAAGTTACTTACCTGTAACTTTGGTTCTCCAGTATTGGAAACTTTCATAGATTCCCATGCGACCCACCCTCCTCCCCTGGGAAAGCTCAGCCTCTTCCATTTTCAGTGGTTTGGTTACACAACGGCTACGAAAATCTGAGGATCTAAGCTTCTCACAGGAGGGTTCTAAGGAGTGAGGCTAATCTGATTGGTTGTTCATTTTTTTGGTCTCTTTTACAAAAAGAGTTGGATAGGTTGCAAAACAAGAATAGGCCTAGGTTCTGTTTTAGTAATGGTTTCTATCACTATTTTATGTATACCGGGGACTCCCGTTCCGTCGACGTGGACTGATACAAGCATGGGAATCTTTGAAAGTTTCCAATACTGGAGAACCAAAGTTACAGGTAAGTAACTTGTTTTCTTACTTGTAATGGAGTTCAGCTTGGTTCCTAAAAATTAAAGTACCTAAAATAATATTTTTACCAAACATTGGCCTGAAGTTAGTCATTGAGTGTGTGTTCCTGCCTTGTATGAGTATTTACTTCAAATGCATTCACACTGCCTTCTGATAAGCCTAACTGCTCGACCACACTACAATAAATATAGCTTTTAATATTATCTACTTGAGTCTTTGTAAGCCTTTGGGAATCCACTGTACTCTGTACACACCATACCTTACTTTAGTATAGTATATATAGAGCCAGCTTCCTACAGTCAGCTTTTGATTGTATCAACACAGATAAACTCTGCGCTGAGCTTGGTTCCTTGGGGATGGAGTAAGCCCTTTGATCATTTATGATAGATCTTCGTTGCAGCCTAACTCGAATGGTCGGATATCGGACTAATGGTGAATGCGCTGAGACTGAGTTGAGAAGAGGTGTCCGGAAGGGTTGCATTCTTGCCCTTTTAATTTTATCAAATACATAAATTGGTTAGAGAAAGCGCTACTGGATACTGGTGCAGATGCACCCCCAAAGCTGGAGGAAGACCCATCTCTTCAATCTTATACGCAGACAATGTGGTTTTAATTGCTCCTATGGCTAGGAGCCTTCAATATCTTTTAGATGTTTTTATACATTTGGTGAACAGTTTGGACGCAAGCACCAATTTTAAAAATAGCATTTTATGGTTTTAGTTCCAAAGAAAACCAAATATCATAATTCTAGAATACCGAGTCAAGCCCTTTCTAAAATGGATACTGTTCCTTATCTTGGGATGTTACTTAAGTCTTGGCTTACCTGGAACCCTCTTCTTTCAAGAAATTGAGGGCGTATGCAAAAGACTATTTCAGGCATCCATGACTTTACCAACCATATTGGGCATAAGCCGCCTACATTTTTATTAGATGTTTACAAAGCCAAATATGTACCAATGGCCACTTTTGGTTGTGAAGTCTGGGGGTATAGTAATATTGAACATCTGCAGGTGCAAGAAAAGAAATTCTTGAGAAACCTATTGGTTGTGTCCCAGGTCATCTCTGCAGAAACCATAAATGAGTAACTAATTACTGCAGAATTTATTCACGTCCACCCTTCACCACTATGGTGTTCTGTATGGCTCAAGGAGAAGTTACATCTTAACAGGCTCATTGTACAGTTTCGTCTACTCCTTCATTATGCCATTCAAATACCATGGGTATCAAAGGACATTAAAAAATCCTTTGATGAAAAAGGGCGACCAGATGTATTCACTAACCCCCCATGGTCGTTGGAAAAAGGGATTATCAATGAGTTAAACAAGCATTTATCCAAAAGGTGATAGCTGACAGGGAAAAACGTGCTATAAAAAAGCAGTCTGTATGGAAACACAATATGGTCAAAATCATTCCTGGGATTGAACCTTATCCCCTTCTGAACTTGCCCAATCGGCATCATCGTTTTTTGATACTTTTTAGATTGGACACATTACATCAACTGCTATTTTCCAAAAGCGTATGGTTTAAACTGTCAAATTTGCCTGTGCCAGCATAACTGTATTAGGATTTTGTAAACAGATTAGACCTGCATTTCTCTATTTTTAGCTGTTTGCGACACCCAGAATGTGTTTCAATTGTATCCCATTTCCTTGTGGGAGTGTTTTCTGTATGTCACTAGGTACAGCTATACAGCAATCAATGTATTACGTACTTGTAAGTAAATTGTTGTGTATATATCTATCTATCTACATATATATATATATATATATATACATATATATATATATATATACATATATAAATATATATATATATATATATCTTTGTGATTAAATGCTACTACTTTATGCTGCAAGTCATGTTTTATGTGCTGTATACTTTGTGATTTTACATAAAATCAAATAAGTTTCAAATGAAAATGATGATACTAACTCTCTTTTGCGGTTGTGTGGGCCAGCAGTTAGACTTATCAGAGGGTAGTACTAAGCATTTTTTGTACTCCCTGAGGCAATAAATGAGAGACACACTCGCAGAATAAAAAAGAATAAATCAGAGACCAAAATTGAGAAAATACCACCTTTTACATATTTTCTAAAACCAAGTATTGTTTTTGTTGGAGAAATTTTAACAGGTAAGTACAACATTCCAACCTGTGTGCTTTTATGCACAATACAATCCTTTGGAAGGAAAAGCCAGAGATGAATAAAGATAGGTACAGTCAGTTTTAGGGGGTTCACCTTCAGGGTTGGAGTGGGCCAAGGTCCAAAGTACTGCCAGCAATTTTTCAGGAATGTTCTGGTTTTTACAGGAAGCAGGGTACTCTTGAGGTTGTAGCTGGGCGCGTTACTGTGAAGGGGGCACCTGGAAATAGGCTGCACAGGGGGACTTGGGGGCAAGTCTGAGAGATCCCCATTGGGGTTTAGGTCACCACGGGTCTTGAAGTAAGGGGGCACAGCTGGTTCTTCGTTACACGGGCCAGGCAGCTCGGGTGCAGAGTGGCTAGGGCGGCTGGGTTGGTGCGCAGAGATGCTCCTTGCGGTTCGAGTCAAACAGCCTGCAAGGTCAAAATCAAGACAGCTGGGCCACTGATGAAGTGGGTCTCAGTGATGCTGCCGTCCCTCGACAGCTGGTCTGTTGTGGTGCTGTGGGAATCTGGACGGACTGTCACTTAGGGTGTTTGGTGTAGGGCGCCCTGTACCCCAGGGGTTGGTGCTGCATGGCTCCGGTTGATCCTAGTGTCATCACACTCAGTGGGGAGACGGATCTGACCTTCCAAAGTATGAGCACCTTCTCCTGATCTGCTGTGTCGGTCGGGCTGTGGGGCTGCAAGGCATGGACCGGACTCTGCTTGTTGGGGTCTCCGAATTTGCAGGGAAGTAGCACCTGCACTCCAAGGGAGACTGACGGCAATATTTGGAGATCTGGCAGGCTACCCAAGGCTTTGGTGGTTCTCCATCTTGCAGGACGAGTCACTCTGATGCTATTGTCGAGAGAGTTGCGAGCAGGCAGGGGTTTTCGCCAAAAGTTCTCTGCTCTTCTGATATTTTCGATTGGCAATGCCTTTTCTTTGTCCTTCTTTGATCCATTGAATCTGTGTTGTTGGGTTCATGGGTGCCACCTAAAAACTCAATTTAGGGTGTTAAGGGGAGTGACCGGTAGTAGCCAATGGGCTGCATACCTTTAGGATGTCTATACCCTTTATATGGCCATTCCTGCGGGAAGTGGGCAAAACCCTGACCCTACAATGCTCATGCTGCCCAAAACAAGATGGAGGAAGCTGAAAGCTGGGGTCCACATCAGCTAATCCACCTTAGGGGTGGTGCTGGCTTGATGTGGGCACACCTCCTGATCTTCATAATTGTTCTGCCTGTTTTGCTGCCAAAAAGTGCGGTCAAGATAGGGGGGTGGGCCTCTCCAGTGTCTGGAGCGACCTGGGTTTCATAGCATAGACAGCAGGACCTTTAAAGCTTCCGCGGTGGAATGCAGTTCCTGCTTGGAGGAGTTATGGACACCACCACTCAGAGCTGCCTTTGTTCCTGACCTCCAAGAGTGAAGGCACTCACCCCAGGGGGTGGGTGGGAGGGGGTTGGGGGGGGGGGGGGTCAGGCACTTGTCTATGGTAGCTGGCTGGTCGAGACTCATCCGTGAACACACTAGGGTCAGTAGGTTTTCAGGGTGCACCTCTAAGGTGCCCGTTGGGTGCATATATTATTCAATCCACCACTGACATCAGTGTGGGTTTATCAAGATAATGTGTTTGGTACCAACAACGTTTCAGTGAAACCATCCTTTTGCTGGGGAACTCTTTTTCACCATTGTTCAGCACATATACTTAAAATGGCTTCACTGGTCACTTTTGCTGGCAGTAACTGAACTGGCCAATACAATGGAATATCTGCTCATGCTGATATGTCCACACATAGAGTATAATGCACCCTGCCTTATGGCTATAATGCCTTCTGTAGGGCTAACTTACATATAATGTATGCAGTGCAACTACCAACAGCAGCTACTGGTTACCTGCCCTGGGGGCTTCCGGTTGTGGAGATGCTGGTTAGGTTGGTAGCTGTTCGCTCTACCCTGGTGAAAGGAAAGGGGGGCACCTACAAATACGGTGCAGAGTGGCACTTGGAGCTCCCAGTGGAAGGCCCGGGTCACAAGGGTCATGGGGACAAGGAGGTACAGCTAGTTCTTCGTTACACGGGCTGGGCTTCTCTAGTGCAGAGTGACGAGGTTGGCTGGGCTCTGTGCATCCTAGGGGCTTGGGGTTGTCGGCCTTGACGGTAAGGGCGCAACATCAGGACAGCTGGGCCACTTTGGATTGGGTCTCTGCACTACTGATGTCCCTCAAAGGCAGCTCGGTCCGAATTGGACTCTCACAGGCTTTGTTTGCTGCCACTTTTCCGGTACCCCGAATATTGGTCCTGTGCGGCTCTAGTTGGTCCTAGTGTCCTCATACTTGGTGGGGGACAGATCGGAAGCACAAAATCCTCTTCCTGGGAGACTGTTGCATCGGGTTGGCTGGGGAACGACAGTTTGGCAAGCTGTACTTTGCATTTTTGGTACCTACAGACTCCAGGAAAGTAGCTCCTCTACTCCAAGGGAGATTGCTGTCAATTTGCAAAGGGCTGGCTACCTTTAGGGTGTCTACACCCTCTTTTTAGCCACTTCCTGTGGGCAGTAAGCAAAACCCTGACCCACAATGCTAATTCTGCCAAAACTGATATGGTGGAATTCTAAAAGTCGTGTTCACATCATGTATCCCACCTTCGGGGTGGTACTAGCCTGAGAGGGTAATACGCCTCCTGACTCACTAATTCTTCCACCTATCCTGGTGCCAAATGGGCCCTGGGGCCGGGGGTAGCATTTCTCCTGTATGGGAAAGCCGTGGGTCGCATATCAAAAGCGGTAGAGGTCTTTGAAGCCTCCTGTCTTGATATTACTTAGCCATCCTGCTTGGAGGAGGTGACAGTACCTCCGGCTGCAGCAGGCATTGATTTTGCCCTCCTCGAGCGTTGGCTCTCACCTGGGGTTCAGAAACATGTCTGTGGTGGCAGACTGGTCCACACCATCCAGCACACTCGTGGTTTTCAGGGAGCACCTCCAAGGTGCCCTCTGGGTGCTTGTATAAATAAATCCATCACCGGAATCTGTGGGTTTATTAATATTAGATGTTTGATACCAAACATCACTAGTTTCAGTGTAGCCAACATACAGCTGGAGAACTCGTAAATACCAGTGTCCAGCACATGTACTCAAAATGGCTTCCCAGTTCACCTGTAATATTGAAGAATCGACTTGGACATCACAGGGGCAGATCTGCTCATGCAAATATGTCCACACATGTAGTATAGTGCACCCTGCCTTAGGGCTTTAAGGCCACAGGAAGTGTGCTAAGTCATGTCTTTGTTTCATCATATTTATTGACAATAAATGTAATATGCATGAAAACCATGAGTACATACAAAATATAATAATATCATAGAGTAACATGAATTCCTATAGAGTAGTAATAAAAAGGGAATCCTTTGTGTCTTCACTTTTCTCTGCACCATGGCACGGATCCTACTATGGATGTTTGCATGTTGGTGCTGAAGGGTCCTTTTGGGTGGCACAATAAATGCTACAGCCCTTACGAAACCTCTTTATTTTACGGAGTTTTATATAGCACAAACTTGACCCGAAGGTATCGGGTTTCAGAGCGCGTTACATTAAGACACATTCATTTTTGTTAGGCACTGGGAGATTTAAGTGATTTGATTTGCCCAGAATCACAGGATGTTCAGCGTCATTGCTGAGACTCGAACCCAGTTCCCTCGATTCGATTTCGACCGCCCTAGCCGTTTGGCCACCTCCTCTTCCCAGCCTCTCTTTAGCCTCCTTGCCCTAGGTACTGGCAGCATAATTTGCTAGGGGGTGCTAAAGGTATTGCCAGTTGGGGGAACAATTGTGCAGTTTTAGGTAAAGAGATCTGTCACTGGATAGCAGGAACCCAGTGCACTTCAGTCAAAATTGCATCAGATAACAGGCAAGAAGTGAAGGTGACGGTTTCATAAAAAAGCCACTTTCCTAAACTCATTTTCATAGTAGACTTTCTTGTACAAAATGCAGCTGAGCTAACCTGCTCTTGATGGGTTGGGCATCTAGTTAAACTCCAAGCAACTGAGCAAAGCCACACACTTTCTTTTAAGAACGCGTGTACACCGTATGGAGGTATAGTTATTGTGTCACAGATTCAAAGGCAGTGGATACTTTTTTATGGTTTAATTACTGTTTTCCCAGAGAGTCGCTTTCCCTACTGAGATTTCAAGGGTTTCTGTCTAAATCCTTTGGTTTAAAGAAAAACCTGCCCTGGCCTTGTTAAATTCATTAAAGTATTACTTGCAATCTGAGCCCTGGTCATTGTTTTCATTTTAAAATGTACATTTTGCCCAAGTCAGATTTATATAAAAATAAATATGATTATCCCTTTATTTGAGTGTTGATATATGTTTATTGAATTATTTTAAGCACATTTATTAATTTCACCTATTAAATGAAATTCCTTCCTAAATGTGTTTTAGGTCTATATGTGAGATAACAATCTTGTACCTTAAAGGCTTTATTATTTCTGTAGGATGTTGATCAGGAGACTGGAGAAGACCTGAATCCTAACAGACGTCGCAACCTTGTAGGTGAGACCAACGAAGAAGCTTCAATGAGGAACCCTGACAGACCGAGTCATATTTCACTCGTTAATGCACCAGAGGTGGAGGACGATACATTAGAGAGAAAACGTCTTACAAAAATATCTGATCCAGAGAAATGGGAAATTAAACAGGTATTAACTGTTCTTCCTATATAAAAAGTATGGCACCAAATGATGGCCATGTAAGTTGTACGCTGCATAAAATAAGGGAAAAATTATTACTTTTGCAAAACCATTTTCAAGTAGATGCAAACAGTGCACATACAAGGACTGTGAACCCTTGTATCTGCACTGTTTGCAGCAACTTAAAAGTGCTTTGGCAAAAGTAATATTTTTTTTACATGATAAGCAAAATTAATGTAAAGCAGCTGTAGCAAAGTTACAAGTTGGAAGGTTTTTGTGTCCTAAATATAGGTTGCTCATTCTCTACTGATCGCTGTAGGAAAGTGGATTATTATGTGGGGTGGTTATGAGATCAACAACAATCTTTAAAAATTGAAAGGGTTTTTTAGCTTATATTGCAATGGCAAAAATCCTATTTAAGGGATTTTTCAAAGGTAAGTAAAATACTCTAACTTTAATCTTTCAGATGCAATATATTGTTGCAAGCAGTTAGGTCCTGGTTAACAGCAGTTGCTACCAGCTAAGCTGATCCTTTTATTTGATGGACCAGAGTCCACTTCAACCTCAGGACACTTCCTCAAGAAGATTTGGTCTTGGTTGCCCAGCAGGCACCTAGTCGTCCAGTGTTCAGAGCAGCTGGGCTTTCGACAGGAGCACGCTTCTTTAGGGTGGCTAGCCACCTATTCATTTGTGTCACTTCCTCCATCCTGGCACAAGTGGAGCTCTTTTCCATGGGTAGGCTTTTATAACTTTTTCCCCCTATCCTTACCACTTTTCTACCTATCTGTTCTTTTTCCGTCTTTTTCCCCTACTGCTTTTCCTGTCCATTTGGAACCCTCTATTGAAGGGCACTTAGAATGTTGGCATTGGTAATGAGAGCATCCCTGTGAGGTAAGACTGAAGAAACTGGATCTCTCACCGATGTATGTTGAGTAAAGTGTCGTACCTTTTACACATCCTGCCTATGAGACACTTTTTTCAATGATGATGAGGATGGGATGCTACGCAGGGGACAATATTGTGTCTTCACCGATGAAGCATTGAATTCTCTGCATTTCCTTTGAAGACAATCTTGGGTATAGTTACTTCTGCAAATGATTTTACTGTTCCATACTCACACTGTGTTGTTTCTGTAGGTTTGTGGTTGTCATCAGAAATACAGCCAGGATGACTGTCAGTTACTTTAACTGCTTCATTTGTGATATGTGTTACAACAAACAAATGATGGACGGAATGCTGACAATGCAAACATTCTCCCTCTGTCAAAAGATCTGGGTTAAGTCCATCGTTCTTTTGCCCACTACGCCACCCCAGCTTGGACCCAGCCACGTGCAAATCAGTCTTGACTCTGTGCCCCATGGGAACAGTCCAGACCGAACAGCCAGGCCAGATCCTCCCTGACCCAAAACAAGCATCCTGGGACTGGTTTCAGGATATGTCACCCTTCTTCAGCCAGGCTAGCTTGAATCCATTGGCTCAGTGAGCAAGGGACCCATGTCTGGGCATACCCATACCACTTAGGGCAAAAAGTGTTACAGCAAACAAATGATGGACGGAATGCTGACAGTGCAAACATTTTCCCCCAGTCAAAAGATCTGGGTTAAATCCATTGTTCTTTTGCCCACTATGCCACCCCAGTTTGGACCCAGCCATATGCAAATCAGTCTTGACCCTGTGCCCCCTGGGAACAGTCCAGACCGAACTGCCAGGCCAGGTCCTCCCTGGACCGGAAACAAGCATCCTGGAACCTGTTTTAGGGTATGTCACCCTTCTTCAGCCAGGCTAGCTTGAATCCAGTGGCACAGTGAGCAGTGGATTTAGGCCCAGATCTCTGTACTGGGGTGAATGTATGACATTGTTCTGCATTCTGTCCATCAACTCTACTTTTTGCATTTGTCACCCGAGTGGGACGGGTATGCCCAGACGTGGGTCCCGTTGGAGTCAAGCTATCCTGGCTGATGAGGGCTGAAATGCATAAACTCAGTACAGTTAGCATTGTTACATTTACATAAAATAGAAAGGAAAAAGTCATTTTATAAAGACTGTGGAAATAAGGACATTTAGGCCTGACTACTCTCCCCTTGACTAGAAGAAGTTTATTTTATAAAAAGGACGATCTCTGGGCTTTGCCAGCAGACCCATACCTTGAAGCCTGGATGTAAGGTTTACATCAAAGGAACAGCAGAGCTCTTCTCCATGGAACGGCTTTCTCCATGTGTGGTAAAACAACATGCAACAACGTAATATCAAAGCACAAGTCTTATTTACTGCAGCTGTGTGTAGCATGTTATTACTAGGTGCTAGGGACTGGCCAGAACAGAATAGCAAGGGGCATCGTTGATAGACCTTGCACACAATGTTCAGACTACTCCAGGAAAGGCAGGGGACGAGAAAGCAGCCTGTTCTCTGTGAAAGGCACAAAGTCTTGCAAGAATAAAGTCATATAGTAACATGCACAAAAACAACATCATGGCAGCGAAGCTGATGCTAACTTAGCAAGGTGGACAATGTCCCTAAGGGCCCATATAACAACCTCCACTTGGTATGGTCATAGGACATAGACAAAGGACCAAAACAGAGTTCAAAAGTCAAGCAGAGTTCAAAGCTTTTGAAAAAACCAAATTGGCGAGAATCGAAATAAAAAAGAAACAATATTGTCAATAGTTCATATTAAAATAGAGGGCCTCCTGGAATAACAAAGTTGTTATGAAGGAGATCCTATGAAGGATGTGGGAAGTCCATCAAGGTGTGTGAACCGAGGAATGCAATTCCCTCCAACAGATCATCCCTATCGTTGGTACAAAAAAGGGATGGTATCCAATTAAGGAAGTCAAAGGCACAAATGTACTCCCCATAATCAGAGGCATCTAAAAGCATAAGTGGGCAGTTTGCGTTATATTAGAATAAACTTTGTTGCAGGACGTTCTGCGTAGCCACACAGACATCCCATACAGCCAATACTCCAAGTGCAGCCGCACTCGCCATACGGCCATCCCCAGAACAAGCCTGGTCATGAGCCTCTAAGGGGCCCATCAACTGGATAAAATCCGGGACTGGACATGAAAATACTGGTTGCACGCAAGTAAAGTAAGCAAAGCGAAAAGTTAATCCATAACGGACGCCAAGCGTTGATAATGGCAAGCATCCAAAAACGTGTTGAATGCGATCACGGTACAGCTGCAATTGGCTTGGTCTGTGCAGTACCACAAGAGGAGCAACCATTACGCAGCAGGAACAGGAGAAGCAGGATTCCAGCACCTAACGCCAATACTAAGGGAAAGCCTCCAAAATGTGCAAGGCCTTTCGTGTCAGACACATTAAATATTTGGTGCATTAGCTCCCCAAAATGTTGTCGGAGGCGGGTGTTCAGAAGGGACTGTATCTCACTAAAAGTCCTAGCCACCTGTAATTTGAATGTCTCTTGGGCCAAAGTGAGAGACGCCTCTTGTTGGGATAAAAGCGATTAGAGCCTGCTCAACTTGTTGAAATCTGTTTTCAAAGTCGAAATGGAAGGCCAAATTGAACTATCTAGACTCCCATGTGGGAGTGGAAAAGCACATTGCTACAACAAGTTACAGCATGGGAAACCGTTACTAAATACGGGACTCCTGTCCTTAAACCACAGCAGTCTTGGTTGTTCAAAATAAGATAACTCCCATTTGTTAGCAATGTAAAAGCAGTAATTATTGACAGAACTGGGGTCCCTTTAAAAAACAAGCAAGATTGGGTGCTGACACATTACACATGCCGTGCAACTTAATGTGTTTGCATACCAGGGAATGTTCTATTGTGGAATCTCAGTTCTCCCCTGTAAGAAACACTTCTTTATCCTCCCTCTGACATCTGTAATTGAAAGGTAGGGACCGCAACTCATGTAGAAAAGCACTACCGTATGGTTCAAACTGCCAAATGGAAATTGTTGCATGCATGATTTCAATTGAAATAGCGAAAATAAATCATGCATGCAAAAGGGAGAGAGATAACCCCATGAATTAACCAAACAGCAGAGTCCATTTCCGCCACCGAGAACGGCAAGGGCTCTAATTGTTCAATATGCAATAGTGTATATGTAGCATCGTTCATGGACAGAAATATTACTTTGAACAGTATCAATAACAGATTAAACAATATTGTCTGACGTATAAATGCGTGAGGAAAGTGTGTTAATTCTGTTGTCTACTACGGCAAGCTCTTTTTCTAAATTGGCTTTATCAATTTGGCGCAGACGAAAAGCAGCTTCAATCTGCGAAAGTTTCCAAATTTCATTGTAAGCAGCATAAATAAATCGTTTCGCTCTTGGCCCTAAGATGAAATAAGCCAAATTGATGTCATGTAACAGCAGAGAAAGATGTTGCTTCACTGATGTCAACGTGGAATGTTCAACCATTGTCGGCATAACTTACCCACCGAATATGTAGTGACCGAATGTGTAACGGTATACAGAGGATCAGGTCTAGTATGAATGAAACCGGATGTAAAATTATATAAACACATTTCACATGCATTTGTATTAGTTTGCCACACTAGCCACCCAGAAGAATCAACTTCAGAGACATTGAAAGTGTTATTTAGAAATAAAGCTTGTAATGCCTTGATTGTATAATTTGTGCGAGTACGCCAATCATCCTATTCCACCAAGGACGGAATAGATGGGGTATTTAAATTTTTTACAGTTGCCAGGCCAAAACACATTGTTTGGTACACTGTATCATTTAGAAACAAAATTTGAGCTGGGATCAGGCAGGCATGATGTAAAGCTTCAGTTCACTGAACCTGCAAATGCTTCGTGCCCCAGATGGATTTTAAATCAATAGTCTCTTTCCAATGATCATAACCCTGCATAGCCAATTTATTTCTGAACAAGTTGGTGTAAATCCATGTTCGAGGCATATGGGCTGCTGAATTCATATCTGTGCATAGATTGCCGCCTAGTGTTGGGTCCGGATGATTGCACATTGTTGTCCTGGAAGAGCCTTCGAAGTATCACGAGATAGGTGGCTCCTCCTTTGGACTACAGTGCGCATGGGCATCCTCTCCATCCTCAGATTATTTTCTTCCGCCATTGGGTTTGGATGTACTTTCTTACTCTGAGTTCGGAAATATATATTTGTAACTTTCGAAAGGCCAAAAGGCCTTCGGGGCGTCGGTATTGTATCTTCGATCAGTACCCACACCTTATTCCTGTTCTTTCTACTCGGGACGTCGAATCGGGCTGCGTGGCCTTCGACACCAGGGCCAATTGTCAATGGAACGAAGTCCTTTCAAGTGATGCCCCTACTGTAACTCTAAATACCTGCACATCGATAAACACCCAGTCTGTAATAAGTGTTTATCGCCTGAAAGCAACGAAGCCGACTGCTTAGCCTGTGCTCAATTTAGGTCAAAAAAGACTCTTCGAGTTCGACGTGCGGCGCGACAGACGATGCAGAAGTCAGCGCCCGAGCCAGACAACATCTTTGAAGACGAAGAAGAAGTCGTCGAGCCTGAGGACTCGGATCAGCAGTCGGAGCAGGCGTCTGAACACAACTCCAACTACTGCGTCGATGACGAGGAATACATCATCGGGGTAGGAGACGGCGAACCAGGCATGGGAGCCGTCGAGGACGACTCCGGCGAAGACACTGGGCCGGGCGTGCGTACGGAGCCCGATAAATTCGCAGGTTCAGATCCAGAGGCTCAGGTCGAGGCATCGCCGGAAGGCCTTAGCCAAGATCAGCACGATGATTCAATAGCCCCGCAGTTAAGCCCGGCTACGAATATAATACAAGAGCCATCGGTACGACATTCCAAAATTCTGGAGAAATCAAAACCAAAAGTGATAGCTACCAAACAGAAACCGAAACTTATCGACATCCCATTCTTCGGACCGAAAATGGCGGATCCGTCGAAGCCGACCAAGCAAAAGCAGGTTGTCGACCCATCAAGGTCGCTTGCAAAGGTTGTCGAGGCCAGAGCCACTACTCCACGTTCGCGGTTAAGCGGAAGGCAGTCGACCCGACCACAACGGCGTCGACGCCTGGCAACACTAAAAGAGGACTCGAACGGACAACGGTTTTCGATCTGAAGTTACGCGTGGAACAACCGAAGCACGCAAAGACACTTAAGCCAAAGTCAAGTCTCGAGCCGAAGACCCCCGTCGAATCAAGGGACCGAAGCATCGCTTCGAAGCAACATGCTCCAAAGTCGGCGCCGGGCCACAAAATGGTTATCGAACAACCAAAAACTGTCGGATCGATAACCACAGCTCCAAAACAGATCATAGAGGCTACAAAAACGGTACAACAACCGAAACCTCTCGGACCGAACAAATTCGGACTCCCTCCGCATATAAAGCCAAGGGTGCTCGAAAAACATAGCGGATTCTAACCGTCCCAGCAAAAGAGGCCAAGATTGGGGGAAAAAGCTACAGTAGCAGAGGAACAGGAACCCTCAGCTGAAGAACAATCTAAACTGTATGTCGACCCCGGCACTGGGAAGGTTACCCTGTTAAAACTGAAAATCAGGCCAGAACCTAATGTTGAGTCCTACAAAATCCCTCAAAAAAGGAAAAGAGACACTTCAACATCTCCAGTGCTCTTTGAACCTATCACACCATATGTGCAGGACACATATATGTACTCGCCCACACGCACAGATGACTATGGGGAGTATGAGGACAATGACCAATACAATTATCCAACAGATGCTGACCAGGACACACAAACTCAGCCATGGACTGACCCTGTGGATCCTGGAGATTCTCAAACAATTCCTGATAATACTGCATACACTGTAAAAACATTGCCTACAGAGGACACAGCTGCCTTTAACGCGCTGCTAGAATGGGCTGCATATAATCACCATGTGGAGATGCACGCAGATCCCATTGATGAGGACTTCCTCTTTGACACTTTTAGCGCCTCTGAGAAAAACGTCAAAACATTACCAATGCTAAAAGGGATGCTTAAACATGCAGGGGACATAGTCAAAGACACCACTAGGGCACGGGTCATTAACCCTAGGATAGAGAAAAATATAGACCAGCCCCAGTTGACCATACATACATTAGGGGACATCTGCCTTTGGACTCTAGTTGTCTCCAATGCATGTAAACATGCTAATTCTCAAACATATGGCGAAGCTCCACCTCCAGACAAAGAGTCCAAAATTCTGGAGGCATCAGGAAAAAGGGTGGCTGCTTAAGCAGCTAACATCTGGAGAATTGCAAACATGCAAGCCCTGTTAGCTAGATATGACAGGGTGCACTACGACACACTGGAACAACTATTTCAACACCTACCTGACCTTTATAAAGAACAGGCAGAATTCCTGATACAGGAGGGCAAGCTCATATCTAATGCATCCATAAAATGTGCCTTAGATGCAGCAGATACAGCAGCCAGGGCTATGAACACCAGCGTCATGCTTAGACAACATGCGTGGCTACGCATCTCCAGGTTTAAAAATGAAGTTCAAACCACTTTACTTAATCAACCCGTTAACCCTGACTTTTTATTTGGTCCTGATGTGGACACCATACTGGACAAAATGAAAAAGGACACCGAGACAGCCAAGTCTATGGGTGCCCTGCAGTCACAGCAATATAGAGGCGGATAGAGGCGGTTCCTTTCGTCGCTCCAGCAACAGAGGAGCTCTTAGAGGAGCCTCAACACAGCAAACCTCTTATAATAAAAGCAACACGCAAAACACCTACAACAAGAACAGTAGAGGTGGATACCGTGGCAATAGCACCAAGGGTAGAGGATGAGGAAATAACACCTCCAGGTCCTCCACCAACACCAAACAGTGACTTCTTGTCACTACCCCCAGACCATGCAACACCGGTCGGGGGGAAGACTACAGCAGTTCCTGCCAGTCTGGGAAGTCATAACTACAGACAGGTGGGTGAGGCAAATTATACAGCATGGGTATTGCCTAGAATTAATGTCAACACCGCCTAAGATACCCCCAAAACAACGTCCTATGTTCGCAGAACACCTACACTTATTGCAGCAGAAGGTAATCAGCATGCTACAAAAAGGGGCCATAGAACTAGTACCCTTAGAACACCAAGGTACAGGGGTGTACTCTCTGTATTTTCTAATCCCCCAAAAGGACGGGTCTCTCAGGCCAATTTTAGATCTCAGACCCCTAAACCAATACATCTTGTCAGAGCATTTCCACATGATCACTCTGCAGCAGGTGTTGCCACTGTTGCGTCAAGGAGACTTCCTCGCAAGATTAGACCTCAAAGACGCATATTTCCATATACCTATACACCGACACACAGGAAATACCTCAGGTTCACAATTCAGAACCAGCACTACCAATTCAAGGTCCTCCCCTTTGGGGTCACAACAGCCCCAAGGGTGTTCCCAAGTGCTTAGCAACAGTAGCTGCACACCTCAGAAGACAGCACATACATGTCTATCCATATTTGGACGACTGGCTGATACAAGCACAGTCAGCCCAGCAGTGTGCCAGCCACATGTCGCGCACAATTCACCTCCTGCACGACCTAGGTTTCTCGCTGAACTACAACAAATCCCGTCTCCAGCCTGCCCACGTCCAGCAGTATCTGGGAGCAACAATAGACACTCTGGCAGCAAAAGCACAACCAAATCCTGCCAGAATAAACAGCATCCAAATGCTCATCCAGAAGTTCAGGCCACAACACTCTCTCCCAGCCCAAGTGTTTATGCAACTGATTGGCATGATGGCCTCATGCATCTTCATAGTCCCTCATGCCGGACTTCACATGCGTCCTCTGCAAGAGTGCCTAGCACGGCAGTGGAACCAGGCTCAGGGCCAATTAAACGACCTAGTGTTGGTGACCAGTCGCGCATACAACTCTCTGCATTGGGGGAAACCACAAAACCTTTGCAAGGGACGACTGTTCCAGGAGCCTGTACCACAAATTGTGCTCACAACGGACGCATCCCTGATAGGGTGGGGAGCACATGTTCTCCACCACACAATAAAGGGCCCATGGACCACGCAGCAGAAACAATTGCACATCAACCTGCTAGAACTGATGGCAATTTTCATGGCAATGAACGCTTTCAAGGTACATCTCCGCAACAAGACCGTGTTGATCCGGACGGACAACATGACTGCGATGTACTACCTACAGAAACAGGGAGGAACACACTCTCCACAGCTGTCGCATCTGGCACAAAAAGTGTGGAAGTGGGCCATCCAGAGAAACATTTTTCTCCTGGCGGAACACCTCCCACGCAAGGACAATCAGATAGCGGATCTGCTCAGCCGGTCCTTCGCCGCAAGGTTCCCACACCCGCAGTCTCGGGGGAATGCGATATGGATGAACTGGTCAGGCAAATTTGCATACGCTTTTCCATCAGCACCGCTGATAACCGCTAATGGCACGCAAACTGTGCCAGCATTCCATGACGCTAATCCTAGTTGCTCCCACGTGGGCGAGGCAACTGTGGTACACCACGTTCCTAGAACTTTCCGTGGTGCCCCATTAAATGCTACGCCTAACACCCAGCCCCTTAACGCAGAGCCATGGAGACATTCAGCACCCAGATCCTCAGCAGCTGAACCTTGCTATCTGGCTCCTGAGGTCTTAGAGTTCGGCTACCTCAACTTACCTCCTGACTGCATGAACATTATCAAGGAGGCAAAGCCTATCACAAGAGCTTGCTATGCGTCAAAGTGGAAGCGTTTTGTCATTTATTGTAACAACAACGACATAAACCCACTAGACGCGTCTATTCAAAATATCATATGCTATCTTTTGCACTTACACCGCTGCAATTTAGCCTATACGTCCATACGGATACACTTAGCAGCCATAGCTGCTTACCTTCGGAACAGACAGCATCTTTCGCTGTTCAGGGTGCCTGCAATTAAGGCATTCATGGAGGGCCTCAAACGAGTGATTCCACCAAGACACCCACCTTCCCCTGTCTGGAACCCAAACGTCGTTTTAACCAGACTAATGGGACCTCCTTTTGAGCCATTACACTCCTGTGAGATACAATTTTTAACATGGAAGGTGGATTTTCTCGTAGCCATTACTTCGCTTCGAAGAGTTAGCGAGCTGCAGGCTCTAACTATTCAAGAGCCATTCATTCAAATTCACGCAAATAGGGTCGTGCTTTGGACAAACCCTAAATTCATGCCCAAAGTGGTATCACAATTCCACATAAATCAAACAATAGAACTGCCAGTGTTCTTCCCAAATCCACAGTCAGTACCTGAAAGAGCCCTGCACACACTGGATGTTAAAAGAGCTCTATGTATTACATAGACAGAACAAAAGATTTCAGGAAGACAAAACAGTTGTTTGTTGCCTTTTCACCACAGCACAAAGGTAACCCTATTTCAAAGAATGGCTTAGCTAGCTGGATAGTCAAATGCATCCAAATATGTTACATTAAAGCTAAACGTACTTTAACAGTGCCCCAAAAAGCGCATTCCACACGCAAAATGGGGGCGTCTATGGCTTTCCTAGGGAACATCCCTCTATAGGGAATATGTAGAGCAGCCACATGGACAACCATACATACATTTACCAAACACTACTGCGTAGATGTACCCTCCAAGCAGCTGTAGGACAGGCAGTTCTCAAAACTCTTTTTCAGACTGCTGCAGATGGCACAGGCAGCCACCGCTAGGGGAGAGACTGCTATACATTCTATGCACAGATATGAATTCAGCAGCCCACATGCCTCGAATGGAATATGCTACTTACCAGTATGCATCTGTTCTTGGCATGTAGGGCTGCTGACATTCATATTGCCCGCCTTCCTCCCCGGTGCCTGTTGCAGCTGTAGCACTCATTCATTCATTCTTACTCTTACTTTCTTGCATGGACATCTCTTACTGTATCACACTCCATCTCTGCCACAGTGGCGAAAAACAATCTGAGGATGGAGAGGATGCCCAAGCTCACTGTAGTCCAGAGGAGGAGCCACCTATCTCGTGATACTTCGAAGACTCTTCCAGGACAACAATGTGCAATCATCCGGACCCAACACTAGGCAGCGATCTATGCACAGATATGAATGTCAGCAGCCCTACATGCCAAGAACAGATGCATACTGGTAAGTAGCATATTCCTTAGTGTGGATCAACATAAATTTGGATTGTGAAGATGGACGAAGTTTAAAGTAATAGGATTCTGGATTAGATACGTCATAATCTGTAAAAAAAAAAGTGAACTTATCCCTAAGAGTTTTAGAACTCCCCTCTATGGGAGTAGGACAATGCTCCCTTTGTGTAAAATTAAAACAGGTTTCATTGTGTTTGTTCTATGGAAAAAATGATGCCCATAATGTTGATAACAAAATAAATCCCCATAATTGGCTCAATTTGAATACAAATCTTCAGCATCAAAAGCAGCATAATATTTTAAATCTGAACGTTCTGGCAAATAATAACCTCTTGTTTTCCTTTGGCTTCAAACTGTCTTGGTTGATCATGTCCCTGTGGCGCAGGTTGACTTTTGCCACGATCTTGGCTTGCCACTGCTTTGACTTGAGAGCAGATGTGTCCTGTGAATACCAAGGAGAACACTGATCAGGGTCTTGAAATCTATCAGGAGCCTTAATTTTCGCTCTGTCGCGTAAGTCAGAAGTTCGCTCAGAAGACTCTGGTGTCGGTGAACCAGCACCCAAACCTTGCGTCTGTTGTTACTGGCCCGTTTTTTTATTCTTCCCGTTCTTTTTAGGAAAGACTGGAAACCCAAATTGATCAGTCTGGGCTTTTTGTTGAATTTGAGATTGAGTTTGAGTAAAAGGTTTAACTCCCAAACTATTGCGGCCTATGGTCTTATAAGCCTTTGCAATAATTGATGGCAATTCGCTTGGTTTGTCTGCATCAGGGACAACCACCAAGCAGTTTGCCACTTGAAAGCTTACTGCATCGGCCAAGGATCATATCGGCAACCACGTCGCACACCCCCACCAATCACATCCCCAGCTTCACAGCCGCTTTGGCTCTGTATTCATCTTGAACACGTTTAATCACGGAGGGGAGTACGGTAATGGAGGGAGTGCTGAAACCTTCGAATATACCGCTGCAATCACCTTGCCCCAGGTGTTACAATCAGCTAACTCGGGAAGTAAGTCTTTAGGCAAACTTATAGTCAAAATCCTGTGTTTTTCCACAGGAGAGGTATTTGGAGTTGTCCAAATTTTTCAGCAAGCCAATAAGGTAACTCATCCTTATTCTGTGGTTTCTTGTCCATTACTGAATTAACCATAACGGGACTGATAATTACACCACCAGGTCCCGCAGGTTGTGCAGCAACGCCAGGTGGTCCCACCTGGAAGTTGAGCGACATGAACTGTATAACTGCTCCATGCACGCGCACTAAAGACGTATGTAACACGCAGAGTTCTGTAAGCGTTTCTGTTGTCAGCTGATGCAGGTGAGTGGTATAACCATCCAAAACGGGCCACATGGCCCCATCTATATATAAAGGACCTAAACGGACCTGCGTGATTAAGTGAGGAAGGGCGCCATTAAACCAAATTTGGTGTTGCCAAACTGTAAGCGGAATCTCAAGAGTCCGATAGGACCGTAGGCGTATATTCATGAAACAAATTATCTGCTCCATCCCCCGCCGGAAAGGTGACCCAAGAATAAAACACTTTGAAGAGGTAAGCAGCATCCGCTTCTACTACAAAAATCAGCGCAAACACCCTCATTAGGGACTCCATTTTTACTCAAATATGCGGTGAGTGCTTCCTGATTAGGGCCCGGAATTGCGACTGCCATAATGAACAATAAAGAAAAACAACATTGAGCACAGCAGTGCAATAACGGGTCAAGAAATAGAAGGAAACCTTTTAAAACGTCAAGCTTGAAAAAACCCCAAAAAAGTCAAAATGGGAGGTTACACCGTCACAGCTGTCTCCGTAAACGGAAGTGAGGGTATTGTGGACTTGCACAAGCACTACTCAAGAGTTTGCAGATAAGAACCAGACCAAACGTTGGCGGTGCCATGTTGCAGGGATTCTGCACATAGGCAGAACTATGCGCAGGAAAACCGGACCTCAGTGAATTGGGGTGTACCAACCTACCACATCAGTACCCAAAATACCAAACCGACTAGCTATAGTGTCTCATTCGTTCTCCTCCAAATATCATGGAGCCACAAATGATTAGACAACCTGGAACGCAACAATCCAGACTCTCTCAGGAATCGCGGGAGCAAGATGTACTCTTTCACTCACTCACTCACTCGTACTTGCCCACAATGAGAATAGGCAGAGTCACTGAAATAGTTCAAAATGTTTATTGTAACTATTGTGCTTTACAATACAGTATACGTGCCACTACTAGCAGCAAAATGCATAAACTCAGCACAGTTAGCATTGTTACAATTCCATAGAATACAAAGGGAGAAGTAATTTTACAGAGACTGTGGAAATAATGACCTTTAGGCCAGACCACCCTCCCCTTGACTAGAAGAAGTTTATTTTATAAAAAGGACGAGCTCTGCGTTTTGACAGCAGACCCATACATTAAAGCCTGGATGTAAGTTTTACATCATAGTAACAGCAGAGCTCTTCTTCATGGAACGGCTTTCTCAAAGTGTGTTAAAACAACATGCAGCAACGTAATATCAAAGCATGAGTCTTAAGTACTGCAGCTGTGTGTAGCATGTTATGTCTAGATGCTAGGGACTGACCAGAACCAAATGACAAGGGGTATTGTTGATCAACCTTGCACATCGTGTTCAGACTAAACTCCAGGAAAGGCAGGGAATGCAAAAGCAGCCCGTCCTCATGTGAAAGGCACAAACAGCGTCTTGCAAAAACCAAGTTCGATCTAAAAAATAATGCATCTTGGTCGTCTTTTAATACCTGCAATGAAGAATCTATTCTTAAAATGCTTACTGCACTGAACCCGGCGAATCACTTCACCGACACTCTCCCTCTAAACCTCGTAAAAGACTTCATCCCATTGTTGTTGCCTCTAGGGGCCAAGATTATATTTATTTATTTATTTATTTATTTATATGATTTTTAATGCGCAGCTAATACCCAAGGGTGTCTAGGCGCAGAAGATACTCTAGGATACGATGATCAGCGCACAAACTTATTGGTTGAAGAGCCAGGTCTTCAAGGCCCTACGAAAACAGATGAGAGTAGGGGCAATTTTGATGCTAGGAGGGAGGGAGTTCCACAATCTGGGGGTAGCTACCAGGAATCGTCTGTCTCCCCAGGTAGCAGTTCTTGTTCGGGGAACAGATAGTAGGCAACTAGCTGCTGATCTTAAGTTCCTTATAGGGGTAAATACCTGAAATGCCTCCTTTAGAAACTTCGGGCCAGTGTGGTGAATGGCCTTGTAGGCAATGCATAAGGCCTTAAATTTGATCCTGCTCTCCACTCTTAGCCAATGAAGATGGCGTATAGCTGCCGAGGTGGACTGGCGCCTAGGAATGTTGAGAAGGATTCTGGCTGCCATATTTTGAACCGATTGAAGCTTGTTCAAAATATATTTATGGGTGTTGAAAAAGAGGGCATTTCCGTAATCAAGCTTGGAAAACACCAAGGTGGTAATTAGGGTTTTTCCAGCTGATGCTGGTAAATACGGTAGCAGTTTTTTTATCTTTTTCAGCATGAAAAAGGCGGCTGAGACAACCTTATATACATGATGTTTAAATGATAGTTGTTTATCAAAGATCACTCCAAGGTTCCTGACCTTAGCGACTGGAACTGGAGGAGGACCCATCTGAGTCGGCCACCAAGTCGGAGACCATTCTGGAAGGATGTTGCCGAAGGTCATAACCTCCGTTTTCTCCGCGTTCAGTTTTAGGCAATTACTATGCATCCATGTTTGTATCTCTAGTATCCCCTCCTGAAACTTAGCTGCCACCGTAGGTCCGTTCTTATGCACCGCCAACACAAGTTGGGTGTCATCAGCGTAAGTAGTTAAACGCATCCCATGAGATTTTATGACCCTTGCCAAGTCTGCGACATAAATGTTAAAAAGCGCAGGGCTTAGCGAAGATCCTTGGGGGACCCCGCAAGGCAGTTTGGAAGTTGGTGAATAATAATTGCCCAATTTAACTGTCTGTTTGCGGTTAGCTAAAAAAGAAGCTATAAGATCTTTGGCCCGATGGTTGATCCCCAGGGCTACGACACGGTCGACCAAGATAGCATGGTCGACCGTGTCGAAAGCCGCCGAGAGATCCAACAGAATAAGCACTGCTGCTCCTCCCGAATCCAAGATTTCTCTAATTTCATCGGAGGCCTTTATCAGCGCTGTTTCGGTTCCGTGTCCCCTCCGGAAACCGAACTGCGTGTCATCCAAGAGTTCGTGTTGTTCAATGAACTCTGAAAGCTGCTGGTTCATAATGGCCTCAACGATTTTAGCGGGAAAGGGAAGGCAAGCAATGGGTCTGTAGTTGGCCGCAATAGTAGGGTCTAAGGAAGGCTTTTTGAGCAAAGGTTTTACGATAGCCTTCTTCCAGATCCCTGGGTAGACGCCTGTCTTGAAGATGGCATTACAAATGATGGCAAGTGGCTGAGAAATGATGTTATGCAGTTGATTCATTATATCTGGAGGACATGGATCAAGCGGAGAACCTGATTTAATCTTGGCAGCTAGCGTGTTAACCTGATCTTCTGTCACTAGCTTGAAGCCAGAGAACGAAGGGAGGGACACCGCCAAGTGAGAGGAAAGATCAGTCTTGACTACTGCAGGTTGCTGTGGAAAAATTGTGTAAATGTCCATTACCTTAGTGGTAAAAAAAGTTGCCAATGAATTGCAGAGTTCCTGAGAATGCTCTATTACCGATCCAGTGGGAGGAGTAGAAAGAGAATTCACCACCTGGAATAACATCCTCGCTGAATTATGGGCCTGTTCAATTTGACCAGTAAAAAATATATTTTTTTGGTTGGTGATGGCTTTCTTATAGATCGCTAAAGCATCTTTATAAGTTTGCTTAGCGGAGGGACTGTAATTCTTTCTCCAGCGTCTTTCTAGATTTCTACAATACTGACGCTGGAGTCGCAACTCCTCTGTAAACCACTGGGCCGATGGTTTAGCTCTATTTGGGCGATAAGATTTCTCAGGTGCCACTTGATTGGCTGCCTTTAGTAGCCATCCCTGAAAGTTGGTGGACAATATTTCAGGATCACTAGAACTCTCCGGGATCGAAATCTTTAGAAAGTTTGAAAGATGTAGGATATCGGCATTTTTCCAAGCTCGTATGCCCAGTGACGGCCGGATTTTAGTCTGGGAGGGATTCAGTTGTACTGCTTGAATTCTGAAAATAATGGCCTGATGGTCAGACCATACCAATGGTAGTACTGCTACCAGGTCGATGCCCGTGTTGTTTGTAAATAGGCCATCCAGAGTATGCCCGGCTTCATGCGTGGGACCTCTCACCAACTGTTGCATTCCTATTGCTTGCATGTCAGTGATAAGTTGGGCTGTATCCTTGCTTTCCATATCTTCCAACGGAAAATTAAAATCCCCAAGGATTGTATAATCCATGGATCCTATAACTGCTTCCGTGATTTCTGTAAGTGCAGCTAAAAATTTTGTGCGAGGCCCTGGTGGTCTATAAACCAATGTCCCTTTGAAAGCTTGTCTCTGTGTGAGATTGATAGTGAACGCAATAGCTTCGCAGTTTAGGGTTGGGATATGCTCAAATTTTGTCCGATAAGCATCTTTATGGATGATGGCTAAGCCACCACCTCGGCCAGATGTTCTATCTTGTCTAACGACACAATAGCCTTCAGGGGTAGCCAAGACAAAGTCAGGGCCTGATGCCTCGTCTCCCCAGGATTCGGTAATAAAAAGAATATCCAATTCCTGGTTGATAATACATTCCCTAATAGATAAGCTGTGTTTGGGAAGAGAGCGAGAGTTGATCAATGCTGCTCTAAAATACTGTCTAATTCGAGATTGAGTATTGGTGATTGGGGGAGAGTAGGAGGTGTGATTAGCTGCAGGTAATGGCAGCGGGAGGGTATAGTGACAGCTCGGACATGATGGCGCTATATGAAATAGGTCTTTAGAAGGTGGTAGCGTCTGACAAAAACTGCCTAACCCTGGGTTCATCCCTCTCAGCTGATCGGAAGTGTAAATTAAAGATGGTATATCATCTTGGCTGACTGCGGGGATAGGGGGGGTGGCCCTAGGCCCGGAACCTGCGCCAAGCCTTCATTCCTGACACTCTCAATGCCGGGCAGGTATCTCCCATCCTAAAGAAACCTACCGCGGACCCTGCAAACTTAAACAATTACCGCCCTATATCCAACACCCCTACCTTGGCCAAACTCCTAGAAAAATGTGTACACCTCAATATGTTTTACCAACTGGAACATTTTAACCTACTCAACAAATACCAATCAGGTTTCCGTGCAGGTCACAGCACTGAATCAGCCATGACTCATATAATTGATGATGCTCTACAAATCCTAGATCAGAATGTAGCCTACTTCCTCATCTTGCTAGACCTTTCCTCTGCCTCTGATAGCATCAAACATGAAAACCTGATCGATCTTCTGAAACACAGAATGGGACTATCTGGATCAGTTCTAAATTGGTTCACTTCGTTCCTCCAAAATAGATCGCAACTATGTAAGGTCAACCTCTCACTGTCCAAGCCCGTCCCGGTCACTATACCTTAAGATTCATACCCTAGAAGACATCAAAGTTCTCAACACAAATCTCGCAAAAACTCTGGCTGGCTGAAAACCACTTAAAACTGAATGCCCTCAAGACCGAATTCCTCTTAATCGCACCTCCCGCCCAGGTACCCAGAATGCAAGAATTGATCAAACACCTTACTGCACTCAATTGCCAACCTCTCATCGTTGACTCAGCAAAATCGCTGGGAATTACACTGGACAGAAACCTCAATATGCAAAAACACAGTAGCAACGCAACAAAAGGAGCATATTTTCAGTTACATACTCTGAGAAAACTGAAACCCTTCCTGCTGGAAAAGGACTTCAAATTGGCAGTAGAAGCTCTAGTCGTCCCAAGAATTGACTACAGGAGTATCTCTCTCTGTGGCCTGCCCAGGGCTGCAACACCCCTTTCTAAGAGCCTCCGTCAACGCTGCAGCAAGACTTATCACAGGCTCCAAAAGAAGCTGACACATATGTCCTGACCTAAAATCCCTTAATTGGCTACCTTTTGAAGCTAGAATACATCTGAAAATAGCATGCATGACTCATAAATTCATTCACCATAATGCACCTAGCTATTTGGCACAGAAACTAGCGTCCTCATATGGGGCTAGAGCTTCAAGAAGTGCTAAAACCCTTTTTCTGAAACCGCAAAAATTCAACAAGAAGAAAACCTATACCCTAACCTTTTCAGGGATGGCGTCCAGGATATGGAACACACTACCCCCAGAAACTAGACTTAATCCGTATACGGTATCTTTAAAAAAAGAAGTGAAATCGCTTCTCATGGCCAAATTCACTTGAGTATGGACTACGGTTATTTTGCTACATTACGTATTCTCCTCACAGATCTTTATGTTGTATATTGGCCAGCCGTGTCTCCTGGATACTGTATTTATATTCCGCTTGCTATGCATTGAATGCTTTCTTATGCACCTTATTCCCATGTATCTTTCTATGATAGTATGCTCTTCAACTTCAAGGACTGAACCCTATGATATTTTCTTTGTATTGTTAACTATGCCACCTAACTTGTGAAGCGCTCTGATACCCGCAAGGGTCTGGTTCGCGCTATATAAAACTTTAAAAATAAAGTAAAACAAAGTCATGTAGTAACGTGCGCAAAAGCAGCATCATGGCATCGAAGCTCATGCTAACTTAGCAATGTCGACAATGTTCCTACGGGCACACATAACAGTCTATGCTTGTTGTTTTTTTTTATTGGAGACACTGCTTAACAAGTCTGGTAATCTTTTCTTGTTTCATTTTGTCTATGTTTTCATTTAAAGTAATTTTTGTTTTGATACTGTTACCTAAATTGTCAGTAAGTTTTTTTCAGTAAGGGAACTATTTAGTGGTATTTGGATTATGCTTGAAGGATTGTTTTAGAAGCTCAGGCATATCATTTTTAACACTGCTTTCCTATGTTACTTCAGATGATTGCAGCCAATGTTCTGTCCAAAGAAGAGTTTCCAGATTTTGATGAAGAAACTGGAATTCTGCCGAAAGTAGATGATGAAGAAGGTTAGTGTAGAAAGTCAAGTTTTAAAAAAAACAGCAATCTGGCAGTTATATTGCACATATACAAGGGGGTCTTGATCTACCTTTGCCGAAAGAGATACTTTAACAATCGAAAACTCATGTCGGAGCCATTTCTGGATGTGTTTACATTGATGACAACATTGTGTGTTTATTAAACGTATGCTTGGTAGAACAAGGGATAGGTGTGCACCCGCTGGTTTACGTACCCATCCCTGTTTAGGCTATGTATGGTGAGTGGGCTCCATATGCTGTTGTAGGGGCAGCTGGGTCCGTGTGGTGACACAAAAGGAAAAACACAAAAGAGAAGACGGACTCTTCAGAAGCCACACATTACCAGATGCACAGATCCAACAGAAGCCACCTGGTTGCATTAAAATATCAAATACTGAGTAGTCAGGCCCCCCGTGGTGCATTCAAGGCAAGGCAACACAGCATGTAAATAGAACTAGATTTTAATAACTAATCCTTGCCAATACTCTCACCTTTACACACAGCAGGCATCTTGTTCAGAGTGGCTGGTAGACCCTGTGCCATTTTTGTAACTGAAAAATACAGCTATTTAAGTGGGAGAAATGTAAACTGCAGAAAAATGTTCCATATTGTGAACATTTTTGCAGAATGTTGTCTACACTTTAAATGTCTCTCATTTAAAAATTGATTATATGTTTGTATTATACATGTAACAGTGCCACATATGACGAAAGGTATTCCAGTGCCACAAGTACATACAGCTTAGGCTCTCAGCCACCTGTACACATTTATCCCATTCATACTCACATATGTTCATACATATGAGATCTCCAGCTACATGAGGGCTTCACTGAACGCTATGGTGTTTAGTGTCAAACACCTTGTCCTAATAAATCCGTACTGGTGCCAGTAGTGGATTTATTAAAACATGCACCCAGAGGGCACTTTAGAGGTGCCCGCTGAAAACCTGCCAACGTCAAGTGTACTGACTGATTGGTGTAAACCAGCCAGGTAACGCAGACAGGTTTCTGGCCCCCTGCAGGTGAGAGCCCACGTTCTCTGATGTCAGAAACAATGCCTGGTCCGGTTGGAGGTGTTGTCCCCTCTTCCAAGCAGGATGGCTAAGTAATCAGCATATCAAGGCAGGAGCCTTCAAAGGCTTCTGCCGCCTTTTGATATACGACCCCAGCTTCCCCCAGGCAGGGGAATTTCTCTTCCCTCCCCCCCCCCCCCCCCCCCCAGCAAAAGGCTTCGGCTGCCTTTTCTATGCAACCCTAGCTTCCCCCAGGCAGGAAAAGTACTCCCCTCTGCCAAGGGCCCATTTGTCACCAGGACAAGTGGGAAAATTAGCTAGTTAGGAGGCATGGTCACTAGCAGGCTAGTTACGCCCCTAGGATGGGCTATCTGAAGTAAACACAAAAAATAGAATTCCACCATCTTGGTTTTTGATGAAATTGGATACACTAGGTCAGGGCACAAGATGTGGTCATATAGGGGGTGTAGGCACGAAAAAGGTCAGTTGCCCATTGACTACTACCTTACACTCCCCTCACGCTCCTAAATTGAGTATTAGGTGGCACCCCTGACACCAGGAACTCTGACGCAACTTATCCTGCCCCAGTGCATCAGGCAAGAACCTCTGTGGGCTGCTAGCAATCTCCCTTGAAGTAGAGGAGCTACTCCCTTGCATCCTGAAGGCACCAAACCGCAAAGTCTTGTTTACCATAGGTAGTTGCGCTCCAGGAGGTCAGATCTGTTTCCCCACCAAGTGAGAAGATGCCAGGACCAACCGGACCCGCTCAGCACCAATACCTGGGGTAACAGACCCCTTACAGAAACCACAGCCTGTTTGAGCCCAATCCGGACTCCTATGATGCCAAGACTGAGCAGTTGTCTTGGTTTGTCAGCACCACAGAGACTCATTTTGAGAGTAGCCCAGCTGCCCTGATTTTTGGTCCCCTCAACCGGCAAGACAGACAACCATGTGTGCCCTTGACACACAAGCCCATCCGACATACCCACTCTGCACCCAGCCCAGGTTCCTGAGAACCAACAATGCTTTCGTGCTCCCAGGGCCCTCACGAACTGAGCCCCCATTGGGAGCTCCCTAACGTGTCCCAAAGTCTCCCTCTACAGCATATTTCTAGGTGCCCCCCCCCCCTCTCCTTTGGTCTATCGCTCAAAGCTATCAACCAAACCAGCTTCTCAGCACTGGATGCTCCAGGCCAGGTAAAGACTAACTTCTGGTAGTTCTTTGGACCTTGGGCCCCCTACCACCTTAAGCCGAGTCTTGTGGCTTAGTAGACCATTGCGTCCACTGTAAGGGCCTGTGGTCAACCTCACGATCACAGGTTCGATCCCGGTGGTTCCCTTCAGCCTTTCATCTTCTGAGGTCGTTAAAATGAGTACCGTTGATTTGGGTAACAATAAACATCTGTTTTTCAGCTCCCAGACACCCTTTGGTGAATGATCGCTTTTCAAATACACATTATGTTATGCTGAGTGTATTGCCTCTGTGAGTACAGCAAATACTTATCACTACCGTCTGAGAAGCATAAACTATTTGCCCACACTACTAAAATAGAAAGCATTTAGGATTGTAAGGGTTTCCTGGTCTCTGCTCAGTGTACCCTGTTTTGGTACACTATATAGAGAGCCAGGCTCATCTCAGCCCCCTGGATACTTTCAGTTCAAAGAAACAAATATTTGCACATCAGAATATTTCCTCTAAGAAACTGGAGTTCATGGTGATTACCAGGAAAAAGAGCAAACTGAAAAAAATGTTGAGCACTAGTGTGGAACATTAGGACACTCACATTCTTGGGGAATGATGTCATACCTTTTTAGAATCTCCTGGCTTAGGTAATGGTGCAGGTTGGCACCACTGAGTTTTTTAAACATTGGAGTCTACTAGACTCGGTCTGGCTAACAAGACTGCGAAGACTTACATTTTATGGTTAACTGAACCCCTTATCGCTGCCACTGAAAACATCAGGCTGATCATGGACGGAGGAGACCCCACCTCCCACATCCTATTGGACCTTTCTTCAGCTTCAACACAGTCTCCCACCACCTCCTTATCCGACGATTGCACGAAACCGCATCCAAGGACTCGTGCATCACTGCATTTCCTCTTTCCTTAGAGGCTGCTTCCAGTGGGTCAGCCTGTCTCCTTTCACCTCAAACACCACCAACCTCATCCTTGGAGTTCCACAAGAAACATCACTCATCCATACCCAGTTCAACACCTACATGGCCCCTCTTGCTGGCATTATCCTTGCCCACAGATTCTGAAATCCTATACCACGTATATGACACCCAGCTCTTATTCTCCCTCTGCATGACCCAAGTCGTCAGATGGATTAAAATCAACTGTCTCAAGCTCAACACGCACGATACTCGGGTTGTTATCAAGTAGTTATCTTTGGCAAAGGCACCTCACTCTGGAACTCTGCTTGATGGCCTGCTGAAGTCAGACCCACTCCCCACCCGGCAACTCATGTGAATCAGCTTTGAATAATAATTGTCAAGCATCTAATTATGCAAGGGAAATTAAACACGGTCTCCTACGGCAACGCACTCTATGCCAGAATCAATACCCAGAATACCATATACCAGAATAATCAAGTTCGTACAAAACACATCGGCCATACGTGCACTCAGCCTACCTCAAGCACCCACATTACCTCACAACTCAAACAACGCCTCTGACTCCCAGTCCATACAGGAGCACTCTTCAAATTCCTCACACATACATACGAAGTCTTACACATCATTGGCCCTGTATACATCAACAATCGCAAAAACTTCCACAAACCTACCAGACACCACCACTCAGCCGGACTCCTACTTACTCTCCCTCTCCCCAACCCAGGGCCGGAGTCAGTGGTTGTACCTTCTCCTACCTTGCTCCTAAAGCCTGAAAAAACCTGCCCCTTCACATCAGAGCTGCCATCTCTATTCCTAAATTCCTCAGGAAAGTGAAGACCTGACTCTTTTTCTAGGCAAGACACTTGCTTTGCCCAGGCTACACCTCCTTTCAGCGCCAGGATACCCTCCAGGGTGAGTCATGCGCTCTACAAATACACATAACCCAACAACTATGCAGCACTCACCCACTTAGCCAATAACTCTTCTAGTAATCCGATTACTGAGATACAATTGGTTAGGTTGAGTGCTCATATCCGTACAAACATATACTTTCTCCTTACTTTGTTAAAACATATCACTTTATTCAATTATTTGGTGTAAAACATATATGTTTGTGAGAACGACTCCCAGCCAATGAAAACACTTGGATTGTATTTTAAACTGCAGCTGCGTGGTAAAACTCGCCTTGGCACATACAGCTACCTAACCGGCACTGATGAGGCACACGCCGAAACGCGTCTGCCGGACGCTGATATTGTGGACATCACAAAGCTTGAATATGTGCACCGGTTGAATTAAATCACTTTGGGAAACCTGAGCATGTGTCAGACCTGTCTTTGAATTAAGCAGGATTGGCGGAGAATGTTAAGGTGGAGGTCGGCTCTACCGCATCTGACATGCCCCTCGGTTTGGAGCTCTGCATAACAACCGACAAACTTTCCTGGCTTGAAGTGCTTAGAAGGCACAATGCCCCCCCCCCCCCAACCTGGAGTGTCTCGTAGGTATTGGGGAGAGGGAGCGAACAGTGAGTTTGCTGAAAGGATTTCCGGGTAGTGATGAAAGCCGAACTGTGTTTCCCGCAACTAAAAGACCCAGAAAGAGCAACAAAAGCATTATCATGTGCAAGATTGGGTCACTGTAGCTTAAATCTGACTGTTTGTTTATTCGTTGGTTCCTCATTGCGGGAGTGGTGCACTATGTCCGTGGTTTCCCGGCGGGAGGTACAGCGGCATTTACCAGCAAAGGAACTTTCCCTGTCCGCTGTTTGCCAGAACGACCCCCAGCCAATGAAAACACTTGGATTGTATTTTAAACTGCAGCTGCGTGGTAAAACTCACCTTGGCACATACAGCTACCTAACCGGCACTGATGAGGCACACGCCGAAACGCGTCTGCCGGACGCTGATATTGTGGACATCACAAAGCTTGAATATGTGCACCGGTTGAATTAAATCACTTTGGGAAACCTGAGCATGTGTCAGACCTGTCTTTGAATTAAGCAGGATTGGAGAAGAATATATATATATATATATATATATATATATATATATATATATATATATATATATATATATATATATATATATATATATATATATATATATATATATATATATATATATATATATATATATATATATATATATATATATATATATATATATATACACACATATATATATATACACACATACACATACCGCAGGAAACACCATCCTACATGCCTCCAGTTTCCATCCCCCAAATTTAATTGAAAGCATCCCCTATGCCTGAGAATGAGAAGAAACTGCAGCACAAACACAAGCTACAGGAATTCTAAGGCAAATCTGTTTAGCAGACTGCGGCTTAGAGGCTATCCCGAACACACATTAAAAACAGCGGAACAAAAATGTGATCTTAGGGATAGAAAGGACTTACTATTCTCCCCCAAAACACAAACTCCAAGGTCTAAACAAAATACAGGAACCCCACGCCTAATCACAGGGTACAATGCCTATCACAAACAACTAAGAAGCATCATTTATAGGCATTGGCCCATAGTCCGAAATGACCCAGTGATAGGAATAAGTTGCAATAAAATCCCCCAACTTACTTTTAGGAAATCTAAAAGTATGAAGGAAGAACTAGTAGAGAATGCCCCAGTGTTAAAGAAAAAAGTCACCATGGCTGAAAACAAAGAATGGCTTTTATAAATGCACAAAGTGCAAGGCATGCCAGTATGGAGTAAATGTCACCACAGTTGACGTTCCATATAGGAAAAAACCACTGGAAATACGTGCAAACTACACATGCAAGACAGACTTTGCAGTCTACGTCCTGCAATGTAGCTGCAAGAAAAGATACGTAGGCAGCACAATACACCCTGCCCACGTGAGGGTGCTACAACATCTCAGGGCTATAAAAAATAATGACCCCTCATATCCAGTGGCGAGGCACATTAATTCCAAACACGAGGGAAAAGCGGAGAACATCAAGTACTTCGTTATCGACCATGTGAAGAAGAACATTAGAGGGGGAAATAGACAATTAGCCCTCCGGAGACTTGAATCACGATATATCATTCTCCTGGACACTAAGGCCCCACAAGGTTTGAATGCCGATGAAGCACTAAGTGTACACTTATAATAAGCACAGGTCAAACAATGTAAAGAGACTTCTGAGCAATCCCAACCCATTCTTTCGCAAGAGAATAGTAAAAATCAGTATCACTCAATTTGATACATGTCATGTAACATATAAAAATCCAAAACACGTTCACAATGTTTTATTGGTGGTTTCGTAAAGTCAAAGCCGACTAATCATTGCAATAATGTAGAGATATCTAGTAGAGCAACTGTACATTGGGCAAACTAACTCTGTTGGGTCTAATACTGCATTTGGATATTTATTTATTTGGCCACATGGGCTTTATTGAAGAAAATCCCACGATAAGGAGGATCTTTTAATATTATTAAATGTGGTTAAACGGGCACTAGACCCTCAAGCCAATATCCAACTTAAGAACAAAACACTAAATGTATTGCAGTAACAATTGTGTAAATCCTATGTTCTAAGAAGTATCCATGTACAAGAACTAGACACAAGTATAAATGCGTAAATATTCAGCAAAATAATTTTAGCAATGATGATCTAAATTTCGCGCTGAGCCATCTTGAATTTAAAGGTGGTAGCTACAAATGATTGTTAATACTGAATTGGCAGATTCAATGGTAAAATATTGTGACAATGCTATTATAATTGTCTTATAAATGTAGCTTAAGGTAAATGTGCTTTTGGATTAATTAGCATATAAGCAAAGCAATAGACAGCGTGTTTTTGTAAAAATGAATGGTTGTAACTTCCCAGTGATTACGGAAAACTGGTTGCTATGACTACAAGGAAGCCGCCACACGAACCAATGAGCACTTGACATGTTTAAATGCACTCACGTAATGATATTCTTTGTTGTGAGCAAGACGGTTGTATCCGTCGAAACGCGTCAATCTGAGCACTTAAGAAAATAAACTTGTTTCTGAACAAGACCCCACGGAGTCAGCGCCTGTTTACTAATGTAAACGACAGGATTGGAGAAAATATATATATAGATATAGATATAGATATAGATATAGATATATAGATATACATATATATATATATGTCTGTGTGTGTATATATATTTTTATACATATATTACATATTAAAGCTTCTCATGCCACCAAACCGGCAAGCTCTACTACGCCCAATCTCACATTAACGGCGGCGCCAGGCGAGACCTCCTCTTTCTCGGGAGGGAGTTCCAACATCGATGGTGAATCTGACAACGAGCTGGCCAGATCACAGAGAGTGGGGTTTCGCAAGCTCACTTTAGTACAAGAATTGGAGGTAGTGCAGCAGGACCGCAAGCAGACTCTACGTTCAGGTGCCAAGGGTGCAGCCACAAGCAAAGTGCCAACGCCAAACGGGCAACAAGGAGGTGCTGCAACAGACAATGCAGGCGCAACAAACAAACCAATCAAAAAACAACGCAAACAGTGCAATCGCAGATAAACCCAGTAGCAAGAGAACCACCCACAGTTATCAATCTTACTGATGTGCCACTCACAGACAAAGAAAACTCATTGCTTGCTCTTGGCCTCTCCTATAGTCCCAAAAGCAATTTTTACTATGCCGGCACAAAAATTGATTTTTATAAATATGTGCGGAAACTCAAGCTGCGAAAATACCACTGCCTGCCTGAACTCACAACCCACTACTATTGCTGTTCCTGGTTCTCAATCTCCTACAATGGTTTCACCTAAATCTAATTTATTATTGGATTTGTTGGAAATGCAAAATGAATCGACAGTGCCAGCATCTACCCCGGGCTCGGGCACGATGCCAATAATGAATTTATCTACAGTCACTAACTTCAAGCCCAAGCCCAAGTCTAAGTGTTGCCCTTTGATGATCAAAGACAACATTGACCAATTTAATTACAAAGTTTCCCTGGAATTAAGAGAACTATTTCTCAAGCATGGCAAAATCTCGAAGAAACATCACTATTGTGATTTTTAAATACCACCAACTAATTAAAAAATTGAAAAGCAATACTAACATTATCGTGAGAGAATCCCATAAGGGAGGAAATGTGGTGCTCTGGCCCCGCCAGATATATATGGATGAAGCACTTGGACAATTAAATGACCGTGCCTGCTATCGACAGACTGATGCCAAGGAGGTACAACTGGCCAAAAACAACATTTATTCTAAACTTATGGCATGGTGTTATAACCATGGATGAGTTTAAATTCATGAAAAATGACAATCCTGTAACACCTGTAATCTACTTCATACCGAAGATCCACAAAAATTTGCAGTTACCACCAGGGCGTCCCATTATATCTGCCTGTAACAGTATACTTTAGAATATCAGTAAATAGGTGGACTTCTTCCTCCAAGAGTTCGTCAGGGCACTTCCCTCTTTCGTGCTCAACACTGGCGATTTTCTTAAAAAGGTGTATGATGTGGCGTGGAAAGCTAGTTATTTGTTTAATATCTCTTGATGTTTCCTCATTATACACTAGCATATTTCACAAAGACGCGCTGGGAGCAGTCCAACATTTTCTGGGGTCTAGACCTATGTTGTTCAATGACCACACACGCATGATAGTTGATATGATTGAGTTATGTCTTGAAAACAACTTTTTCATGTTTGGGAAACAGCTATTCCAACAGATAAGGGGAGTGGCAATGGGGGCCTGCTTCTCTCCCAGTTATGTCTGCTTACACATGGGATACTGGGAGGAGCAGGTCCTTTTGCCTTACTTTGCTGACACTATGAATACCAAAATTGTAAAATAGTTAAGGTACATAGATGACCTCTTTATCATATGGGATGGCTTGGAAAATGAGGCCATTGAATTTATTGATAAACTGAACACTAACACACTTAATCATCGGTTTACCAGCAATATCAGTGACAAATCAGTTTGTTTCTTGGATGTGCAAATCTATATCGGAGAGGGGAAGCTTGAAACCAAACTGTACCGAAAACCAACTGCTGGTAACAGTATCCTCCATGCGGGCAGTCACCATCCAGCGCATCTCATAAGGAGCATTCCTTATGGTGAAATGCTCCGCATTAAACTGATTTGTAGTTCAGAGTTTGACTGCAAAGAGGCACAACGTCTTTGTAAAGGTAGATTCATGGAAAGAGGTTACTCTAATGAGATAATTGAGAAGGCCATGACAAGAGCTAACTCATATGACAGAGTATCCCTATTGCCAAGCATTATCCACAATACAGGAACTCTATTTTCTGGTACAGGACAGAGCAAGGAAGGCACCGGTAGTATTGCCCATAGTGAAACTAGGCTCATTTTCACATTTAGCAATCAACATCGGACCATCAGAAATATAGTCAAGCTCAACTGGGCACTTATCACAAGTGACCCGGTTCTGGGCAAGCAGGTCACTACTGTGCCCAGTATAGTCTACAAGCTAGCCCGTACTATGGGTAACTACCTGGTGTCTAGTAGCCCTGAGATCTGGACCACAGGCTTGTGGTTAGATTCTAGCAAGGGTTTCCTTAAATGCTCATCTTGTAAAGCATGCAGAAACGGAGTGAGTCGAACAGAATATTCTACTACTTTCAGTGGGATTCCAACCTCCATCAAATACAGATTGACGTGTTGCACCGAGTACGCAGTGTATGTGCTGGAGTGTCCCTGTGGTCTACGCTATGTGGGCAGCACAAGACCACAGGTACATAAAAGTATTCTCCAACGCCTCAGGGCCATTACCAACGGCGACACTGCGTACCCGGTTGCGAGACACTTTGAGGAGGCACACAACAAAAATCCGACAGATTTACGGTATTATGTAATCAACACATTTCCTCCTCAGAGTCGAGGAGGCGACCGTGAACTGCTGTTACGGAGATTGGAAACCCGACATATAATTCTTTTAGACACCAAGACACCTAATGGTCTAAATGCGGGGGAGGACTGCCATACTTATCTATAAATACCATCTATGATATTGGTAACAGTCCATACAGGAATACAGTAGCTGTCTCAACTTAAAATAATGTTTATAGCTATTTTTAAATTCACTTTTATCTATTACACATTTATACAGGGTAGCACTCACTTTTAACTTTTGCCAATATTTAATTTTGTTGTGGTTTTACCTAAGCTTTTTTTGCACATTTGTAAAGAGTAAGTCTTTTGGGCCCACCGTTAAGCTGGTGCGCAAATTCTAGGTTCAGTCTGAATTAGGGGCGTCAGTCGTACACTATCATGTTCCTGCTGCACATGTGGATAGTACTAATAATTTTAAAACATATCTATTGATGTATTTATTTATATGTTTTGTATTTTACTCTTCCTCTTGCTGCTATATTTATGCTATGTGTATTGGTATTTATTTATATATTTATATTAATATTTATGTATTTATATATCTACATGTCATTATTGCATTATGCACCCATATTGAATACTAAGCAACGCTTGCCTTTGTGCTTATTTGCATTTATGCAGTTAGTGTGTTTAGGCAGTATGTCTTTCATGTCTATGGTGAAACACAACCCACTATTGGCACTTGTCACTTTAAAAGGAGTATTCCCGCCCCATAACGCTGTCATGTGATCAAGGTCTTGTTTGACCGAAACGCGTAGCGGCGGTGTGGTGAAGAGCGAAATAAATCACTGAGCACTATTCCTGGGTTTGCCTCGTCCTTTGATGCTGCGTGACTGCTGCGTGACGATCTTCTGCCGAATATATATATATATATATATATATATATATATATATATATATATATATATATATATATATATATATATATATATATATATTCACTGTACACTTCTTAGATTGAAATGTCCTTAATATTTTATTTGATGCAACAGATGGCCATTCTCTAAATTATGTGACACTCAGAGAGTACAACCTTAATTGGTAACATGAGAGATGTTTATTACTCATGTTAATTTATTTCAAGACTAAGCCTGGGCGGAGTTCGCTTGGTGCAAAAAAACTGCACTACACGGAGCTCCGCAAGCATGCGGAGTTTCTTTTGATACATGCAGTTCGCTGTGATTTTGAGTGCCAGGTACTTGTCTGCACTGTGCAATGATCGCGAACTGCATCATGCACAGCGCAAGCGGGCGCTGCTTCCTTTCTGCCACTCGAGTAGATTTTTACTTGAGCAGTAGCTTTCTCAGCACGAGCGGGCGGTTTCTCAACCAGAGCGTCACGAGCATACGCGACCACTCTCAATGAGAAATCTGACCACCCGTGTTAAGAAATCTCGCGGGAGGTAGATTTTCCACGCTTGCGCTTGCCAACTTGATGTTGACCATCACAAAAGAGGTAAAGTCTCGCCAGGAGGTGGATTCTCCTCGCTCGCGCTTGCCAACTTGATGTTGATGAACACTTGCAAGGCCATGCGGAGCAGAGTTGGAGCTTGCAGAAAACACCCCCAACTCCGCAAGCGGAGTTCACTGCCCAGAATTATTAAAGACCTGCCTTGTAAGAATGGTTGGCATTTGTTGTGAAATGCACTATGCTCATTAATTAGTGTGTTATTGGGATAGCTCAGTAAGACTGTGAAAATGATCACCTAGATTTAAAGTTAAAATATTAATTGATTCTTTAGAAATATGATTATTGGGAAGGCACTTTACAGAATGCTTTAGGTATAATATAGATGTAATTGAGACATACGCAGGCTATCTCTGCAGTATTTATTGTGCTCAAATAATATATCTTTTAGGAACATAGCAGTTCTATAATCCGCTAATTCATAGAGTATGTAAAGCGGTGGCTAACCAAGGAAGATGAACAGAATCCTCTTAGAAGCTATGTAGTATGGTGACAGATTAGTGCTTTGCCACCGAAAGTATTAGAATTCCAGTAAAGGGATAGTTGCAATGAACGAATAATCACATGTAGTGATTGTTACTAACTTTGCGTTAAAGGAAAAGTTCTCCTGATCATGCGCATGTATTTTTCTTTTTTTTTTTTCAGATGAGGACCTAGAAATAGAACTGGTAGAAGAGGAGCCTCCTTTCCTTAGAGGACACACCAAGCAGAGCATGGATATGAGTCCCATCAAAATAGTAAAGGTAAGCTTTCCATTTCACCCGCTTTCATACCCTGATATATGTAGAACAGCAGTACTGATATGTATTGTCAGGAAGTGAACTCATTTTTTCCTGTGCCTGCCGAACGGTCCGTGAGTGCAAAAACATAAGTGATGGAATGCTGACCCCCAGTCCTGTATTTGTTTTACTTAACAGCTTAAGCATGTGCGAAGGATGGCTTTTAACTCTGTATTAGAGTTGTGTAAATGCCATGTCAACTTGTGAGCTTGAGTGACAAAAAGAAGCGATTTTAGAAATGCATGGGCTATTTTGCTATTGCCTCAATTCACTAATCTGAATTTGGATTCAGCCGGAGAAATTAACTCATCCAAACTTCATTGAATCCACAACCAACTGTATACTATCAGAATATGTTGGCAGCAGACTTGGGCAAAGTGGAATAGAGTAAGAGACAAAATAGAGAGTAAGCATATCACCACTCTGATTCTTCACTGTGCTGGTCATGGAATTCAACTGAGGTAGTAATGGGTATCTCAAACCAAGGTTGATATTTTTAATAGCTTCTCTGTTTGATTTAGAATTTTTTTTAAATCATTGGAATGTGTTCCATCCCTCCATATAAATATTTGCGACCTCCTTTTGTCCATTCTTTCTGAAAAGCCTGAATGATAGCCAATGTTGGTCTTCCTAAGTGGAGTATAATGTAAAACATTTTCCAATTTTGCTGGCAATCCAACTATTTTTGTAAAAGAAAACCTTTCATGTACTGCATCTTATCTTCGACAGATTGCATTTCACACTTGAAAAATCTGGCCCGTTTTTACTGGTTTGCTTTTATGTTCCATATGAATAAGCTGGCTTGCTAAATGGGTCCCATTTCATTGGATATCATGCCTTGACACATCTCTCTCTAGAGGTGATCAAAATAGCATGCTGTCTCCTGAGCAGCAAAATTGGAATTGCAGTTATGTAGCATTTCACACGATTCCATTCTTTTGTCAGAATCCAGACGGATCGCTGTCCCAAGCTGCTATGATGCAGAGTGCATTAGCTAAAGAAAGACGGGAGCTTAAACAAGCCCAGCGAGAGGCTGAAATGGATTCTATTCCGATGGGCCTAAATAAGCACTGGGTGGACCCTCTTCCCGACGGTATGTATTAGTAGATAATTCCCCTGTAATTTCTGGTTGACCTGTAGATGTTTTTAGAAGTACACTTGATGGGTCAAAGTCTTGACTTGAGCTGACTGAGTTTGCACAATGCCGGCAAAAGGTCTCACAATGGTAAACACGTTTTAAAAAGGGTTACCTTGATTCGCCTTATGATGCATTAGCCTGGGCAGGAAGGTAATCTTGAGAAGGAGTGCATATGGTGTCATATTTTTTAAATAAGGCAAAACAGCAGTTCAGTTGAAGTAGGTCATGGTTTAAATGACCCTCAAAAGTTCATGGAATTAATATTAAAATGTATTTAACTGAAGGAAAATTGTTCCAGTACACTGTTTAACTTCAAAGAGTTTCAATATAAAATAAAAATGCCTAAAAGCACACTAAAAGCCATGTCGTGGTGAATATTCCCTGACCATTTTCTTATCTGGTAAGAAGAAAAAAAAATCCTGCACCATAAAGGATAAAAATTGGCAGTTGGAGAGCAGAAGTGCACTAGAAGTAAAGTCACCAATGCTCCCTTAGTAGCCAGTGTGACTTTCATGAACTCATTTAATTTGGCTGCAGCATTTTCTTTTTGGTATTGATTTTGCTACTAGTTTCGGCAGGGGCAGTCTCAGAGACCTTTCTTTGCTCGAAGGGAATTGGGGGCCGGGGTGGGGTTTAGCTCCATTGATACCAAGGCCAAAAGGTCCCTGCAGTACTGCAATTAACTTGGATTTCTTCATGTTTGTTGTCCACTGTTTAGATTCTAAGCACCGAAGTCCTTGGGTCACTGGATCCATCAGAAGATGGCCGCAGACCACCTAACTGATAAAGCTTTTGTCAACCTTTCAGCACACCAGTTAGCGTGCTATACTTTTAACTGATCAGTAGCTTCCTGTGGCACAGGATCATCTCACCTAAAGCACCAAGGCTTGTAGGAGTCTAGTTCCTCAGCATGCAAACCGTTTTCCCCAACAGACTGCTACTTTGTCCAAGGCATGGGAGGGGTTGAAGCAAGCAAAAAAGTGCCTTCCTCATTGGCTTAAATGAATGTCCCTAAGGACATGTTCTTACTAGAGGCCTAAACAGCTTTTACAGCTTTTCGGTTAAAAGAAGCTTAACCTTACCTCCTGCAGTCTCCCTTGAATTATGATGATCAGAGATTCTGCAGTAGTAAATACATTTTGCCATTGATCAAAATTCTTGACTCTTATCTTCAAATAATCGCACATTCCCACTTTCATAATAAGGCTATGTTCAAGCCCTACGACCTTCCCATAATAGCCAAGCTATCCCACCAATAACACAAAGGTAATGTAAAATTTGATTGCTATTGTAACGGAAACATTTAATTTTAAGGACACGGAGGCAAGGATTACGCTGTTCTTTCGCCACTTTTATTAACAGCCCTTAGAAAGCTACAATAACAAACTCCATTTCCCACAACCTTTGGGGAAAAAGTCATTGTCCATTCACTAGGCTCCACAGCATTTCCATAGTCACTTGTTGCTGTTCCTATCACCTCCCCTTTCTTACTGCAACTACAGATGGATAGCAATTTCTTTTTATCTTGTTTCGACCCATCAGATCCTAGGGGAAAAGGAACAGAGATGTATGAAACTATATCTGGAATATGCTTACAATCGAAGGTTACAGCCATCTGTACATGCTTACAACGAAAGAGTAGAGCTGTCACGAGTCCACAACTTCACAGACAAGACATTCTTTATTAAAAACTAATGTCACCACCTGCAAAACCAACTTAAAATTGAGACATATATGACCTCACAGACGTGGTCCTCTATGGGGAGGTAGGTTATGCTATCCTCCTTCGCATATGTCTCTTCCACATCACTCATTCTAATCCTAGGCAAAGAAAAAGGCACAGGTAGGTAGTGGTACCAATGCTGGGGGTCCCAGCTAGTGTTAGAGGGTTTTTAAAGGGTGAGGATCTACCAGACAGAGATAGAAACCCAGGTATACATCACACCCCTTCCACACTGTTGTGCTAATGGATTTGCCTGGACCAGTGTCTGCTGATGAGACAAGCGCAGTAGACGCTTAATATTACAGACTTAATCAGGGTGTCTCGCTCCAGGCAAACGGGGCTGTTTGGAAACTGATGAGCTGAGCATCCGGCCAGCTGCACTGTGATTTCCCTCAAACGGGACGGCTTGGGGTAGCGAGACGCGGCAGGCTTCCTCTAGTGGTTGGAGGAACAAAGCGGCAGTGGAGGAGCGACCAGCGAAACCAAATGAACATAAATACCCCAGTAAACATTATTCACAAACCCATTTAGTGTTTATCAAACTGCAGGAAAGAAACAGGACAGAGCACTTAACTAGGCTGCTAGAGCAGCGAAGAAAGAGGAGGCAGCAGCATCTGCGACCAGGGACTATGGAGATACTGTGGAGCCAAGTGTTTGGACAATGTTAAAGTTTGAACTATAACTTTTTCCCCATGGTTTGTGGGAAAGTAAGTCTGTTATTGTGATTTTCTAATGGCTGCTGTTAATAAAAGTGGAGTGTAATCCTCGCCTAAGGTCCTGACATAGAACCCAGGTCCTCTTTGTCTCACCAATAGTAATTTTATCTGGACAGGAAGTTAGAATTTCTGAAGCCAACTGATGATTACATAAACTTGGTAAACTAGCCCTAGTATCAACACATAATTCTTAGTTTTTTTCAGAAATCAATTTTGACTGTTGGCATGCCATAATGTGGTTCATATCCAAGTGATGTAGCTAATCCTGTTAACTCAGTGTAACTTGGAAGAAAAAAAAAATTATCTTCAAAACTAAAATGGTTGTTTAAAATTCTCCTACAAATTAGTGATTTTTGAGTTGCAGGCTAATCCATAATTATGAACATTATTATTCATTAATTTTAATGATCGATACTTTGGGTAATATGTTGCAGCAGACTCATTCATAGTCCTCTTCATTGAGGCACTGAAGAACATTTGAGTGATTTTTAATGGATGCAAGCTTTTTGCTACAGTCACATAACATATGTGACAGTAGCAAAAAGCTTGACCAGTTGATTTGTAGTGCTTCGTCTATGTAATTACCTGCTGGATCTTAAGTTTTGCCTCTGTCAGTTCTCTCATGTTAGGCCAGGGCACACAGTAGCATCGGCTTTGCTGAGATGGATAGGAATTTATATTTTGATAGAGCTGTTTACCTTACTTCAGTCCATCCTGACAGTCCAAATGGTCAAACAATTTGGACTGATATTGAAAAGGACATTATTCATGTGAATCTTCAATTTCAGAAATTTTTTATATTCATGGCAGAGTCTTAGTATTTTGGTTTGAAATTTGTGAAAATACATAAGCATGCTGTATGATCCAGGACTCTGACCGGCCTTGATGACATTTCTTAGATGTACAAAGAGGGATTCTGTTTTCGCGTCTTTCACCTAGGCCGTGGCTATTCAAATGCTTCTGTTAAACTTTCCATATCAGTACATTGGTCTTTAGCATAAAAGCCACATTAGGCTACAAACTTATATTAGATCTTTACTTTGCAGTGAAACCTTGTCCTACAACTCATATTCTAATGTTCTAATGTTGAATGCTTAAGCAGTATGGACCATTCCATATAGTATGGGTTTCTAGTACATGCTTTAACTGCAAATCAATCTCATAGTTTCAGAGAGAACTTTGTAGACACACTTGATCCATATACCTAAAGTACATTTGTCTTTTAATGTTAACTACAGTTATCTTACTCTCTTTTTCAAATATTTACAATCCAGTCAAGAGAAAATGTTTTATTCAGTATTGATGTATCGTCCAAACACAACTTGAATCTTAAATGCCACACTGATATTTGCCTCCTTCAGTAGCTCTAGCAAGGCATTGGCTGTTAACAAGACTAGATTGACTAGCTGCATTGTACAGTGTGCAGTTGTAGAAAAGGAATTTTACGTTGTTATATGCAACTATGGGAGCTACTTTGGAGTTCAGCACATATAGTTACAAGGCGCTGCATTTGCACAAGCACAAAAATGGATTCACAGGTGCTGTGTCCAGTGTACAAAATGTATTAAACATAGGTTTTATGTAAAATACAGATGTATCACCTTGGTAAACACGATATGGTGATCTATAAAGTTCTCATGCTGCAAATTATTACTAACAAGAATTGCTCACCTTGAATCGTTCTAGATTCATATGTGGCCCATCTACCTCTCCATGCAGTTATACAGCTCTCACCTGTATCTCTCAAATAAACGTTTATGGTAGGTGCCTCAAAGAAGATATATAAACCACAATATAAAGGTGGTGCCTAACACCAGATGTCCACAATTTTAAAACCTTTCGGAAAGAACTGGCCTTTCCAATTCAACCGCTGGATCACATGATATGCTCAAGTTAATCTATAAATATTTAAGCAATAAACTATAAAATTGTGAGGTACTATCTTGTTTTTCAGTGGATGGGAGGCAGATTGCAGCGAATATGAGGGGTATCGGGATGATGCCCAATGATATTCCAGAATGGAAGAAACATGCGTTTGGTGGCAATAAAGCATCTTATGGTAAGAAGACACAGATGTCCATCTTGGAGCAGAGAGAGAGTCTACCCATCTACAGGTTAAAGGAGCAGCTGATTCAGGTGAGAAAAGAAAGTGATCAGGTCATTTAGAGCGCACACGTTTTAGAGACCTAAAAGTGTCAATGGGCAACGCCTCCCCCTCGGGTTTTTGACCATGCTAAAGTAGACATAATAGCCATATTCCAAAAAATGCATCTGGAGTAAAGCAAAGCAATTAAGGAAACTATTGTGAGACCATCAGTGGCATCAGGTTTAGTAACAGCCTGTGCATCTGGGATTTATAATGCACCAAATATCCATATGTAGAGATTTCCAATCTTGGACTTAAGACCTCCTAAGATATACTGAATCCAGTGGTAGACACATTTGTGTCCTTGTCTTTCAACACAATACCTTTGACTTCCTGATCTGCTTTACTCCATACTTCAATATTTATTCTCCTTAACTCCCTTTTAGGTCGCAGCCTACCAGACAACGCAGGTGAAATACTGAGTCACCTGCTGCTGGGCCCTCCCTGTAGCATCACTACCTGGTTACCATGGAAACAGCAGACACACAAACACAGCTGCTGGTGTACACATCACATCAGTAACTGGAAGAAGCAAGACAGGGCTATTGTCACTAATGAGTGAGGCATGGGTCACAAATATAAGGGCTCTCCTTCCTTACATAATCTTTCGCTGTCCCTCTCCCACCCACGCACGCACGCGCACACACGACACACAAAAGTATCATTCTATACAACCTTTACCCACCCCTGAATCCTACCAGCCCTCTAGTGTGCTGGCTGACTGGTCCAGTCAAGCCTTCCACCACAGACTAGTTTCTGACCCACAGGGGTAAGAGTACACATTCTCAGGAGGTCAGGAACCATGCCTTCTCTGGATGGAGGTGTTTTACACCATCTGCTGGAAGGCTAGCAAATTAGCATTCCAAGGCAGGGAGTTTTAAAGAGCCCACCGCCTTTGTTATGCAAATCTGGCTTCACTCAGAGGTGCGGGGATGCCAACCCCCCTGGCCAGCGCCAGTTTAGCGCCAAAACAAGCGGGACAATTAGTAGTCAGAGAGGCATGACCACCTTCAGGCTAGTTCCATCCCTAAGATGGAATAACTGATGTGGATAAGAAATGTAAAAGTCTGCCATCTTGGTGATAGCAGAATTAGGAATTCTGAGACGGGTTTATGCCCACCCCCCACAGGAAATGGTCATATAGGGGGCTTAGTGACCCCAGGGTTGGCTACTTACCTATACTTCCCTAACACCCCTAAATCTAGTATTTAAGGGATACAGCACAGTCAGCTGGAAATCTTATTCCTGCCGACCTAAGAACAAGAAAGACACCTAAGAGCCGTGAGCAGCACGGATTGTGAAGAAGTAACGACTTGGCACCAACCGTGCCGGCTTTTCTGCTGTTACTGCCAGATTGAGCTAAGGACGTCTTGTCCTGCTGCTGTTGAGCCTCTAAAAGCCTGGGAGGACTGGCTGCCTTCAACAAAGACCCAGAAACTACTGTGGAGTAGCAGAGCGGCTTTCTGTATCCTGCAGGCACTCCAAAACAACTGTGAGGACTCCGAACTGCCGCAAACTAGACATCGGAAACCACCACCGCACCCATGACCCCTAGCCCGATTTGTAGTAGGCCAATAGTGCCAGCATGGCCCCCCTACCCTCCAAAGACAAAGCCCACCTTGGGTTCGCCCAAAATGGTCTGCAACTTGTCCGTAATTTCATTTTCTTTCTTAATGTAGACATTTGTGAAGCATAGGGAGTGATCTGTAAACTTTTTCTTAACTATTAGGAATTGTACAGAATAAGGGATGCACACTTTTTCCAAATTTGTATATATTTTTTACTGTTGTACTAGCTTACGTGGTAGAGAAAAATTTGACTTTCTAATCTCCTTTGTCCTGTCAATGTAGGATCTCTTTGACATACTATTTCAAATCTATGAAAGAGTTGCTGAACATAAGAAGTTATTTCAGAACTACCAGTTATGTACAACAACTTAGTTTGTGTTTTTTGGATTCACATTGCTCAGATACTTTATAAACAGTGTCTCTAAGCCTGCAGCACAGCCGTGATCTTATTGGAAGAAGTGCCTTCCAATCCATCACACAGGTGGTGATGTTTTTGGTCCTTGAGTTAAAAACAGAAGTGCTTCAAGATTCCTTGTTCAATCTTCACCTTAATATATTAGCCATTTGTTTAATTATTTATGAGAACGCAATCACTTCCCTTTCGCAAATTTAGGTATAATGTATTTTTAAAATGTTTTGTGAGGTGCACATGGTCAACTCAAGCTATGTTCAGAGTTTGTGGTCCAACTTGAGTTTGTTTCACAACTGCTCACATGCCAGGTAGTTCAACAAAGACATTGACATGGACTCAGTCACAACAGACCTTTTAAATTTCTACAGTGAGAATGCCAAAACAGATCATCACACTCTGATTCTGATTTTGTTGGGAGTCTATACTACCATCTGTCTGTCTCACTGACTTCTATCTTTCCACTGATTACTTTGTGGGGACAAGTTAATCACTCCCTGAGAGTGTATATGTTTCCAACTCTCCTCCTTATGTGCTTCAGCCCCCAATCACTGTTCTGTCCCGCATGTTGCAAGATCTTTCTCATGTGCTCCTCCCACCCCAAACTCCCTGCCTTGCCCACACTCCATGTTTCTTTTTAACTTGTGCGCTGTTCCCCTGTCCCGTGCTAACTCAGGTGTGCTGCTTTCTCCTCTACATCTGCTACCCCATGCTTCCTCTAGCCACATATTCCCATTTGCTGCCCCCACCCACCCCTCTGTTACATTTCACCCGCTAATCTGTTTCACCCCAACATCTTTTTTTATGAGGCGGGAAGCAGACTGCAAATTTAAAAAAACTTGTTTCGCACTATTTCTTTTTCATAATGACGCATGCATATGCCTACATCATGATGCTGCTGTTGCATCATGGCACCTAAAAAAAAATCTTTTGGGGAAGCCCACACAACATCTTGCCGATGCTGAACAGCATTGCCAAAAGGCATTGGCAAAGACAGTAGGTCCCAAAGGTCAGACGTTTGTTTTTACAATGCATGATGTGTACATCTTAACTTTAGCAAACTGGAAAGCAGTCTCGATCTTGCTGTATGTAATGCAGATATCAATCACACCGTGGTGCCTACTTAACCTCCTATAAAGATGAAATTCTATTGTTGAGGACTTTAACATTTGTTTTAAGTTTTTAAAATTGAAAGACAAAGAAACACAAGTTTGTTGTAAAGGGCCACACCTCAAAACCCTAGTGTGCAATGCTTTGTAATTGAAATGATAAATTATGGGACAGAACCTTACTTTCCAATGTTCAATCTCAAAGTTATCTTTTCCCATCAGTGGTCACTATTATTTCCAATAATTCGCATCTGATAGAGAATACTAGCCGCAGATTCCTTAACGTAGAATTATTCCCAGGTGTGAGACTGGATCTGGAAAACTTTTTGCCACAGCATCCCTGCGCGACGTGGGGACCACACCACGTGACTCCGCCCTGATGTCGTCCGCGTTCGTGACATCAGCGAGGATACACAAGTCCCATGCCGGCGCACCTACTTCAGTTTTTTAGGTCGAGCGACCTATAAGCTGCGCAAAGCGCAGCTTCCGGTCCGGAGATCTTATGTTTTGGAGTAGGGCAATTTAAACCCGCCTCTCTGCTCCATTCACTTCCATTGGCTGGCTTCCTAAACGGAGGCCAGCCATTGGAAGAGAAGGGAGTCACTCCAAACAAGCCCCGTCTCTTTCGGGGGCGTAAGTTTAGCTGTTCTTTAGCTCGTGACGTCGTCCGTCACTCAGGACAGCAAAACACGCCCCCGAATCTGAAAATGGCGGCACTTTTCTTTATGCCATTTTGCGACGACCGCCGCACCAAGAAGTCGCCGAGTCCTCGCCCCTGCTGCTGCATTACTGCAACAGAGCTCACAATGGCCGGGAAGTTAGGCGGAGGCAGCCCGGCCCAGACAGAAGACACGCACAGGATCGCAGGTACGGAGCGGGAGCCAGAGCGCACAAGCAGCAGCCCCACTACACGCCGTCCTGCAGCTCGCACAGCCTGCAATCCCCATGGCCACCAGCGCCGTGCTGAGCATGTCCTCCCGGCTGAGCCCGCAACGTCTCTACCCGGGAATGCACCAGGAGGAGCCTCCCGTTTTCGCCCAGCTCAAACCAGTGCAGCTGGGAGCCCGCGGGGGCGGCCCAGGTCTCTATGAAGAGGACTCTCTAAAGTCCCCCTCCTGAGGCGACCGGCTGCTGCCGGGGGTGCAGGTATGTAGCATGCAGCTTTAGCGTGAAGGCTCGGGGCAGGACTGATTGATTGCATTTTGGAATTGTGACTCCACAATTAAAGGCGCGTTTGAGCTCATAGGGTGGAAGGAGCAGGCAGCAGATGGGACATAATTGCACAGCCTTCCGTGATTCTTGCCGGCGTGGGCTCATTAGTGATGCCAGAGAGTCCCCGCAGCCCTCAACACGCAGGCTCCACGCTACACATTTCTCCACGGAGACTGAAGGCACGCAAAGTGTTTGTTTCCACTTATTTCCCTGTGTCTTTCTTTCTGTTCGTCGTTCCCAGGCCGAGAATGGCATGCGTGTTAACACAAATCTTTTTAGAACCCGTGACCCCAGATCCACACCACGCCCTCGGATCTGAACACTGAAGACCCCTAGCCCCCCCGGCCCTGGTATCAAAGACACAGGCTTGGCTTTGTGTGGTCCAGACCATACTTACGCCACCAAATCCTGGCATTCAGTGCACTGCATTGCCCCTGGGTTGTGTCGTATCAGATTCAACACTGACCGGACCCACCATCCTTGGCATTTCATAACCTACACTACCCCCTCATCCTGGGACATTCCAGATGCTACACTGTCCGCCCCCACCCAATCATTGGCATTCCAGACACTGGGAGGGGGCGAGGTGGCTGTCCTTGTCGCGTGGTGGAAATCTCTTTCAAGAACCGGCTCAGAGAGTCCCTGAATCCCAACCAGAGCATACATTTCTCCTCCCATCCACTACTCTAGCGCCACTCTCTCATTGATTCAACGAGACAGCGCCCTGCCTCCCTGCTACCGCCCCCCCCCCCACACACACACATAAAGTGCTGAGCAGCACAGACCTCGCATATCCACATACCTCTTTTGCGCTCAGCAGTCTGCGCTGGAACCACACACGCACAAACACACACACACCACCCTCCACTCAACAATGAACCGGCTGGGGCTGCCAGCGCTTCGATGCTGCAGCAGGTCAGTAGCCGCTAGAAGAGGGTGTGCGCCGGGTGAGGTGTGCAGGCAGGGCTTGGTGTGGATGCTGTGTGGTGCGGATGCTGTGTGGTGCTTGTTTCTTTTTTCCGCCTGCAACGAGGATCCGGTGTGTGTCCTGGCCTTCGATTCTTTTCACGCTTTGGCGTTAAGTGGAATAGTTTGCGAATGCCATAAAGTGCATAGAACGGTAGTGATGGCTAGAACAGTCGCACATCAGACTCTTTCAATAGTCCAAAATAGTTTAGTAGGTATAAGAAAAAGAGATCACGGTGCCATTCAAGGTAATGCAAGCATCCCACTACCACGGATGCTTAACCCACAAGTTTAAAATACCTGTGATCAAATGTTTTGAAAAATAATCGTACCTCGGCACTCTAATATTTAAACTCAAGCAATTTGCAAAATTGGTCAAAACATGAAAAAGTCACTATTATAAGTTTTACACAGGCATGTGTAGAGAAACAGTTAAGATTGCCTTTCACAAAATTGTCTTTCACAAAAAGAGAACTTCCAAGAAATCCAGTATGTATCGTGTTTGATTAAATATATACTGAAAAGTATTTTAGATACCACGTAACATTGAGAACCAGGTGGCAAAACAAAAAGTTTTTACAATGAGTACATGATAAATCATTATATTGAACGCATTGAGCACTATATCATCGGCTATCATCGGCTTCCTCCAACTATCAAGACCGGGAAGGCCCTAGGATTAGGACCCCCCACTTGGATGCCACATTTTGTCTATAGTGCTCAATGCGTTCAATATAATTATTTATCATGTACTCTTTGTAAACACTTTTTGTTTTGCCAGCTGGTTCTCAATGTTACGTGGTATCTAAAATACTTTTCAGTATATATTAGATCAAACAAGGTACATACTGGATTTCTTGAATGTTCTCTTTTTGTGAAAGACAATTTTGTGAAAGACAATCTTAACTGTTTCTCTACTTATGAGATCCATGCCTGTGTAAAATTTATAATAGTTTGCGAATGCCTTTTGGCTTCAAGATGTGTACCTCCTGTGCATGTCCCATGTCGGCGACGGACCCTCACCTGATTTGCATGTGGTGCCTGGGTGAGCACCACGACTCGGAAAGTTGCTACGCCTGCCAGCACCTTACGCCTAAATCACGGCAGGAGCGCCGGATAAAGTTGCTGTTGGCGCGCTTGTCCAGGTCGGTGTCATCCCAGCGTGCGTCCCCTACCTCAGAAAAGGGGGTGGTGATGAACAGAGTGTCTGAATTAAGCAGACCACTCTTACCCAGTCCAAAGATCAGGGCTTGATCCATCACCGTTTTTTAGCTCACTGCACCATCCCAGCTCAGAACTTGGCTATATGCAAATTAGTCTGACCCTGGCCCAGTGCATCATGGGAACAGGGCAGACCAAACTACCAAGCCAATTCTTATACTGGGAAGGAAACAAGCTACCGGGGACCGGTTTCTGGCATTTCAGCCGTCTTCGGCCCGGCTTGCTTGAATCCTGATGGTGCAATGAGCTAGGGACTCACATCTGAGTATACCCTTCCACGCTTATGGTGGACAAAAATGATTCAGAAAAGGGGGTGGTGATGAACAGAGTGTCTGAATTAAGCAGACCACTCTTACCCAGTCCAAAGATCAGGGCTTGATCCATCACCGTTTTTTAGCTCACTGCACCATCCCAGCTCAGAACTTGGCTATATGCAAATAGGTCTTCCCACTTGCTCCTGGAATCTGGTGGAGTGACTGTTACACTTTCTGTGAGGTTTGCTGTGCCCTCGGGGTCCTTTGGTTGGCCCACCTCTTCAGTTGGCTGCTGGTTCAGCCCATTTTTGGCAAGAGTGTACTTTTTGGCCTTCTGTGGTTTCTGCCGCAGGTTTTATAGTTTTGATCTCTAATGCAGGATTTTCTTCCCTAAGATTGGTTCCCATACTATTTGGGACATGTCCTACCCTACGTGGGGTACTTGTAGCTATCGTATAGCCCTGTCTTGCACTGGGAAGATGTGGACTCCTCCTTGCGGGTACCTCGCCTTTCCTGGTGTCGCTGTATGCCGCTGGTGCGGTTTCTTGGCCAGCTGCAGCATTGTGCTGCAGTGTTTTTGCCCTTTGTCTGCCGTACGGCCTGGTCCTCTGTCTGGTGTTACAGGAGGATTATTTCCTGTGTTGACGGCTTAGTTCGCCGTACTTGTTTCTCCTCTTATCTTCCGGCTGGTCGCTCTTCTTCGAGGATCAGTTCTGTCCGGAGCGGCCCCCTAATGGGGTTGTTCCGGATTTTTTCTGGCCTCGCCTTTCTTGAAGGCCGATGTGGTCTGGGCGTTCAGTTTCGTGGTGCTTGTTAGCGTCCAGCTGCACCGCCTGACAGGTGTGGTCTAGACGTTTAGTTTCGTGGCGCTTGTCAGCGTCCAGCTGTGTCGCGCTTGCTCTTCTGGTCCACGGTCAGGGGCCTTGGTGTGGAACCTGGCATCCCTGCTTCTTGTTTCGCGGGAGCCATGTGAGACTATGTTTTTCTTCTCCCGCCTGCCTTGGTGCTGAGGCGCTTTTCTGTCTGGCCTGTTGGCTTCCAGCTGTGATGAATTCGGCTGCCCTCTCCCCTGGGTGTGTTCCGGTGGAGGGCTCTTATCTTCATTTCTACCCTTTCTCCTTGGAGTCTCTGGATTGCTCTTCTTCCTCAGTACTCTGCGTTACCTGTACTGCTAGGGCTTCCGGTGGAGGTCCCTCGTACATTGGCTGGCCTTCGGGTGTACTGGCCTCCTTTCATATTGCCTTCGCTTTCTCCTGCTTGGTGAGGGCTGGGCTTTGTCGTTTTGCAACTTCCCTTGTTGTTGGGTATGGGGTGGGACTGGACTCTTTCCCCTGTCCCTGTAACTCATCCCCTTTTGCGGAGAACTGGGCTGTTTTTTCCCTGTCCCTGTGCTTGTTCCCTGTTGGGGTCTTGTATTCGCCCAAGCTGGAGAGGTTCTCTTGCAGACCCTCCTTCCCCTTGGGTATGGCTAGGGTATCTATTCTACGTTCAGGCATCTGCGGCTAGTAGTCTCTATCAAGATGTATGAGTTACTTACCTTTGGTAACGGTGTATCTGGTAGAGCCGATTCTAGCCGCAGACCCGCCCTGCCTTCTCGGTCTGCCCGTTCCCCGGGTGGTTGTTTTCTGCGAGTGCCTTTTCTTACTCCCTCCCTAGGGGGATGCTAGTCTTGTTGTTTGCTCCATTTCTTCCCTTCTGTTGATTGGTTGATGATTTCATGGGTGCTTCTGCGCCCCTGAACACTGGTGTCCAGTGTGGGGTCTGCTCGTTCTCTTCTTCCTTTCATTGCTTGCACTTTTGGCTCCTTCGCAGTCCTCAGAGTTTAGGTCCCTTGGCCGGGTCTCGATCCTTGGCTCTTTTAGGAGAGGTCTCTCCCTGCTGGTGTTGTCTGGGGGTGAATTGTCGTTCCTCTTCTGTTCTGACCTTGATGCCCTTCTCTGTTCTAGGCTGTGGATGCAGACTTCTTCGTCTGCTGTGCAATTTTTTCACATGCTTTCTGCCCCCTGGGAGGCTGTCGTATTTGTTTGAAGGCTTGCTTGCAATAGCTGTGCTCTGTTCTTTCCTTCCATGACTTTCGGTGCCATAGTGCCGGGCACTATTCTGGATAGTGCTGTTTCACACCATTTGTTTCTTCCCTTTCTGTTAGCTGTTTCGCACACTGTTCCAGTATTCTCACAGTTTTTGTTTGAGATGGCTCCGCGTTGTGGAGCGGAAACATTCTCTGCAGAAAACTGACGTAGGTACGCCGGGGTGGGACTTATGTATCCTAACTGATGTCATGAACGCGGACGACGTCAGGGCAGAGTCACGTGGTGCCATCCCCCCGGCGCGCAGGAATGCTGTGGCAAAATGTTTTCCGGATCCAGTCTCACGCCCTGGAATAATTCTACTTTACGGAATCTGCGACTAGAATAGTCTCTACCAGATACACCGTTACCGAAATTAAGTAACTTGTACTTTCGGGTGAGTTTTGGAATATTACGAAACAGGTTTGGATCAGATTGCGCCTACCGTAATCTAGAATCAGATATCAAAAGTACCTTTGTGTAGTTTTATTGAGAAATTCTGTGGCAATTTGAAGTAGAGTCTGGATACCATGTTTTGCTTACTGTGTTGTAATTCCATTTGTATAGAGCCTACTACCCCTGACGAGGCGTCAAAGCGCTTTTTCAGGGAATGTGGCAGTGGCGACTCCCGCACAGGTGCACAAATTTCTTGTTACCATGAACCTCCTGTTCAGGCCTCGGGCTCCCGCCGCTCACCCTTGGTCCCCACGGTCCCATGTCAGGATCCTGTCGAGCCGTCTGCTCCGGCGCCGCAGGATCCTGCGCCGCTGGCTCCGGCCACAGCACCACAAGGTCCCAGGCTGCCGGCTCCTGCCCCAGCCCCACCCTCTACTCCGCCTCCGGCACCGCAATGGATACCATTTGTTCTGCTCCTGCCCCGGTTCCAGGACAATTTTGTCCCTACTTGAGATCCGCATTGGGACACGGCGCAGATACGGACCCGTCCGTCACCGTTACCGACGCCGTTTGTTCCTTCCCTGGTCCCTGCCCTGCCGCTGCGGTTTGTACCTCATACGGCGGAGGTGGAGGATGACTAGGAGTGGTCAGAGGACCCTCTTGCTCGGCAGTGTGACTGAGCAGGACTATGCGGATGAGTTGGAGGAGGCCTGCGGCCTTGATGTCTTCTCTGACCCGGGATTTGCCTCTCCCCTGCCTACCATGGAGGAGGGCGCTTATTACACAGTGGTGCTCTGTCGGGCTGCTGAGGTCCTCAACCTTGATCTCCCTACGGTGGCCCTAAAAACTAATCTCCTCACCGAGGTGCTCCAGATGACGTCCACTTCGTCGGAGCCCCTACTGCCATTTAATGACGCCCTCACTGACGTCTTACTGGGCACTTGGTCGCGGTCCGCCACATCATGTGAACCTGCTTTTCTGACCACTCATCCTACGCCCGAGAGCCTGATCATCCAACCTTCGACATCTCAAAGTGCCTTTCCCACTGCTCCGCCGTATAAGGACTCTAAGAAGCTGGAGCAGATCGGCAAGCGGTTGTTCTCTTCGCCCAACTTAGGGCTGCCGTCGGTGAACACTGCATTCCTATTGGACCACTATTTCTACGTGGTGGGGGATACAGTTGCACAGGTGTTGCTTCAGTGTCCTGAAGAGATCCAAGCTGTGCTGGCCCAAGCTGTTGCCAAGGGTAAAGATGCGGCTAAGTTTGCCAATCTGTGTGGTTTGGACACTACAGACTCACTAGGTAAGGCAATTACTACGACTGTGGCGCTTCGTCGCCACGCCTGGTTGAAATCTACTGGATTCTCGCCAGATGTCCAAAGCTCACTCATGGACATGCCCTTTGATAGTGCGCTGGAGCGTTTTAAGGACTCGCGGGCAACGCCCAAGTCCTTGGGTCTTTCCACGATAAGCCCAGCCACTCCTGGTTTTCGTTCCTTTCGTGGCCACGGAAGGGGTCCAAAGGCACGTTCCTTCAGCAAGCGTGGACGTAGTTTCCGCAGGTCCGCGTCTGGGAATCAGCGTGGGGGTCAGTCCACCTCCGCCCCGCTACTTCTACCTTCAAACCTTCCTAATCCGAGCTTGGGGGGGGCACCCCACGCCAGTGGGTGGCAGGATCCGCCATCACCTCACCCACTGGCACACTATCACATCGGAATAGTGGGTGTTGCAGATCATCCGCAGGGGTTACTCCCTTCCCTTTCAGTCCACCCCTCCAGCCATGCCCCCTCAGTACCACTGTATTTCGGGGGAACACTTGACACTTCTCCAGCAGAAAGTCATGGCCCTCTTCGCCAAGGGGGCCATCGAGTGCGTTCCTGGGCCAGATGTAGGGCGTGGTTGTTATTCTCACTTCTTTCTGGTCCCCAAGAATGACAAAGGGGGTCTGCGTCCTAGCTTGGACCTCCGGAACGTCAATCGCTTCCTCCGGAAGGAGAAATTCAAGATGTTGACTCTGGCTCAGGTCTTGGCTGCCCTCGACCCTGGAAACCGGATGATAGCGTTGGACTTGCAGGACTCCTATTTTCAAATCCCGGTCCTGCCGGCCCACCGGCGTTACCTGCGGTTCACGGTAGGCCAGGAGCATTTTCAGTTTGCCGTGCTCCACTTCGGCCTTACTAGCGCCCCTTGTGTGTTCATGAAAGTGATGGCGGTGGCCGCAGCTCACCTGCGCAGGCCAGGGGTATCAGTCTTCCCCTACCTCGACGACTGGATGTTGAAGGCGGGCTCTCCCCAGTCAGTTGTGACCCACCTTCAGACTACGGCCGACCTCCTGCATTTGCTGGTATGCACAACAGTTGCAGTGGTGGCTCACAAATCGCGATTGGGTCCATGGCAGAACCCTCTCCCTTCCCCAACCGGAGCATACAGTGGTGACGGATGTGTCCCTCCTGGGATGGGGAGGCCACTAGGGTGAGTCGGAGATCAGAGGCCTCTGGTCTCTGACGGAGTCCCGACTCCATATCAAACTTTTGGAGCTTTGAGCGATTCGACTTGCACTGAAGGCATTCCTTCCCTCTGTCCGGGGAAGTGTGGTGCAAGTGTTCATGGACAACACCACTGCCTTGTGGTATTGCAACAAACAGGGCGGGGTGGGGTCCTGTACCCTATGTCGGGAAGCTCTACGCCTCTGGACCTGGCTGGAACATCAAGGCATTACCTTGGTGGTTCATCACCTGGCAGGTTCTCTGAACGCCAGGGCGAATGAAGTCAGCCGCAAGGTCTCTTTCAGCAGTGGGGAGAGCCTTGGTTAGATCTATTCGCCACCGAAGAGAACGCACAATGTCATCAGTTTGCTCATTGGAATTTACAAGGCGGATCTCACTCGGCGACGCTTTTCGTCGCAAGTGGAGTTGCAGTCTATTGTATGCCTTTCCGCCTATACCACTTCTGCCCAGAGTGCTGAAGAAGATGCGGTACGACCGGGCCCAAGTAATTCTTGTGGCTCCGGATAGGGCACGAAGATACAGGTATCCCGAGCTACTCAACATGGCGATCGATCCCCCGATCCGACTGCCTCTTCGGGAGGATCTTCTGTCGCAGCAGCAGAGAACGGTCCTCCACCTGAACCTGTCCCGACTTTACCTCCATGCGTGGAGATTGAGCGGCAACAGTTGACTGCTTTCGATCTTACTCCCGAAGTCTTTGATGTCATTCTGGCAGCCAAACGTCCCTCCACTAAGATGGTATACGCCTGCAGGTGGAACAAGTTTGTGGCATGGTGCACAGCAAAGGCTGCGGATCCCCTTTCTGCCCCTCTTTCTGAGGTTCTTCTGTTCCTGCTATCCTTGGCCCAGCAGGGCTCTGCTCTGGGCACTATCAAAGGTTATCTTTCAGACATCTCCACCTTTCTACGGCTTCCAGATCAGCCTTCTCTTTTTAAGTCTCCGGTTGTTAATCGTTTCCTGAAAGGCATTACGCACACGTTTCCTTCTGTGCTGTTAATTATGCCTCAATGGGACTTAAACCTTGTCTTGGCATATCTGATGTGCACTTCCATCGAGCCCCTTCATAACTGTCCTCTGCATCTTCTCACTCTCAAGACGGCTTTCCTGGAGCTATAACCTCTGCCAGAAGAGTGAGTGAGCTCCAGGCCCTTTCTTCCTAACCTCCTTTCCTTTCTGTTCATCCGGACAAGGTGGTGTTAAGGACCCATCATTCTTTTCTGCCCAAGGTTGTCATGCCCTTCCACATCGGGCAGACCATCACTTTGCCCACTTTCTTTCCGCCTCTGCATCCTTCGAAAGAGGATGAGAGGCTCCACCGTCTAGACCCGAAACGTGTGCTCTTGCTCTATCTGAAGCGCACACAACAGTTCCGGGTGGATGATCAACTCTTTTTTGGCTACGTGGGCGCCAAGAAAGGTCGGCTGTGCGCAAACGAACCATCTTGCGAACACCAAGAAAGGTCGTTCTGTGTATTAAAGCCTGTTACTCCTTGGCTAAAATAGAGCCTCCCGTGGGTCTGCGTGCCCATTCTACTCAGCCGACAGCAGCCACTACTGCTCTAGGACGGGGAGTCCCTTTGCAGGATATCTGTCTGGCAGCTATGCGGTCCTCGCTGCATACCTTTACAAGCATTATTGCCTGGACAGCCAAGTCCGAAGAGACGGTTTCTTTGGCCGTTCTGTTCTCCGGGATTTTCTGGAGTGATCTTAGTTCGCAGACCCACCACCGGGGTTGGTATTGCTGGGGTATCTATTCTAAGGTAAGGAATCTAACACTAACGTGCTTCTTTCAGATGAACAAGTTGCTTACCTTTGGTAACAATGGATCTGTAAGAAACATTAGTTAGTGTTAGATTCCTTACCGCCCCACCCATCCTCCCCTTTCTGTGAACTGATTTCTAGGGTTAACGTCATCCCTTTTAGGCCTTTAGTTTTATGGACCAGTGGTCAGTGTCTTGCATGGCTCTGCGTTCCTGGCGCGGAAAGTCGTGTACAGAACTGACGTCAGTGCGCATGGGTGGAGCCTAAGTAGTCTCTGTGGCATCATCTCGTCGCATACAATGCCAGCGATGGAAGCGGAGCCGCACGTCACCTACTGACACGCAGAGGTACTGCTAGCGAAAACTTTCCGTGTCCAGTCTAACGCCTGGGGATATTCTAAGGTAAGGAATATAACACTAACTAATGTTTCTTACAGATATTTTGTTACCGAAGGTAAGTAACTTGTTCTTCGAGTCGATTGAAGGTGCGCTTAAGCTCTCATGATTTAAAGTTTTTTCCTCAATGGAGAATGCTCTTCACCACCTCATATTTGGAGGACTGCTGCACCAGCTAACAGCAGCAATAGTTTGAAAAAATGCCTTGAGCATATCCACATGTGTGTTGAAAGTTTAGAAATAGTATTGGGGGGTCTATCCTTGAGAATTCAGGCTCATTACCCCAGCTGGGGACTTCAACGTCCAGGTATCTTGCCCCAAGACACTTACTACAGTATGCTCAGATTCTATGTAGATAACTTTCCAGAGTTTCTGAAAAGACCTATATCCACTTCTTGTTCTCTTGCTTGGTCATGTCACGAGTATTCTGCTTAATTCAGATGCTCTGTCCATCACCACCCCCTTTTTCTGAATGGTCATGTCAAGAGTCCTTATGATAATCCCGTCATCACAGATATCCGAGCTTAGGTGTACATGTACAGTGTACATTCATTAGGTTAGGTAAATGAGCTGTTGTGAGCAGGGTTCATGAATACCAGGCATACACATGCTGAATTTAGATTGAAAATGTTGATGAGTAGACCACTGTGTCTAAGCATAGTATCCACACAGTGTAGTTCTGTCCACCTTGTGACTATTCTGGTAAAGCCCTGACTACGCGTACTGGGGAAAATTCCTATCCCTTTTGTGAAACCAGAGTTTCCTCAGATGTCAGAATAGTGAGTAAGTTTTAAGGCAACAAGGGAACCCAAAAAGGTTGACAAGGGACCTTTGGAATTAATTCTTTTAAACAACAACGGTCCCTAGAACGGGGAATAGGTATTAAATAAATATAGACTCAATAGTTACTATATCCGAAGGACATGTCCAGCCGGACAGAGGTCTAATTTATACTTAATCAGCAATAGAATTTTGTTTCCAACAAAACAGTACATAAAATGGGACACAAGCCTGTGTCCTACTTAGCAATACAGAAACAGGGAGGAAGGGAACTAACAGGGGGTTCAGGCACAGCTTAACGATTTGTTACACACAGGGAGTACACAATGACAAAGAAAAGGAGAACAAATCGCAGAATACACCTTTACAGTTTCAATGAACACACGTTTTACTTGTATAAGGTGCTTTAAAGTGTCGACGGCGTTTCGATCCAGCTCGAGGGTAAGCGGATCATCATCAGGACATGGGGTACATGCCTATTAATGTAAGCCCCTGTTATGGCAAGGAACCGGCAAGGGTTTAAGCGCGATCCGAATGTTTGAATAGCAATGGCGGCACGGGCGTAGGGGGGGGGGCATGTGAGACCTATGCCTATAGGGGATCTCTGTGTATAGTCATAATCTAGTGAATAGTCCCGCCCATTTGCGTGGAACCCGGAGCAATCAAAAATAATCTCTTAAACTGTCAAAACATGCAGAACTGCATCAACACTTAAGAGAGAATTTAAAGACAGATAATGCAGCCTATATCCACAGGCTACACTGTCCAGTACTTCAACTAGAAATTCCACCAAAATCCACAAACAGCACAGCCTGTCCAGGGTTTTCTAAGAGAAAAACCTTGCCTTTAACAGCAAAACCCTCTGGAATGATAGAGAGGAAGAAGTGGACAGACAGGCCCCATAGGCTGCATTATGTGGCTCAGAACAGGATACTGTGCCTTTAAGAGAACTTTCCAGAAGTCTCACAGTATCCCAGAATGCACTGCAGGTCCCTTTTACTTCCAGTTCTTTTTTCCGGCTCCTGCAATCAAGACCCTGGAGCATTGAGCTCTCCCTTTTCAAGGGTTTAATTTGTGATTTTTCCCTTTTTTCAAGTTTTTTGAGTGCTTTTCTTGGAGTACTTTGGTGTTTCTTCCTTGTGTTTGTCTTGGTGCACTCTTTATTTGCCAATATGCCTGCATTATTTGACAAATGCCCTGAGTGCTCGAGGAAGAAGGCCAAGTTGGACCCACACGAGGTGTGCATCATCTGCCTTCCCTCATCTCATGTCCCAGAGGAGTGTGACATCTGCAAGGGCTTCTCTAGCAGAACCCTGAGGGACAGATCGAAGATCAGGCTCCAAGGCCTGGAAGACAGAAGACTGAAGGCACAAGGTGGGTCTGGAAGGGCTTCCTCTGCCCATGCTGAGGCCTCTGGGGGGCTCCCCAGGGGCAGGAAGACCAGCAAGCATCCCCATTCTCCATTGGCGTCGATTGCGCCGACTAAGGCGTCGAGAGGGATGACTGCAGTCTGTTCCCCGTCTCCCCAGGGCTCTGGGTTAAAGCGGCGTCGACTATCGGCGTCGAGGGAACTGAATAGACCACCGTCAAAATCACCGGTGACGATTTCGTCGGCGCCGAGTAATCGACGTCGAGAGGTGGACCGGCGTAGGCGCTCGCCGTCGAGGCGACACCGCCGTTCGCCATCGGCAAAGAGAAGTCGAGGAGGAGAAGCTCGCCGTCAAGACTGAGATCGCCGTCGAGGCGAAGGTCACCGTCGAGGCAAAGGCGTTCGACGTCATGGAAGAGGCGTTCGGCGTCGAGGAGGAGACGCTCGTTGTCGAGGGGCCGACGCTTGCCGTCGGGTCTGTGAGAAGTTGGCCTGATATATGATGCTCACTAGTTCTAGTGATCACCTTGTATCAGTCCAAACAACCCTTATGGTGATTGGTTGTAAAGTCAACCTTATAGACCAGCTATCCTAATGGTAGCATGGACAAAGCAGTCTTAGGCTAAACTCTTTTGGCATGTGAAGCCAGCTGTTTTACCACATATAACCCCTTGAATACCAAATGAAAGGACACCACACAGGTAGTTATGAAAATAAACAAGATATTTATTAACTAACATACACCTCTGAACTCTTTATGAGATCAGAGGGCTAATCACATGACAATCTCTTAGGAAAAATATGTTTAAGTTGCACAATTACAATGTTGCCCTAGGGGCACAACAAACCATATACTAAGTAAGTGGAATGTGAAAGTCGATAGAAGGAATGGAGCTGTCCAGAGGCTGTAGGATCGCTGGGACCACGCTACCCTAACTTTAGGTAAGTAATAGGAGGCACACGGGACGCGTGTGCAGAGTGTGAACTCACATGCGAGATGCGTAACAACGTCTATGGGCAGTACAGTTTAAGAAAAAGGTCAATCCTGACTAGTTAGGACTAAAACGACAATGAAACTGGACACTAGGATAGTCAAGCTACCCTTGAGCACCGGAATGCTCGTGTTACCTCACCCATGGGCTGCGGGTGCATAGGTGTCAAAGTGTGTCGGGTTTCCGCGTCGAAGTCTATGGAGCCTTGAAGAAAGATGCTGCAAGCGACCAGGAGTAATATTGTCCGGTGTGATCCAAGGGTGGATCGAAGATGCTGAAGACCTGAAAGCAGAGGGGACAATGTTCAAAGTCACTAGCCAGTGACTGGAGTGGAACCAGGAAGGAACCAGATGTTATTGTCGCGATCAGGTAAAGAGTGGACGCTTGTCTCTGCAGCCACGTGGACCAGGAGGTGTCTTCGACGACCAGGATGGAGGCACGAGCTGTCCCACGCAGGCTCTCGCTGTCGGCGGTGTCTGATCCGGATTTGGAGTCAACAGGCCTTGGCAAAGGCAAACCACGCGGTGAGTGGAAACGGCGTCTGGTGCGGACCAGGAGGGTCCGGGGTGCTTCTCCTTTGCAGGGAAGCAAGGGCCAGTCTGGAGCAACCAGACCAGCAGATTGGATTTCAAGGTTCGTCGTCTAAGAGGTCACTAGCCAGCCAGCCAGCAAGTGACCAGACAACGCGTCGAGCAGCAAACAGGCAGAAGGGCCCCACGCAGATCTCGTGGATGCTGGAGGGCTGGTCTTCAGTGCAGGAGCTGCTTGGGGCTGGGGCTTCTCAGTCCCCAAAGCACTTGGTCGAGGTTACCTCAAAAGTCGTGCTGGGGCGAAGTGCTGCTGTTCCAAGATGGCCGGTCCCACGTGTCTCGTCGCACCCACGGGTCTCAGCTGTGCTGCAGATGTAGGTAGAGGTCGCCGAGGTCTGGGAATCAGGGTCTCGTCCTGCTCTGAAGTCTGGATCCTCGAGGGAAGACGACAAAGGGAAGCCGCTGGACGCTCATGGTGCCTGCTTGCGCAGGGTGGACACTCCTTGCCCACAAGGGAGATTTCTTCAGTCTTCTGTTCAGAAAGTCAAAGTCCAGAGTTTCTTGTAGAGTTTCAGTTCAGGATTAATCTAATTTGGACTGGGACCGGCTCCTACCTTTATCCTGCTAAAGGGGGCTGTACTACGACTAGGTCCCTCCTATAGGTGGGACCAGGAAGGGGGGTGGTTACACCCCCTATCCTTTGTCCGGTCTTCCGCCAGAGCTGGGGCTGGAGAGCCCCAGGAGCTGGTTTAGACCGGTGTATGTACAGGGACACCTTGTGTGCCCCAGGCATGTCTCATTCCTTTCAGCCCTGTCCTACCCAATACACAAAATCCTGTCTGGGGTGGTGCTAGCACCTCCCAAGGCAGGAAACCCTTTGTCCAAGCCTCCCTCGCTGGAACGACTCCCAGCAGCAGGAGGTCAGACTTGTGTCTGTGGTGGCAGCATCCATTTTGTGATGCTGAGGCTCGAGTTAACTTTAACCGGGGTTCACAGTTACCTACATGTCGTGTCCCTCTAGAAGGGTGGAATGCTATCCCCGTCGCCAGAATTGGCGAGGGGGTAGTATTCCAATTCGTATGACACCTTACTCGACATGTTTTGATAATGCTATACTAAAGTTAGCAATTACCGCGAGGATTATAATGCACTTAGTATATGGTATAGCGTTATCATGGAAACAGCTAAAGGACTTGGTTCCGAAAGCTGCAGACAGGCTCAGCTCATGCACCATCTCACACAATTCCAAGCACTCTGCCTTCAGGATTGATAAGGCCTGCCATAGGAGTGACTGATAAGGAGGATATGTGTCCATTTTAGGGTTGGATATAGGTATAATATATCTAAAGCAAAGGGTGATTACACCACCTTGCCCCAGCTGATTGATCAGCCAGTTGTCAGATTTGGATGGCCAGCCAGTAGTGGCATAATACATGCTGCAGCCCCTGGTAGGCCCTGAGTGCACCTATACCCTGGGTACCTAAGGTACACTGTACCGGGACTGATAAGGTGACCCAGTATCCAATTAGTTAGGCACCTAATGTACATGGATGTCAATTTAGAGAGAGACAGCTGGGCTGTGGGTCTGATTAGCAGGCCCACAGCCAGGGAAAGTCGTAAACCAGTGAAGCAAAAAGCAAAAATCGGGGGTGACCATAGGATTGCAGACCCCACTCTCCTACAGGGTCGACGTTCTTAGACGCCAAAGAGGCGCAGAAGGAGTTCTGGCTCCAGGAGTCAGTCGAGCAGGCGGCAGGTGCCGATGGGGGATTCTCCAACGCCCCAGCCTAGGAAAGAAGGCGGATCACCTGGCTCGGTGTATTCTGAAGTGTTTACGCCTTCTAGGCCGAAGTCGGTTATGCCCCCTCCTCCATTGCCCAGGGGGCCACCGCCGTGGGCTCCCACCCCGCCTCCACTTCCACCTCATCTCAACCTCAGCTTCCGGCTGACAGGCCTCCTCCGGTTCCTCCGAGGACGGCTTCGCTGCCTCGATTCCCGACGCCCCCTAAGGGTACCTCTCGGCCGAGGGCCCCTGCCGGGCCAAAGTCGCCCACGCCGGTGAAGCCGGCCGAGCGCCCGAAGCCAAGGAGATCTCGATCTCGCTCCGGTCGGAGGGGGAGATCGCGGAGTCGTCACAGGTCCTCAACGGCGTCACAAGAGGCGACGGTCACGGTCCCGCACCTATTCCTCCAAGACCAGAACCTACTCACCGACCTTGTCGGAATCCCCGAGGGACGAGAGTATCGCCGGTGGACGACATCAGCACATTCCAGGATGTTCTCCTGAGGGGTGCAACTAAATTGGGTATCACGGTGACCGTGCCTACTCCAACGACATCCGTGATTTTCGAGACACTGCATAAAAAACACCTGCCTCGACCTTTACTATCCCTAGTGCCGGGGCTGGTAGAGCCTGCAGAGGAGTTGTTTCTCACCCCTGCTGTGACGAAGGCCGCTCCCTCGCAGCTCCTTAAGAAGTACAGGGCCCCGGATTCTGACCCTGCCTTTCTTCGGATGGATCCTACTCCCGATTCTGTCATAGTGACGGCGGCTAGGAAGCAACATGCCACCTCCCCGTCCTCTACTGTACCTCCGGATAAGGAGAGCCGATGGATCGATTCGACAGGCAGAAAGGTCTGTGGGACGGCCTCTACTGCTTTGAAGGCGGCCAGTGCTGCGGTTTTGCTAGGGCGGTACGATCGTGCCCTATGGGAGTCCCTACAGCAATTCGCTGAGTTCCTTCCCCGGGAGAAGAAAGAGGACTTTCAAGAGATCCTGAAGGAGGGGATGCTGGTGTCGAATTAGCTCATCAGCGCGGCTGCGTACTGTCATGGTATCAACCAGCGGCGCCACGCGTGGCTTCGGCTTACGTCACTCAAGCCGGAAGCTCAGCAGCGGGTGGCCAATCTGCCTTTCTCGGGTGAAACCCTGTTTGGCAAACATGCGGATGACGAAATGGCCCGCATGAAGGCGGTGGCCGAGACCCTGACGGCGGTCGAATTGGAAAAGCCCAAAGAGAAGAAGGCCTACCGCCCGTTCCAGAGACGGTTCGGGGCTCAAGGCCGAGGGCGAGGACAGACTTCGGGACAGCAGCAACAACAGCAGCAGCAGTTCCGGAAGCCCTTTGTGAAGCGCCAGAAGGGTAGAGGCGGCCAGCAGTCCGCAGCAGCGAACAAAGGCCCAGCTGGGTCTCGACCCTGAGCATTTACTTCCCCTACATCCGTTACTCGCTCCGGTGGGGTGAAGCGTTCAATTTTTTTTTGGAAGAGTGGAGAAAAATTACTCAGGACACGTGGGTGCTGAATATTGTTTGCAATGGATACAGTCTTCGGTTCACCAGCCCGCCTCCATCAATTCCACCGGTCAGCTCGCGGTTTCAACTGCGCGAGCTCCAGGCGGAGGCCGATATCCTGTTAAGGAAAAGGGCGATAGAAGACGTACCTCTGTCTCAAAGAGGAAGAGGTCTGTACTCCCGGTTCTTTCTGGTTCGCAAGAAAGACAAGAACGAGTTCAGGCCCAAGCAAACTAGTGGATTCGCAGAGAGAGGTTTTGCATGCTGTTGTTGCATCAGATTTATCCTCAGCTGCAACAGGGAAACTGGCTATGTGCTATAGACCTACAGGATGCGTACTTCCATGTGCCCATTGCACAAAAACACAGGAAGTTCCTGCGATTCCAAGTTGGCGCCAATCATTATCAATACACAGTATTACCATTCGGGCTGAAGTCTGCGCCCAGAACATTTTCGAAGTGCATGGCGGTGGTAGCGGCACACCTGAGGAAGAGCAAGGTGTTTGTCTACCCGTACCTGGACGATTGGTTGATCAAGGCCTCCTCCTCCTCAGAAGCTCAAAAGCACTTCCAGAAGACATGTGTTCTCTTGAACAAGTTAGGGTTGCACACCAACATGTCCAAGTCTGTCCCGACTCCGGTCCAGTGCATACAGTACTTGGGAGCCTCCATCAATACGCTGTCAGCAAGCGTGTCTCCTTCGGAGAAGAGACGATTATCACTCCTTCGGAAGGCTCAGGCTCTTATGACCGGTCCATCTACAACAGTGAGGACAGTGTCTTCTCTACTGGGATCGATGGCCTCTTGTATCTTCTTCACACCACACGCACGGCTGCACATGAGACCATTGCAGAAGTGCTGGGAGGATCAGTGGGATCAGAGGAGAGGATCTTGGGACGACAGGAAACAACTGTCTCTGCATGCTCTTCAGTCTCTGAAGTGGTGGTGTTCGTGGAGAATCTCCTAAGAGGGGTTCCCTTCCACAAGGACATTCCCACGCAGACTATCGTGACGGATGCGTCTCTCCACGGCTGGGGGGCGCACTCCGAAGACTTACAGATTCAAGGGACGTGGTCCCCGACGGAGTCCACGTACCACATCAATTTCCTGGAGCTCAGAGCTGTTCACTTGGCACTGAAGGCCTTTCATCCGTCCTTCCGGACCAACTCTCTGCTTGTTCAGACGGACCATACGACCACGATATATTACCTCAACAAGCAGGGGGGGTCGAGATCACGCACTCTGTCGCAGGAGGCTCAGGCGATCTGGCACTGGCTTCTGGCCAGAGGACTGACGATAACGGCTACCCATCTACTAGGTGTGCAGAATGTTCAGGCAGACGCACTGAGCAGACTGATTCAGGAAAACCACGAATGGGTCATAAACGTCGAAGTACTAGGAGAATTCTTCGCAAGGTGGGTGACTTCAGACGTAGATCTGTTCGCCACTGCCGAAAACAGCAAATGCCGAGACTTCGCCTCCAGGTACTACCAGCCGGGGAAACTGGGGAATGCGTTATGGATCAACTGGTCGAACAGCTTTCTGTACGCTTTTCCACCTATTCCCCTGATTCCGACGGTGCTCATCAAGCTGTCCCATTCCAGGACGCGGATGATCCTGATTGCCCCGGAATGGCCCAGGCAGTGGTGGTTCATGGACCTGCTTCACCGGTCTCTCCTTCCTCACATACGGCTGCCGTGCAGGCCGGACCTTTTCACGAAGTTCGGGGGGCAGATGTTGCACCCCAACCTCTAGTCTTTGAGTTTGGCGGCATGGCTCCTGAGATAGTGCAATATGGCCATTTGAATTTACCTGAAGATTGCATGGACATACTGAAGGAGGCCTTCCACTAGGACTTCTTATGCTTACAAGTGGAAGAGGTTTTGCATCTGGTGCAAGTCCAAGAACTATGACCCAACGACGTGTAAGGAGGATGTCATCCTTCCGTATCTTCTACATCTGGCGCAGTCTGGCCTTAATGTCCATTCCATTAAGGTTCATCTTGCTGCACTGACTGCCTACAGGAAATGCCCTTCACAGACTTCCTTCTTTCAGATCCCTGTGATCAAAGATTTTTTGGAAGGCTTGAAGAAAGTGTTCCCTCCTGTCCGGCTTCCTTCGCCTTCATGGGAATTGAATGTGGTGCTGTCCAGATTGATGAAGGAGCCTTTTGAACCTATTCGTAAGGCTTCGTTGCAGCACCTGTCCTGGAAGGCCGCGTTCCTTTTGGCCATTACATCGGCCCACAGGGTGAGTGAAATTCAGGCGTTGTGTTGCCAAGAACCTTATACTGTATTTCATGCTGCTAAGGTTTTATGCGTACTCACCCTAAATTTCTTCCAAAGATTATATCTGATTTTCATGTTAACCAGACCATAACTTTACCTACGTTTTTTCAGAATCCTTCCTCTCCAGCGGAAAGGTCCCTGCATTCCCTGGATGTTAGGAGGATGTTGAAATTTTATCTGGATAAAACCAAGGATATTCGTAGGTCAGACCAATTGTTAATCAATTATGGATCAGTCAGGACGTGTCTTGCTACCACTAAACAGTCCATCTCGTGGTGGATTGTGTCCTGTATACAAATGTGTTACCGAAAGGCTAATAAGACCTTGGGGGGTAGACCTAAGGCTCATTCCACCAGGGGCAAAGCTGCAAGGCGGCCACTTGGAAGTCGGTCCGTACCTTTGCTAAACATTACTGCCTGGACACTGATGCCAGGGCAGACGCTCAGGTTGGGCAGTCTTCGCTGCAAAATCTGTTCGCACAGAAGTGGTGTTATTTCTCTTTTCTCCACCGCCGCTTTGGTGTGGGGATGGGCTTGCCATTCTATTCACTAGATTATGACTATACACAGAGATCCCCTACTACAGAAGGAGTAGTTTCTGTCCTGTAACTCCAGTTCTGTAGTAGGGGTATCTCTGTTATAGTCATAAGCGCCCGCCCTCCTCCCCGGTGGAGAGAGATATTCATGTAAGAAATGCTACAGGTCTGGCGTGTTACGCCTTCAAAAAGAACTGAATGTAAAAGGGACCTGCAGTGCATTCTGGGATACTGTGAGACTGCTGGAAAGTTCTCTTAAAGGCACAGTATCCTGTTCTGAGCCACATAATGGCAGCCTATGGGGCTTATCTGTCCACTTCTTCCTCATTCCAGAGGGTTTTGCTGTTATAGGCAAGGTTTTTCTCTTAGAAAACCCCGGATAGGCTGTGCTGTTTGTGGATTTTGGTGGAATTTCTAGTTGAAGTACTAGACAGTGTAGCCTGTGGATATAGGCTGCATTATCTGTCTTTAAATTCTCTCTTAAGTGTTAATGCAGTTCTGCATGTTTTGACAGCTTAAGAGATTATTTTTGATTGCTCCGGGGTCCACGCACATGGGCGGGACTATTCACTAGATTAGGCTATAACAGAGATACCCCTACTACAGAACTGGAGTTACAGGACAGAAACTACTCCTTCACCCACTTCCGCCATCTTTGAGTAAGAGACTGTTGGACTTGGCCCTTAGGGCAGGTTCACCCCTAGACTTTTTGCTTATGTGTGACCCTGTGTCCGTGATTTTTGGGTCTCTGCGCACTTTCCCCTGAGTCCCAGAGTGAAAGTGCGTGCGTGTAGTATGGCTGGCCTGTCCTCCCATAGGAATGCATGGGGAATGTGTGTGACCCTGGTAGTTCCTGATGCGTGGGGAGTGCAGGCTCGAGTTTAGTATGTGTAAACTCGTGAGAGTGAATGCTGCGAGATGGTGTCTGCGGCATGTATGTGTCTAGAAGGGAAGTGCTACTTCTGGACATTGAGATATGTGTGCAGTGAGGGTGCTGGAGCGTGATTGGCTGGAGCTGGCTGGCATGCCAGGCTCCAGGAAGTCTGGATGGGTCTGCCCGGTGGTGAGTGGGAGATTAGCATGAGTGATGTGTGGGAGGAGTGTACCTGTGTCCTGGATGGGCTGGGTTTTCCCCACACAATGCTGGCTCCGCCCCCCTGTGGTGTGTCTAACGACCCTAGCCTCCCCAGTGAATGAAATGGGTGGTTGGGCCATCAAGAGTGCTCCAGAACCAGCTGCAACTGGTTTCCCCCCCACCCTGCACCCTTAGACAAAACATTTACTGTATAAGAAGGGGCTGTGTCCCCACTGAAGTTGTTCTGCTTTTGGATCCTGCCAGAGGGGGCTATTGCTGCTGCTGGGGCCAGGAGGACCGCCACTTGGGGTGTCTCCCTGCCTGGAGACCCAGTGTGCTGGCTCTGGCCCAGCCTTGCCCCCCTGCCTGCCTCCAGCCCCTGCTGGAGCCTTGTCCTGTCCTCCAGTGCTGGGGAGCACTGAGGACTCCTTGCCTGCAGCCTGAGAGCGCTGCTCTCTGCCCTTCAGCGCTGGGGAGCGCTGGAATCGCCTGTCTAGCGCTTGGAAGCGCTTGATTTTGCCCCTAGCGCTGTGAGCGCTGTATTTTAGTCCCGTGGCGCTTGGGAGCGCCCTTTCCTTCGTGTTAGCGCTGCTAGCGCTTTGTGTGCCCAGCCGGTGCCCACCCGGCATCTGCCCGAAATTGCGGCGCATAGCGAGTGCCTACCTCGCTTCATATTTGGAATTTATCACGAGGGAGCCCACTCCTCGGATAATGGGACCCCGCCTGCCTGCCTGAAGCGAGCCGCCGCGCTGCCCGCGGCGACCCGGAAGTGTTGGTGTGCCCGGCCAATCACAGCGCGGCCGGGAAAGGCGAACCGGAAGTCCCGCCCCCGCAGGGGAGCAGCCGGCCGTCCCCGAGGCTCCCCGAAGTGGAGAGGAGCCCCGCGTTGCCGGAGAGGAGAAGCCGGCAGTGTTTCCCGCCCCCCGCAGCACCAGTGAAGTCCCGGTGAGTGCGGGGGCGGGTTCTTTTTGATTTCTCGAGCGGCCCCGTTGGGAGAGGGCCGCTCCAACGTGCCTGCCCTTGGGCTGACGAGTCCCGAGAGACTCGAGGGGCCAGGTCCTTTGTTCTTTGAGCCTGCGAGGCTCAGACCCGGCCTCATCGTAACTGCTACGTTTAGGCCCTGACATTGGGACACAGGGACTGTCACAGGTGGTGACTGATTTAAGTTTTGCGCAATGTTATTGCTACACCTCTGAATGTTAGTGCATCATGTGTTTAAGTTTCTACACCCCTACAGGTATTGTGATGTGTAGGTGGTTGTTTTCTCCCTAGTACAGGTGGTGCTAGTGAGGTCCTGTTACCAGTGATTACTGGTTGTGTGCTCTATGTTTATATTGTGTGCTACACTGATTTTACTTTCTAAAGTGCTATTTCTGAAAGTATTGCTTCTAAAAGTGCTGATACCCTTGACAGTGGTCCAAGTGGCCCTGTCCTGTACAAATATCACTTGTAAATTCCGCCCGTGCCTGTTGGCACAGTGTAACAAGATGTGTGTTTTATCTGATGTATATTTATTATAATACAAAGGCTATTTTTATATAACCTTGTGTGGAGTTTTCCTTTGTGGTGGGCCTTTGGTTGTTGTTGCTGGGGTGCGTGCGCAAATACTTAACTTACATCGCCTCCAAGTTTAGCCTTGCTGCTCGCGCCACGTTACCTAGAGGGCGAGTAGGGGTTATCTTGGCGTGTAACTCCCTTGCCCTGACTTGGGTGTGGTGGTCTCTGGCTGACTTTGGCGAAAGCCCTGGCCAGCCGGGGATCCCATTTCCAACAGAGACGGTCTAGTCTCTGATATAAAGGCGGGGTCTGAGCGGACGCGCGTTTAACAAGGTCAGCTGCCAGCACAAGCTAACCATATCTCTCAACTTTTAAAAACGCACTTGTTTGTTTTATCTATATTTTTTGCACTGCAGCCAAATTTTAAAACTGTTTGGGGCTGATTTGGGGGGCTTATAATTTGCTACCATACTTTGTGACGTATCTTCCTCCTCTGTTGGGCACAAGGGGCGGTCGTTTGGTACCATCATTAGCGGGGCTTCACAAAATGTTTTAGGGCCTCCAGCATATGCTCCCCGGTCCACCACAGCGTTTGCTGATTGAGTGGAGGGAGCGCCACGCTATTGTTCACTCACTTCCGATGGGACAGTCTTGGCGCCATCTTTGAGTAAGAGATGGTCTAGTCTCTAGCTCTACTCGTCGAAGCGCAGCGGACGCGCGCAGCGGGCTCGCTGGCGGCAAGCCCGTCTGCGCCCGTCCGCGCTCATGACGCGATCAGCGCCAGCCACCCTGCACATTTGGAACCAGGTAGGAGGTATTCAGCTAGACACCTACTTGATTTAAAACCCAAAAACGAGTGTGATCACCCCCTTGATGTGGACAGAATCATAGGTCCATTGACATTCCTTAAATGTAAGACCCAGTTTTTCTTCTGGGCTAAGGAGAAGGGAGTCGAGGAAGCCAAGGGAGAGGGCCCTCAGAGCCTCATTAAGGGTGGTCTGATAAATGCACGTTCATTAGGCCTTCGTGTCCTAAAGGTCAGGGAGTTGATTGTGGACAATGATCTGGATTTCTTGGGTATAACTGAATCCTGGCTAAAAGAGGACTCAAACCCTGATATCGCAGTCGCTTTGCCGCCAGACTTTACAATATGCAGGGTGGCAGGAAAAGTGGGAGAGGGGGAGGGGTAGCGATACTGCATAAGAAGACCTTGCCTTGGAAAGTTTTTTCGCTCCCAGGTATCAGCGGAGCTGAACGTATGGGTTTCTGCTGTAGCATTGCTCACACCTTCTCCTTCTCTGGGGTACTGGTGTATTGCCCTCAAGGTAACAGCAAGGCCTTCTTGGATTCCCTCGGTGATGCGCTCAGTGAGGCTATGCTTAGGTATGCCAACTTTACACTCCTCAGTGATGTCAATTTTCACTTCGAACTCAGCGATAGCCATGGGGTTTCACCCTTTGTGGAGACTATGCAGCTGTTGGGTATGGAACAAATGGTCCAGGGGCCAACCCACAGGGCAGGGCACACGCTGGATGTAGTTTGCACCAACCTCAGCACTCTCCAAATTGGAAAGCCATCCCCACAGATCTGGTCCGACCACAGCTTCATTCCACTATATATCCCGATTCCGGGGAAGGAGCATAAAGAAGGGAAGTTAGTGGCAGTGCCTCCCAGGAAAGAGTGGCAGCGCTTGCTCACAAACAACTCACTACAAACAGTGGCACAAGACAAGGTTTCTACTCTCACAGGGGTTCCTGGGGAGGATACCAGCAGGTTCCACGATTGGATGTCGTCTATAGGGGAGGAATTGCTTCCAACCCGTCGTCCAGCTGGACTAAGTAAAAGGAAACCCCATGGAGACCCCTGGTTCTCGAAAGAACTATAAGAACTCCACCTGCAACCCAAGCAGTTGGAACGCAGATGGAGAAAGGGTTATGAGGAATCCAATTGTCTGATCTTTAAAAAATTCCGGAAAAAATACCATGCAGCCATCAAGTCAGCAAAAAAGTCCTACTTTTACGATCAAATCACCAGGCAAAACACAACCAAAAAGAGATTTTCACACTTGTAAATTCATGCACTGACCCTAAGGGGTACCTGCTGAAATTCCCCCCTCCCAAAAGTTATGTGAAGACATTGCAATCTACTTCGACGAAAAAATTAAGGCCATTCAAAAGAATTTCGTGACCTACGACCACTTGGAGCCTTTGGAGGTACAGGGAACCTCGAATAGGGATGGCAGTGCAGGCCTCCAAACCTTTGAACTGGCCACTCTCTCCCAGACTAAGGAAGCAATCCTGGCCTGTAAATCAGGTTCTCCTCTGGATGTTTGTCCACCGATGCTCCTACATCATGTAGTCGACATCATTAGCCCAGTGATTAATGAGATTGTGAACTCCTCCTTAGCCACAGGGACAGTCCCAGACTAATGGAAATTCGCTATAGTAAAACTTTTAAAGAAGAAATCAAACGTCGACTCCTCAGATCTTACAAGTTATAGACCTATATCTCTTACCCATTTGGGGGAAAATTACATAGAAAATTGTATATAAGTAGCTTTCTAAGTATCTAGAGGAAAAACAGGCTCTTGATCCCTGCCAATCTGGCTTCCGACCAAAATACTCCACTGAGTCCGCGCTACTTGAGATATCAGATACTATCAAATTCATTTTGGATGATGGCAAGAAGGCAGTCCTGATCCTTCTAGACTTGTCAGCTGCGTTTGATTCGATTTCACATAAAATCTTGCTTACTAGACTAAGAACGTGTGGCATATCAGATCAGGCCTTGGCATGGATCACATCTTTCTTGACTAACAGGACACAATCAATCGCGCTGGGACCATTCATGTCATTTGTACAAGGCATCACCACAGGGGTGCCGCAGGGGGCTTCTTTGAGTCCTCTGTTGTTTAATGTATATATGGCCCCTCTTGTCTCTCTGATCTCTAATTATGGGATCGAGATCACGTTGTATGCCGAAGATACCCAATTGATCCTTTCCCTGGATAAGACCACTACTAATTTAGAGGGAAACTTTAAAGTCTGTCTGACGGCTGTGTTGCAATGGGTGAGGGAAAGCCATCTTTGTTGCAATACCAGCAAGACAGAAATCTTATCAATTGGGAAAGATAATCCCTTTCATCCAAAGGATTGGTGGCCAGACGACACCACAGCTCCGCCATTAACAGTGGAAGTGGCCAAAAACCTAGGCGTGTGGTTCGATTCTGCCCTTTCCTTCAAGCCCCATGTTTTGAAACTGACCGGGACCTGTTTTGGGTTCATATAAACTTTGAGAAAGTTTTTTAATTTGATTACCCTTGTGGCCCTCATATCATCGAGACTGGACTACTGCAATAGTCTTCTTGCAGGAACCAATAAAATCATCCTGAGGAGACTCCAGGTAGTCCAGAAAGCAGCGGCCAGACTGGTCTTAGGACTACCACGCAGGGCGTCTGCTTCAGCTGCACTGAAGACGCTTCACTGGCTCCCAGTCTGTAAGAGGGTCCTGTTCAAACTTCTACTGACAACATTTAGAGCCCATCGTCATTTAGGCCCAGGATATCTTTCAGCACGATTTAGGCCGTACACCACGATAAGAACACTAAGGTTAACCACGGCCAACCTGCTCAGTGTACCAGCATTTAGGCTAGTCACCAGAGGCGGAAGATCAGCGACCGTCTTGGGAGCCAATACCTGGAACATCATGCCCAATGAGCTTAGAGCCATCGAACATGGGGGGCAGTTCAGAAAACAGTTAAAGACGTGGATCTTTGTTCTATCAGTTGCTTGCTGCCAAAAGCTTATTTAGGCTTATGTCCTTCACCTGACTGGCCGTTGATAGCGCCAGGAGACTCCGTTAGGAGTGGCAGTTCGCGCTTTATAAATTCTCATTTCATTTCATTTCACATACAGAAGCAAGGAGGCAACCACTCCCTGCAACTACCTCAACTAGCACAAGAAATATGGAGGTGGGCCATACCTCAGAACATATTCCTTGTAGCCCAACATGTCCCAGGAGTACATAATTCTATTGCGGATCTGTTAAGTCGTCAAACACAACAGACCCACGAGTGGGAACTTCATACGCAAGTTCTTCAGCCATTCTTTCAGATGTAGAGACAAACTCAGATAGACCTCTTTGCCACCCACGAAAACGCAAAATGCCCAAGCTTCGCCGCCAGATATCCACACCCACTGTCCAAAGGCAATGCGATATGGATGAATTGGTCAAACAGATTTGCCTACGCTTTCCACCTCTACCACTCATGCCACTAGTAGTACACAAACTACAGCAGCATTCTCTGACCCTCATCCTAGTTGTTCCAACGTGGGCCAGGCAACCGTGGTACACCACACTGCTACAACTGTCTGTGGTACCACACCAAAAACTGCACCTGTCTCCACACCTCTTAACGCAGAACCATGGAGAGATCAGACACCCGGACCCAGCTCAGCTCAACCTTGCGATCTGGCTCCTGAAGTCCTAGAATTTGGATATCTGAACCTTCCTCCAGACTGCATGAATGTCATTAAAGAAGCTAGACGTCCTACCACTAGGGCATGTTATGCAGCCAAGTGGAAACGATTTGTAATTTATTGTCATAAGAACGGCATTAATCCATTAGATGTGTCTATTCAACATACCATAAGCTACTTACTGCATCTTCAAAGATGTAACTTAGCCTATACGTCTATTAGACTACATCTTGCTGCAATAGCAGCATATCCTCAAAACAGACATCTATCTCTGTTCAGAGTGCTTGCCATTAAAGCCTTTATGGAAGGCCTTAAAAGAATAATTCCTCCCAGAGTACCACCTTCACCTGTATGGAATTTAAACGTTGTTCTCACACGGCTAATGGGCCTCCCTTCGAACCCCTGCACAAATGTGAATTACAATTTTTCACCTGGAAGGTTGCGTTCCTAGTAGCTATTACCTCCCTGCGCAGAGTTAGTGAACTACAAGCACTAACCATTCAAGAACACTTTTTGCAAAAGCATCAAAATAAGGTTGTTCTGCGTACCAATACAAAATTCCTGCCTAAAGTCATTTCTCCATTCCATCTCAATCAATCTGTGGAACTGCCTGTTTTCTTCTCGCAACCACAGTCAGTAGCAGAAAGAGCTCTTCACACTTTAGATGTAAAAAGAGTGTTGCTATACTACATAGAAAGAACACAACCCTTTTGTAAGACAAAACAACTTTTTGTGTCTTTCTCACCACCACACAAGGGCAATCCCATTTCAAAATCTGGAATAGCTAGATGGATTGTCAAATGCATACAGATTTGCTACCACAAAGCTAAACGTACGCTATCTGTTCCTCCTAAAGCCCACTCTACCAGAAAGATAGGGGCTTCAATGACATTTTTAGGGAACATTCCCCTAGACGATATCTGCAGAGCAGCCACATGGGCTACACTGCACACATTCACAAAACACTATTGTGTAGATGTGCAAACAAAACAACAAGCTAATGTGGGCCAGGCCCTTCTCAAAACATTATTCCAAACTACTGCAACAGATAGGGGTGGTCGCCGCTAAGAGTGGGTACTGCTATATAATCTACGCATAGTGTACAATCTGCAGCGCATATGCCTCGAACGGAAAATGCTACTTTACCAGTATGCATCTGTTCTTGGCATGTAGATCTGCAGTTGTACACGCCCACCCTCCTCCCCGGCTACCCTTGTCTGTTCCAGTATTATATTAAATGTAAATGTATTTGAGCTTATATAGCGCACAGCTACCCGCAGTGGGTTTCCCGGCGCTTGCTTAGGGAACCCTTCCTGGTATTCCCCTGTGAGATAACCCCGGCAGGGTATCCACAAGGTGAAAGCCAGGCATCCCGCCGCGAGGGGCCGTTGTGGAGATTAAGCAAGCTATTGCCCAGAGATACAGAGTGTGAACCCGTGAGTCGAGAAGGCACCGGAGCGAGAATTATCGAGTCCGTGGAATTTTTTGGCCCAAGACCCGCAGAGGCAGGGAATTGAACCCTGGTCCAGGGCCGATCTCAGCTTCCGGGTCTGCCGTCTAGATACAAATTACACGGGCATCTTTCCTGTACTTGCAAAGGTCCATCATTTCCCTAATGGTGAAAAACATCTGGGGATGGAGCCGATGCCCATGCGCAATGTGGTCCTATGGAGGAGTCCCCTATCTCGTGACTTCCAAAGAATTTTCAGGACAACAACAAACTGCAAACATCCGGGCCCAACACTACTTGGCGATCTATGCATAGTGTACAACTCTGCAGCTCTACATGCCAAGGACAGATGCATACTGGTAAGTAGCATTTTCCTTCCCTGGTATTGTAAATTCTTCACTTCTAACAATCAGGGCCAAAACATATATGAACATGAATACACAACAGCAGGTATCCATGTTATCCGCATCCCAATGACTGTGTTTATCCTGATATTGTAGCCTACTAAGACCTTCGTGCTCCATCCCAAATGCTTCAATAAAAATATTACATGTACCAAGTTTCTTTAAAATATGACCTTATTTCCACTGGTTGATTTTCTTACTTTTGCTTTTTTAGGCTGTTCATGACAACCAGATACTCATCGTCATTGGTGAGACGGGATCTGGCAAAACTACCCAAATTACGCAGTACCTGGCTGAAGCAGGTTACACATCCAGAGGGAAAATAGGCTGCACCCAGCCTAGACGAGTGGCTGCAATGTCCGTCGCTAAGAGAGTGTCTGAAGAGTACGGTTGCTGCTTAGGACAAGAGGTACAATTGTTTTCAAGGCAAAAATAGCACAAGGACTTTTCAGTATCTTCACCTCTGCTGTGATGTTTGAATGACTGGCCTTAAATCTGGGGACCAGGGCTCTGACCTTAGCTTCACTTCTTGACCAAAATTGTGTGATCTTGGGCAAAGTATATTGTTTTTTGGTTCATAGGAAAAAATTTAACATTTTTCTTTTACAGCCCATACATTCATTCTCATGCCTCACTGCTTGCTTTAGAAACTGTCTTCAGATACCTCTGAGGCATGACTGTTGAAAACTGTTTTCTCATTTCCTGTCTCCTTCACTGTTTGTTTCTGTTTTCAAGGTTGGTTATACCATTCGATTCGAAGACTGCACAAGCCCTGAGACAGTTATAAAGTACATGACTGACGGCATGTTACTGAGAGAGTGCCTGATCGACCCTGACCTGACCCAGTATGCCATCATTATGCTGGACGAGGCCCATGAGAGGACAATTCACACTGATGTGCTCTTTGGACTGCTGAAAAAGGTACTCAATAGTTATTTGTTTACAGCAATTTTCCTCATCAGAGAATTCTTCCCTTTGGGGATTGTACACCTGTGACTTTTAAATATAGTACTTCTCCTGTTCTGGTTGCTAGCAGCTTAATGCCGGTTGAATTTTATGTTTTCTGTAAAGGGATTTTCTGGAAGCACTCTTTTCTTACAGAAGTCTGCTTTAGGATCGGCACATTGTGACCATCACCAACCATTATTACCAGCAATTATGTATCACTCCTTTTAGCCAAGCTAACTTTCTTGTAGTTATAAACAGTCCTAAAAAGTCAATTGACATGTTACTTTTGCCTGACATGGCCACTACCAGTTATAACCTGGAAGATGATTAGCCCCCTCTAAGGAAGGGTGGTTAACTGCGTTATAATAGTTTGTGGATTTGTGATTACTGTGCATGATTCAGAAACCTATTGTGTTACAGCAAGTTGAACAGCTTTGTAACAGAAACCGCACACTTGTGTCAGGTAATGAGAAAGTGAAATAGTGTTGGCCTTTTCAGTAGTAGTATTCTTTTCAGTAACATTTTTAGTGTTAAAATATCATGTTACAGGACCAGCTTAAATCCAGAGCAGCTAAATTTAAAAAACTAATGCTTACATAAATTAATCAAAAAGCATATCCTCAATATCAATAAAGATTTCATGGGGATTGTCTATAGATTCCTTTGCCAATTTGGTAGCATGAAGCACATTATAAACGGTCATCATTTTTCTAACGTCTGCTTGATCTCTGCTGTCCCACTTTTTCATCAGTTATCTCTCATTCCAAAATCTCTGGGGGAAAAAACCATGCATTGTTTTGATCATTCAGCTTTGTGAATGGAGACAAGGGCAGATTCTTCTCTTCCTTAGCTGAACCTGGATATCAAAAATAAACATCAAAAAATAAAACACAACATCTTGTAGGGATCATTCCTTTTCTTGTAGCTCAGTTTTCCGTTGCCTGTATTAGACATTAAGACAAAGTCTCCAATGTATAGTTCAATGGAAAGGGGAAGGATGCAGTACTCTATTAGAAAGCTGTCTGATAAGTTGTCAAGTTTATAACTGTATGTCCGTGCCATTACTTACTCTTCACTAATCTGGCACCATAAAGCATCAGCCAGGCTATCTTGAATCCAGTGGCCAAGTGAACAAGGGACTCACGTCTGAGCATACCCTGCCATACTTAGGGCGAACAAAGCGATACAAAAGGGGATGATGGACGGAGCATTTGAGCAAATCAAACACTCACCCCCAGTCAATTGATCTGGGTTTAATCCATCACCATTCTTTAGCTCACTCAGCCACCCCAGTTCAGACATGGCCGTATGCAAATCAGTCTGACCCTATGCCTCATGGGAACAGTCCAGCCCGAACTGCCAAGCCATGTCTTCCCTGGACCGGAAACAAGCATCCTGGGAGCGGTTTCTGATTCATAATTCTCATCAGCCAGGCTATATTGAATCCAGTGGCCAAGTGAGCAAGGGACTCACGTCTGAGCATACCCTGCCACACTTAGGGCGAACAAAGCGATACAAAAGGGAATGGTGGAGGGAGCGTTTGAGTAAATGAAACACCCACCCCTAGTCAACTGATCTGGGTTTAATCCATCACCATTCTTTAGCTCACTCAGCCACCCCAGTTCAGACATGGCCATATGCAAATCAGTCTGACCCTGTGCCTCACGGGAACAGTCCAGCCCGAACTGCCAAGCCATGTCTTCCCTGGACCGGAAACATGCATCCTGGGACTGGTTTCGGATTCATAATCCTCATCAGCCAGGCTATCTTGAATCCAGTGGCCAAGTGAGCAAGGGACTCATGTCTGAGCATACCCTGCCACACTTAGGGCGAACAAAGCGATACAAAAGGGGATGATGGACGGAGCGTTTGAGCAAATCAAACACTCACCCCCAGTCAACTGATCTGGGTTTAATCCATCACCATTCTGGCAGGGTATGCTCAGATGTGATTCCCTTGCTCACTTTGCCACTGGATTCAAGCAAGCCGGGCTGAAGACGGCTGTAATGCCAGAAACCGGTCCTCTGAAGCTTGTTTCCGGTCCAGGGAAGGCATGGCTTGGTAGTTCGGGCTGGACTGTTCCCATGAGGCACAGGGCCAGACTGATTTGCATATAGCCATGTCTGAACTGGGGTGGCAGAGTGGGCTAAAGAACGGTGATGGATCAAACCCAGATCTTTTGACTGGGTGTGAGTGTTTGATTGGTTCAGATGCTCCGTCCATCACCACCCCCTTTTGTACCGCTTTTGGCCGCCATAAGTGTGGCAGGGTATGCTCAGACGTGAGTCCCTTGCTCACTTTGCCACTGGATTGAAGCAAGCCAGGCTGAAGACGACTGTAATGCCAGAAACCGGTCCTCGGAAGCTTGTTTCCGGTCCAGGGAAGGCATGGCTTGGTAGTTCGGGCTGGACTGTTCCCATGAGGCACAGGGTCAGACTGTTTTGCATATAGCCATGTCTGAACTGGGGTGGCAGAGTGGGCTAAAGAACGGTGATGGATCAAACCCAGATCTTTTGACTGGGTGTGAGTGTTTGATTGGTTCAGATGCTCCGTCCATCACCACCCCCTTTTGTACCGCTTTTGGCCGCCATAAGTGTGGCAGGGTATGCTCAGACGTGAGTCCCTTGCTCACTTTTTCACTGGATTCAAGCAAGCCGGGCTAAAGACGGCTGTAATGCCAGAAACCGGTCCTCGAAAGCTTGTTTCCGGTCCAGAGAAGGCATGGCTTGGCAGTTCGGGCTGGACTGTTCCCATGAGGCACAGGGTCAGACTGATTTGCATATAGCCATGTCTGAACTGGGGTGGCAGAGTGGGCTAAAGAACGGTGATGGATCAAACCCAGATCTTTTGACTGGGTGTGAGTGTTTGATTGGTTCAGATGCTCCGTCCATCACCACACCCTTTTGTACGGCTACTTCGATGAGGCATTGAATTGCTTTTTTGGATGTGTAGCACACTCTTGCATTTGCACCAAATATTAGTGAATAGTTTGTGCATAATGGTTACAGTTTATCAAGCTGTTTATCATCCACTTGTCATGCAGTTTAATATTTTCATCCAAGTATATTAGGCACCTGAGAAAGTGCCTCTTTTGCCAAGGGTAGCTGCTACCATTTGCCTGATTTTTATGTGGGTTCGATTGCAGTGCACAGGGTCCCTGCCAACCAGGTCCCATGGGCCAGTGTTTCTTCCCTAAACACGATCCCATAGTTGGTCCTTTAGGCCCTGTGTAAGCCCCTAGTATATGGTACCTCGGTACCAAGGGTATTGGGACTGAAGAGGATCCCCTTAGGACCAGTCACCTTGGCCATGCACAGCCGATGCAGCATGCATGGCTTGGTGCAGACAAAATGACTGTTGACATGGCACACTGCCTGTGTGCCATGCCAACTAGCTCTGCCTAAGATCTATGGTTCGAGGCATGTGGGCTGCTGAATTCATATCTGTGCATAGATCGCCGCCTAGTGTTGGGTCCGGATGATTGCACATTGTTGTCCTGGAAGAGTCTTCGAAGTATCACGAGATAGGTGGCTCCTCCCCTGGACTACAGTGCGCATGGGCATCCTCTCCATCCTCAGATTGTTTTTTTCCGCCATTGGGTTCGGATGTATATTTGTTAACTCTAGTTCGGAATCGATAGAAAACGTTATATTTGGCCAAAAGGCCTCTAGGTATCATCAGTATTGTCTTGCGATCGGTGCCGAGTACTCGTTCCAGCTCGATTCTCGAGCCGGACGTCAAGAAAAAGCAGCGTGGCTATTCAGCTCCAAAGGTCCGATCGACGCCAGAGGCCTTATCGACGATCGATAATGGAACGGAGCCCATTCAAGAGATGTCCCGTTTGCAACTCTAAGTACCCCCACATCAACGTCCACCCGGTGTGCAACAAGTGCCTGTCTCCGGATCACGATGAAGCCAGCTGTATGGCTTGTTCTCGGTTCTGGTCCAAGAAAACACTTCGCCTTCGACGCGCGGCGCGGAAGGAAGCCCAGCAGACAGCACCTGACCCGATGAACATCTTCGATGCTGAAGAAGATGAGGGGGTCGAGCAGGAAGTTCGAGAGAACCAGTCGGATCCTGCGTCGGACATTGACTCCAGTTACGACGCAGAAGATGAGGATATGGTCGATAATGACGAAGGTAGGAGACGACGATGAGGCCTTTGGGGCCGTAGAAGATAGCTTGAGCGAGGAGCTAGGCCCGCCCGCTGGTATGGGGGCTGAAACTGAAACACTCGATAAGGCTCAGGTCGAGGGATCGCCACAAGGCCTTACCCAAGATCAAGCGCATAGTTCTACAGCCTCGCTTCAAGGCCCGGCTACAGACACTTCTAAAGAGCCATCGGTTAATCGATCGAAATCGAAACCAAAAACAACGGTGATCACAAAACCGAAAGCACTGGAAACAAAATCAAAACCACAAGTACAAGTTACTTTAATCGGATCGAAGGCTCCTGAACCATCGGCGCCGACGAAACAGAAGAATGCTATCGACCCAGAGAGCTCGCTAAAGGGGGTTGAGTCGAAATCCGGGGCACCGAAGAAAAAGGTCAAGGACATCGACCCAAAGAAGTCGGCGCCGAAGACCGTAGACACCACCAAAGGACTCGAAACGCAGAACGTTACCGATCCTAAGCGTCGACTCGACAAAGCAAAAGTCAGCAAGGACCCTGAGCACAAAACACAGTGTTCTAAAGATCCTATCAAGTCGACACAACCATCCGCCTCCTTTTCAAAACAAGTGTCTGACTCGCTGCAGCGCATTAAAGAAAAAGCTATAGCTGTCGGACCGAAGGCCGCTCCACCCCCAAAGACAGTCAGTAGGACTCCGAAGGCGTCGGCACCGATTAAGTTTATACTGCCGCCGCCAGTGAAACCTAAAACGTTCGCCCCGCACACGGGCATGGAAGCGGCCAAGAAGGTTTCCATGGGGCCGAAGCCTACAACTACTGAAGAGGCCACAAAGCATCGACGGCCTCTGCAGGAAGACGAACCGAAGCAATTCATCGACGCTGACACAGGTAAACTTTCCATCCACAAGCGGAGGATCGTCCCAGAACAGCCGATGGAGTCATATAAAATTCCATTGAAGAAAAAAAGGGATTCTGCAACATCACCTCTTCTTTTTGAACCTCTACACCACTATGGACAAGAGCCTGCTCCTACTTCACCGACACATTCAGATGTGGATGTAGGGGGTGCTGACAATGAGGAATACAATGATCCTGTCGACACTGATCCAGAAGAACCATGGACAGACGCTGTTGACCCAAGTGAGCCACAAAATGCCCCCGACAGCAATATCTATGCTGTCAAGACCTCACCTACAGAAGACACGGCTGCGTTCAACGCACTTATTGAGAGGGCAGCAAAACATCACGATGTCCCTATTGAAGAGGATTTTTTATTTGACACCTTCTCAACCTCAGAGAGAACTGTCAAAACTCTCCCCATGCTAAAATGTGTCCTGAAGCACGCTGGAGACATCTTTAAGGAGACGACAAGGGCAAGAGTGGTAAACCGCAGGATTGAAAAAAAATACAGACCAGCACCTGTGGACCCTACGTATATCAAGGGACAGTTTCCTTTGGACTCGCTAGTTGTTTCAAATGCTCGTAAAAGAGCGAACTCGCAAACCACGGGTGATGCTCCTCCCCCCGACAAGGAATCTAAGGTGCTAGAAGCCTCAGGGAAAAGGGTGGCAGCTCAAGCGGCCAATATCTGGCGAATCTCCAACACACAGGCACTCTTAGCCAAATACGACAGGGCTCATTATGATACACTTGAAACCCTGTTACAACACTTGCCAGATGAGTACAAGGAGGCAGCAGAGATGCTTATACAAGAAGTGAAACTAATGTTCGAGGCATATGGGCTGCAGATGGTACATTATGAATAGATCGCCATCTGGTGTTGGGCTCGGATGATTGTACTTTGTTTTTCTCTTGGAGAGTCTTTTGTAGCTTGGTGACTCCTCCTTTGGTTGGTAGTGCGCATGGGCATCGGCTCCATCCTTAGATTGTTTTTTTCCGCCATTGGGTTCGGATGAGGATTGAGACGCTCCAGATCGACTTCGGAAAGAAGTGATTTATCGGCGCGTATTTCCTTTCCAATTCAACGGTATTGTTATCGAACGCGATTTAATTTCCATTCCGACGCGTTTCGACTCCAACATCGAAGAAAAACTTTGATCTACGTCGATGAACAGGAGACCTTTCTCGACGTCGTCAAGCCCGGAGTCCATGGAAAGGACTCCATTTAAAAAATGTCCAACGTGTGGTGCTAAGTTCCTACACAAGGACCTACACGAGGTGTGCAACCTCTGACTATCGCGTGAACACGAATCCAGGGACTGCGAAGCCTGCGCAGCATTCTCCTCCAAGTCGACGATTAGAAACCGTCGAGCTCGAAGACACAAGGTTTCCAGAATGCAGTCGGAGGCGATCCCGGAGCTGTTCGAAGACCAGCACCTCGATGAAGAAGAAGATCATTAAGATCAGTCGGGGTCGGAAGGGGACGAGTCTGATGTCGAAGAACTCGACGTGCAACAAACCGTGAGTGACGACGTCCCCTTACCAAAAAACCGACCCCGTGTGGTAACGACCCCGCCTTCGAGCCCGGTCAAACCGCAGAAAAAAGTTTCCGACGCCCCGCCTTCGGGCCCGGCAACGAAACCGAAACTGAAACCGAAACTCTCGTCTCCCACCATGTCGGATCCGAGAAGCGGTCGACATCGACTTCGACACCGAAGCTTCATGCAAGGGAAAGCTCGGCATCGAAACACTCCATGTCGAAACAAAAACATGATTCGACGTCGAAGACTCACTCGAAAAAATCGGAGTCGAGCAAACACTTGGTGCCGAAAACACCGAACATTGACGATCGAAAACAAAGGCACCTTTCGGAACCAAAGTCTTCGGTACCGACACAGGAGCAGCAAACAGATCCCAAACAAAAGATTTTGTTTATAGATCCACAAACTGGCAAAGTAGTGACGAAGAAGAGGAAGAATGAACAGTTAGAAGACAAAACTCTTCCTTCTAAAAAGAGAACACTGGGGGCAAATACAACTCCTCCTACTTCTCCTCGACCTAAAGTCACACCCTCTTCTCCTATTCCTCACACTATGCCAAATATTCCTCCACCTTCTACACCAAGACCATCTACACCTCAGTCAGATGTAGACAGTGACACAGGGGAGGGAGAACCTCAAGGGGATGATGACACTATCCCAGATGAGGATGACCCATGGGAAAATTATGACGCAGGGTCAGATGATGACAACGACCCAGAGTTATATCCCTCAAAGCCTTCACCACCTGATGATAACACAGGTTTCGTACAGCTCATTAATAGGGCAGCAAAATACCATAAGGTAGATCTACATACAGAACCTCAGGTAGAGGATTTCCTATTAGAGACACTACCTACTGCACAAAGAACATCAGGTACTCTACCTATGCTGAAGGGTCTTCTCAGTCACACAGCAGAAATATTCAAAGACCCAGTGAGGGCTAGGGTGTTAAACCCAAGAATTGATAAAAAATATAAGGCGGCTCGAAAGGATCCAATATTTATCAAAGGGCAGGTACCTCTGGACTCGCTTGTAGTTTCAAACGCTCGTAAGAAAGCGAACTCATTATCGACAGGAGAGGCCCCTCCACCAGATAAAGAGTCAAAATTAATAGATGCATCAGGCAAAAGAGTAGCATCACAAGCAGCAAATAGCTGGCGTATAGCCAATACACAAGCGCTACTTGCACGTTATGACAGGGCACATTATGATGAGTTAGAAAAACTCATCACACATCTCCCCAAAGAACATCAGAAGAGAGCAGATCAGCTAATACAGGAAGGAAAGATAATAACTAACACTTCCATTAAGTGCGCCCTAGACGCGGCAGACACTGCAGCAAGATCCATCAACACCAGTGTCATGTTAAGGAGACATGCATGGCTTAGAGTCTCAGGGTTCAAACAAGAAGTACAAACATCTTTATTGAACCAACCCTTTGATCAGAAAACACTTTTTGGCCAAGCACAGATGAGACCTTAGAAAAGATGAAGAAGGATACAGAAACGGCTAAGTCAATGGGAGCATTACAACAGCCAACACAAAGGGGTTCCTTTCGTAGATCCACCTATAGAGGAGGCTCAAAAAATACAGGAACAAATCAGCAATCCACTTCTTTTACACCTACGTCACCCAAGGGTAATTCAAGAGGTAGTTACAGAGGTAACAACAACAAGGGTAGAGGCCGCGGAAATAATAACAACCGCAACTCCCCAACCCCAAAACAGTGACTTAATACAACTTCCCCCAGACCACATAAAAACCGGTCGTGGGACGTCTATCACAGTTCCTACCTGTCTGGGAAAACATCACATCAGCAGGGGTGTGGAATTTATTGAAATATGTACTTGTCCATGGGACAAGTAGCTTCATAAATCTACTTGTCCTGTAACAAAATCCACTTGTCCCTTTGGTGCCATGTAGTGCACCGTCAATTAATGGCTGCAATCTCTTTGTAGAAGAGCTCTGATAATAGCCTCTCTGGTTATGTCAGGCTAATACTGTAGAAGATTTGAATTTTGGAGGTTTTCACCAGCTCTTCTCTAATCTTTTCCCATACTGAGAAAGGTCGGAAATTTACCCCTGACAACGGCAGAAGTAAAGTTTCTTCCAGGGCTGGGAAAAATGTGGTTGGAGAAAAAGTGAACTTGTAAACACTCAACAGATTTCCGCTGGGGCATATTCATATTTGCTCATGCTAAGATGCAATTCACAAATATTTTCTAGGACTATGGTTTTCTGGCCTACTTAAGGAAATTCATGTGAATTCATGAAAAACGTAAATCTCCTTTAATACAAGGACATATATCATGGGTGCACTTTCGTGACTTTAACATTTGAGCCCCTAATGAAATTTGAGTTAACCAAGACCTTTCGTTTTTATTGAAAATGCGATCTCTTCCTATCTGTGAGCTGGCTTCATTGTGTGTGACAGCATTCTGCTCTTTTTACAAAGTAGTTTTGTTCAGTGCCGGGAATTTCTATGGCAATGTGGCCTTTGAGACCAAATACTAGCTGTCTAGTAAGAACTCGCTGGCAAACAGCACCACGCCTACCTGATAATCCGAAGGTAGAGAAAGGAGCACAATGTAGGCCAAATGAGTAACCAGAACATTTAAATACCCCCCACGTTGATTCAAAGTTCTTATGACACCAAGGAAGCGAAAAAAAGTAATTGGAATCCTCTCCACAATAGCTCTCTTGCCTCTTCCATCTAAGCATTTATTCATTCGTCCTTTCACCCACTGATATCTAGCATTTCACCTTTACATTGGCACCCATTCATTCTTTTATCCATTACCTTTCACCAATCTGTTCATCCATCTGTTCATCTGTCTCTCGATACACTCATCCATATCCAAACCTACCCATTCATCTCCAAACCTATCCATTTCAACCATCCATCCATCCATCCATCCATCCATCCTTTCGCTCATCCATACACCCTCCCTTTCACTCCATCTATATACACTTCCATTCACTTCATATATCCACCCTCCCTTTCACTCATCCTTCCACCCACCCTTCGACCCATCCATCAATCCATCCTTTTATCCTTTACATCCATCCATCCTTTCGCTCTCTAATCCTTACACCCTGTAACACATCCACTCATTCACCCTTTAATTCATTATAACATCCTTTGTCCATCCACCATCCCGGTCAATCATTCATTCATCCATCCATCTAGCCAGCCACACTTCTACTCACTCATCCTTTCACCCACACATCCATTCATCCTTTCAAATTAATTACAAGTCTTTGTCTGCCGAGCTGCAGACAGAAGAGGCCCCTCAAGAGCTCCACCACCTCTACTGTAGCTGCTAAAGCCTATCCTGCCATCTCCAAACCTATCGATCCAACTGATCCATCCCGCCTTCCTTTCACTCATCCATCCATCCTTTCACCCCACACATCCTCCTTTTCACTCCTATTCATCCATCCTTTCACTCATCCCTCCATCCATCCACCCCATCCATCCTCCTTTTCACTCATCTATCCACCTACCCTTTCACTTCATCCATTTATGCTTTCGCTCATCCATCCACCCTTTCACCCATCCATCTTCCGTTTCGCTCATATCCATCCACCCTTTCACTAATCCCTCCATCCACCTTTACACTCCACTCTCCACCCACCAAGCCATCTGTCTACCCTTCCACCCAGCCACCCACCCATCCATCCCTCACCCAGTCAGCTATCTATTCATCTACTCTCTCACCCATGAATCCACCCTTTCAGTAAGTCATCCATCCTTTCACTCATCAATCCACTTTCAACCTATCCATCCACTCACCCATCCCTTCATTCACCCTTGCTCTTTTCCTCCCATTCTCGCACATCCATCCACTCATTCATCCATCTATCCATTCACCCTTTCACTCCACTCATTCATCCATCTATCCATCCAGCCTTTCACTCATTCATCCATGCATCCATCGATTCACCCTTTCACTCATTAATGTATGCATCTATCCACTCTTGCACGTATTCATCCATGCATCTATACATCTACCCTTTCACGTATTCATACATGCACCTATCCATCCACTCATTCATCCATGCACCTATCCATCCACCCTGTCACTCATTCATCCATTTATGTATTTAAAAGTCCACCCTTACGCTCCACTCATTCATCCATCCATCCTTTCACTCATTCATCCATCCATGCATCTATCCATTCACCCATTCACTCATTAATTTATGCATCTATCATCCACTCTTGCACGTATTCATCCATGCATCTGTATATCCACCCTTTCACTCATTCATCCATGCATCCATCGATTCACCCTTTCACTCATTAATGTATGCATCTATCCACTCTTGCACGTATTCATCCATGCATCTATACATCTACCCTTTCACGTATTCATACATGCACCTATCCATCCACCCATTCATCCATGCACCTATCCATCCACCCTTTCACTCATTCATTTATGGATCTAAAAATCTACCCTTACGCTCCACTCATTCATCCATCCATCCTTTCACTCATTCATGCATCTATCCATTCACCCATTCACTCATTAATGTATGCATCTATCATCCACTCTTGCACGTATTCATCCATGCATCTGTATATCCACCCTTTCACTCATTCATCCATGCAGCTATCCATTCACCCATTCACTCATTAATGTATGCATCTATCATCCACTTTTGCACGTATTCATCCATGCATTTATACATCCACCCTTTCAGTTATTCATACATGCATCTATCCATTCACCCTTTCACTCGTTAATTTATGCATCTATCATCCACTCTTGCACGTATTCATCCATGCATCTGTATATCCACCCTTTCACTCATTCATATATGCATCTATTCATCCACCCTTTCACTCACCCGCCCACCCTTTCAAGTCCATTATGGGCCTTTGTCTGCGGACCAGCAGACTGAAGAGGCCCATCAAAAAGTTCACAGCTGCTGTAGTTTCTACAGCAGTGTGTTCACAATGTCTCTGGTGCAGGCACAAAGTGACATGAGAGGCCTAGTGTAAGGACAGAATTGGGGGTGGCCTTAGGCCTGCATGAACGCCCAGGGGGAAACTAATGAGCTTTAATGTAAGCCCTCGATGTGTAAGATATGAGAGGCCAAGGGGAGCGGGTCAGAGATGTCAGAGAGGGCGGCTAAGGGGGGTGGGGTGGGGTGAGCAGGTTCAGGCACCGGGTGTAACATAAGGTGTACAGGAAAGGCAAAGTGCAAAGGAGGGGGTGCATGAGAAGGGAAAGCAAAGTGAGTTAAAGATGAGGCCCAGGAGTGGAGCAGAGAACACAAGGCAGGGGTCATACAGTTCAAGTCAGAGCAAGGGGCCAAAAGGCAGATAAGGCAGCCTCTTACATGGGGCCTGGAAGCTACACGAGCACGAGCTATTTCCAACTTCGAGCTCTGCTTTATCATTTTGTTGTTCTGTTCTGGGGAAATTAAAGTGCAGGCCCCAGCTTTTGCATTCACCCTTTCACTGCCAATAAACTGCTCAGAGCATCTTATTAACTGGCTGTGACCTACAGGGTTGAACAGCTGTGTATCGGATTACCCTAAAACTGTCTACTTGCCCTTTGGACAAAATACAAATTAAAACCTCTTGCCCTCCTAAGAAATCTAGATGTCTCGGGCGTCGGGAGATAGGAATTCCCCACCCCTGCATCAGACAAGTGGGTGAGACAAATTATCCAACATGGTTATTGCCTAGAACTCACAGCTACCCCACCAAACATCCCCACCAAACAGCGTCCAATGAGTCAAGATCATCTAACATTGTTAAAAGAAGAAGTACTATCACTGCTACAAAAGCATGCCATAGAGAAGGTTCCAAAACATCAACAAGGGACAGGAGTATACTCTCTATACTTCCTAATCCCCAAAAAAGACGGGTCTCTAAGACCAATCTTAGACCTAAGACCTCTCAATGCATACATAAATTCAGAACATTTCTACATGGTCACGCTCCAACAGATACTTCCTTTACTGAAGAAAGGGGACTTTCTTTCTACACTGGATCTAAAAGACGCTTACTTCCATATTCCAATTCACAAAGCCCACAGGAAATACCTAAGGTTTGTAGTGGAAGCTGCTTCTCCTGTTCAGAATCGCCTAGGAGACAGACAGGCTCAATCCACACTTTGGACTTCAGCAGGTAAGGGCCTCACTAACTTGAAATCTAGCAATACTGTTTGAATAAACCTTTACTCCCTCTGCTGGCCAAAAAACGAAGTGCACAGGCCCTAGTAAATACAGTTTAAACCGCTCACGGAAGCACCCTCTGATGTAGAAAATCCCTGTTGCTGGAGGGGGGAGGCAGGGGGGCTGGTCTCACTGGCTTGTGAACACAAAATGGTGGCTGGGAGTGCACTGTTTTAACATACAGGTCTTCACACAGAGCAAAGGAGAAATTTGGAGGGAAAACAGAATTGTCACCAAGGAATGAGAGGGACAAACTACAGAGGTTGGACTGCAAATCCCACAATTCAACACACTAAATGGAGGCAATAATGAGCAGGGAAAGCCACAAGTTTAAAACACAACACAGGCAGGCTAAAACTGCAAATTTTAACTGTAACAACCACAGGCAAAGACAGTAAAAACAGAAAGTGAAAATCGTTTTTTAAACAACTTTTTGTCTTGGGAAAAGACAGCACTAGTCTGTCTCCTTACCACTTCCTGGACTCTGCTCACTGCAATCTGGGGTACAGGTAGGCTGGTATCCTTTGATGTAGAATCACTCTACACCTCTATCCCTCTCGGTCTTCCTGTCTATCTATTCTGTGCAGCTATCACTCCATCTACCCACCATGCCACATAATTCCACTACACAAATCTCCTCGGCACACAATTCCACCCTACACAATTCGACAGCTATCAATTGCAATTGAACCCAACCCTCATAATTCCACACCACATACATCCACTCCAAACCAAAACACATGGGTAAAAGACATGGTCATTTACAACGCCTATAGCTCTAACTCTGGCGAATGCGAGACCATTTGGCATTGCAGATACTTGTTTTCTTTGTGCTAACCTCAACATGCCAGATGAATGAGCTCCAATCTCTTCTTTTTCAGCCTCTCTACACCACATTCATCAGACAAGCTGGTGCTGAGGACCAAAACGTGTTTTCTCCCAAAGTTTCAGACCTCTTTTCTTGTCTTCTAGTCAAGCACTCTTCAGGTGTTCTTGGCCCCTTCTCATCCCTCGAAAGTAGAGGAAAGACTCCATTGTTTGGATCCCAAATGAGCACTCAGTTTTTATATTAATCATATCAAAGACTGTCGGGTGGACGATCAGATATTTGTGAGATTGACTTAGGGACAGAAACGCAATGTGGTGCAGAAGGGGTATTTGTCCAGAGGGGGTCGTCCTATTTATTAAAATGTGCTATGTAATGGCAAGAAACAGCCTCCAGAAGAGGGGAGAACCCATTCCACCAGGGCCAACGCTGCTACCTCCACATTGACCTGAGGAGTGCCTCTCCTGGATATGTGTCAGGCCGCAACTTGGGCATCAGGGCACATGTTCATAAAGCACTACTGCTTGTCAATCTGGTCCAATGGGAAGGTCATTTTGGCCTTTTGGCCCTGCAGGAATCTGCACTACTTGAGGAGATACTGTTTTGGTATCTATTCTCAAGTAAGGAATCTGTGGTTAGACGTATCCTTCAGATGAATACGTTACTTACCTTCGGTTACGCTCTTTCTAGTGGATACCCGTTCTAACCATGAACTGCTTACTGCCCTCCCACTTCCTCGTTCTGATGAGTAGACTCTTTTCCATCTAAAAAGGTTCCAATTTGGGGATCAACAGGCTAGCACAATTGTTTACTTTTGGGCTCTGTGTCCGCCGAAGCCACGGACAATGTCCACAAAGACACTGACATCAGCAGTCCTGGGTGGTTCCTATATATATGGCTGCTTTTTACCATGACATTATTTTTTGGGACTAATCAATTCAGCAATTTATAAATCCTTCATATTTTGATTACCTTGGGAATGTTGCAGTCAGTAAAACCCTATAAGTATTGTGATCTTACTTTTTTGTCTTGAAGTCTCAATTCCATTTTATCTTTAACACAGTTCCTCTCTTACAGACTGTCCAAAAACGCAAGGATATGAAATTGATTGTAACATCTGCAACATTAGATGCTGTGAAGTTTTCACAGTATTTTTACGAAGCTCCAATCTTCACAATACCAGGTCGAACATACCCAGTGGAGATCCTCTATACAAAGGAACCAGAGACTGACTACCTGGATGCCAGCTTGATCACAGTCATGCAGATCCATTTAACTGAACCTCCAGGTGAGTAATAACTTGAGAATAATGTATATAAACTGGTTTCTTATTTAGTGATTATTGCTATATTGTTAAATGTGGAAATGTAAATTTTATTACGTTCTAAAGTCTCTACTATGATATATACTCCTTGGGGTTTATCAGTCTATGCTTGTCTTATTTGCTTTTGGGTCTTGACTATCTGATCATTTTTAGACATTAGGAGTTATGTAATGGATGATTGCATTCCCTTGTGCAACCACGTATAGAAATAATTTTTGATTTGAACTAATGTGCGACAACTATGAAGTGAACAGAATTCAGAAATTGGGGTGGAATAAGGAGGGGGGGGGGGTTGGCACACCATTTTATCCCATACTAGTTCTTACGTGCGTCTGCTTGCATTCGAATGGAGAGAATGGTTTCAAAAGCCAACTTAGAGTGATGACTGCAGGGTATGCTTCCATTCCAAAGCTCTTCTTCTATGGGTTTGACCATATTCAGAAACAAGCATTTACAATGCAATTGTTTTGCCTTTGTTAAAGTTTGAGCTATTGGCATTGCTCTTGACAATATTTTTATTTGTTTTTTTAACATAAATAAATGGCATTGTCAATTACAATGCCACTAACTTTATCTCTCGCAAATGACACACACAAACACCCACAGAGCCCCCCCAACACACACTCAGAGGCCTCCCCACACACACACCCACACAGATGCCTCCCCACACACACACCCACACAGGGCCCGCCACACACACACCCACACAGAGCCCCCCACACACAAAGCCCCCCCCCACACACCCACAGAGCCTCCCTACACACTGCGAGCCCCCCACACACTGCGAGCCCCCCACACACTGCGAGCCCCCCCACACACTGCGAGCCCCCCCCACACACTGCAAGCCCCCCCCACACACACACTGCGAGCCCCCCCACACACACTGCGAGCCCCCACACACACTGCGAGCCCCCCCACACACTGCGAGCCCCCCACACACTGCGAGCCCCCCCACACACTGCGAGCCCCCCCAGACACTGCGAGCCCCCCCACACCGGCAAGCCCCCCACACACTGTGAGCCCCCCCACACACACTGCGAGCCCCCCCACACACACTGCGAGCCCCCCCACACACTGCGAGCCCCCCCACACACTGCGAGCCCCCCCACACACTGCAAGCCCCCACACACACTGCAAGCCCCCACACACACTGCAAGCCCGAGCCCAAGCGTAGTTACAGGCAAATAGAAGGGGGTCACGTAAATGAAAAGGACGAGAGTTCGTAATGATACGTGTATTAAGCACACAAACGCACTGGAGAATGAATAAAGGCAGTTACGCAGGTGACACTGGAGAGTGGTAGGAGAAGGTAATATAGTGTCATATAGTGACATGTAAGAAGCTCAAGTAGTGCATGGTCTAAAAACAGTCTCTGGGAGAGACCTTAGTCGAGTCTACATAGAAAGAGGATATTAATATCGTGTGTCAATAACACAAGAAGAACCCCACAAAGGTATACAAGTCACAGAGGAGGGCGGGGGGGGGGGGGGGGGAGGGAGGAAATCATGGAAGAACCGTTAGTCGGAAGGAATGTAAAATGATGCACGTTTCACCTGCTGCGCTCTGTGGATGTCCAGGTGCTCTTCGGAAGACTAAAGAAAAGAAAAAAGTATGGGGTGATTATCAGAGGACTAGAGTGCGAGCGGCGTGATGACTGACAGTGGCAGGGGGTCTTACCGTGGTGGCGACTACTGGATACAAAGTCGGCAACGTGGTAAAAATTACAGTAAACGACCAGGGCACCCCGTGCCAAAGGTGGGAGTACTGTACTGGACGGGTGCGTCCAGAACTATTCGAGGCGACCTGGGAGGGAAAATAAGAATTAGGTCAGAGAGAGATATTAAGGGGCTACTGCGGTCAGCATCGGGTGGACGGGATGGCTCTCACCTGAGTCAGAAGGTCAGAAGACGCATCCGGTCCGCGCGTCCATGTAGCGAGTTCCGCGTAATGGACGTGTCCCGGCGCCCCTCCCTTCTCTGCGGACGCACTCACCGGTACTTGGACGCTGCAGCTCTTCCTCACCCGGTCCCGCTTCTTTGGGCCAGGTGCTCTCACGGGCGGCGGCGGGGCTCCTCTTCCACCATGGAGCCCTGCCGGTGGGTGCAGCTGCTTCTCCTTGTCCGCGCTGGGGAGGGCGGGACTTCTGGGTCGCCCCCTCAGCTTCCGGGTCGTCGCGGGCAGCGCGGCGGCCCGTCTCAGCTACTGTAGGCGGGGAGTGAATTCACCGAGGGGTGAGCTCCCTCGAGGTGAAAATAAACAATAGCGGTAAGGTACCTGGGCGCCTGTCAGGGGACAATTTAATTACAAAAAAGCGAGGTGAGCACTCGCTATGGCAGAAAAGCGCTATAAGGCGCTCGGGGTGTTTTTCAGGAAACTCCCCGGCCCCGAGCAGGAAGGCGGGTGCCGGCTCAATGCCGGACCAGATTCGGGGGCGTTCCCGAGGGCTTTTGGCTGACGTAGCGTGACGTCGCCAAAAGCGAAAAATTCTCGGGAACGCCCCCGAATCTGGTCCGGGATTGACGGACAGAGCCGTCTCCCAATGGCTAGCCTCCATTTATGGAGCTAGCCAATGGGAGAGTGGGGCGGGTCCCTGTTCCACACTCTAACTCATAAGGTTTTTTAGCGCATGCCCACTTCGTGCGCATCGCTAGGCAAAACCTAAAAATTAGGGATGGGGTACTTCTGTTCATGGAAACTAAAGAGAAAAACCCTTGCGTTCCATGGATTAGTTATTTACTTCATTTAGTAGCATGCTGATCTTTTCCATTATGTTAGATTTCACTACTTCAATCGCCACATTTCAGTATACAGGCCAAGTCTCTTGGCTAATACAAAGGAAAACATATGTCATTAATACATACAGGAAAACAATGAAATGTTGCATATGTTTATCGCTCCTAGTTTTCCATTAGTACCGTGTTTTGCTGTTATATACAGATAGAAAGCAATTGGTTTTCCTGTATGCATTTATTTTTAAATATGTAAAAATACAGAAAATAGTTTTCCTTTTGGCCCATTCCACACTAACATTATTCACTCATGCTAGGTCAATAGCTATGCACACCGGCAGGTATGGGAGTTAAATACAGACAAAAATGTGTTTGAGGCATGTGGGCTGCTGAATTCATATCTGTGCATAGATCGCCGCCCAGTGTTGGGTCCGGATGATTGCACTTTGTTGTGTTGGAAGAGTCTTCGAAATATCACGAGATAGGTGACTCCTCCCCTGGACTACAGTGTGCATGGGCATCTTCTCCATCGTCAGATTGGTTTTTTCCGCCATTGGGTTTGGATGCAAACTCCTATACTCCAACTCTGAATCGAAAACTAAACTTTTCTAAAGGTCAAAAGGCCTTAGGCCCCGACGGTATTGTTCTCATTCGGTACCTCTCTACTCGATCCAAACTTCCATCTCGATCCGGTCGTCGACGCGGACCGTTGGGCCTTTTCGACGCCACGTGAGCCGACCATCGATGGAAAGAAGCCCTTTCAAAAAGTGCCCACAATGCCACTCCAAGTTCCCACATACTGATAAACATTCAGTGTGCAACAAGTGCCTTTCCCCAAACCATAGGGAAGAAGCCTGCGCCCAGTTTCGGTCAAAGAAAACTATAAGAATCCTATGGGCCGCTAGGCAAGAAATGCAGCGACAGGCACCGGAACCGGACAACATCTTCGATGATGACCAGGAACTACCGGACGCTCAGGACTCGGACCTAGAAATCGTCACCGTCGAGGACTACTCTGACTCCGACGACGAAGTCCCGTTGGGGCAAATCGGGAGTACAACACCCCCGACACCAACTGTCCCGTTACCAAAGGCTCCGGTCGAGGCATCGCCAACAGGCCTTAGCCAAGATCATAAAAGACTTTCGTCAGCCCCGCCTTCCGGCTCGGCTCCGAAAACAAAACCGAAACCTTCAGAAACCCCAGGGCCCAGTACCATTGCCCTGAAGAAGGTTCCAGAGCTAAAAAAGGTCACCGACCCAAAGGGCGTTGATCCAAAAAAGGCCGCACAGCCAAAAAGCGTTGAGCCAAAAAAGACTGTTGACCCCACAAAGGCCGTTCAACTAAAAGCCGTCGACACCAAAAAATCAGTCGACCCGAACAAAAGCACGCAGCGGAAGGGCGCCGAACCGAAGAAGGTCGTCGACCCAAACAATCCTGCTGTTCCAAAATCCGTCGACCCGGCATCCGGTGCCGTACCGAAACCATCGAAGCCGGACAAACCTGTCGACCCGAAGCCAACGGCTCCAAAAACACCAGTCGATCCAAAGAAGACCATCGACCCGGTGAAAGACACCCCTCCGAAGAAGCCTATGGAGCACAAAAAACGCGTCGACCCGAAGTTCCGGTCGAACCGAAAAAACTTGTCGACCCGAAATCTGGCCCTAAGCCTAAAAAGTCCAACAAAACTCCAAAAGTCGTTGAAAAAACTAGTGTTGTCGACCACAAAAGTCAAACACTAAAACCAGGACTGTAGAGGAAGAACTATTCCACCCAGACCCATCAGACGACCAAGCCAAAATATATATTAACCCAGAGACTGGCAAAGTTACCGTCCTGCATAGGAAAAAGAGGCCTTTGGACTTTCAACCTGATTCACCTATTCCACTAAAGAGAAAGGACTTTGGGACTTCTCCATCACGACCCATCAGCCCTTTTCAACCTATTATGCCTGCCACACCTTTTGCACCTACATCACCTTCTTACCACGGGGACGGTGAGGGAGACGCAGGGTTTGAACAACAAACTTCATATGATTTCCCAAAAGATCCTCCTCAGGAGGAACCTTGGGAAGAACCAACAGACCCTTATGATACACATCCCATCCCTGATGTGCCCACTTATCCTACTAGGCCATCACCCACTGATGACACAGTAGTTTTCAAGCAGCTTATTGACAGGGCAGCACAATTCCACAACGTGGACATGCACAGCGACCCTGTAGAAGAAGACTTTCTGTTTGACACATTTACTACTGCAGAAAAAAGTGTCAAAACTCTTCCCATGTTAAAGGGAGTTCTGAAACACGCACCTGATATATTTAAGGACACAGTCAGGGCACGGGTAATCAATCCCAGAATAGAAAAAAAATATAGGCCGGCTCCTACAGACCCTACTAACATCACGGGACAGTAGCCTCTAGACTCACTGGTAGTTGCCATCGCACGAAAACGAGCCAACTCCCAGACAACAGGGGAAGCACCTCCACCTGACAAAGAGTCAAAAATCCTAGAAGCATCAGGCAAAAGGGTAGCTGCACAAGCATCCAACTCCTAGAGGATTGCTAACACACAAGCCCTACTGGCTCGTTACGACAGGGCGCACTATGATCAGCTCGAGAGCCTTATGCAACACTTGCCCGTGCCTTTCAAAGCACAGGCCAATGATCTCATTCAGGAGGGTACATTCCTTTCAAACGCCTCCATCAAATGTGCGCCTGACGCTGCAGACACTGCAGCTAGGTCTATTAATACTAGTGTCCTGCCACGCAGACATGCATGGCTGCGTATTTCCGGTTTTAAGAATGAGGTGCAGTCCACCATTCTTAACCAACCTGTCAATCAAGACTTCCTATTTGGCCCTGCGGTAGACACCATCTTGGTCAAAATAAAAAAGGACACAGAAACCGCAAAATCTATGGGTGCATTGCAATTTCTGCAACATAGGGGCTCCTTTCGTCGCTCCTCATACAGAGCAAATACACGAGTGAATGCTTCACAAACATCTGCCTCATACAAGGGTAACACACAAGGCTCATTCACAAAGAACACAGCCAGGTGTGGTTACAGAGGTAACAGCAATAAGGGAAGAGGACGTAGAGGCAATAAGACCAGGGCCTCCACTGCCACAAAGCAGTGACTTCATTACGCTGCCTCCAGACCACTTAACACCAGTCGGAGGCAGACTACAACAGTTCCTACCTGTCTGGCACGCAATTACCACGGACAGGTGGGTGAGAGAAATTATCCAGTCTGGTTATTGCCTAGATCGGACTTCTACACCACCAATCATACCACCCAGACATCGTCCGATGTCCGCAGAGCACATCACCCTTCTACAACAAGAGGTAGAATGCATGCTGGAAAAGGGGGCCATAGAGCAAGTCCCTTTCCACCAACAAGGGAAAGGAGTATACTCCCTATACTTCCTTATTCCAAAGAAGGATGGGTCTCTCAGACCAATATTGGGCCTCAGGCCCCTGAATCAATATATACTATCGGAGCACTTCCATATGATCACACTACAAGTGCTCCCGTTGCTACAGCAAGCAGACATCCTTGCAACTCTAGACCTCAAAGATGTGTACTTTCACATACCCATCCATCCAGCACACAGAAAATACCTCCGGTTCACAATAGAAGGTCAATACTACCAATTCAAGGTTTTTCCCTTCGGGGTTACCACGGCTACAACAGTGTTTACAAAATGCTTAGCGACCGTGGCAGCACATCTCAGGAGGCAACACATCCATGTGTACCCTTACCTGGACGATTGGCTAATACAAGCGAAATCGTACCAACAATGTGCAGCACACACATCCAAAACAATCCAGTTGCTACACAGCCTAGGCTTTTCAATCAACTACGCAAAATCGCATCTGCAACCTTCCCACGTACAGCAATACCTGGGAGCCACTATAAATACCTCAGTGGCAAAGGCATAGACAAACACAGCAAGGATAGCCAGCATGCAGATACTCATTCGCAAATTCCAGCCACACCACTCCCTGCCAGCTCAAGTCTTCATGCAGCTCATAGGCATGATGGCCTCCTGCATATTTATTGTCCCCCATGCCAGACTTCAGATGCGCCCATTACAGGAATGCCTAGCAAGGCAATGGAACAAGGCTCGTGGACAACTAAAAGACCTAGTATTGGTGGACAGTCGCGCTCACAACTCTCGGCAGTGGTGGAACCCACAAAACCTTTCCAAAGGGCGACTGTTCCAAGAGCCGGTTCCACAACTAGTACTAACAGCGGACGCATCACTGACTGGCTGGGGAGCCCATCTCGTTCAATACACAGTACAAGGGCTCTGGACAACCAAACAGAAAAACCTGCATATCAACCAATTAGAGTTGCTAGCGATATTCCTAGCCCTAAAAGCCTTTCAAAAATACGTGTACAAAAAGACGGTGTTGATCCGGACGGACAACATGACCGCAATGTACTATATCCAAAAACAGGGGGGGGCGCACTCTCCACAGCTGTCCCATCTGGCGCAGAACATATGGAAGTGGGTGATCCATAAGAACATCTTTCTCCTAGCAGAACACCTTCCAGGGAAGGACAATCAGATTGCCGACCTGCTCAGCAGGCACAGCCAACAAATATACGAATGGGAGATTCACCCCCAGGTTCTCCTGCCGTTCTTCGAGGAATGGGGTCACCCAGAGGTAGACCTGTTTGCCACAAAAGAAAACTCCAAATGCCAGTACTTTGTCGCCAGGTTCCCACATCCACAGTCACTGGGCAATGCGATATGGATGAACTGGTCAGGCAGATTTGCGTACGCTTTTCCCCCAGCACCGCTGATCCCGCTGGTGGCAAGCAAACTGCGGCAACACTCGCTCACCCTAATACTAGTTGCTCCCACGTGGGCCAGACAAACCATGGTACACAACCTTCCTGGAACTTTCAGTAGTTCCTCATCAAAGACTGTGCCTTGCTCCCCATCTTCTAACTCAGAACCATGGAGAAATAAGACACCCAGAACCCAATCAGCTGAACCTAGCGATCTGGTTCCTGAGGTCCTAGAGTTCAGATACCTTAATTTGCCCCCAGACTGCAGGAACATCATTAGGGAGGCAAGAAAACCAACCACGCGCGTGCTATGCAGCTGAATGGAAGAGATTTGTTATTTACTGCAACAATAACCAAATCAACCCATTCGATGCTTCCATACAGAACATTATATGTTACCTGCTGCATTTACAAAAATGTAACTTAGCATACTCTTCTATACGACTACACCTTGCCGCTATAGCAGCATACCTTCAAAACAGGCAGCACCTTTCACTGTTTAAAGTGCCAGCGATCAAAGCCTTCATGGAAGGCTTAGAGAGGGTGATCCCTCCGAGACACCCCCCTTCCCCAGTCTGGAAACTCAATGTAGTGCTCACCAGACTCATGGGACCTCCTTTCGAACCTCTACATTCATGCGAATTACAATTCTTAACATGGAAAGTTGCATTCTTAATTGCATTACCTAACTCAGAAGAGTGAGCGAACTCCAAGCATTAACAATTCAGGAACCTTTTATGCAGGTCCATGCTAACAGGGTAGTCCTTCGGACAAACCCTAAATTCATGCCCAAAGTAGTATCCAATTTCCAAATCAATCAAGCAATTGAACTGCCAGTATTCTTTCAAAATCCACAGTCCGTAGCGGAGAGAGCCCTGCACACACTAGATGTAAGAAGAGCTCTACTCTACTATGTCGACAGAACTAAATCATTTAGGAAAACAAAACAACTCTTTGTTGCTTTTGCACCACAACACAAAGGAAATCCAAAAAAGTCAGGAATAGCCAGATGGATAGTTAGATGCATTCAAATATGTTATCTAAAAGCTAAACGCACTTTAACTGTCCCCCCTAGAGCGCACTCTACACGCAAAATGGGGCATCCATGGCTTTCCTAGGGAATATTCCTCTCGAAGACATCTGTAAGGCAGCCACATGGTCCACCATACACACCTTCCCTAAACACTACTGTGTGGATGTGCAAGCAAATCAGCAAGCTGCTGTAGGACAGGCTGTCCTCAAAACTCTTTTCCAAACTGCTGCAGCTGGCACAGGTGGCCACCGCTAGAGGAGATACTGCTATTCAGTCTATGCACAGATATGAATCCAGCAGCCCACATGCCTTGAACGGAATATGCTTATTACCAGTTTGCATCTGTTCTTGGCATGTAGGGCTGCTGACATTCATATCGCCCGCCCTCCTCCCCGGTGCCTGTAGCAGCTGCAGCATTCACTCTGGCATGGCCATCTCTTACTTTCATATCTCCATCTCTGCCACAATGGCGAAAAACAATCTGAGGATGGAGAAGATGCCCATGCGCACTGTAGTCCTGGGGAGGAGTCACCTATCTCATGAAACTTCGAAGACTCTTCCAAGACAACAAAGTGCAATCATCCGGACCCAACACTAAGCGGCGATCTATGCACAGATATGAATGTCAGCAGCCCTACATGCCAAGAACAGATGCATACTGGTAAGTAGCATATTCCTTACTAAAGAAGCTTAAATAGCTACAGGAATAAATATGTTTAAGGTGCTCTACAATGCAAATGATTTCAGTTGATTTTATTATTCTGTAAATGGCTAAAACTCCTAGGACATTCTATCATGAGTAAACATTTGTTGATTAAATAAACCTGGAAACATACCTGTTGCAGCTTACTTTTTATACAATAAGCACAAAATAAATATGAATAAATACAGATAAAATAAGCAAATAATAAATATGGATAAATACTGATGGAAATGCCAAAAAAGAAATACCATAATACCGCAGCCGTACATATATTTAACAATAAATGATTTCATTTTGTATTTTTTTTTGTTCTGTAAGATTTTGAAAAAGAGAGCTGTATTCAGATCTACTGGGTCTTGTTGCAGATATTGAAGCACTTTACAGCGTTTAGTCCATTACAGTGTGTCCCCTTGCTTGGGTGGTTTGTGTCCTTATAGGCACGATATTGTCTCTCCTTTACATATATGGCACCAGAGCACTCCACCTGAGTGGGTATTATGTACCAGACTATTTACCTCTACCTCTACAAATGTTTGAAGTTGAGATGTAACCATCTTCCCTGAAAACTGTGTTCTAAAGGAGGCAAGAGATTGGTCTCAATTAAAGGGATTATCAGTAATTAAACGTTTTTTCAGCAGCCACCGGATGATTGCAGATTTAAAATCATCCCGTACATTACCAGTGCTTAATAAAGTATTAATAATGGGCCTGTCTATGGTGACAGTCATTTTCCTTGTATCTTTCAAAATTATATCAGTACAGATGTCCATAGGAGAACCAGGCAATTTTCTTTTTAATTTAAGCGCCTCATATTCAAGAAAAGCATGAATCACAAAGCAGTTCTTCATGTTTATAGGAAAATATTTTCCTACATTGAAAAGTCTTTCCTAATCTTTTGAACTTTTTTTTTGCAAAACATTACAGAAATAACCTACTTAAGTTCTATAAAATGTAAGGTGCAGAGTCTGTGTTGGATGGGTTGGTTGAAATCTTCTTACTTTGTACAACCTTGATAGCAGGCCTTATAGCATATTTGAGATGTGTTGGATATGTGAGTAGTCTATTTTATCTGTTGGATGTTTGTATTACTATTTTGAATTTGTATTGGCAAGTATTGTTGGAAGTGATTTGCTAGTCAGCTACTAGCGATGTATATCTGTGCGGAGTGCCTCTTTAGTTTTGGTTTATTAAATGTGGATTTTATGGAGACAGGGCAAATATTTTTCAGGTTTCTTGCTTCAAAATATTGTCATTTTGAAAAATGAAGTTGTATTAGCCTCATTTATAGATGTACATAATAATTGGCTGTCTGCGGTAACAATGCATGCTTTGCATTATTTAAATGATACTGCTTTCACTTGGCTACCACATTTAATATGACACACATTCACAGTCATGTCACCTGTGGAAAGAGAAGAGGGGTTTTCGGTGCTGTTGCCATGACTGATTTGAGATTGTATGTGGTAAATGATGTCCAAACCCTGTTAGGACTTGTCTCTTGAGATGGTCCATGACATTCTTGTCTGAATACAGTCACAAGTTGTCCTGAAGCAGCTGTTGAAACCCAGTTGCTTAAATGATAGCCAATTCGAATCAGAAGTTGAAGGCATCAGGAAGATATTAATGAGCTGGTTTATAGGGGCCATAAAACATCTGCAGCCTTTTAGGCAGTAGAAGGGGAGGTAATAATGAGACCCGCCATGGTGCTTTACTGGAGGCTACCTAATTGAAAAGAACGAACCAAAGCTGGAGGTAGCCGTTATCAAGAGCTGTGATAAGAGGAGGGGCAATCCATTTGAGTCAATGTCCCATATTGGAAGACATAGTGTTGGAGAAATAAGGCAATACTGTTCTCCATAGTGAAGTTGCCTAGTAGCCTCATCCTTTTCAGTTAACTTACCCAGTCAGCAGATGGGTGGATTGATCTGCTCAACATCAATGTCTTTAATGTTGAATGGTGCTTCAAGGTTGTCTTCGACAGCAAATGCCAGGAGTCAACATTAACTCATGTCTCGATGACGAGCAGTGCTTTAATTTTGACTATCTAGGGATACCATAATTCATTCCCTCACTTCTCCATATAAAACTGATAACCGGCATCAGTAGGTATACAAACTGCCCACCAGAGGAAATGTAGAAAACGTGGGTATGAAAGCAGCTTTTTTTTTAATTAAATCTTTTTAGTAGCATTGCTCACAGTTTCACAAAATACATCACAGTGCTCAATATTCTTTAAATTCCCAGCAGAAAGCAGCTCTTTTGAGGCTTGTTGTTTACGTACATTGTTTTAACTAACCAAGTATTTTTCCTAAGGGAGCCCCCACCATGTGAAGTAAAAACTCAGGGAGGTTCTTCTCGCTTAGATTGCACCGCATTTCTTTACCCAAAATGACCCTCACATAGCAAACATTGGATAAAAAACAAACATTCCTCACTGGGTCTGTAGTTGAAAAAAATTAACCACGGGCTTTCTCATTAATGCAAGGTCCCTCGCTAAAAACAACGTAGCCTTTAGGGAGTTTGTTCTCTCTAGAGACCCCCCTTGGGTCTTCATTACGGAGACTTGGGGCTCTGAAGCTGCTGGTCCTGACCTGGTGGATGCAATCCCAGAAGGCTATGTTATGTCCAGAATGGACCGTGAGCTGCGGAGAGGGGGTGGTCTCGGGATTCTCTGCAAAGAGGATTTTATCTGCCGTATTGACCCGCTATCATCCCCCTCGGATAAGTTGGAGGACTTGTACTTCTCCATACAGCCGAATTCCACTACATCTTTCTCGGGCAGTTTGTGTTACAGGCCGCCTGGTCCTCGATCCGCATTCACCAATGACATTCTTCTTATATTAGAGCCCTTTATGAATAGAGCGTGTTTCACTCTCTTAGGTGACTTTATTGTTCACCTTGAGAAGGCTGATACACCGACACAACTTCTCTGGTGGAAGGTCTGAAGGCATAGGGGTTTAACCAACTGGTTACTGGCCCGACCCATCTGGCGGGTCATACGTAGATGGTATCTTTACGAATGATGATAGGCTTACCATAGAGACCCCCATTCCTCTTACGTGGTCAGACCACTTGGCCGTTCCTTTTAATCTGAATATGCCTGGAAGATTAGAAGAAATTTTGGAGAGGTAAACAATGATACTTTAGCTCCTTTGTTTCAACCGGCCACCATCTGTTCGAGATCAGACCCAGATGTGGCTGCTCGGAACTGGTCTAATGGGCTGGGGAGAGCTTTGAACACCTTAGCACCCCTGAAAAGGCACTATGTTGCCAGAAAGAGCCCGTCGGCCCCTTGGTATTCCGAGCGACTTAGAGCGTTGCGGCAGATTTGCAGACAAAAGGAGAGTGCCTGTCTGGCAATGCCCAATGTCTCGAAGAAAATACAACATAAATTAGCGCTTAAGGAATACAAAAAAGCTATAATGGAGGAAAAAAGGAACTACTTTATTAAGATCACCTCTGGGCTGAGATCTTCTAGGGAGCTTTTTAAAACCATTAACTCCCTTTCTGTCCCTAAGTCAGCTAACTCTGTTACTGAGTCACAGATGTTATGTAACAACATTGCTGACTTTTTCCTAACCAAAATAGCTGATATTCACTCTTCATTGGAAATTCTTAACCAAAAATTGAATAGTGAAGCTCATTCCCAGGCTCCTACAGTGCAGTCGGCCGACATGAATATAGATGGGGGACCCAGCTCTACTTCCCTCTTTTTGAAATTTCCCGAGTTATCTTGGGAAGAGCTAAATCAAATCTTAGATGCCACCAAATCCTGTCCCCCTTGGACTCTTGTCCTCTGAAAATCCTAAAGGCCTGCAGAAGTACCCTACCACCGTCTTTTCTTGAGATGCTAAATAGCGCTATCACGGAGGGAATTTTCCCTCAAGTGTGGAAACTCGCTGTGGTCAAACCCCTTTTGAAGAAGGCTTCCCTGAACCCTGAGGTGCTGAAAAACTTCCGGCCGATTTCCTTATTACCAGCTCCTGCAAAAATTCTTGAAGCCCAATTAAATCGACATCTGACAGCATTTTTAGAGAGGGAGAATCATTTGGACTCCTCCCAACATGGATTTCGCGCGGCCCGTAGCACGGAGACTGCCCTTACGTTCGTGGTAAATAATATTAGATCTGAGGTGGATAAAGGCCAGACCACTCTGTTGGTCTTGCTGGATCTAACAGCAGCCTTTGATACCCTATCCCCCTCTATTCTGGTGGACAGACTGAGGGGGATAGGGGTCGAAGGTAGCGCCCTGAGTCTCCTGTCCTCTTTTTTGCACCAGAGACCGCAAAGAGTGAAACTTGGCCACTATATGTCCCCTACCCAGGCGGTGCAATGTGGAGTCCCACAGGGCTCTGCACTTAGCCCGGTTCTGTTTAACGTTTACGTGACCCCCCTTGCAAAAATTATAAGAGCCTTTGGATACCAGGTGTTATCCTACGCCGACGATACGCAGATCATTGTCTCGACAATTCAGTCGGGGCAAGACTGTGCTGTAAAATTCAAGACCTGCATGGAAGCAGTATCATCATGGATAAGTAAGGAACTTTCTCAAGCACAACGGTGAGAAGACTGAGGTCCTGGTCTTTGGTGGAAATCAAGATCCGTGGAGTGAGGAATGGTGGCCTACCTCCTTGGGCGAATGCCCTCGTCCGGCCAAATCCGGACGAGGGCATTCGCCACCGACCCCAACAGGCCCATCCTTCTGTCTTACAGAGTGAGTAGGAGGACCAGCAGTACCCTACCCTACCCTTTCATTTGACCTACAGGTCAACAAAACGGTTGGTACTTGCTGTACCATCATTCGGACCTTAAAGAAGATAGCCCCTTTCCTGTCCCCTGAGGCGCGTAAACAATCTACGGTCGCCCTGCCAGGATCGACTATTGTAACGCTCTCTATGGTGGTATAAATAAGAAAGCGATCCAAAGACTTCAGGTAATCCAGAATGCGGCCGCCAGGCTAGTTCTGAATCTGCCTAGGCGATCGTCAGCGACGGCGGCTAGAAGACAACTGCATTGGTTGCCTATTCAGGCGAGAATATCATTTAAGATTCTTTGTTTTGCCCACAGTGTGTTCTTTGGATCAGGCCCGAAAGGGGTTAAATCCCTATTGACACCTTACACTCCCAGCAGATGCCTTAGATATGCCTCGACAAATCTCCTCATAGTTCCAAGGGTTATCAAGGCGAGATGGGGCGGTAGAGCATTTTCCTTGTTGGCCCCTAAACTATGGCATTCGCTCCCGCCGGAAATTGCCAGACAACCATCCTTGACAATTTTTCGCAAACTTATAAAAACATGGCTGTTCTCCCTAGCTTATTAATCCTGATACTTTTCAGCGTTTCCACTCTTTTTGATATTCTGCCTCAGGTTATGTCTCTGTCGTTTCCATCTGATAGCGCCTTGATGTCCCTTGGGGCTAAGTTCTTTTGCGCGATACAAATAAGCGTTCATTCATTCATTCATTCATTCATTCATTCATTCAACCACCTTTTTAGGGTTTTCCTGGTCTTACTGTGTATAAGAAAGATTCTTATTAGTCATGAAGAATATGGATCCTTCACAAGTATTCAACAACCTCTGACTCACTCGGAGGCAGAGCAGTCCACGGCCTACTCAGTGGAGGTGGCATGGGCTAGTAAATCTTACACAAAAAATGGGAAAATAGTTTATTATGCATACACTATATAATACCTCACATTACTTTACAAATATGTAGGTGATGGCACGTGACTCTTAGCACCCTTAGTGAACCCTGTAACCTATAACCACAATACCCCCATGTTAGACCTGTCAGCCCTTTGGGTGGTCCCTCCTAATTATTTATTTAATTTTTGTCCCCTTTTTGCCCCTCATATCCTTTTATTTTTATGTCCACCGGAATTTTTGGTTGTTGACCTAGGGGTTAGGCACTCCTTGACCTTATAGTTTTTTCTATCCTAGGTGCCTTTCTGACTAAATCTAAAAGACCCACAAAATGGTGGCTTCCAACTGCCACAACTGTTACCTCAGAACCTGGTGCCATTGGGTATAATGAGGAGTTCCAGAACTTTCTGGTCCACTCTAGACCCTCTGGACCTGGGCTATAAATATTGGAACGTTGTGCGGCCATTTTGTGTGGAGTAAGGGGAGTCGGAGAACACACCGGGCGAGAGCAAGCTAGAGTCCAGGCTGAGGTCTGAGGAGGTGGGCGCGTGAGAGAGGACCTGACAGCCTCTGGGGGCTGCTTTTCCTTCACTGCCTGACGCCCCCCCTTGACCATAGATCTGACCTGGCGGAGCTGACACCTTACATCCTTCGTGAGGTACCTGTGAAGGGTGTCCTATCCTCCAGCAAGTAGCGCTGGACCAGAACCCAGTGAAGCTCACAAGTAAGAGTGACAGGAACTGTCTAATATCGGGGAGTATTACCAAGAAGTCAGGCCCTTCCGAGGAGACAACCCCCCCCCCCTAACTGTTAGACTGTAGTGGCAGAGCAGTGGGGTTCCCTCAGCGACTGGGATTTCTTCCGTATTTCCCCTCACTCTTGTTGACGCCTGGAGCTCTGGCGCATCCAGCCACTCAGCTGTCTTAACCCCTCTCACCAGAGCTTACCTCCGTATTGGGCATTGTGTGGGTTCATCGCCCCTGGGCTGTCGCGTGCTCTCGGCGTCCCCGAAGACTCATCACAGTCAGCCCGGGCCGAGTCTCTGAGGAGGACGTGCCGTGGGTGCACTAGTCCCCCTGTCGTGAGGTTTCTCTGGGCCGGTGTTGACAGAGGGGGGAGCGCCGCCTCACGACTGGCTTTCCGTTCGCAGAGGCTTGAGCGGAGCGCCCGGCTGGCGTTACAGAGAAGAGCGCCGGTAGGTGTGAGGCGGGCCGGAGGAGCCGATGGGGCAGTTGACCCTCAGTGTGGGCGTGTGGGGAAATTGCACGGAAACCGCTGGGAAGGCGGAAATCAGAGCGCGACCTGCCTTCAGTGATTCAAGTGACGGCAGACATCGAGGAGCTCTGATCCTTTGTATGCCTGACAAAGCCTGACCGAGCTTCACGCTTAAAGTAAGCAGGGTGCTGGGCTTAGCGGGAGGGGAGGCATAGCACTCATAGCATCGACCGAACTCGAACTGGACAGACTCCCTTGCCCCGGAAGGAAGGGGTGAATGGTGGGCCCAGGCAAAGGAGACCAACAGGGGTACACCGTGGAGATTTCCTGGCTACACAGGATCTGAGCGCCGAGGAACTGACACTGGCTGACTGCTGCTGTCTAGAACTGGCATGATGGTTGGTTTGAGCAAGGGAGGAGCTAGGCTCATCTAACCGTGTGAATCAAAATACACTGTCAAGTTAATCCTTGAACTGCCCTCATTTAGTGAGTGTATTGCACTGATAACTACATGCTAATTCTCCTAGGCATTCTTCTGCTTGTTATTTAACGCATATAGCTGCTTGGTTTTCTAATGTGTGAAGTGTTACAGTACAGCTTATACGGACTATGGCTCTCATTTTTGTATGGGAATGAGTCTCTGATGGAAATGGATTTTCAAAGTTACCTCACAAATTAATGCTATGTCAAAACGAGGTCTGCTTAAGTAAGGAAACCAAATGACATGATATGCTGTTATAATTACAAGTGATCCAATAGTAACGCTTAAAATGTTAATTTAATGACTTGAGAAGCAATTGAGAACCTAATTGAAAGAGAAATTATTTATTTATTTATTTATTTATTTATTTGTTGACATTTCTAAAGCGCAACATTTACCCTTGGGCGTCTTGGCGCTAAACTGCAGATTTTGTCATTGGGATAGCTGGGCAACGTTGTAGGGAAGGCTACTGCTCAAAGAGCCAAGTCTTTAGTTGTTTGCGAAACTGGATGAGGGAAGGGCTTTGCCTAATATGTCGGGGGAGAGTATTCCACAGTTTCGGGGCAGCCACCAGAAAACGGCGATCGCCCCAAGAAACTGTTCTGGCCCGAGGAACGGTTAACTGCTGGAGAGTGGCTGATCGGAGCGGTCTGCCTGGTTTATAGAGTTGGAGTTGCTCTTTTAGGAAGTATGGACCTTGATCGTTCAGAGCCTTATAAACTATGCATAAGGATTTAAAATGTATTCTGTTCCTAATTGTAAGCCAGTGATATTCCTTTATGACTTTTGATGTGGGCTCAAACTTTGTTTTTCTCGCAAGTAGGCGAGCTGCCGCATTTTGAATGGATTGAAGTTTCCCTATGACTCTTGATTGTGCGTTAAGGAATAATCCGTTACAATAGTCCAAAGTAGACAGGACTAATGAACTAACCAGAGTTTTGATGGCTGTTTCTGGGAGATAAGGCCGGATCTTCCTAATCATCTTCAATTTAAAATGGGCTGTGGATGCTGTTTTATTAGCATGGTCCATAAAATTTAGTCCATCATCGAAAGTGATGCCCAAATTCCTCACCTTGGCTGTTGGGATTGGGGGAATGCCAAAAGTTTCTGGCCACCAGTTTAATGGCCAACCTGGGGAAAGAGGTCCAAAGATGACCACCTCAGTTTTATCTGAGTTCAGTCTTAAGCAATTGCTGGCCATCCATTCTCCTATATCCAGCAGTCCTTTATTAAATTTTGTTGCCATTTCAGGTCCATCGCCTTTAATAGCTAGGACCAACTGAGTGTCGTCAGCATAGGAGGTTAGGCTCATCCCGTGTGCTTTGATGACATTAGCAAGGTCCGACGCATAGATATTAAAAAGTGTCGGACTGAGGGATGAGCCTTGAGGAACTCCACATGGTGACGATTGTGGTGTTGATTGATAGGGTCCTAAAGTCACTGCTTGGGTTCTATTGGCTAGAAAAGATGCCAGCAGGTCTTTGGCAGAGTGACAAAGGCCGATCTTTTCGACACGGTCGACCAAGATGGTATGGTCGACCGTGTCGAAAGCTGCAGACAAATCCAGCATTACCAGGATCGCTGTACCCCCCTGATCCCTAATTGCCCGTATGTCATCAGCAGCCTTTATCAAGGCTGTTTCTGTCCCATGGTGCTTCCGAAAACCGAATTGTGTATCATCCAGTATATGATGTTTTTCAATGTATTCGGATAGCTGGGCGTTCATGGCTTTTTCTACTACTTTGGCCACAAAAGGTAGACTCGCAATGGGTCTGTAGTTTTTTAACTCTTGTTTATCAAGGGAGGGTTTTTTTAGTAGGGGTCTCAATAAAGTGTTTTTCAACGAGTCTGGATAAGTGCCTGAGAGCATAATTGAGTTACAGACTTGGGTAAGTGCTGGAATAATGGACTCCATTACAGGCGGTAGAATTGAAAAAGGGCAGGGATCTAAGGCCGAGCCTGTTTTTATTGTTGACATCAACTGAATATTTTTATAAAACAGCCCGTATTTTTCTAAAACTGGTGTAGTGTCCTTATTTTTGAGTGGATGGACGGTATGTTACTAAAGGGTGTGACGCAAACTTAACACATGTACCTTTGGGATAAGCCTACCTACTTTGTGCCAAGCTACCCTATGTAGACAGGTAACCCCAGGTCCAACATAATTGGTGTCTAGCGGTAGGATGAGAACTGTGCTTGCGTCCACTCTATAGTAACCTAGTGTAATCCACAGGCCTACACCTGGAGTTTTCTCCTTGCGGACTCCCTAATTTTATTTTAGCTTTTCCAAATTTACTCCTGGTGGTGGGTGGAGGTTATCCTTACATTATATACTAACTTGTTCTCTCCTGAGTACCATTTAATACCCTATCACATGATGGAATTGAAACTTGAGGAGATGGAGACCTATTCTGCGGCCCAACTCAGAGATTTCTGTCAGAGGAATGGGGTATTCTACAAAAATGGTGCCAAGATAAGCGAGCTGCAAACAAGCTTGAGGGCATGGGCGGAAGCTCATTTGGAGGAGGAACTGGAAAAGGAAGAAGTTGATAGTCTAGTCAAGTCAAGTTTGAATTTATATAGCGCACTACTCACCCAGAGGGTCTCAAGGCGCATGAGGGAGTGGGGGAGCTTTACTTGTCAAATATCCAAGTTTTAAGTTGTTTTCTGAAGGAGAGGTGGTTCTGTGTGAGGCGGAGGTGGGTGGGGAGGGAGTTCCAGGTCTTGGCCGCTAAGTAGGAGAAGGACCTTCCTCCCATGGTGGATCTTTGGATGCGTGGAATTGCGGCGAGGGCTTGATTGGAAGATCGAAGTTGGCGGGAGGGGGTGTAGGACAGGCGCGTGTTGAGGTATTCGGGTCCTCGGTCGCAGAGGGCTCTGTGTGCGTGGGTGAGGAGGGGAAAAGTAATTCTCTTGTTGACGGGGAGCCAGTGGAGGTCTCTCAGGTGACCGGAAATGTGAGCTTGGCGGGGGATGTCTAGGATGAGTCTGGCTGAGGCGTTTTGGATGCGTTGGAGTTTTTTCTGTAGTTTGGCTGTGGTTCCGGCGTAAAGGGTGTTTCCGTAGTCTAGTCGGCTTGTAACTAGTGCATGGATGACCGTCTTTCTTGTTTCGGTGGGGATCCAACGGAAGATTTTGTTGAGCATTCGTAGGATGTTGAAGCATGATGATGAGACGGCGTTGACTTGTCTGGTCATCGAGAGGGAGGAGTCTAGGATGAAGCCCAGGTTACGTGCGTGGTCTGTTGGTATGGGTGCGGTTCCCAGGGCCGGTGGCCACCATGAGTCGTCCCAGGCGGAGGTGGATGATCCTAAGATGAGGACTTCCGTTTTGTCTGAGTTAAGTTTTAGACGGCTGTTCTTCATCCACTCGGCTACTTCTTTCATCCCTTCGTGTAAGTTGGTTTTGGCGGTGTTTGGGTCTTTGGTGAGGGATAGGATCAGCTGAGTGTCGTCTGCGTAGGAGATAATGTTGAGGTTATGTTGGCGCGCGATGGATGCGAGGGGACTCATCTATATGTTGAAGAGGGTGGGACTGAGTGAGGATCCTTGGGGTACACCGCAGATGACTTCGGTGGCCTCTGATCTGAAAGGGGGGAGGCGGACTCTCTGGGTTCTTCCGGCGAGGAACGAGATAATCCAGTCTAATGCTTTTCCTTGTATTCCGACGTTGCTGAGGCGCTGTATGAGGGTGCTATGACAGACCATGTCGAAGGCTGCGGAGAGGTCGAGTAGGATGAGGGCAGCTGTTTCTCCGTTGTCCAGTAGAGTTCGAATGTCATCTGTTGCTGCGATGAGGGCGGTCTCGGTGCTGTGTTTGGCTCAGAAGCCGGACTAAGAAGGGTCGAGGGATTTGTTGGATTCGAGGAAGGCAGCGAGTTGACTGTTGACGGCTTTTTCAATGACTTTGGCAGGGAAAGGGAGGAGCGAAATGGGGCGGTAGTTTTTAAGTTCGGTGGGGTCCGCTGTAGGTTTCTTCAGGAGGGCGCTGAGTTCGGCGTGTTTCCAGCTTTCCGGGAAGGTGGCGGAGTTATTTATTTATTTATTTTATTTATGTAGTTTGTAGAGCGCGCAGCTACCCCCGAGGGGGTGTCCCGGCGCTAGAACCTGAACCTCAGGGGGAAAAAAACAGGGAGGAAGTCAGCAATGTGAATATCAGAGTCCAGAAAATAGCCAAGTTTTAAGTCTAGCCCGAAAGATGGATTCAGAAGGGCAGAATCTAAGATCAATTGGCAGAGCGTTCCACAATTTGGCCGCGATAACACTGAACCCTCTGCCGCCCATTCTGGTGAGTCTAAAACGGGGAGAGATCAGAAGGCGGAGGTCGTTGGATCTCAGGGATCTGATGTAGTGAGATATTGAAACTCGTTTTTTCAGGTAATTGGGTCCGAGGTCATTGATAGCTCGGTAAGCAAGGGTAAGGATCTTGAACTGGATGCGACTGGCAACGGGAAGCCAGTGAAGCTCCTTACGATAAGCGGTGACTGACTGACGATAGGGGATGTTACCAATCAGTCTGGCAGCCGCGTTCTGGACAATCTGAAGCCGGTCGATCAGATATTGAGGGGCACCAGCATAGAGGCTGATAGCATAGTCCAGGTGAGACGTAATGAGAGCATGGGTAACCGTTCGGCGGGAGTCCAGAGGGAGATAGGGAAGTATCTTTTTGATCATGCGTAGCTTCAGGAAACAGGCAGATGTAACTTTATTAAGCTGAGTTTTGCATGAGAGGGAATTGTCGAACTGAAATCCCAGGTTACGAGCAGAGTGAACGGGAGAGGGAGCGGGATCAAGTGCCGTGGGCCACCACCGTGAGGAAGGGATGGGATTTTTCTGGTTGAAAAACAGCACCTCAGTCTTATCTGCATTGAGTCTAAGATGGTTGTTAGTCATCCAGACACTGATGTTGTCAAGACACTGGCGGATCAGTTGATGACGTCTCAGAGATGGGGTGCGATAATGGAGTCTGCTTTGTTGAAAATGTGGTGGGGACATGGGTCGGTTGGCGATCCTGAGTGAATGGTGTTCATCAGGCGGATGGTGTCATCAGTGGTGATTGGGTTCCAGGCATAAAGGTTGTTGGAGGGGGGGTTTTGGTTCAGAGATAGGAGGGGTGGGCTGGTCTCCAAAGCTGTTATGTATGTCGGCGATTTTGTTGTGGAAGAACGTGGCAAGAGAGTCGCAGAGGTCTTGGGATGGAGTGATGTCGTTGGTGCCGGCTGAGGGGTTGGTGAACTCTTTGACGATGTTGAATAGTTCTTTGCTGTTGTGGGCGTTGTTGTCGAGTCGATTCTTGAACGCTGATTTCTTGGTGGATCGGATCAGTTGGTGGTGTTTGCGGGTGGCGTTCTTGAAGGTGGCCAGGTTGTCAGTGGTTGGGTTTTTACGCCAGGCTTTCTCGAGGGTGCGACAGATCTTCTTGGATATCTTAAGGGCATCATTAAACCAGGGGGCTTTTTTGCTGCCTTGTTTGATTTGATGGTTTTTCAGGGGTGCTAATTCGTCAGCGCTGTGGGTGATCCATTGTGTGAGGTTGGTGGCTGCTTGGTTTGGGTTCGCTGATTTTGTAGGAGGGTTTTGGTGAAGCGATGTGAAAAGCTGTTCGGTGGTAATTTTATTCCAGTTTCTCCGGGGAATAGGTTGTGGGTGGTTGTGGGTCGTGGTCTTTTTGTAGTTTAAGTGAACGCAGCTGTGGTCCGTCCAGTGGAGGGCTGTGGTGTGATTAAAGGAGATGTGCTTGCTGGAGGTGAAGATTGGGTCGAGCGTGTGCCCGGCAAGGTGGGTGGGGGTGTCGACAAGTTGTTTGAGACCGAGATTGGCGAGGTTATCTAGAAGTGTGGTGGTGTTGCTGTCGTTGTTCTTTTCCAGGTGGAAGTTGAGGTCTCCCAGTAAGATGTAGTCCTCGGAGGGGAGGGCGTGAGGGGTGATGAAGTCAGTGATGTCTTCGCTGAATTGTGTGCGGGTTCCGGGTGGTCTATAGATGAGCGTGCCTCTGAGTGTGGTCTTAGGGTCGGTGGGAATCTGGAAGTGAAGGTGTTCGGCGTGTGGTAAATAAAATTACCTGGTCAGTTTTTCCGTATAATTATCATTACAAGACAGCTCATAAAAATGAGAGGCAGAGTCCGTGGTATCTGAGTCTTACGGGTTTTAATGGAGAACCTCGAGGTTGGAGATCATGTTCCGTCACCACTAGGGTTCGGGAAGGGACGGTCAACGTTTTATTAACATTACACATTATATATAGTAAAGTAACATAATTGAATCCAATACAGTAGGCGTAACAGGTGAAAAAGAGCGAGATAAGAACACATGTGCGTAATAAGAGGCGTGAAAATAGGCGTACACGAAGGCCTGCACTATACATTTCAGAGGAACGTCACAAGAATCGTCACATGTGGGTGGGTGCATGGAGAAAGTTGCAGAATCAGCAGAAAGTGCGGACGCGCACGCAGCTTGCATGACGTGACATAGATGTGGTAACTGGGGAGAACTTTAACACTAGTAGAGGAGACAGAAGTCTGGGATGTCAGAACGACCTGGACCTATAACATATCTGGTATCTTATGTTTGGAGGATGTATTATCTGGAGTAAAAGGTCTCTCGGGCAGAGGCTATTCTATACTGAATGCTAGTGCGTGCATATGTGTCTACGTGTACGTGCAGGGCCATGGGCCTACTATGGCAACGGGAACTGTAAATTACTTGCATGGAGACAGGAAGGCTTGCTCTTTGCTCTGCAGCCGGGGAGATGTTTACCTAAATCACTAGACAGGAATGTATTTTCGAGGAGGCTGAACAGATAACTTGAAGGCAAAATACGGTTTTGGCAGGCAGGCCAGGTTGAGCCAGGCACCGCTTCGCTTGGCAGGAAGTAAGGCAGAGGTCAGGGATACGTGTCCATGCTGCAGCTTTCAGAGGCAGGAGGCAGAAAGCAGAAAGGGCTCGGAGACAGAAATCCGGGCCTAGCTCGGCAGAGCCAGGAAAAACGTAAAAGTGTACCATGTAAAGACGTTGGCATGGTATGGTTAGGAACTGAATTATCGATCCATTCATGGTGGATCTGAAAGAGGACATGTTAACGTTGGACGCAAATGTATTTGCGTCTTCATATTCGGTCATGGAGGGAAATTACATGCACTTAAGCACGTACATGGAGACGTTGGGGTACACGTTAGGGGACATACTTGACCATAAAAATTTCAATTACCTCATTCCCTCCTTGTCCCCTACGTACCCTTCAGGATATATCAATCTTCATGAGTCCATCTATCTGTTCATATAACATCATTTGCTCATCTTTTTTCATTCGGGCACGAGAACGTGGACTTGGATGGGGAATACATGATGTGGCGCACAAGCTGCAAATCGCTGGCCCACATTGTAGACATAGGCAACAACTGAATACTATGAGTAGGGCTATTCCAAGGAAGGATAGGACTTTCCATCCCCAGGCGGATAACACGCTCCAGAGCCAACCGGACCAGGTCCAGGTGCCTGGATTCTGGTGTATCTGACTAGCAATCTTGTGGAGCCGAGTTATGGCTCTGTATACTGACGGTGCATTATTTGGAATGAAAACACAACAACTGGATCCGATGACTCTACAAGCCCCGCCCCTATCTGCCAGGATGACGTCAAGGACGAGACGATTTTGAAGAACGACAAGTCTCATAGCAGACTGCTCTTCTGTTACGTTACCTAGGGCAAAAGTAGTTTCATTCACTACTGCTTTAAGGGTTCTGGTCAATTTACGTATCAGTTTACTGTTTGAAACAGTTCCTAAATACGGAAAGAATCTTTTATTGAAATCTGTGTATTGTTCCCATGTTGTTTCAGTGTAATCGACAATTGGGAGTTCTCTCTTGGGTCTAACATGAATGAGATGAGAATTTCTATGGTAATCAGGTGGGGCTAGAAAAACAGGTGGCAATAGGAATGCAATATAACAAGTACCATCCCAGTCTGGAGGTAAAGGTATATAAGCTGTATGGCCACAAATGAAATAGGAATGTCGGGAAGCTTTGAATGTAGACTTGCCTTTATCACTGAATTCAATAACTGTATTACAATCGCAGTGTCCTAAATGTACTGAACCATTCTTTCTAACGCATAGGTCACCTTTCACTGGCAAAACTGTAATTGAAGGTGAGTTCGAACTAGTTTCTGACTGGACATTCAAAATCCATGTACTTCGTTTTCTAGATCGGTACCTGTCATTTGGGGAAGACCCTCCTTGTCAGGGAAACATGCCTTATTCATAACTGTGTTCAGGTCTCCCCATATCCAATTACCTTGGGAAACTTTGGACTTACTGTCTAACGAGGACATTAATGTAAACCATGCACCACATGAACCATTATGTGTAAACGGATAAGGAAAAAGAGGCAAGGCTCCCATCATTTTCTGGTAGGGAGGGAGTCGGCCACATACCCAGCAATTAGTAGCATTGCTGGTCTGGTGAGAATGATGTAACATACGGATGAAAGAATTGTTACGCAGTGCAAGTCGGTAAGAAAGTTCGTGCGGGGGCAGATCACTAAAGGTGTGGTCTGCAGTGTCATTGAAAGAAGAATGTGCTTGTATAGGAAAATATACATGTAACATATAGCTTAGGCATATAATCGTAAGACTCAAAAAGAACATGATAAGTAAAGTAACGATACATCTGCTTCGGAGATTCTTGCAATATTTCTGTTTCTTGATCTCCTGTCTATCTCTCTCACTATGTGGGTCTAGCTTGTACATGTCAGGAACCTGTCTAACCGCTTCACCCAGGGGGGACTTAAACAATTAAACTGTCTGACTTACTAGACCTCAACTTTAATTTGTACTCCTGGGACGGAGTTTTCTCTACCAGGGGGAGTTTAGTATCAGTGTCTGGAATGCGAAAGTCCTGGGAATCAGTTTTTGGCGGAAGTCCATAACACTTCTTGACGTGGCTCGAGTGGAGCCAGTTTTTTCTTCCTTCGAGTTTTACAGCAGTCCTCGTTGTCATTAAAACGATCTTGGGTTCCTTCCAACGGGGCTCCAGAGGGCTTGACCTTTCAAAGTTGCGAACGTATACATAATCACCAGGGACGATCTTGTGTGGCTTCACCTCGGTGTTGTCTGGAAAGGCTGCTGCGACCTGTGAACGACATGATTGTAGTGCAGACATCAAGGAAGCAAGGTAATCTGTCAGCATATTACTGTCAACATCGGTTAATTTACGAGGCAGAGGCGTCCCCCACATATTCGGTGGCCGGCCAAAAACCACCTCATACGGGGATAGCCCTGTCCTAGAATGGGCTACCATTCGCATATAGAAGAGGGCAACTGGAAGGGCTACTATCCAGTCTACTCCTTTTTCTGCACAGACCTTGGCAAGACGTGTTTTCAGAGTCTGATTGTGTCTCTCAACTAATCCAGCTGCTTCGGGATGCCGAACACAGTGGAACTTCCATTGGTATCCTAACAAAAGGGAAACCTGCTTCATGAGCTCGGACGAGAATGGCTGTCCGTTATCTGAATACACGACACGAGGCAAACCAAACCTCGGGAAAAATTCGCGAACCAACTGCTTGGCAGTGGTCACGGCAGTGTAATCTGGAACTGGATATGCTTCTGTCCATCGGGAAAGTGCACATACAACTACGAGGACATACTTGAATCCTCGACAACGGTCCATCTGGATATAATCCATCTGAAGGACTTCAAAAGGGTGATCAGGAGGATGAAATCCACCTTGCTCTACGGGAATGCCTTTACCTGGGTTGAACTGACAACAGATCATGCAAGTACGCACTTTCTGTTTTGCTGCTGCTCGTAAATGCTTATTGAACCAAAGGTTTTGAATACTGTCTAACATAGCTTTTTCTCCTAAATGTGCAGGACTATGTGCTGTGTTAATGATAACTTGAACCATAGAGTCGGGGAGAAACCAAGTGGCTTTTCCCTTCGTCATCCATCCCTGTTCTGTCTGGATCCCTCCTAGTTCTGTCCATTTCTTGATTTCGTCTGGGGTAGCATGTGTCTGTATGTCAATTACATCTAGTGCGGGATCCCTAACTGTCATGCAATGTGTTGGAACTACTGTCTTGGTCATATCAGTCGTATGAGTATGAGTCTGTGCTGTATGTTTGGCTGTTCGGTCTGCCAGGTCGTTACCCTGGGAAATGGTATCTGTGACTTTCGTATGTGCCTTACACTTCATGATGGCTATGGCTGTAGGCAAATGTATTGCTTCTAACAGAGCTTGAATGAGGGGACCGTGCTGTATCTTGGCACCGTGGGAAGTTAAAAACCTCTCTCTTGCCACAGGACTCCGAAGTCGTGTACAACTCCGAATGCATAACGGGAATCTGTGTATATGTTAACTTTCTTGTTCTTGGCTCGAATACAGGCTTGGGTCAGAGCGATGAGCTCTGCTGCTTGGGCAGACAGGGTGTCAATACGATGTGTTTCTATGACTTCGGTTTCAGTGGTCACTGCATATGCGGCCACCAACTCTCCTGTACTGGTTCTCATACATGAACCATCCACATAAAGTGTCAGGTCCGGATCTGGTAATGCGATATCTGTCAGATCTTGTCTGGGCTTCGTCATAGTGTTAATGACTTCCACACAGTCATGTGCCAAAGGGTCTATTGTACTTAATGGTAAAAGTGTAGCAGGATTCAGTGTGTTGCAGCGTCTGATTTCTATGTGTGGCTGGAATAACGTCAATTCATAACCTGTCAGTCGTGCTATAGTCAAGTGCTGAGTCTGTGTTCGGTTTAAAAGAACTTCCACGGAATGTGGAACCTGTACTGTCAATTGGTGTCCCAATACTATGGAATCACTTTGTCTAATTGCTAGAGCTGTTGCTGCTACAGATTTCAAGCACGCAGGCAGAGCCTGGGCTACTGGGTCTAATGTACTAGAAAAATAAGCACATGGCTTGTGTGAACCTGCTTGATCTTGGGTGAGTACTGACAATGCAGTACCTTTGCGCTCTGTGACAAAGAGTGTAAAAGGTTTGCTGTAACATGGTGTTGCTAAGACGGGTGCTTGACATAAGGCTTTCTTCAAGTCGTCAAAAGCTTGTGTATGTTCCTGAGTCCAAGGGAGGACAGTCGATGTCGCTGCCTCCTGGGTTGTCAACTGTATAAGGGGCTTGGCTAGATATGCGTACTGAGGGATCCATTGTCTACAGTAAGAGGTGAGGCCTATAAAGGCCCGTACTTCCTTTTGTGTCTTGGGTTGCGGAAGATGTGCAATTAACTGAATTCGATCAGGTGTCAACTGTCTACCCCACTTGGACAGCAAGTGCCCAAGGTACACCACTTGCTGGGCACAGAATTGTAGCTTCGAAGGAGACACCTTGTGTCCCTTGTCTGCCAGGAAATACAAAACTGTCAGTGATGCTTGTTCACATTCTTGTTCACTTCGAGCGGTGATCAATAGATCATCGACATACTGGAGTAGGGCAGTGTTAGCAGGCATGTGGATACTGTCAAGTTGTCTTTTCAGTGCTTGGCTATAGATACTCGGACTTTCCGTGAACCCTTGAGGTGCACGTGCAAATTTAAAGCTTCGCCCATTTAAACTGAATCCGAAAAGGTACTGGCTTTCCGGATCAATGGAAACACTAAAGAAGGCCTTCTTAAGATCGATTACAGTAAAGAACACCGCTTCGGAATCAATAGCAGTCAATAGGGATGAAATATCTGGGACCACTGGGAACTGGGGTATGATACATTTGTTAAGCTCTCTAAGGTCAATCACTAGACGATATACAGGAGGTTCATTTGGATCAGTACGTTTGAGAATCGGAATGATTGGAGAATTACAAATATTGGAGTCAGTTTCTACAACTACTCCTTGAGCAATGAGCTCGTCAATGATTTTCAATAAGGCTGCTACAGCCTCGGGTGGCAATGTCGATTCTCCAATTATCATGCTGAGAGAATCTTGATTTCATTAAAGACAACGGAGGCTGACATTATGCAATAACCTTTTATTGCTCCCAGGACATGCAGCCCTTTAAAGTGTAACAAAACATCATAAAGAAACATTCCATAGCAACAACAAAGCACCATGACGACCAGCCATCTTCCTCTTAGAGCTGCAAACGAATAAAACAACTTCTTCCAAAAAAACATGCTCCATAGATTCTTTTATAATTATGAAGATTCTGAAAAGGAAGAAAGAAATTTATGGTAAAAAACGCACAAAAAATAGAGACATAAAAAGCAGGCAAGGATTAAAGATGTGACATCCTGCAAATGTTAAAAAACATAGAATAAACAAATCAACCACCAGGGAGTGGTGGGGGGGATAATGTCAGCCTCCGTTGTCTTTAATGAAATCAAGATTCTCTCAGCATGATAATTGGAGAATCGACATTTCATTACAAGACCGGAGGCTACATTATGCACGTTTAAAGCTCTGTAAAGCAACGTTACTCACATGTTCGACAGGTTTAAGATAAAAATTAACAAAAGTGGAGGCATTAGACCAATCTGCTGCTTTGAGGATATCTGAAATAGAGCCACCACTCCAAAAAACCTTGCTGGCCATAGCACCTCGAGAAGAGTGAGCACCAAATTTGGATAGATCTATGCCAGCTTCAAGCATAACAGTTCTCACCCATCTCGAAATTGTAGCAGAAGAGACTGCCCGAAAGGGTTTAACATATGAAATCAGTAACTGATTTTCATTTAAAGGTCTTAAAACACTCATCTTTTGCTCATAAGCTTTGATACAATTAACAACACAGAGTTTGGGGCAATCCAAAAAGTAAGGATAAAAAATATTTTCAGACATAGTTTTAGTTCTTTTCCAAATTTCAAACAGTACACCATCAGGAGAATACATTTTATTACAGATTTCTAAAGCCTTAACATCAGAAACACGTCTAAAAGAAATTAGACAAAGGAGAGTAGCTAACTTAGTAGACAGCTGCTTCCTGGAAAGAGAAAGGTTATCAGGCCATGAGGTAAAAAGATCAAAAACAAGATTAACATTCCATAAAGAATTATACTTAGCCTTAGGAGGACGTTTGAGTCTTATACCTTTCATAACTCTACGAACTAGAGGGTCAGTACCAATAGAGAAATCATTTGATAGAGAGTGACCTGCAGAAATTGCAGATCTGTAGCAGTTAACTGTTCTGTAAGAAAGTCCAGACCTAAAAAGATCTGCAAGGAAATTTGCCACTTCTACAGGAGGGGCAGCCACGGGATCCAAATCCCGTTCCAAGCACCAACTACACCACTTTTTCCAGGAACCAATATATCTTCTCCTCGTTCCCGGAGCCCATGATTCATCCAAAAGGTCTTTAGCCTCTCCTGAAAGGCCCGAGTATCTTCCCGAACCCCTGAAATCTTCCAGACAAGAAGGTCCATTTTGTCTTCTAAGAGAAGAGGATGAAATTCTCCGTCGGGACCCCGAAGAAGATCTAAACTCCCGGGGATAAGGCGAGGGAAGTCTATTGTTAATTCCATCACCCCTGGGAACCAAATCTGAGAACTCCAAAAGGGAGTAATTAGAACAGTTTGGCAAAGCTCTCTTCGAACTTTCAAAAGAACTCTTTGGATTAGGGCAAAGGGGGGGAAGGCATAGGACAGCAGGGACTTCCAGGGTTGGAGAAGACCGTCCACTGCTAAGGCTAAGGGGTCTGGCCTCCAACTGAAGAAGCGATCTATCTGAAAGGTAAGTCTGCTTGCAAAAAGGTCTACTTCGAAAGGACCCCACAGCATTGAGATTTTCTGGAATACTGAAGAGGCCAGTTTCCAGTCGCTGGAATCCTTTAGGAATCTCGAATTCCAGTCCGCCCTTGTGTTTAGGAGACCCGGAATAAACTCGGCTCTCAGAGAAATCTTGTGATCCCAGCAGAAATACCAGATCTTTTCCGCAAGATCCGCTAGGGATTTCGACTTTGCTCCCCCTAGCCGATTGATATAAGTAACGGCTGAGAAATTGTCTAGCTTGACCAGGACCACATTGTTTTGGAGGATAGACTTGAAGCTCATCAGGGCATTCAAGCACGCCAACATCTCTAGAGAGTTTATGTGAAGGGTTAGTTCTTCTCTCGACCATTTCCCCCCAGTTTCCACCTCTCCAAGTCTGGCACCCCAACCAAGATTGCTCGCGTCGGATTCCAAGACAAAAATTCTGTGAATTTCCGAAAATTGCCTTTCCATTCCAACTGTCTAAGTTGTTTCGCCACCATATAAGATCCTCCCGAGCATCTTGGGAGAGGGGAACTATGTCTGAGTACCAAAGACCCCTCCTCAGACCTGAAGCTTTGAGTCTCTGTAAGGCCCTGTAGTGAAGGGGACCTGGAGAAATAGCCTGGATGGAAGAAGATAAGAGACCCACTATTCTCGCTAATTCTCTCAAACTCACTTGGTCCTTGGATAAAACATAAGAAACTTCCTTCTTTATTTTGGTTAGCTTCTTCTTGGGAAGTTGTAACTGGGTTAAGGTTGTGTCCACCTGAAAACCTAAAAATTCCAGATTTTGAGAAGGTGTCATAATAGACTTTTCTATATTGATAATAAAGCCAAGACTCTCCAAGAGACTTACTGTCCAATCCATATGGGATAGGAGTTCTTCTTTGCTCTGGGACATCAGTAAGATGTCGTCTAGATAGATAATAAGGCGAACCCCTCTTCTTCTTAAAGAGGCGACTACAGGCCTGAGCACCTTGGTGAAACACCAAGGGGCGGAAGATAGGCCGAAAGGGAGACATTGGAACTGGTAAGTTACATTCCTCCAAACGAACCTCAGGAACTTTTGAGAGAAAGGATCCATAGGGATTGTAAAGTAAGCGTCCTTGAGATCCAATTTTATGAGCCAATCTCCTCTTTGAAGGAGATCTCTCAGGAGGTGAATACCCTCCATTTTGAAATGGCGGTAGACCAGAAAAGAATTCAGTTCCTTCAGGTTTATTACAGGGCGCCAACAACCCTTTTCTTTTTTCTTCACCAAGAAGATTGTGCTCACGAAACCCTGACCAGAATTTTGGACGGTGCGTATCGCACCTTTCTCTAGCATTTGATTCACTTCTGCATCTACCAAAACTGACTGTTCTTGGTCTATAGAAAGCTCCCTGGGTTGTTTGGCCTGAAAGGGAATCGATATGAAATCTATCTTGAATCCCCTTACCGTCTCCAAGATCCAAGCATCGTTTGTTATGGAAGGCCAAACGTGACTGAAAAGGGAGAGTCTTCCCCCTACCCTTGGAAGGGAAGAACCAAGAAGAGGGAGTCTTACCTTGTCCTTGTCCTTGGGACTGGAATCTTCCACGACCGGTACCACCTCTGTTACGATAGTTTCGGCCTCTTTGGGGAAAGAAGTTACCGTATCCCCGGTAGTTCCTTGAGTAGCCACGCTGATTCTGTTGGTAGTAGGATCTGTTGTAACCACGGCCGACAGCCGATCCTCCCCTGCCGACCCTTCCAAAAAATCGTCCGCCAAACATTCGTCTCATATTTGTCTGTGCTTTGTTAAAAGCTGCAAAGGTGGATACATATTTGCCAAGGGACTTAATAAAGGATTCTCCGAATAGAAGACCATTGGGATCCCCTTGCACATCTTTATTGGCCAAATCCCCTAACTTTGGATTCATACGCATTAGGATAGCTCTCCTTCTCTCCGAGGTAAGGTTAGCGTTAGCGTTACCCAAAAGACAAATGGCACGCTGGCTCCAGCCTCTAAGGAGTTCAGTGTCAACTGGAGTGCCATTCAAGGAGGCCTCTTCAGCCATGTCAAGGATCCTAGCCAAAGGACCGAGGGTATCCAAAAGTTTATCCTGGCACTGCTTAAGGCAGCGTTCCAGGCCTTTGCGGGGATCTCTCCCAGTTTTAAATAAAAAGGTTAAAAGTTCAGGATCAAGATTAGGGGTTGACCCTGCTTTGTTATCCAAAAAGGGTTTGGGACACTCAGACTTCATAAGGTTACGCGAATCCTTTTCAAGAGGTTTGCCAATCCAGGTTTTAATAAATTGGGAGACGTGGTCCAAAGGCCACCAATCTGAACCTCTAGGATGGGTGATCTTGGAAGGATTAAACATTTCATTCCCCGATGGGTCTTTAATGGTGTTGAGATTAGTAGAGGTTAGAGTCAGGTCCTCGTCAAGGAGGTCGTCCTCAAGCTTTTCTAGAGGATCAAATACGTACTCATCAGCCTCCTCTTCCAAATCCAATGGGGATAAATAATCGTCATCATCATTGACGAGGTCAATTGTGCCGCGATGGACACCCAATCTCTGCGTGCCGCAAGGGACACCTGTGCTCTTTGCGCCATTAAGGCCGCTCGATCTTTTTGTGCCGCTCGGGACACCCGTATCACTTGTAGCGCAAAGGCTACCCACAGATAAAACTTTATCAGATGTTCCCCCTGGAAGATTTTGAGGTTCAATGTGTTTAGATTTTTTAACAGCCTTACCGCCTTTAGAGGGGAGCGGGTCCACCTCATCATCATCCGATGAAAAGAGCGTTGGCTCAATAGGAATGTCCCTTTTCCTCTTAAGAGCAGCTTCGATAGCTTCATTAAGGGAAGATTTTAAATGGCTCTCAAAGAGACCTATAAGGGAGGCTTGGGTAATGGGGGGGTCATTAACAGAGGAGTCTCCCTGTGACATAATGCAACAAGGGATGTCAGAATAAACAATAAATAAATAAGCGTTATCAGTTATAAAGTGTTCCCCCTTTTTTTTTTTTTTTTTTTTAAGTATTCAGGTTAAAAGGGTTAGATCCGCTGAAAAAGCGCTACCTAAACTAGAATTTGTATTGTCGGATTCTGGGCAGAACAACACCTGTCTTGAGTGTGACACGATATGGTGTGATATGCATACAACCTACATCAGTCGGACCTTGTGCCCATAAATGCTGTGGTACATTCTGTAATCGGGGATCAAAATCTCTCAACACATAGTGACCCTTGAAGTCACGTAAAAACAATCTCACTCCTTCCGGAGAACAACATGTTACAGCTCCTAGAGCTTTCAGCGTTTTAATACCTAACAGGTTTTCTGGACATGACTTCGTAAGCAATAAATCTGTAGTACGGGACAATGGACCAACTGTAAGGGGAACTGGTTTCGATACTTCATTAACAATAGGCTTTCCTGAAAATCCAAGGGAAACATTCTGTGAGCCTGAGAGGGGTGCCCCTGGAACCTCGTCATGACTAATGGTAGTTCTGCTTGCCCCTGTGTCAATCAAAAATTTTCTGTCTTTTCCTAATACCTGACTATGTACATAAGGACCGTCTTGATCTACAGGAATCTCGATGAGAGGCAAACCCACTTCCCTCTCTAGGCTGTTTCATGAATACTGTTGGTAATCTGGATACTCTGACTGTGCATACTGGTACATCTGCTGTGTAACGTGTTGTGTTGCGGCAATGGGTTGGGGCTGTGGTACCGCTACGGTTTGTTGCTGAACATGTTGTGGAGCAGGTTGCGGATTCTGTTGAATATTCTGTTGAACATAGTCTGGCCTGGGTTGACGTGGTCTTTCTTTCGTTTTGCCTGTAGCAATATTATGTTTCAGAACGGCACAATCACTAATAAAATGACCTGGCTGTTTGCAATAATTGCAATTTCCTCTAACGGGACCTGTAGGACGACTAGTCTGTGTGTTCTGCATGTTACCCCTCTTCTGGCCATCTGCTGGAACAGACTGGGCAACTAATACTTTCATTTTAGTGTCTTTCATGCGTCTCTGTTCATGATCGTGTTCCTCTCTGATTCTATTCTGGTGGTACTGTAACATTTGTAACATTTGGGAAGGCGTATTTGCTTGCCATGTACTTTCGACTTTCAATACTCTGTTCTTAACCTGGGGTAAGGAATTCTCAACTAATTTGGTTACGAAAAGATGTGGGAATGACTCGCTACTTGTTTTTAGGCCACTATTAATAATAAAACATTTCTCGAATCTAGAATAAAAATCACTAGTGTCTTCATCTGGTTTCTGTTTACAGGCTGAAATTGCATCCCAATCTTCCTTTTTGACTGTCAATAATCTAGGCAAAACCTGTACTAACAATCCTGGTAATGCTTTGGTTTTGTCCCCAAGACCTAAACCTGGGGTACGTCCTTTTTCTTCATCTTCTAATTCGGTCCAATTAATCTTTTTATCTCCCACCTCCCAATCCTTCTCTTTCAGTTTTTCGTAAATCCCTGCTGGCAATAATACTTTTAACATTTTAAGAATGTCTGAATATGTGTAATTGCCCATAAGTAACATATCTTTCAATTCACGGTGGAATCCTGCAGGGTCTTTATCGTGACAAGGTACAATTTTCTTCATTTCCAATAATTCCATTTTAGTCAAAGGAGTGTATACAAATACACGTTCAAGCGTATTATCTGGCTTCCGGATTGGATGTACTTCTCGTAAAGGATTCTGTCTATCTAGGTGATATGGCTGTCTAACTGGGGGTGGAACTGAAACAAGACGTGGAGTCAGGAACGTACTATATTTGTGACGTTGTTCTAAAATGATATCAATTAAATCGGTACCTAGGCCTCTCCACCTTCTCAGGAGTAAGTCTTGTAATAGATTATACAGCGGACCTGGATCACACTGTTGGTTTTCATACTGGGTAATGAGATGTTGGGTCATGTATATACCAGCTAGTCGCTGTTCTTCTGGAGTAAGACTTAAAAACGTTTGCACTACTAGATCATCTTTATATATATTGTCATCCCCGGCCCATTGAACTGCTGACCGGGCTAGTTCCTGATCACGTAAGGTAGTGAGTTCATGATAACCTACTCTTTCTTTCAGTATTTTATCAGTAACTTGGAATATATGTTCAAGAGAACATTGCTCTGGTATCGGGGAAAGGTATCGTTTCTTGCTTTCTAGACGAATGGGTCTGTCAAAAGGATTACCTAAAGGGTACTGTTTAGGAGGTTTCGCTCTACCTACATACGCTATCGTATCTTGCTGCACTTCCGGACTTTCTAATTCTTCTTCTTCTGAGAATTCATTCTTATCTGACTCGGCTGTCCTTTCGGCATTCTGTCGGGTATGTATGGCTACTATTTCTTTACGGATTTTTCTAGACATGGCATCTATACATTTCTCTCTGTCATGCTTACAATCTGCAATATTCTGACTCCATTTAGTCAATACATTCATCTCTTCTTGATCAAAACCCGGTCGATCTCGTTCTCTTATCAAACAATTAATCAAGAACCGTAATATTAACGCTTGTGTATCAACTTTCTGATATGCCATGGCTTCACGAACACATTCAGGGCCTTCTCCTGTTTGAATAAAATGATATATCCTGTCTAATTGTTCGGGCATTCCTGGTAGTGTAATCAGGTAATCTGCAACACGCCTTAAACGTAACGAGGCTAACATCATGGATCCTGTCTTGCCAGATACTGAATCATATCTACAATCTGTAAGATATTGTTTAAGCGTTTCAGAAGGGGTCGCTTTCGGGGTACGCAGTGTAGCTAATTCTCTCATTGTCAGTCGCTGTACTTGTGGCGGGGTGTGATAGGGACCTCCTGTGGCACCTCCTGAGGCGGAAGCATGGGCATAACCTGGCTGTAGCGGGACTGAATCTTGTGCTCCATCTGTCGTAAAAGGATTAGTAGGGGGAACAGTAGGGGAAGTGATACCAGGTGCGGGAAAATGCTGACGTGGAGGGGTCGTGGCTTGTGGTAATTGATCAGCAGGAATAGGCTGTGGCAGATTATTATTAGCAGGTTGTACGGGTACGTTGGTATATGCGGGAGCTACATCATCTAAATAGGAAGAGAGGAAAATATCTGCTGCGGTCTTATGGTGACGTACTTTAGTCGGAATCAATGGTGGTGGCAAGTTACTGGATACTTCCGGGTTGGCCTTAGGCAGGCCCTCGGCAAGAACTGGATACATGCCTGTAATGAGTGCATTTCTTTTACGGTCTAATTGTTCTGATCTGACCTGTTCTCCTTCTTCTAGTAACTCTTTTTCTTTGGCTTTCTCGGATTCTTCTCTACTTCTCTCTGATTTTCTGAATTCTTTTTCTGTTCTTCTATGCGATTCTTTACGCCACAATTCTATGGCATCTTTCTGAGACTGTCTGGCTTTCTTTTTCCATAATGCTTCTTCTACTCTCATGATGCACTCGGCATCCCATGTCCCTGAGACAGGCCATCTAAACTTCTCTTCTAAATGCTTGGTATAGTCCACCCACAAATCTAAATACAACACAGCGTCTAAGCTTTGCTTGTGGTACATAAAATATCCTGGAGTGTCCCTAGGCGGGACAGGCACTGCTTCTTCGAGTATCCCTTTCCTAGTTCCTATCTGACGTAACTTTGAAAATAACAGCATTTTTACTTTGACTCGAACACAATAAACACGGCAATGAAAAGCAAACAGTCATTCATACCACGACATAAAACACATTAAAACATCTCGAATAGATACTGTCTAGTACATAAAACACAATACTTAGAATCACGTGAGAATAATGCTAGAAGGCTTGAATACTGAATCACTGAATTACTAGATGCACTGCTAAACAGTACAGACCGGTCCCATAAAGAGACACGTCATACCGCGCTCACGTACACGTGAACACGTACGGACCAGGACTGTGTACCCAGACCTGTCTTGACCGGACACAAACTAATGCACCCGTCTAGATGCGTCCCTAGCAACGGTACTCACCGGGAGCAATACTTGAACTTGAAGGCCTCGGACTGGACTGGACTTCTACTGGTACTGCTACTACGCATGCGCCTCGTCACATCGGAACAGGTGGGCCTCTGGATACCTCGGACACTGCTACTCTCGGCTGGGCTCTGGTCGGGATCCTCCGCACTCCTCACCGCCTCGTCTGGATGTCGACCGCAGTCTCAGTCACCTCCGTAGGCCTGAGGGAGATACAGGAAAACCTGCAGATGCGCATAGGTGTCCGTCACGGCTGTGGCAGGGGGCAAGGCCTGCAACTCATCGCCGGCGCGTGGGGTGGGGGAGGGGTCCCTATTCGGGCGCCAAATTATGTGGTAAATAAAATTACCTGGTCAGTTTTTCCGTATAATTATCATTACAAGACAGCTCATAAAAATGAGAGGCAGAGTCCGTGGTATCTGAGTCTTACGGGTTTTAATGGAAAACCTCGAGGTTGGAGATCATGTTCCGTCACCACTAGGGTTCGGTAAGGGACGGTCAACGATTTATTAACATTACACATTATATATAGTAAAGTAACATAATTGAATCCAATACAGTAGGCGTAACAGGTGAAAAAGAGCGAGATAAGAACACATGTGCATAATAAGAGGCGTGAAAATAGGCGTATACGAAGGCGTGCACTATACATGTCAGAGGAACGTCACAAGAATCGTCACGTGGGTGGGTGCATGGAGAAAGTTGCAGAATCAGCAGAAAGTGCGGACGCGCACGCAGCTTGCATGACGTGACATAGATGTGGTAACTGGGGAGAACTTTAACACTAGTAGAGGAGACAGAAGTCTGGGATGTCAGAACGACCTGGACCTATAACATATCTGGTATCTTATGTTTGGAGGATGTATTATCTGGAGTAAAAGGTCTCTCGGGCAGAGGCTATTCTATACTGAATGCTAGTGTGTGCATATGTGTCTACGTGTACGTGCAGGGCCATGGGCCTACTATGGCAACGGGAACTGTAAATTACTTGCATGGAGACAGGAAGGCTTGCTCTTTGCTCTGCAGCCGGGGAGATGTTTACCTAAATCACTAGACAGGAATGTATTTTCGAGGAGGCTGAACAGATAACTTGAAGGCAAAATACGGTTTTGGCAGGCAGGCCAGGTTGAGCCAGGCACCGCTTCGCTTGGCAGGAAGTAAGGCAGAGATCAGGGATACGTGTCCATGCTGCAGCTTTCAGAGGCAGGAGGCAGAAAGCAGAAAGGGCTCGGAGACAGAAATCAGGGCCTAGCTCGGCAGAGCCAGGAAAAACGTAAAAGTGTACCATGTAAAGACGTTGGCATGGTATGGTTAGGAACTGAATTATCGATCCATTCATGGTGGATCTGAAAGAGGACATGTTAACGTTGGACGCAAATGTATTTGCGTCTTCATATTCGGTCATGGAGGGAAATTACATGCACTTTAAGCACGTACATGGAGACGTTGGGGTACACGTTAGGGGACATACTTGACCATAAAAATTTCAATTACCTCAGGCGGATGTGAGGTTGTCATCGGAACTGGTCGTGATGCAGATGGTGTTCTTATGGACGATGGCGATGCCTCCTCCTGTTTGGTTGATGCGGTCCTTTTGGATGATCTTGTAACCGTCCGGGATGGCTATGGCGATGTCGGGCGCTGAAGAGGCGTTCATCCACGTTTATGTAAGAAAGGCGACGTCCGGCGATGTGGTGTCGAGCAGGTTCCAGAGTTCAATGGCGTGTCTGTGGACCGAGCGGGTGTTGAGTAGGATGCACTTCAGGTGGTTGGTGTTGGAGCTCTGTTTGGAGTCTTTGGGTTTGGTGTGGGTCCTGATGCAGTCGAACTTGCAGGAGTGGCAGGTGAAGGGTCCATGGGTGTGTCCTGGGGCGGCTTGGTAGCAGTATGGGAGTCGGCCGGGGTTAAGTGCTGAGAGGGTAGCGGAGTCGCAAATAATGCGGGTGGAGAGGATTTTCCGAGGGCCAGGGGGTCTGGCGCTGGGCGCGGTCCAGGCGAAGGGGGGAACTGAAGGGGGGAACCTACTGACAGGTCCCAGGACACTTTCAAGGGAGGGCAGCAGTGTCTCGGGGAAGAGTCTGAGCGAAGCTGAACTGACGGACAGGAGGGAAGAGAGGAAGCTAAGGTGGGAGTTAGCTAGATTGGAGTTGGAAAAGGAGGAAAGGAGACTAGCTCATGAAGTAACTCTTAAAGAGCTGGATCTCAAGGCCCTGCAAATAGGGACTCCCAATCCTAATAATGGTGGCAGCTAAACCAAAGAGATAACCAGGGAACCCAGACCCTATTTACCCAAGGATGTAGTCGCTAGCTACAGCGCAGGTGATGATATTGCTAAGTGGCTAGCTGCCTATGAGGTCTCCTTAAGAGCCCATGGGATTCTGGAGAAACACTGGGGGGGTGGCTTGTATAAGTACATGCCTCCTGCAGGGAGGGACACACTCTTAGCCCTGGAGCAGGGGGAGCAAACCCACTACCCCACCATGAAAGTGGCGCAAATCAGAAAGTTTGGATTGACTCCAGAGAAATACCGTCAAAAGTTTAGGGGTAGTCACAAACTAGGCACACAGAATTGGGTGGATTTCCTGGACTACGCAAAGAAGGCATTAGAGGGATGGGTGCAAGGCAGCGAGGTAGGGGACTATGAGGGGTTGTATGACCTTATACTCAAGTAGCACCTACTCGAGAAATGTTTTCCCGAGCTGGGTCAACACCTGGTGGACAGCAAGCTGACCAACCCTCGGAAGCTTGCAGAGGAGGCGGACATCTGGGCAAGTACCCGGGTGTCCTCAAAGGGGACTGGAGGGGATTCCCAAAGGGCCGGACAGGGCGCCCCCCAGAAGAAGGAGGGGGAGATAAAAAGCGGGAGTTCTCAAAAGGCCCCCAAAACAGTTTCCAGGGAAAGGGAACAGGATTCACCACTAAGGCTAACCTGCCCAGAAACCCTCATCCTGGCTAAAGTCATCAGCCAAGGGTTGTCCACTGCTTTGAGTGTGGTGGTGTTGGACATTATAAGGGAGATGTCAAGTGCCCAAAGAGACCACCCCCTCCCACTGGAGGAAAAGCCCCAGGAGTAGCTAGTGTAGTGCTCTGGGAGGAGTTGCCCTTAGATAAGGGGGGTGAGTGGGCGGGTGTCACCTTAGTGTCCCTGGGAGATTGGGAGATGGTTCCTAAGATCCAGGTGCCCTCAAATACCACAAAGTATGGGCAATGGGTCACCATCAATGGCCAGAGAGGGGAGGCTCTAAGAGACACAGGAGCCAGTATGACTATGGTAAAGAGTCAAATGGTGTCTCCGGAGCAAGTGATTCCACATGTACTCCACCCCCCGCAATGGCTGACGGCAGATTGGGCCACTACCCTGTGGCTGAGGTTCCCTTTGAGTGGAAAGGGGTTGCAGATTCACTTCGAGTTGCCGTAAGCCCTGCCGTGCCAGTCGGGAAATGACATGGAGCACAATGCTTGGAAGGAGGTGGAATACCGGACTCAGTTCGAGGCATGTGGGCTGCTGAATTCATATCTGTGCATAGATCGCCGCCTAGTGTTGGGTCCGTATGATTGCACATTGTTGTCCTGGAAGAGTCTTCGAAGTATCACAAGATAGGTGGCTCCTCCCCTGGACTACAGTGCGCATGGGAATCGACTCCATCCCCAGATTGTTTTTTCCGCCATTGGGTTCGGATGTCTTTGGTTCCCTCTTGTCGGAATCGATAATTAACTTAACTTAACTTAACTTTGAGACCAAAAGATCTTTAGGACTTGCGTCGGTATTGTCTTGCGTTCGGCTTCGCAACTTTCCTCGACTCCAAGCCGAGCTTTGTACTCCGCGTGCTTTCGGCGCAGAGGGCCTAGTCGACGCTCCAGACTCATCGACCATCATGGAAAACCGAAGTCCATTCAAAAGATGTCCGGTGTGTAACTCGAAGTACCCACACATCGACGTCCACCCGGTGTGCAACAAGTGCCTGTTGCCGGACCACGACGAGGCCAAGTGTTTGGCCTGTTCGAGATTCCGGTCCAAGAAGACACTCAAGCTCCGTCGAGCTGCGCGCCTGGAGGCCCAGCAATCTGCACCGGCGCCTACGGACATTTTCGATGCTAGGGGAGGTCGAGGATGAAGATATCCAGGACATCTCAGAATCTAACCCCGCATCGGAGGTCGAGGACGACTACGACGCAGAGGCCAAAGATTTCGGTGAAGTAGTCGAGGAGGTAGGGGACGACGACGGGGCCTTTGGGGCCATGGAGGATAGCTCGGACGAAGAGCATCCTCAAACTGACTCTGGGGCCGTTCCAATCAATAAGGCCCAGGTCGAGGGATCGCCTTCGGGCCTTACCCGAAACCTTTATACGAGTTCCTCGGCCCCGCCTGCTGGCCCGGCCACGGACATTGGTACCGCTTCACTCCCGGTGACGCAGAAACCGAAAGTGAAATCTACGGTCTCGACGCCAGAGATATCGAAACCGAAAGTGCGCATCGCATTGGTCGGATCAAAGACTTCGGAGGCCTCGGCGCCGAAGAAACCTAAGATGGCCGTCGAGCCGAAGGGCCACGTCAAAATGGCCGACCCGAAGGCTACTGCGTCGAAGCCGAAAGTGAAGGGGTCGGACATGGCCGCATCGGCGCCGAAGACAGTCGACGCCGGCAAGGGTCGACTCGATCACAAGAAGACGGTCGAAGACCCCAAAAGGTCTCTTACCGACCCGAAGAAGCGGCCCGACGACCCGAAGGCCCTCTCTGCCCCTCTTCCACACGACAAGGCCAAGGGGGCTGCGCCAAGTGTGTTGACTCAGAGAGGGACCTCGAAGGACTCCACTCTGAAACCTACCTCTAAGGACTCTGTCGAACCGGCACGTCCATCTGCCGCGTTCACGAAGAAAGTCACGGAGTCCCTACAGCGCATAAGGGACGGCGCCGCAGCAGTCGAGCCGAAGGACCCTCCGCCGGCCAGGCCTCTGGAGAAACCGGCGAAGGCGCCCACGCCAATCCTTTTCACCTTGCCGCCTAAGACGGCGCCGAAGGCTTTCGCTGCTAAACCGGGGGCCGGCGTGCCCGAGAAGGTATCTTCGACGCCGAAGGCATCGTTGGTGGTCCTTGGCCCACGGCCTCGACAACTTTCAGAGGAGGAGCGTCAAGAACATTTCATCAACGCCGAAACGGGCAGGCTTTCCCTCCTGAAGAGGAAAATCACCCCGGAGCCCCAATTGGAGTCGTACAAGATCCCACTAAAGCGGAAGATGGACTCTGCTGGTACTCCAGCCTTGGTGGAGCCCATTTCACCACAAGCTCATGAAGTCTCGCCCACTCACTCCGATGTGGACGCTGGTGAGGGCGATGACTGGGATGAATATAGCTATCCCGTCTACACAGACCCAGAGGATGTGGCAGAGCCCTGGTCTGCTGGTGGTGAGCCTGGGGACCCGCATTCTGGGCAGGACCCTCAGCTCTTCTCCGCTAAAACTTCCCCCACTGAAGACTCTGCGGCTTTCAATGCCCTCATTGAGCGGGCAGCAGCCAATCACAACGTCTAGCTGCATGCTGACCCTGTGGACGTCGACTTCCTCTTTGACACCTTTTCTGTCTCTGAAAAGACTGTAAAAACTCTGCCAATGCTGAAGGGTGTTTTAAAGCACGCTGCTGAGGTCTTCAAAGAACCCACCAGGGCGAGAGTCATCAACCCGAGGATCGACAAGAAGTATAAGGCAGCGCCCACTGATCCAACTTATATTAGGGGACAGTTGCCTCTGGACTCCCTGGTTGTCTCCAATGCCCGGAGAGGGCCAACTCGCAGACTGCGGGTGATGCTCCTCCCCCAGACAAAGAATCGAAGGTCTTTGAAGCTTCAGGGAAGAGGGTAGCAGCGCAGGCAGCCAACATATGGCGCATCTGAAACACACAGGCGCTCCTGGCGCGCTATGACAGGGCAAAACATATCTGTTTTCACTGACTTAATCTCCCTGCTGTTTCACTCCCCCCCCCTCAGGTATCTGTTATGGTTCAGCGCCGGGACGCCTCGTTGCTGGGGCAGCTGTTTTGTGCTAAATAAATTATTAACATAACATAACACTACGATACCCTAGAGACCCTTTTGCAACACCTGCCCGATCAATATAAGGAAGGGCCTGAGATGCTAATACAGGAGGGGAAGCTGATCTCCAACGCTTCTATAAAGTGCGCTCTAGACGCGGCTGACACCGCCGCACGCGCCATTAACACTAGTGTTATGCTTCGCAGACATGCCTGGCTAAGAATATCTGGGTTCAAGCCGGACATTCAAACCACCATCTTGAACCAAACGGTCAACCCAGATCACCTGTTTGGCCCTGAGGTTGATACCACCCTTGAGAAAATGAAGAAGGACACCGACACTGCAAAATCCATGGGTGCCTTGCAGTCCCAGCAGTTTCGGAGTGGGTCCTTTCGTCGCTCCAATACCAGAGGCACCTCAAGGGGTCAACTTTCGCAGTCCGCGCAGTTCTACAAAGGCAACACCCAGACTACTTATGCCAACAAGAGTCGAGGGGGATACCCCGGCAACAGCGCCAAGGGCAGAGGACGTGGCAACAACAGCTCCAGGTCCTCTACCGCCAACAAACAGTGACGCATTGTCACTGCCCCCCGACCACACAACACCGGTCGGGGGGAGACTCCAGCAGTTCCTGCCCGTGTGGAAGTCCATCACCACGGACAGGTGGGTCTGAAAGCTTATCCAATTTGGTTATTGTCTGGAGCTCACATCCACTCCACCCAACATACCCCCAAGGAACCGTCCTATGTCAGGCGAGCACTTGCACTTACTGCAGCAGGAGGTCACAGTCATGCTGCAAAAGGGGGCAATAGAGCTCGTGCCCATGCAGGAAAGAGGCACGGGAGTTTACTCCCTCTACTTCCTGATTCCAAAAAAGGACGGATCCCTCAGGCCCATCCTGGATCTCAGGCCCCTCAACTTTTACATCCTGTCCGAGCATTTCCACATGCTAACACTGCAGCAAGTTCTCCCACTGCTACGACAGGGGGACTTTCTGGCAACTTTGGACCTGAAGGATGCGTACTTCCACATTCCGCTACATCCTTCACACAGAAAATACCTCTGGTTCACCATCCAAAACCAGCACTACCAGTTCAAGGTTTTGCCTTTTGGGGTCACCACGGCACCCAGGGTATTCACGAAGTGCCTGGCGACGGTGGCGGCACATCTACGACGTCACAACATCCACGTCTATCCCTATCTGGACGACTGGCTCATCCAAGCGAAGTCAGCCCAGCAGTGTGCCGACCACGTGTCCCACGCCATTCACCTCCTGCACGATCTGGGATTCTCACTGAATTACCCAAAGTCCCACCTCCAGCCCGCCCATATACGGCAGTATCTGGGTGCGACCATAGACACTCTGGCGGCCACAGCCCAGCCTAATTCAGTGAGAGTCAGCAGCATTCAGTCGCTGATCCAAAAATTCAGACCTCAACACTCGCTTCCAGCAAGAGTGTTCATGCAGTTGATAGGCATGATGGCCTCCTGCATCTCCATTGTCCCGCACGCCAGACTACATATGCGTCCGCTTCAGGACTGCTTAGCACGTCAGTGGACTCAGGATCACAACCAGTTGAAAGACCTAGTGTTGGTGAGCGGTCGGGCATACAACTCTCTGCATTGGTGGAATCCACGAAACCTTTGCAAGGGCCGACCGTTCCAGGAGCCTGTGCCACAGATTATCCTAACAACGGACGCTTCTCTCCAGGGATGGGGAGCGCATGTACGCCAATACACTGTGCAGGGACTATCGACGCAGCAACAGGGGAAGATGCACATCAATGTTCTAGAACTGATGGCGATCTTCATGGCATTGAAAGCATTCAAAGTACATCTATGCAACAAAGTCGTGTTGATTCGGACGGACAACATGACGGCAATGTACTACATTCAAAAGCAGGGAGGCACACACTCTCCGCAGCTGTCTCATCTGGCTCAGAGCATGTGGAAGTGGGCCATTCAGAGGAACATCTTCCTCATGGCAGAGCATCTCCCGGGCAAAGACAATCAGATGGTGGACCTGCTCAGCTGGCACAGCCACCAGATGCATGAATGGGAGATACATCCATCAGTACTCCGGCCGTACTTCCAAAGGTGGGGTCATCCAGAGATAGACCTGTTCGCCACGGAAGAGAACGCAAAATGCCAAAGCTTCGCCGCCAGGTTCCCACACCCACAGTCGCAGGGCAATGCGATATGGATGAACTGGTGAGGCAAATTTGCGTACGCTTTTCCCCCAGCACCTCTGATTCCGCTGGTGGCACGCAAACTCAGGCAGCACTCGATGACTCTCATCCTGGTTGCTCCAACGTGGGCTCGCCAACCATGGTACACCACGTTTCTAGAACTGTCCGTGGTACCGCATCCGAGGCTACATCTCACACCCAGCCTTCTAACGCAGAGCCATTGCGACATTCAGCACCCAGATCCGCAACAGTTCAACCTGGCGATCTGGCTCCTGAAGTCCTAGAGTTTGGCTACCTGCACTTACCTCCCGACTGTATGGACATCATTCGGGAGGCGAGGAAGCCCACTACTAGAGCCTCTATGCGGCAAAATGGAAGCGGTTTGTCATGCATTGTGCAGAGCACAACATTAACCCGCTGGATGCTTCTATTCAGAACATCATCTGTTACCTTTTCCATCTGTACAAGTGTAATCTAGCCTATGCTTCCATTCGTATTCATCTGTCTGCAATGGCCGCTTATCTCCAAAATAGGCAGCACCTCTCCCTCTTCAGGGTGCCTGCCATCAAGGCTTTTCTGGAAGGCCTCAAACGAGTCATTCCGCCACGGACTCCACCAGCTCCTGAGTGGAACCTCAATGTGGTCCTTACCAGGCTGATGGGTCCTCCCTTTGAACCACTGCATTCCTGCGAGATTCAGTTCTTGGCATGGAAAGTGGCTTTCCTCGTAGCAATTACATCGCTACGGAGGGTTAGTGAATTGCAGGCCCCCACAATCCAAGAGCCATTTATCCAAATTCATTCCAACAGGGTGGCGCTCCGCACTAACCCTAAGTTTCTACCCAAGGTTGTGTCTCAGTTTCACATCAACCAAACAATCAAATTACCTGTTTTCTTCCAAAATCCTGAGTCACTGGCGGAGCGCATGCTCCACACCCTTGATGTTAAACGGGCCCTAATGTATTACATTGATAGGACCAAGGATTTTAGGAAAACTAAGCAACTCTTTGTCGCCTTTGCGCCACACCACAAAGGTAACCCCATTTCCAAGGCTGGTATTGCTCGATGGATCGTTAAATGTATCCAGATCTGCTATGTTAAAGCAAAACAGGCAGTGGTGCTCCCTCTCCGGAAGAAATCCCACATTGGCTTTGAGGTGTTAGAAAATCTGAGGCCCATCTCACTCCTGCCTTTTCTGTCCAAAGTGGCGGAGAAGGTGGTAAACACCCAAATTATGAAACATGTGGAGGAGGCGGGATTGCTCCACGCCACGCAGTTTGGCTTTAGACCGCGCCACTCTACTGAGTCCGCCCTTCTTATGGCAACAGAACATCTGAAACAGGGCGTAGATGAAGGGCAAACTATGGCCCTGATCCTGCTAGACCTCAGCGCGGCGTTCGACACTGTAGCACATACCACCTTGCTACAGTGTCTGAACAGAGGTGGCATCGCTAACACTGCGCTGAGGTGGATCCAGGCCTTCCTTACGGGGAGAAGCTTTCAAGTGAGGCAAGGCGACTGCTATTCTAAGGGGGTACTTTTGGGCCAAGGCGTGCCTCAGGGCTCGTCCCTGAGCCCGACCCTTTTTAATTTGTATGTAGCGCCTGTAGCCTCCATTGTGGAGAGCCATGGCCTCCAATTGGTATCGTATGCCGATGATACGCAACTGGTCATCTCCCTGTCGCACGCGCCCTGGCTTGCTGCAGATGGCTTCCGGTCGTGCATGAAAGAACTTGCCGATTGGATGGCCATCAATTGTTTGAAACTTAATGGCAACAAGACAGAGGTGTTGGTGGTAGGGAGAGCCCAGTCTGCTTGGTCGTCGGCATGGTGGCCATCCTGTTTAGGACTAACTCCCACCCTCTGCCAGAAGGCAAAAAACCTAGGGGTATGGTTTGATGCGGGTCTTACTTTCGGGCCCCAGATCAACCGGGTGGTCGGAGTGTGCTTTGGGGTATTGAAAAGATTGAGGAAAGTCTTGGACCTACTGCCGATGGAAGCTCGTCAAACCCTGGTACATGCTTTGGTGACCGCCAGGATGGATTACGGGAACCTGCTGTACCTGGGGGTACCAGAGAAAAGCATGGCCCGCCTTCAAGTGCTGCAAAATGCGGCAGCTCGTCTGATCCTCAGGCTGCCCAAAAGGGCGCCTTCGAAGGTGGCCCTGCAGAAGTTACACTGGCTCCCTGTGAGGAGCAGAGTCTAATATAAAGCCCTCTGCACTTGTCACCGGATCCTGAATGGCAGGGCACCTCGACCATTGAGGAGACTGATTGAAGTCTACAAACCTGCTCGAGCGCTCCGATCCGCTGGTGGGGGTCTGCTGAGGATCCCCAGGGTGAAGAAAGCGCGCATGGGAGGCAGATCCTTTAGGTGTCTAGCGGCAAACTACTGGAATAAACTCCCAGTGGACTTGCGCCTGGAACCTGAAGAAGCGAGGTTTCGAGCGAAATTAAAAACCCACCTCTATGCTAAATAACTGCCTGCTCGGCAGCTGTGTTCCCTGTTTGCCGCCTCTCCCACTTTTCAGCGCGTGGACACGCCGGTGCGCGTAACTCAGCGATTTATAAATGTCCCTATTATAATTATTAAAACGCACTCTTACCATTCCACCAAGAGCCCACTCCACCAGAAAGTTGGGGGCCTCTATGGCATTCCTTGGAAACATTCCTTTAGAGAACATATGTAGAGCAGCCACATGGTCTACCACACACACATTTACTAAGCATTACTGTGTTGATGTGCACTCCAAACAGCAGGCAGCTGTAGGGCAGGCTGTTCTCAAGACACTTTTCCAAACTGCTGCAGCTGGCACGGGCGGCCGCCGCTAATGGAGGGACTGCTATGTATTCTATGCACAGATATGAATTCAGAAGCCCACATGCCTCGAACCGAATATGCTACTTACCAGTATGCATCTGTTCTTGGCATGTAGGGCTGCTGACATTCATATCGCCCGCCCTCCTCCCCGGCGCCTGTAGCAGCTGCAGTATTCACATACATACTCATAGCATGGTCATCATTCACTGAGTTTCACTCCATCTTGGCCACAATGGCTAAAAACAATCTGGGGATGGAGTCGATGCCCATGCGCCTTGTAGTCCAGGGGAGGAGCCACCTATCTCATGATACTTCGAAGACTCTTCCAGGACAACAATGTGCAATCATCCGGACCCAACACTAGGCGGCGATCTATGCACAGATATGAATGTCAGCAGCCCTACATGCCAAGAACAGATGCATACTGGTAAGTAGCATATTCGTTCGGAGCTGCTGGGTACACCTGAACTGGGCCTGTGCAAGCACAAGGTCTGCGACTACCCGGAGAGGGAGTTCGCCTGGGCTGGAGCCTGGAACAATGGCCCAGCCCGCTGCAAAAAAAGGGAAGAACCGAAGACAGGAGAAGCCTGCTTCGGCTTCCACGCCCCATGAGACAGATCGGCCACCTGCGGTGGTGGGCCAGGAGTCCGTGGAGGGGGAAGTAGTCTCCCTGGAGGACTTACCTATCCCTGCTGAGTGGCATGTGGAAGGAGGGCCTACCAGGGAGGAGTTGTGTAAGGGTCAGAAGGAGTGCCCTACCCTTGAGGGACTGAGGTGACAGGCCGAAGCCCAGGCAGCAGGGAACGTTGCAGGGCACTACCATATTTACTGGGAGGACGGACTCCTCTACAGTGAACCAAAGGTACCTTTGCCCGGTTCATCTCGGGCCTTGGTAGTCCCTCAACTATACCGAGCCTTTCTTCTAGAATTGGCTCATGAAATTCTGTTGGTAGGACACTTAGGACAGGACAAAACCTTTGCCCGGCTTGTCCCCCACTTTTACTGGCCTCAGATGAAAGTGGCGTCCGACACATACTGTCGGACGTGTGTATCTTGTCAAGCCAGTGGGAAGACAGGGGTGAAGCGGAAGGCTCCCCTGGAACCACTTCCTGTCGTTAGCACCCCCTTTGAAAGGGTGGGCATCGACATTGTGAGGCCATGGATCCACCAACTATAGCTGGTCACAGGTTTATCCTGGTTCTGGTGGATCACGCCACGCGGTACCCAGAGGCAATTCCACTGAGGACTGTCACTGCACCTGTAGTGGCTAGGGCCCTGATGGGGATCTTTACCCGAGTGGGTTTCCCCAAGGAAGTTGTGTCCGAAAGGGGGACCAACTTTGTCAGCGTACATGCGGGCTATGTGGATGGAGTGTGGAGTTACCTACCAGTTTACCACTCCTTATCACCCACAGACCAATGGTCTGGTGGAAAGGTTCAACAAGACCTTGAAAGGCATGATAAGAAGTCTGCCTGAGAGCCTGCGGAGGAAATGGGACGTCCTCCTACCCTGTTTGCTGTTTTCCTATAGGGAAGTGCCACAGAAAGGAGTGGGCTTCAGCCCCTTCGAGCTTCTGTATGGGCACCCTGTATGTGGACCTCTCAGCCTGGTGAAGGACGGATGGGAAAAGTCTCCCAGGAAGCTTCCCCAGGATGTGGTGATCTACATTCTGGCTTTCCGGAGCCAAATGGCAAAGTTGTGGAAGCAAGCTTCTGACAACTTGGAAGCCAGCCAAGCAGTAATGAAAGAGTGGTATGACCACAACGCTCACCTGGTGGAGTTGGAGCCTGGCCAGAAAGTATGGGTGATGGAACCTGGGGAGCTAAGTGCCCTCCAGGATCGCTGGACAGGCCCCTTTGAGGTGTTGGAGAAGAAGGGTAAGGCCACCTATCTAGTGGACCTTAAGACCCCTCGACAGCCCCTACGGGTACTACATGCCAATCGCCTCAAACCCCACCATGAGAGGCCCGAGGTCATCTTGATGATGGTGACTGATGGTGCAGAGGAAGTGGAAAGCGAGCCTCTCCCTGCTCTTTTTTCGTCTCAGGAAAAGGATGGGTCGGTGGAGGGAGTGATTCTTTCCCCATCCCTAACTCCTGAGCAACGAGAGGACTACCGCCAGGTCTTGGAGCAGTACTCCTTGTTGTTCTCCCTTGTCCCGGGAAGGACCCACCTGTGTACCCATGATGTGGACACAGGAGACAGCCCACCAGTGAAGTCTAAGACCTACCGGCTGTCAGACAAGGTGAAGGCTAGCATCCACGGTGAGGTTACCAAGATGCTGGAGCTAGGAGTCATTGAACCTTCCAGTAGCCCCTGGTCCAGTCCGGTGGTTCTAGTACCAAAAGCTGCCCCACCGGGCACCACTCCAGAACTGAGGTTCTGTGGGTATTACCGGGGACTGAACTCAGTGACCAAGACTGATGCCCATCCGATCCCTAAGGCAGATGAACTTATTGACCGGACGGGAGCTGCCCAATATCTGAGTACCTTTGACCTTACTTCAGGGTACTTGCAGATCTCCCTTGCAGATGGAGCGAAGGAAGGGTCAGCCTTCTCCACGCCTGAGGGCCACTACCAGTTCTGTGTGATGCCCTGTGGGCTCAAGAACGCCCTTGCCACTTTTCAGCGGCTGGTGAACCAGGTCCTCTCTGGAATGGAGGCTTTCTCCGCTGCTTATCTGGATGACTTTGCCGTCTTCAGCAGCAGTTGGGAGGACCATTTGTGTCACTTGCAAGCTGTTCTCCAGGCCCTGAAACAGGCTGGCTTGACAATCAAGGCCAGTAAATGTCAGATCAGGCGGGGGTCGGTTGTGTACCTAGGCCACTTGGTGGGTAGGGTAACAGTGCAGCCCCTCCAGGCAAAGATTGAGGCAATACTGGCCTGGGAGCCCCCCAAGACCCAAACTGAGGTCCGAGCTTTCCTGGGCCTCACAGGTTACTACCGTCGCTCTGTGAAGGGGTATGGCACTATTGTAGCGCCCCTCACTGAGCTCACATCCACATCCAAGAAACAACCTCGACGGGTAGTCTGGACGGAGGCTTGTCAGTAAGCCTTTGAGAAGCTGAAACAAGCAATGTGTGCAGCACCGGTCCTGAGGGCTCCGGACTTCTCCAAGGAGTTCATTGTCCAGACAGACGCATCAGAGCATGGCATTGGGGCAGTGTTATCGCAACTCAATGAAGAGGGTCTGGATCAGCCTGTTGTCTTCCTGTCCAGGAGACTGCTTCCCCGGGAACAGAAGTGGAGTGCAATTGAGCGGGAAGCCTTTGCAGTGGTATGGGCTCTGAAGAAGTTGCGGCCATACCTGTTTGGCTCGCACTTCCTGGTTCAGACTGACCACCGTCCCCTTCGTTGGCTGATGCAAATGAAGGGGGAGAATCCCAAGTTGTTGAGATGGTCCATCTCCCTACAGGGAATGGACTTCCGGGTGGAACATCGGCCTGAAATGGACCACGCCAATGCAGACGGTCTCTCTAGGTATTTCCGCCTTAGTGATGAGGACTCCCAAGGGGTTGGGTAGCTCTCCCCACTTTCAACTGGGGGGACGCGTGTTAGACCTGTCAGCCCTTTGGGTGGTCCCTCCTAATTATTTATTTAATTTTTGTCCCCTTTTTGCCCCTCATATCCTTTTATTTTTATGTCCACTGGAATTTTTGGGTGTTGACCTAGGGATTAGGCACTCCTTGACCTTATAGTTTTTTCTATCCTAGGTGCCTTTCTGACTAAATCTAAAAGACCCACAAAATGGTGGATTCCAACTGCCACAACTGTTACCTCAGAACCTGGTGCCATTGGGTATAATGAGGAGTTCCAGAACTTTCTGGTCCACTCTAGACCCTCTGGAGCTGGGCTATAAATATTGGAACGTTGTGCGGCCATTTTGTGCAGAGTAAGGGGAGTCAGAAAACACACCGGGCGAGACCATGCTAGAGTCCAGGCTGAGGTCTGAGGAGGTGGGCGCGTGAGAGAGGACCTGACAGCCTCTGGGGGCTGCTTTTCCTTCACTGCCTGACGCCCCCCCTTGACCATAGATCTGACCTGGCGGAGCTGACACCTTACAACCTTCGTGAGGTACCTGTGAAGGGTGTCCTATCCTCCAGCAAGTAGCGCTGGACCAGAACCCAGTGAAGCTCACAAGTAAGAGTCGCAGGAACTGTCTAATATCGGGGAGTATTACCAAGAAGTTAGACTATAGTGGCAGAGCAGTGGGGTTCCCTCAGCGACTGGGACTTCTTCCGTATTTCCCCTCACTCTTGTTGACGCCTTGAGCTCTGGCGCATCCAGCCACTCATCTGTCTTAACCCCTCTCACCAGAGCTTACCTCCGTATTGGGCATTGTGTGGGTTCATCGCCCCTGGGCTGTCCCGCGCTCTCGGCGTCCCCGAAGCCTCATCGCAGCCAGCCCGGGTCGAGTCTCTGAGGAGGACATGCCGTGGGTGCCGTGTGAGCGCTAGTCCCCCTGTCGTGAGGTTTCTCGGGGCCGGTGTTGACAGAGGGGGGAGCGCCGCCTCAGGACTGGCTTTCCGTTCGCAGAGGCTTGAGCGGAGTGCCCGGCTGGCATTGAAGAGAAGAGCGCCGGAAGGTGTGAAGCGGGGCCGGAGGAGCCGAGGGGGGAGTTGACCCTCAGTGTGGGCGTGTGGGGAAATTGCACGGAAACCGCTGGGAAGGCGGAAATCAGAGCGCGACCTGCCTTCAGTGATTCAAGTGACGGCAGACATCGAGGAGCTCTGATCCCTTCTGTGCCTGACAAAGCCTGACCGAGCTTCATGCTTAAAGTAAGCAGGGTGCTGGGCTTAGCGGGAGGGGAGGCATAGCACTCATAGCCTCGACCGAACTCGAACTGGACAGACTCCCTGGCCCCGGAAGGAAGGGGTGAATGGTGGGCCCAGGGAAAGGAGACTAACAGGGGTACACCGTGGAGATTTCCTGGCTACGCAAGATCTGAGCGCCGAGGAACTGACACTGGCTGACTGCTGCTGTCTAGAACTGGCATGATGGTTGGTTTGAGGAAGGGAGGAGCTAGGCTCATCTAACCGTGTGAATCATAATACACTGTCAAGTTAATCCTTGAACTGCCCTCATTTAGTGAGTGTATTGCACTGATAACTACATGCTAATTCTCCTAGGCATTCTTCTGCTTGTTATTTAACGCATATAGCTGCTTGGTTTTCTAATGTGTGAAGTGTTACAGTACAGCTTATACGGACTATGGCTCTCATTTTTGTATGGGAATGAGTCTCTGATGGAAATGGATTTTCAAAGTTACCTCACATATTAATGCTATGTCAAAACGAGGTCTGCTTAAGTAAGGAAATCAAATGACATGATATGCTGTTATAATTACAAGTGATCCAATAGTAACGCTTAAAATGTTAATTTAATGACTTGAGAAGCAATTGAGAACCTAATTGAAAGAGAACCCATCAACTGAATATTTTTATAAAACAGCCCGTATTTTTCTAAAACTGGTGTAGTGTCCTTATTTTTGAGTGGATGGACGGTATGTTACTAAAGGGTGTGACGCAAACTTAACACATGTACCTTTGGGATAAGCCTACCTACTTTGTGCCAAGCTCCCCTATGTAGACTGGTAACCCCAGGTCCAACACCCCACATATACAAAATACAGTACAATGGGATCTACCATTCTACAGTGACATTAATATCTGTGAACATTCTCCTCACTGGGAAAATTGTGTTTTTCTCCTGGTAACATACTCCAGACACCAGGAATGGTTTCTTCAGGCCTCTTTGGCCATTAAATTTAGCACTTTTGGGGGAGCATGATCTATACTGGTCTCCCTTCTCACAAAGGACCTATCTGGATATGTGGCACTTCTCCTGGGCCCGGGCCTTCCTCAGCATCATACCCAGGAACCCAAGGCAGATTGTCCTCCCTTCTGCACCCTCCAGGTGCCACGGCCTCCTTTGGCCACTTGCAGAGCACACAGGTCTGCAGACCTCGGGGCACCCCTCCTCTTTCTTGAGGTCACAGTCCTGCAGGACCAGTCCACAGAAGATCCACAGGAACACTTCAGGGGTCCCCACCGACCCCAACAGGCCCATCCTTCTGTCTTACAGAGTGAGTAGGAGGACCAGCAGTACTGGCCCTGGAGAATCCGATCCTAGTCCCTGGGTATGAGCTGAAGACGTAAAGTCCATATCTCTGGAATCCATATCTTCAGTGGTCTGGGCCTTCTAGACATTACTTCAGCAACGCTTCCCCCAGATCTAAACTGTTCTCAAGTCTCTCCTTTGTGCAGGACTTTTTAAGTGGCTGTGGAAAGTCCCAGAAGCTAGGAACTGTTGCCGAAACCTAGAGTGATGCATCATCGATCCACTCTTGCCCCAACCCTCCTGCACAGCCATTGTGCAAATTTCTAGGATGTCGCAGTCAAGTGACCTTTTGAAAGAACTTTTTTGAGAGCTGAAACTTTGCCACTGGCTGCCAGTCCCCTTCCCTCCAAATCTTCGAAGGACATCCCCTCCTGTAACTGTCTCCAGAAGTCTGGCTACCTTCCTTTGTTTCTGTCAGCCTGAGCCTACCCAGGCCAAGTGTGCTTTGAAAAGTGATTACCCTGAGCAGGTATTTCATTGCCCTTCTATCCGAGGAGCAAGCAGAATTTCTTGCTAATGGCCCTATTGTGTGGAGAGGCCTTTGATCCTCCACCTGGCAAGCCAAGTAGTTTTCCTTGCCCAGTATGGTGATTTAAAGGCCTCTTTAGGAGCAGAGTCAGAGAAAAGTGATGAATCTTGAAGTACTCTGAGGAGTGCAGATATGTGGAAATTAATATCTTATCTGCATTTGGTATCCTGATATACTGCAGGCATAGTGTGTCACGCTTGTCTCTAGGCCCATCTTTGGCAAACTGTATTTTGGTGCTGATATAACCCATAGTATACAATATAGTAAGCATATACTTCAGTGAGGAAGCCCATATGTACATACTCACACTAATAATACCCACTCTTAGGCCATGTAAAGGTCCCTATCATTCTACAAAGGATTTTTTAAATGTTTTATTTATTTAGAAAGTATTGTATAGCGTAACCGTGACCCTCGAAGGTATCAGAGCGCTTTACTTGGGGATAACACGATTAGCATTTGGTCTGGTCAACAGGCAAACATATGCGGGATACAAACAAATCAACAATTAAGAATAGGCGAACAGTGATTGGAGTAAAATAAGGCACATCCAAGACAGGATAGACTACATAAAAGTATGCTATCTGAATCAATTCAGTATCATTTAAATGTTGAATTAGGGTAAGAACTTAGTCAGTAGATATGATTTGGCTTCTCTTTTGAAGACGTAGGTAGAGGAGATAAGGCAAAGGTCCGGCGGTGAAGAGTTCCATATCCTGGGAGCGACCGCTGAGAATGCTGTAGCTCCAGTTTTCTTTTTGTGGGTTCGTTAGGGTTTCAGCAACAAGGTGAGCGCACTTCGTGAAGATCTGCTGCCCCCTGTTTGTTTAGGTTACGCACTGCGAAGCGATCGTTACTGCGAAACTCTATTGTAATCGTTTCTGCTTTCAAGGAGTCAAGGGAGACAGGAGACAAGTGATGTGCACTCACCCGTAAACGGATCAGGTCATGCGCGTTTCCTGTCTGCCATGGCTCCTTGGAAGCACGCACGCACGCACACACAGACAGACCCCCACCTCCCCCCGCCGCCGTGCACATATATATATATATATATATATATATATACACACACACACACACACACACACACACACACACACACACACACACACACACACACACACACACACACACACACACACACACACACACACACACACACACACACACACACACACACACACACACACACACACACACACACACACACACACACACACACACACACACACACACACACACACACACACACACACACACACACACACACACACACACACACACACACACACACACACACACACACACACACACACACACACACACACACACACACACACACACACACACACACTATTGTGACACATGGATACGAGGTAATTTCAGTGCTGTATAAATAAGTGTTCAAATGCACCCTCGACCTGCCTGTGTTCTTCTCGCCTGGATTGGCCTGCTTTAGGAGGTAACCCTCCGCCCGTCTGACCCCCAACCCCGGAACGTGCAAAAGAGCCGACGCGTCCTTGCTACCTGTGAAGTCATCACTGGGGTGTGCTGGGCAGTAAGGGTACACAGCGTGCTTTCTGAAGGTGCAGACTGTGGCAGCCGCATATCGAGGGCTCGGGAAGATTGTAAGGGCTGTGGACACTCTACAAGCCCCTTCTTTCTCTCCGACCCCAGCGCGCGCCTTCAAGCCCCTCTAACCCCGGAAGCCTTTGTTCATCCCTGGAAGGGAGAGCGGGAGGAGGAGCCAAGAGGAAAGGAGGGGGTTCCATCTCTGGGATGAACACAACCCCTTCTACTCGCTGTGTAGACACACACAGACACACACACCTCCTTCAGAAAACACAAAGAAGCGGTCTTTATTTGTGAGCGATGTGCAAACATAAGCAACTCCGCAAGATAGGAAGATGCGGGGTTGGACTGTGGGCTTAGAACCAGACCAGCCCAGTGTCCTCTGCCGTACCGCCAGCTCAGATATTTAGCCAACAGCAGGCTGCAAAAATTCGTACTTTTACCTTTGACACTTTCTATTAGCTAAACAAGTTCACTGTGTGTATATGTCCACACGTGCCACTGCAGGTGCTGTATTATCTATATTAAGCATACTAGATGGTCCTGTTCTCTTCTGCCCGTTCCTATATTTTGGTTCTGGAACGTTCCACAGTGAAAGTTGAACCGAATTCTGGACGTCGCTCTGTGTGATTCGGGCGCATGAATGAAGCGTTCCAGTTTAAACTCGCATGAATCGGTTCCAATTATTCTCTGCGACAATTGGCTTCATGCCACGAACAGCATGGAACGTGGCACCAACGAGATGTAATGCTCTGTATCCCCCATTAATTAGTAAGTGTAAGCAGTTCACCTAGGCATGGCTTAACGCTGCATTGTGGTACTTGTAGTAACAGTTTATTAGTGAGATTAAAGACAACTGTCAACTGCCACACATACAAATAGACTGAATACCAGCAGGAGACTCACAATTTCTTACGTCAAAAATGTCTTGATTTTAGCTGTCTCCCGTCTGAAATAGCTCCAGCTTCAATCGAAGCCAATGGTGAATCCTTACCCCGATATTTTTTTTCTCTAAAAGCTCCCACTTTCTTGTTCCAAATTGTTGGCAAGTATAAACAACACCAGGGGTCTCCAAACCGGTCCTGGAGGGCCGGATCCATGCCAGATTTTTAAAATAACTACATGTATCTCAATTGGGATATCCCAAAAATCTGGCATGGATCCTGCCCTCCAGGACCGGTTTGGAGACCCCTGAACTACACGGATCAGAAGAAACCAGAGGAAGCCCAGAATGGAATGTGCTTCTTTCACCTGGTCTGAAAGAGGCTCGCTGCTTTCATGTCTGGTGTTTATACTGGTGAGGAAACGTTGCTCAAACCTCTGTCTGCCCAGATCAGTTGACTACTCTTTCTGATTTAAGTTATTCCGACGCAAAATAAGTCCGATGTAGTGGCCATGGTTGAGTCAACGCCCTCCACACATTTATTTCCATCTCACACTGGAATGTTCTTTTTTCCCTATGTCCAAGCCAATGTCCGATTAGATACATTGATAACAACCATTTGCAATGCAATAGGTCTCGCAGTTACACAAGTTTCAGCTATTGGCATTGTAAATAACAATGCCTTTGATTTATGTTTTTAAAACAAAAAGAAAAATAAAAGGCATAATTATTTGCAAAGTCAATAGCTCAAACTTGCGAAACCTATTGCATTGCAAATGCTTGTCTAACTCTGATACTTTCTGCTGTGGACTAAATGTGTCCTGAATCCGACCTGATTTAGATGATAGTATCACATGTTCTGCCTGCTCCAGCCCAAAGCCGTTTAACATTGCTATGCAGTAGAAGGCCTTTTCATAAAAGGGGGACGCTGGTGGTAAGCACTCCGAATGCAAATATCAAATCTTATTGAAGTCCATAAATCGGGCAGTCCAAAAAGCAAAAGTTTCATTTGATATTCTCACCCACAGACTATTTAAGGAGACATAGATGATAATCTTTCCTAACCACTACCTACTCATAGTTAAGAGTCCAATGATGTTTGTGGAGAGAAATAAGCTTACTGAGATTGTCTTCGAGATAATGGGCAGGATAACTGGGGAATCATTTTGAATTGATAGCATCTGTAGGTGCTGATGGAAAATGTACAACATATCTGTGATTGTTTGTGTTTTTTTGTAAATGGGACTTGGTCTAGCAGCTCAGACTAGACTGTCCTTAATAAAGTAATCTAACAAAGTGCACCTGCTGACTTCCCTACCACTGCTTAAGTGGTGGTGTCAAAGGGTGATATAGTGTTAGTTTTGTGCCCTTCTTTCTGAAACCTCATCCAATTGACAACTAATTTCAAAGATCAGATCCAGGACTTATTGGCAGCAGAACCTCCAACTTGCTCTCAGTCACAGTCCTGAAAACTGGCAGAGCTTCAAATGTAATATTATTGTGCTTTGACATTCTATTGTGTTTTTGTATAGCTCCACATTCTCTGTTTTCGTTTTTTGTGACGTCACACTAAACCACCCTTTTTTTAAAAATTAATTTGTTTTCTAGCTTGTTTTTGGGATGTCTAGTTTTCAAAAAATGTTTTACTAAACCTTCAAACTATGCCATGTAGACCATTTTTGTAGTTCTGGCCAACCTGAAATGGCTGTTTTTAGGTTTCGCTCTACAGCTTTATGCGCTGTCTGCAAAATAGGTTGTTAACTAAAAATAAATCTTAAAACTGGCTTAGTAGCAGCCCTATTAGTTACCATTGGTTGGCATTGATGTCACTCATTTTCTTGCTTCTTACTGATCAGCACCTCCTTTTAGCCTCTGGCTTCTTCCTGGGGCTTTGTTTTCTTTTCTGCCATGGAGCATGGACGAAGTACAGCTTCTGGTCTATGGCCATTGTCTTTCCACTGACCGCACTCTACTTCGGGTACTTTTTCATATGAGTGTATGTGTCAGCAGTCCCTCTCCCTCAACCCCTCCTGCTGTTGTTTCTCTCTTCCTCGTGTTGCTTTTCCTCCTGCTGTCCCTTGTACCCCCCCTGCTATCTTTTGTTTCTTCCCTTGTGTGTGTTACTTCTTCTACCTCCGGCTGTCTGTTGTATCTGAAAGAAACAGTTGGTAATAGATTCCTTACCTTAGAATTACCACCAGGAGTCAGACTGGATGTGGAAAGTTTTTCATTAGCAGTATCCCTGGGCGTCGAAAGGTGGCGTTGGTCTCTCCGCATTTGTCACTGGTGTCGTGGTCGCCGGGATGACATTGCAGTAGCTACTTAGACGCCGCCCCCGCATGCTGATGTCAGTTCTTTCTTTTTCTGCACCAGGAAGCGCAGATCCGGAGAGAGAGGTTCCTCCACTCATGTTTTGACTGACTTTTTGATGACATTTGTTGACATCGTTTTTGAGTCCTCGTATCCTGATGCACGTTGGGGATGCCCTGTTTCAAGGCTTGCGGCTTCTGTAGTTGGCTGATGTAGGTGACGAATCCGCACCGCTTGTGCCTGTTTTGCTTGGAGCCCGACCACAATCATAAATCCAAAGTCTTTGCGGCAGTAGTCCCGAAAGTTTCTCGAGGCCTGGCAGTCGGCTCTGTGCCGTTCCAAGTAGAATGGGAGGTCGAGGGACCGGTCGCAGAGCCACCGCCACCACCAGTCTTCCTCAAAGAAGACGTCGACGAAGCATTATCGACCTTCGACTTCTCGTCAGTCGGCCAATGCGACGAGGGATACGGGTGGTGCACCTCCCGCGGCTCCGCGTGTGTAGCCCGAAGGGTCGCCTCAGAGTTTCCCTCCCTTCCCGGGACCCGGAGTGGCCCCTGCCCAGCTTCACACCTCTTACGAAGCGATGCATGCCATCTTTGGACAGCCCGACTCCGCTGGTGTGCCTTTGAGACCCGTGGACTCGGCTGGGGGCCCTGGGCTTTCAACGCTGGCGGCCCCGGCACCGCAGGTTCCCCTTGGATCCAGGCCTGGATCCGGATCGGTGCCGGTCAACCTTATAAAACCTCCCCCGGCGCCGATTCCACTGGCACTACGTCCGCACCCGACACCAGTTGTGTCCCCAGCCGACGTCGACCCTCCACCATGACTTGGACACAGAGCCGGATCGACGTCGACCAACGCCGGATCCGGCGCCGATGGGTACCTTCGTGCCCTTGTTCTACCTTGGTGCTCTAATCAGGCCAGATTGGCAACCAGAGGAAGGTGAGGAGGACTGGGAGTGGTCTGGAGACCCTCTAGTAGACCAGTTAGAGTATGACCCAGACTGGAGAGAGGAACTGGGAAAAGCCAGTGGTCTGGATATTTCTCCAGATTTTGGAATGTTGTCTCCTCCTACCATGGCTACGGAGAAAGGAGCTTCTTACGCAGTGGTGTTGTGTCGGGCGGCAGAGGCTCTCAACCTACCTACAGTGGCAGTTAGGACTAACCCCCTGACAGAGATGCTTCAGCCGGCAGCGAGCTCTTCGTAGCCCCTGCTGCCGTTCAATGAAGCCCTAACCAACATCCTTTCGGGCACCTGGTCCAGGCCCGATACAGGGGCTCCTGTGGTTAGGATGATTGCCCGACGTCACTGCCCGGCCCCGGGTGACCCCACTTTCTTCTCCCAACACCCCACCCCTGAGAGCTTGGTGGACCAAGCCTTCACATCCAAAGGCACATTCCCTAACTCACCACCTGATAGGGAATCCAAAAAACTGGACCATACTGGGAAGAAGATATTTTCTTCCTCCAGCTTGGTACTAAAGTCGGTAAACACCGTATATCTGTTGGGCTGTTATACCCACTCTGTGTGGGGTACGGTGGCGCAGGTGCTGCCACAGTGCCCGGATGACGCCCGGGCCGTACTCTCCCGTGCAGTTGCCGAGGGGACAGACGCAACGAAGTGTTCGAGGCATATGGGCTGCAGAAGGTACATTATGAATAGATCGCCATCTGGTGTTGGGCTCGGATGACTGCACTTTGTTTTTCTCTTGGAGAGTCTTTTGTAGCTTGGTGGCTCCTCCTCTGGTTGGTAGTGCGCATGGGCATCGGCTCCATCCTTAGATTGTTTTTTTCCGCCATCGGGTTCGGATGAGGATTGAAGCACTCCAGATCAACTTCGGAAAGAAGTGAATTTTCGGCGCGTATTCCATTTCCAATTCGCCGGTATTGTTATCGAACGCGATTTCATTTACATTTCGACGCGTTTCGACGCCAACATCAACGAAAAACTTTGATCTACGTAACTCGCTAGGTAGGACTATTTCAACGTCGGTAGCCCTTTGACGCTACTCCTGGCTGAGATCAACTGGCTTTTCTAGGGATGTCCAAGCAACCCTTATGGACATGCCCTTTGATGGCCGTTGCCTGTTCAGCGACCAGGCAGACAGCACACTAGAGCGCATGAAGGACTCGCGAGCTACGGCCAAGTCCTTGGGCCTCTCCACCACTCGCCCTGTGCAGTCTGCTTTTCACTGCTTTCGTGGCTATGGAAGGATAGCTCCACCACGTCCAACCCAGGGCCACAGGCCAGCGCAAGCTGTTCGGCCCCTGCGCGGCTGGGTATGTAAGAACCACTGTTGTGGTTCTGGGGGCCAGCGAGCAGGCCAGTCCACCACCTCTCCCTCTGCTGCAGCCTCCACACCCTCCAAGTCCGAGCTTTAAGGGCCACCAATCGCTAGTGGGCGACAGGATTTGCCATCACCTCCCCCCACTGGCGCACAATCACGTCGGACAGGTGGGTTTTACAAATAGTCCAAGGGGGCTACTCCCTCCTCTTCAAGACTACCCCTCCCCCCTCCTCCAGCCATGCCACCTCAGTGCCATTGCATAACGGAGGATCATCTGGCCCTTCTCCAACAGGAAGTTATGGCTCTCTTGGCCAAGGGAGCCATTGAGCGAGTTCCTGGCCCAGAAGTAGGTGGTAGTTGCTACTCCCACTACTTCCTGGTGCCCAAGAAGGACCAAGGCCTGCGTCCTATCTTGGATCTCAGGAATATCAACCTCTTTCTCTGGAAGGAAAAGTCCAAAATGTTGACGCTAGCTCAGGTCCTGTCTGCCCTTGACCCTGCAGACTGGATGGTAGCGTTGGACTTGTAGGACGCCTATTTTCACATCCTCGTCCTGCCGGCTCACCGGTGCTATTTGCAGTTCTCGGTAGGCCACGAGCATTTTCAGTTTACTGTGCTTCCCTTTGGCCTTACAAGTGCCCCTCTGGTGTTTCTGAAAGTGGTGGCGGTGTTCGCAGCTCATCTGCCCAGATCAGGGGTTCCAGTCTTCCCCTATCTCGACGACTGGCTGTTGAAGGCGAGCTCGCCCCAAGCTGCCGTCTCCCACCTCCAGACTACGGCCAACCTCTTGCATTCGCTGGGGTTCTCCAATGTGGTGAAGTCGCACCTGATTCCCTCTCAAAAGCTCCTATTCATCAGAGCGGTCGTGTCCCTTCTGTAGTCTGGACACGACCATGTTTTGGGTCTTTACTCCCAAACAGCGGGATATGATTCCAATCTTATCCCGGGTTTCGATCAGGATGACCCTCCGGCTACTGGGCCTGATGGCCTCCTGCATCCTGCTGGTGGACCATGCCAGATGGCATATGCGGGCTCTGCAGTAGGGCCTGAAGTTCCAGTGGGCATACCATCAAGTAACCTGTCTGTTTGCTTCCAGATCTCGCAGGACACTGCATACCAATTGCATTGGTACCTAATGAACCAGGATTGGGTGGACGGCAGATGCCTCTCCCTCCTCCAACCAGAGTTCACAGTGGTGACCGATGCCTCACTTCTGGGATGAGGCGACCATATGGGGGAGGTGGAGATCAGAAGCCTCTGGTCTCCGGTGCAGTCGGGCTCCATATCAACCTTCTGGAGCGTCAGACGATTCACCTTGCATTCAAAGCATTCCTTCCCTCTGTCAGAGGATGAGTAGTGCAGATGTTCACGTACAATACCAGCGCCTTGTGGTACTGCGACAAACAGGGCGGGGTGGTGTTGTGGACCCTATGTCAGGAGGTTCTACATCTCTGGACATGGCAGGAACATCAGGGCATATCCCTGGTGGTTCAACACCTGGCAGGTTCGCTGAACGCCAGGGCGGACATACTCAGCCGCAGGTGCATGACGGATCACGAATGGCGCCTTCACTTGGAGGTGGTGCAAGGTCTCTTTCAACGGTGGGAATAGCCTTGGTTAGATCTATAAGCCACCGAAGAGAACGCGCAATGTCAGCAATTCTGCGCGTTGGAATTTCCAAGGCAGCACTCACTTGGCGGCGCATTTCATCGTGAGTGGAGTTGCGGTCTTCTATACTCCTTTTCGCCTATACCACTTCTGTCCAGAGTGCTGAAGGTCAGGCGCGACCGGACCCATGTCATTCTTGTGGCTTCGTATTGGGGGCGAAGAGTCTGGTAACCCGAGCTATTACACATGGCCATTGATTCTCCGATCCGACTGCCTCTTCGGGAGGATCTTCTGTTGCAGCAGCAGGGGACGGTCCTCCATCCGAACCTGTCCAGCCTCCACCTCCTTGCGTGGAGATTGAGCGGCGACAGTTGACAGCTTTCAACCTTCCTCCCGAAGTCTGTGATGTTATCTTGGCAGCCAGGCATCCCTCCACTAAGACGGTATACGTCTGCAGATGGAACAAATGTGTGCCATGGTGCACAGCAAAGGCTGTGGATCCCCTTTCCGTCCCTCTTTCTGAGGTTCTCTTGTTCTTCCTTTCTTTGGCCCAGCAGGGCTCTGCTCTGGGCACTCTAAAGGGCTAATTCTCGGCCATTTCAGCCTTTCTTGGGCTTCCTGATCAGCCTTCTATTCTCAAGTCGACCTTTCTGGTGGCCATCACCTCTCCTCGCAGGGTGAATGAGCTCCAAGCACTTTCTTCTAAGCCTCCTTTTCTGACTGTTCATCCGGACAAGGTTGCCCTTCTAACTCTTCCTTCCTTCCCAAAGTAGTTACTCCTATCCATATTGGACAGACCATCACTTTGCCCACCTTTCTGCCACCGCATCCTTTCAAAGAAGAAGAGGCACCATCGTCTGGATCCAAAGCGTGCGCTTTACTTTAACTTGGATCTGGTGGAAGACCAGCTTTTTGTTGGCACCAAAAAAGGTTGGGCCGTGCACAAATGGACCATTTCTAGATGGGTCGTTTTGTGCATCAGAACTTGTTATTCCTTGGCAAAGAAGAAGGAGCCTCCAGTGGGGTTGCGCACCCATTCCACCAGGGCGGCGGCAGCTACCACTGCTTTGGGACGTGGGGTCTCCCTTAATGACATATGTCAGGCAGCTATGTGGCTTAACAAAAAAGGGGTAACCCTGTGTCCCTCAGAACCTGGGTATTAGTGGTTAAACAAATGGTTCTGTTGGGGAGGACAAATTGCTTTGAAAAATGCTAATATATGCAAATGAAACAACAATAAGAACTCTCTGATACACATATGCAACTGAGAAATCAATGCTCAAGCTGAAAACACAAAACAAATGAATTCAAAAGTGTTTATATTTAGAATTCTATTTTGTTTATGCTGAATTACTTCATTCAGTGACAAAACAATCAATACAAAGTACGACCATCACACATAGATACAGTTCTTTGACAGTTGGTGAAAAAAGTGCTCAAGTGCTGAGATATATGTACAGAGAAAATGAATAAATACAATTATGTACACGGGTGATAGGCCAACAATTAATTGATCTCCAATGAATCCTGGTGCATTGTAGAGGAGTCATGGAGTGTCCTGGACCTAATTTGAGCGTCAACGTTTTGACCCTAGTGCGCCCCAGTTGGTGGTTGCTGCGGGTCTTTATCAAGACAAGATGCGGTCGGTGACAGTCTGCAATGTAAAGGCTAAGTATCAGAGAGAGTATCGTGCAGTTTGAAATTGCACCAGAGTTAGGGGTGAGTCAGTAGGTACTCACATGGATCAGGAATAACGATTTGCCTGATGTACTGCCACTCATTTGCTGGTCATATCTGTTGATAGGGGAAGGAGGTTAATTATGGTTCCAATAGCGACTTGGATACTAGTTAGAGATTCAGTGAACCCCGTGATGGAACTGGCTGACTGGGGGATGCCGTGATGCAGTGATGCACTGGAGGTCTGATGGAGTTAGGTTGCCTTACAGTGAAAAGGGTGAGTTGTCAGCAGTGTTGATCAGGAGTTAAAAAAGGGCCCGGCTTGTTGGGTACGAAGGTGCCCATTAACAAACGTGTATTAAGGGTACGGTGTTATTAGGTAGACCACGCAGTCACTCGAGCCATGCCAGATAACATGGGGTAACCGTCAGTGGTGGTGATCAAAGTGCCCATTTAAAAACCAGTGCTGACTTTTATTAAAAAAAAAAGCTAAAGGTAACGTTAAAAAATGTGGCCATTAAAAATCGTCACGATCCGGACCCGCTAACTGTGTGCCACGCAACTTGAGTACGGCAACGCACCCATCTGTGAACTCACCCGTCGTGGAGACGATCAGATAACACTTGGTCCAAAGCGACTGCGAGTAGTGTAAGGCGAGCCTTCGCAGAGGCGGAATAAGGCAGTTAATGGACACGCGTGTACGCTAAGCACGCTTGTTGCTAAGCGACCGCGTCGGGCGATGACTGTGCCACGCAACCTGCGTGTTCAGGAAATTAACCACTTCCGTACTGAGGCAGCGTCAACAGGAGGACTATAAAGGCAGCCATGAGTATGCGAAAACTAAGGATAATATCAATGTGAGAATTCAAAGATTGCCAGATTGTACGGATACAGAGAAAGATTCACATGTGTGGGAACCAAAGTTTCGGAGGAAAGAACAAGTTTACAGCACACATATGAAACACAGTATGGCACAGTGGTGTCTGTCATTGTACAGATTAAGATATCACATTTGGTGGTTAGTACAAATTACGTGACCGCTATTGACAAACTGCATCATGTAAATGTGTGTCTCAACCTGTGCTGTCTACAAAACAAAAACAAAAAACAAAAAGCCCCAGATGGTATCAACTTAGAGTAGGCCCATTTGTTTAGATATCTCCTCATGTTCAATCAGGCCAGCAGCTACAGAGTTTCACACGTTCAAAAGACACTTCTGCCTGGACAAGCAAGTCCGGAGAGACCGCTTCTTTTGCCGTTCTGTTCTCTAGGACTTCTTGGTGTGAACTTGGTTTGCAGACTCCCCTCCGGGGTTGGTATTGCTGGGGTATCTATTCTAAAGTAAAGAATCTATAACTAACAGTTTCTTTCAGATGAACAAGTTACTTACCTTCGATAACAATATATCTGTAAGAAACGTACACCGCCCCACCCATCCTTCCCATTCTTCGTACTGACTTCTAGGGTTAAGTACTTCCTTTCAGGGTCCTATTTTTGTGCACCAGTGGTCAGTGTCTAGTATGGCTCTGCGCTTCTGGAGTGGAATGTCGTGTACAGAACTGACATCAGCGCGTAAGGGCAACGTCCAATTAGCTACCGCAATGTCATCCCGCCGACCACGACGCAAATGACGAAAGTGAACTGACCGACACCATCTTTTGACGCACAGAGGTACTGCTGACGAAAAACTTTCCGGATCAAATCTGAAGCCTAGGGGTAATTCTAAGGTAAGGAATCTATAACTCACCTATGTTTCTTATTGACCCTCCTCCCACTGTCCACGATTCTTTCTTAAAATCTCCAGCTGTCCATTGTTTCTTTAACATGCTCCGCCACTCTCCTAATGCGTTCTGTGGTTGAATCTCCATCCCTCCTCCCTTGGGATGCTTCCCTCAACACTGTGCAACATGGCTTCAAGTAAAAAAAAAAAGTGCGATTACACGGTCAACGTCATAACCAAGGCGAAACCCATTAGCTTTGCCAATGCTTGTTCAGTCTTAAAGCATCCACTGTAAAATGAGCCTTCTATCACCTTCTTCATGGCTACATGGAAGGGCTCACAGATGTTACCTAAAGTTATTTCTATTGCATAGCTGATCTCTCGTTTGTCCTATGTTTTCTTTTGTCTGGCACTTTTTCTTGTGCTTCTTAAATGTTTGGTGCTGTTGGTTTGCTGTTTGCTTCCTTTGTTATTGGTGGAAGGGGCAAAAAACAGCCTGTATGCGTTGTTGGTAGCCACTGGGTAAAAAACAGCAGGCAGAAAGCAACGGTATTGGTATGGGGCATGTATATATATATATATATGTTTATGTATGTGTATGTGTATGTGTTTATGTTAGTGTGTGTGTGTGTGTGTGTGTGTGTGTGTGTGTGTGTGTGTGTGTGTATATATATATATATTTTTTTTTTTTTTTTTTTTTATTATGTTTTTGCCTAACGTTTACGTAGTCTGCTAACCTTAATTGCCCAGTAAAGGCAACTGATTGACTTTTATAATTGCATCCCCATTTCCTCAGTGTAAACATACAGGTGACTGTGGGCTCTAAAAGCCTTGATTTGCCTGAGAAATACCTATATGCTACTACATGTGGCTAAGCCCCAACCCACTCCTGATTCTAGGGTCATGCTTATACTTAACTCTACATCATTCACCTTTTATTCAAAAGAAGTTAAAAACAAAATGAGTGTCTGGGAAACAACCCTAATCAGTCCAAAATGATTCAGTTTGATGAGAAACGCTGAAGAAAGAAAATGCTATAGCTTATTCTACTAATAGTGCCATCTCTTTATTCAGTGCACTCTATAGCATTGAGGGAGCCTAAAGAATTATATGCATTTAATGTTTTTAAAAAATGCCACCTACAGCGTTTCTGCTACAAATGTATAGACAACAAAACTGCAGTATGTTTACATGCTGTCAGTTTTTTGGTTTTTTTTCGTTCTAAAGAAAAACAAGGGAACCCTCAAGGCAGTTAAGGACCTTGGGTAAAAGTTATATATACAAACAATGGTCCTTAAACAAGTGAGATATCAACAGGATAAATATAGACTGGAATCAATACTATATTCAGAGTGTCCAGCTGCACAATCAATTTAATAATGTGATAAATCCAAAGACATAATTGTGAACAACAATATAGTGGGACACAGTCCTGTATCCTACAAGGAACATGGCATGTACAAAACACACAAGGACATTTCAGGCAAGACAAGTGTAGCTTGTTCAATGTGAATTCTATCAAGCTTAGTACGAACATTCAATGCACTTTTTTACACAGTGGATTAATGTGCATGCTGTTTCATATGGGTCGACGACGTTTCGATCCTTTCAACGAGATAGTAGGATCATCATCAGGACAATGAATAGTGCAAGCCTAATTTGTAAGAAATTGCCTCAGATTCCTAACTATGGAGGAGCCCAGGGGTGCACAAACCAAATTGTGAATCTTAATAACCAATTTGAAATCATGAATCGGTTGAGTCAGAGGTTTCCAATCAAAATTCTATGGATTCAGAAATTAAGACCAAGTATTCGGCGGCGTGACAATGCACGATAAGCCGCGATGTCCACGATGGATTCCTTTCGAGTGACCTGTAGTACACATTTTTGTGGGATAAATTGAGTGCAGTACAAAATTGATGATGAAGTAGTCTTGGTGCAGTACAAACACTCTCTCTGCCCCTCATTGATCAGGCACCAATTCTTACGGACAAACCTTAGTCTTTGTTTTATAAATCAAAAGCAAAGAATAGTGAGGTAAACACAACATCGCTGTGACTTTTCGAACTAAAGGCTGACATCTCTCAATTATGTTCAACCACACACACACTGTCACACACTATTGGTGCATAGAGAAAGTAATATGCATTTTAAATTCTATTTAGACTCTTGAAAAAATACGCACAAAAAGGCATAAAGATTACTAACTATTGTGTTTTTGCACGAGATTTGAAAACCCTGACAAAACACCCACTGAAATTCACAGCAAATAGCAACTGGAAACAGGAAATTCTAGCTGTCTTTCTTTCATACTACTGTTGGCCGCATCCTTAAAATTTGCCAGGAAATGAGGAATGAATAAAAAAAGGAACTATTGGAAAAGAATCATTAATGGTTACTCCTACACTGATTATGATATAATAATTTGCCATTATATTGAAATTAGGAGTTTAATAGTGAGAATGAGGATATTTGTGATGCGTTGTCAAGAAAGTCATTCTTTTTTCTGGTCGCTAAACTGAGGAATATGCTCGCTCTCCATATAAAAAGTCATAAATGATCCTCTTTATGTTAGGAAAAGCATAATTGGTCTTTAACAATGTCTAATGCTGCTCCTGCACAGCTTATTTGCCAAGGATCAGCTTATTATTCTTTTGTTTTAGGTCAAGAAACCCACCTAAAGTATTAGTGCTTTATTAAAATATCAAACTTGTAATCCTGCCTAATCTCTGTGATACCCTTAGCTGCATGATGTTTTCCTGAGATGGCTCTTGGTGTGTTTTTTTTGTGGTGGTGGTAAAGATGTAGATGAGGTTGTATAGTATTGGTCTGGTGTGGGATGTAACTGCAGGTAGATGTGTGTCATAGCTATTATGCATGGGACTACTGGAATTAGACCCTTAAGAGTTTGCAGGGTGTGTGCGGAGCAGAGGATCCGATGCTTCGACCCATTTAGGCATTAGCTGGGTCCAAAGGTAAACTGGCTTTGTTCTTGGCCTGTGCTTTTTATATTGAGGCGCTGGTACTTTACTTTTAGTGTTCACTATAGGTTGAATATATTCGCCTCTTTTGGTATTTTAGCTATGTAAAAATAAACATTTTTGATGGCCAAAGGCCTACCCAGGTTCTTAAAGTGTAGGTATATCTGTGCAGTGTGGATGAAGCCATCATGTGCATCAATAGACTTACAAAATTTAAAAAAGGGTATCTGATGCCTTGACTTCCAGGATGCAAATATCAACACAATTGCCACCATCTGTTGTCTAGGACACTTGCTCATTGCAAATTAGGAAAAATGATTTCTCCTACCATTGTTTAAGTTTAGTAGGCGTTTACACTTGGATACCACTAAAGTCCACTATACTCAACAAAGCGATAGAACACAACCTACAAAGGGAGTCAGAGGGGTCAGCCAGGGCTGCATAATGGCACCTTTCTTGTTTTTATTCTATATTAATTCCCTCGAACAAGCCCTTGGCGTATGTAGTAATGATACAGCCAGAAATGCCTCCCGGTGTTTATTTTACAAACAGCAGTTGGCCTCCAGAACTTCTAAATGGCTTTAATCATTTTATGATAAGTTGAAGGCTAAAAGTAAACCACCAGAAATCATTTATCCTAACCTGCGGTCCTTTTTCATTGGTGAGACCCCAATCGCTAAGTTTTCTCATTTTCATTATTTAGGCATCCTCTTTGAAGCTAATTTGTCATGGGGTGGCATGACCAACCAGAGAATACAGAAAATAAGAGTAGTATGTTATTCTATTTTTAGATTTTCCAAAAAAAGATGGCCCAGTTATATCAATCCAAATGTCTGGACGTAGGAACATATGTAGCAGGTGTGGGGGCTATGAAGCACCAGCTAGAATACATGTCTTTAAAAATAAGTTCCTTTGCCAGATATTGTCCATCCTTAAATCGACCCCAAGTCGGATCTCCCACAGCGAATTGGGCATGGGCTATTTGGAAGATCAAGTTATAATGGTCCTCTCTTTACTCTGGGTTAAAACTTGGTGTACCCCACACGCAGGTTTGTTGAGAAATATTCTGAGTAATTATTTGAATTTTGACAATAGTTACTGTGAGAAATGGCCTCTTTTGGTATGGTTAGCATGCACTTTTGTGCCTGGTTTTGATGTGGTTTTGATTGCAGAACACAGGGTTCCTGCCTACCAAGTCCCCTCTGCCAAGGCTCTTTACCTAAAAATAAACCCCCAATTCGTACTTCGACCCTCTGTAAGCCCCTAGTAAATGTTAGCCTGGGTACCTAGGGCCTGGGAACTGAAGAGTGTCTACTGGGACCCCCCTCACTGGGACCATGCCACTGCCATTGCAGCCCTTGTGAGGGAGAAAATGACAGTCGAAATGGCACCCTGCCTGGGTGCCATGCCTGCCAGCACTGCCTGAAGGCATAGGTAATTCTCCGCTCTAGCAAGTATCAGACCTAAGGCAGGGTGCACTATACCACAGGTGAGGGCATATCTGCATGAGCAGATGAGTCCCTACATTATTGGGGTCCATTCCTTAATACTGTAAATGCCGGGGAAGCCATAGAGAGTACATGGGCTGGGAACTCAACCTCTCAAGTTCCACAGCACCATGATTGCTTCACTGAAAACAGGAGAGTTTTGTACCAAACAACTCCTTTCAATAAATTCCAACCGTGGTGTGGTCTCTGACCGGCTTTAGGCAGCCAGACACCTGGGTAGAGAGCCCCTGCTCTCTAGGACCAGAAACAATGCACATCCTGGGCAAAGGTGTCACACTCTCTCCCGCAGAATGGGCCAGTGCTTGAGGCTTTGTAATGCGACCCCCCCTCCCCAGCTTCTGCTGCTAGCAGCAAAGGGCAGCCCCTGGTGTACACCCCCACTTTGGGCAGGAAAAAGGACAGGAAAACTTAAAAGTATTGAATGTGTGCCCACTTCTTGCAACCCCACCATTAAGGTGGGGGAGGCGAGATGAAGCACAACTCTCAGTCCCCACCATCCTAAAGATGGGGGTCCCTTCCCATCAGGGCTGACTTTTGTTCCGAAGACCGGGATTGTAAGTGCATTTGGTCGCATAGTTCCTAAGAGTCCCCCAGGGCCTGCACATTTTGGATGTTCCTTGGGGATCGCGGAAAATAGTGCAGTACGTTTCGCCCCGGCACTCGTGCTTGCTTTCTGTCAGAAAATACACAGGATGGTGATTAGGACGTTTCAATAAGAATTTATTGGTCCAGCGACAGCCTCGTGTAAAACATATGTGCTGCCACAACTAGGAGACAGAAGCATACGAAAGGGATTGCTAGTACCAATATACTAAATAGTAGATACATTTCTACCTTAGTGCAAATAAGATGACCATAAGCAGCTCCGGTAAAAATAGCACTTGCATATTCCTAAAATGTGCGCCCTAAGTCATTTACCTAAAATCTACCTAGCCTAACCTGGATGTGTAGGTGGATGTATCTATAGCTGTGTGTATCTTCAGCCAAGAAACCCTAGGGATGAACCAGCCCCCTCACCTGATGGTTGGGAATGAAGGACCCTGTCTGTGTCGAGTATGAGAACCCGCAAGGGATGTCAGACCGCTAGTGTCGAAGATTCAGCATGCAGGACCCCCGTCTCAGCTTTGAAAGAATTCTCCTCTAATTTGTAGGGGGGAGTGAGGGCCTTTTACACTAAAGTGGTCACTACAGGGTTTTTTCTAGAATCAAAATGTTTTTAAAACAATCATGGATGGGGGGCGTGGCTAGCAGCCAACGATGGCGGCCGCAGCTTAGGGAGGCTCCCGTAGAAAGGCGGCTTCCCCCATTAATCTGTGATCTCCATCCGTAAATTATCGGTGCCTGAAGGGGCGGACCGTGCCCGGAGTCCTTGTAGCGCCCAGTGGAGCGTTTCAGAGGCGGAGGCGGCCAGCAATCAGCCCGGATTCAGCCCGCAGGACAAGGGAGAGGAGGGGCCTGTTGTCCCCCAGAAAGCGGCGGTGTGGCGTGCGGTTAGGACCCGACCGGAAGTGGCGCCTTGGTGGGCAAGACCGACCAGAAGTGCCGGCCTCGCGGATGACCTGCTTGTCCGCAACCGGACCATTATCCTGAGCCCCGGAAGACGGGGTGGTGACCTGCGGTGCTCAGCGGAGGTCGGCGCGTCAACAGATTCGGCACGGTAGGGGAAAACAAGACGACCGGATCCAGGGGGACGGCTCCGCCATCTTGAGTGCCGGACCCGTCCCGACCATTGGGTTCCTGAGCGTACAGGGCCGGAGCAGTTCCATCTTCCGCGCTGCAGGCGGAGAAACGCACCGGAGAGTACACGGAGGTCAGCGGCAGCTGCAGCGGGGGTAACGGAAGCATCCGGTCGAGCGGCGGCCGACCTCAGTGGTGAGTCGTGGAACACCCCCCCTCCCCCGCCCCTCTACAGAAGAGACACGAATAGCGGCGTGCAAGGAGAGTGTGAAACGCAACGAAAGGGAGGGGAGGCGCCGAGTCTGAGAGCCATTGCCACCCGGTGCAGAGCAGACTGCAGTGCACCCTGAATGGTCTGAACACGGCACACTACAGCTGTGGGGACTCGGCCTGCCGCCTTAGTAGTCATATTGGCCAGCACAGAGATCAGAGAGTGCGGAGCACATTGCACTCGAGCGGGAGAAGGGAGACCACCCCGACTGCCTTCAGCTGGGGTAATTTACTGCACGAGCCCCTGCTGACACCTGAAACAGGCTCGGACAACAAAAACCCACTGGGGGACACTGGCTCCGGCTGTTGTGGCGAACTCGTCGCAATCACCACGCGGAAAGCTGCAGGTGGACGCATGATTAGCCCTCTATTGGCATTGATATATTAGTAACTGCGGGGGACAGAAACGCTGGTAAGAAGAGAATCATGTCTAACAGAGGCCCCAAACACGGAACGACACAGGCAAAATTAGACAAATTTGCTTATGAAAGACAGACTCCTCCCCAAGAACAACGCAAGCCCACCGGGAAGACGATGGAAGCGGAGGGAACAAAGAAGGCCACACTTGAGGACGTATTGGCAGCGCTGGCCCAGGTACAGGCGACGGTGGGCGCCACGGAAGTGACTTTGATACGGGCGGACCTCCAGAAGATTAACGAGAGGGTCAAGCAGGTTGAGGTGGTTACCAAATCCTTGGTAGAGGATGTGTCCGAACTGCAAACGGCAGTGGAAAGACTGCAAGCGGATAACAAACTACTCAGGGACAAACTGGATGACCAAGAAGGGCGCTCATGACGCAACAACGTCCGAATCTTAGGCGTGCCGGAATCGGAAGACACAGGTGCTATGGACCTCTATGTGGAGGACCTGATCAAAACCAGGCTCCAACCGAAGGGACTCTCGAATTTCTTCTCGGTAGAACGGGCACATAGGGTGCCGGGGGGAAAACCTAAGACAGGAGGTCCGCCAAGACCAATACTAGCAAGGTTATTCAACTTCAGAGACCGTGACTCCATCTTACAAGCGGCACGAGTAGCACCTGCCATCCAGATTCAGAACTCACGGATTGCCTTCTTCCCGGACTACACGGCTGAGGTGTCAAGGAAAAGAAGGACGTTTCTGGAGGTGAAAAAGACACTGAGGGAGAAGGAGCTGCCCTATTCGATGCTCTTCCCGGCCCGGCTGCGAGTAGTAGCAGACAAAAAAGTGTGGTTTTTTGACTCCCCGGAAATGGCACGAGACTGGCTTGAAGGATGGCGCACTGCGGATCACTCGCGGAGAACACATAGGTCCAACTACAGTCACAGAGAAGATAGATAGCAGGGCAGGTTCCCAAACATCAGGTCGAGGGGGAGCGGAGGGCTCCCCTCCCCTCGGATCTGCGGGAGCTGGTGGAGAAGAATGACTCGACCTCCAGGACCTAAAATGACTGTACTCGCTGAACATTGTAATACTGTGTGATAGCTGCAAATGGACACTGGCATGAACAAGCCCGGGAAGCATGCAGGGATGCCGCCTGCTCGGGGAGACGCTCTCCCCCCACACGCAAGTACTCTGGTTGTGGGATGGGTTAAGCCCTCTGCTCAGTTGGGGGGGCGGGCAGTTGAAAGTCCGTTAGGCAGGGATGCAGGGAGGGGGGAACAGGGAAGGGATTGTTTTAACGCAGTTAGGAATACACATGTGCGGTCAACGAAGAATGTTATGTTTTCACTGGAGTTTCCAGATGATTGGTGGGGAGGACAACGGTTTACTTCCTTGGTTAGACCCCTCGGCGTTTCACTGAACAAGTTCGTACCACACGCCCAAGACTCACCTCCTCCCTATCACACCATGGACCCCATAATCCCAAATGGCTGAGAACCCGATCCCTGGGGCAGGGGGAATAGACTCGGAGACACAGGGTTCATCCCTGCGGTTGCTGGCTTGGAACGTAAAGGGACTGGGGGATAAGGTGAAACAAGGCCTGGTACTGACCGCCCTCAAGAGACAGAAACCCACCATAGCACAATTGCAGGAAACACACCTGACGGGGGGGGGGGGGCTACCAAAGCCATGGATAGAAGAGGCTACAAGATGATAGTCCACTCGGGCTTCACGTCAGGATCTAGGGGGACAGGTATTCTGATCCAGAGGGCCTCACTGTTCATCCCTCTACAGACCAAGGTAGATGATCAGGGCTGCTTCGCTGCTCTACAGGGGCAATGGGAAGGTAGGCTTCTTAACATAGTGTCAGTATATATCCCACCGGCACTACATTCGGTGCAACTCCCGAAGCTGGGCGACTTTCTGCTGACTCATCCTGAGGGAGAGGTTATCCTTGGGGGAGACTTCAATGCTATTTTGGATACACAACTTGATAGGTTCCCGACACTGGCCCCCACGACAGGGATCCCCCTCCTCCAGCGTTTCTTGACAGCCATGGGCCTTACTCATGTGTGGAGGCTCCTCCACCCCAATTTGAAACAATACACATTTCATTCCGCAGTACACGGCAGTATGACGAGAATCGACCACTTCCTGACCCTGGTAGTTGCACTCCAACTTATAGACATAGTAGAAATACACCCCCGGGGAATTTCAGACCACTCCCCAATCACTCTCACACTCTCCACCCAAGAAAGGTCCCGTAAACGCATATACCCTATACACGCCACCTATCTAAAGATTCCCCAAGTTCGCAAGGCTCTTAAAAGAGCAACGACACACTACTTCAATGAGAATGTTAATTCGGTGCGCTCCCCCGAGGTACTTTGGGAAGCCTATAAGGCGGTCTTGAGGGGGCAAGCCATAAGCTCAATTATGAGACACAAAAAGGAACAAACTCAGGAGTTAGTTAAACTGGAATTAACGTTGAGAAATTTGATGGTTGCACACGAACAACACCCAACTCCGGCCACCTTACACGCACTTGACATTCAGCAGCGGTTGTACAACGATCATTTGCGCTTCCAAGTGAGGGGGCAAATAACCGACACTCAGGATCGGATTTATGAGGTGGGCGACAAGGTGGGGAGAATGCTTGCTTGGCTGGACAAACGGGAAGGAAGTTCCAGGGGAATCCAACGATTAAGAGACAGTCAAGGGAGGGTATACACGAACCCAGCGCACATAGTGGACCAGCTCGCAACCCACTTTGAGGGGGTTTACACCCCTGAAAATGTGATTACCCCTGAGATGGCCAGAAAAGCATTGGCACCAATAGAGGTCCGAACGTTATCCCCGGACATGTCCGAAGAGTTAGAGGCGGACGTTACCGCTGACGAAATCCAACTGGCAATTGAAGCCTTAAACCCGGGCAAGGCGCTAGGACCCAACGGCATACCTATAGAATGGTACCAAGCAACACCTGAAACCCTCAGTACACATCTACTAGGGATGTTTAGGGACTGTCTAGAAAAAGGTACTCTTCCGACAGACCAGAGGATGGCAACGATAGTGGCCATTTCCAAGCCAGGGAAACCGCCTGAGGAATGCTCCTCCTACCGCCCCATCTCACTGCTTAATGCAGAAGCCAAAATCCTCGCCAAACTCCTTGCAACCAGGCTCTTGCTGCATCTGCCGTCCCTTATACATCCGGAAAAGTCCGGATTTATGCCCCACAGAAATACGGCATTGAACCTGCGTAGATTGCACGGAGTATTGGCCAGGGCGGACTCGATCGCAACCCAAGCAGTGATATTGGCCCTTGATGCCAAGATGGCATTTGACCTTGTGGAATGGAACTACTTGTTTGAGGCGCTGTCGCGTTTGGGATTTGGCCCCCACTTCATCGCATGGGTTAGATTGTTATACACTGATCCTGTTGCCCAGGTGGTGGCGAATGGGCATATCTCGCGAACATTCTCATTAGGGAGGGGCACGAGACAAGGGTGTCCCCTCTCGCCGTTGTTGTTTGCGATCTCCTTAGAACCCCTTGCCACTCTTATTAGAACCTCACCCTTGCTGAAGGGCATACATTGGAAGGAGGGCTGGGAGGACCGGTTGTCGCTCTATGCAGACGATATACTGGTATATCTCACGGAGCCAGAAAGTGGGGTGCCGGCCCTATTACATCTCTGCAATAATCATGGGAGGATATCTGGATATACGATAAATTGGAACAAGTCGGAAATGTATGTTTTGAAGGGACGGTTCCCGGCGCTCGCTGCAGACTGCCCTCTGAAGGTAGCAGGTTCCTCTTTTAAATACTTAGGCATCCAGATAACTAGAGACCCCACAGAATTTATGGACAAGAATCTGAATCCCCATCTGGAAAGACTCAAACAGGACGTCAAGTTCTGGTCAGGAATAACACTAACGCTTTTGGGAAGGGCCGCATTATATAAAATGATGACGCTGCCCCGATTTTTGTATGTTCTTGAGAACACACCTTACCAGGTGGCCCCAAGATTCTTTCAAAAAGTTGCAGCATTGATCTCCAATCTCCATATTTACCGGCACGCATTGCACAGCCTAAATTACATAGAGGATGGTACGACGGAGGTATTGCGTTGCCTAATCTGAAACTGTATTATTGGGCTGCACATCTTAAACCCATCAACCAGTGACTCCATACTCCACAGACTGAGCCAGCCTTTCAGGCCGGTAGGGCACAACTGGGTACTAACAGTATTTTAGCTCCGTTGTATGACCAACGCAGAATGCACAAAGTGGTGGGCCTCACCAGACTAACAGTGATGCTATGGCATACAGCGACAACGGCTCTGGGCTGGAAGGGGAGAATAACGAAGCTCACCCCACTGTGGGATACTCGAGCCTTAGGTAACATGAGGAATAGCCAGGGATTTTCCCATTGGGACACTATAGGGATATCCACGGTGGGAGACCTTTGGCAGAGGGGAGAGGTGATACCTTTCATAAGACTGAGAGAACTGTACAGCCTGAGTGAAAGAGAGCTCTACAGATACATTCAGATACAACATGCATTACTCGCTGTTCTGCCCCCACACACAGATCTACCGGAATCTTCCCCACTGGAAGACCGCCTACTCACTGATTACATGACTGAACGTGCAACGTCCCTCACATACCGTAAACTACTCAACAATTTGCCAGACCCAATGACACCTTTAAAGGAGAAATGGGAGGGGGACACCTGTGAGCTGGACGAACATGAGTGGAATGAGGCGATAGCGTCACCTAAGGAGGTGGGCATCTCGGCACGGATGCGACTTGTGCAGCTGAAAATACTACACAGGGTGTACATCGCATCCACAGGTCACAACACCCTTATTGTCTTCGCGGATGTGGGGAGGAGGGCACATTTTTTCACACCATATGGGAATGCCCCCAGATTCAGGAATATTGGAAACAAATACTACGCACAATCTCGCAGACACTGGAGATATCATTACTACCTGAGCCGAAGCGGTGCCAACTGAATATATGGGAACCTACTGATCTCTCTAGACACGGTCAACTCTGGGTCACGGCAGGATTGATGGTAGCCAAAAGGGATATTGCGCAGCGTTGGGGGGTGGCAGAAGTACCAACCAAGACACAATGGTGCTTGAATATGGACAGGGTGATGATAACAGAAAGGGCGGTCTATTCCAACCGGGCCTGCCTGGGGAAGTGGAACAAAATCTGGACTAAGTGGAATATTTACAGAGGGGAGATCTGCGATCCCTTGCCAGAGGAGGAACAGGAGGTGTCGGATGAGGAAGAGGAGGAGGGCTAGTATTACTAGCGGACAGTGCTGAGGGGGAGGACATTGGACGCGGGAGCAACTAATAAGTGGCGTTATTGCGCAGAGGCGTGGTAGGGAGAGTGCAAGGGAACACGGTCAGGCAGAATATACTCACATACCTGGACACTCACCTTAGGCGGGACAGTAGGCGTAGGGGGGGGGGGCGCTGAGGGGTTGCATTTCACGAGGGAGCCGTACTCGACCGATACCAATCAGTATATGACTGCATTGTGATTCCTGAAGTTTGGTTTGTTTTGTTTTGTTGTTGGTTTTTGAAAAAATAGAAAAACAAAAACCAGTACAGTTTGGGACTATCATGCGTACACTGTACCTCTTTACTGCGGCAGTTCCGATTCTATTTCATGTGCCGGCTATGTCTGCACAGAAGTTCAAATGCTGCAATATGATTAACAAATTGATATAGCGGCCAGCCCCTGGGGTTGTAGGCATTCCGCTGTGTAACTTTGAAGGTACAATAAAGGTTTTTTGGGAAAAAGAAAAAAAAAGAAACAATCATGGATGTTTTGAAAACAATCACCCAAGCTTTTCTAATCAAGTACAATCTTGCACAGCTGTCTGTTGGCCAAGAATGAAAAAAAGTGGTGACCCTTATACAGAATAAATCTGCTGTGCCTGGGGACATGTTTATGTGTGTCAGGTACACAGATTCTGATAAGACTAAGAGCCTGGTGTCGAAGAGACAGGACCGAGCTATTAGGTAAAAGATCATATGTTTACAATTGTTATAGTCGTGTGGATGAGATAATGTATGTAAAACGGGATATGCATAATGGGACTATCCTAGAAGACATGACACCCACTCCTCTTCAGCAATGTCTGCTAAGTAATGATAAAGCTAACACTATTAAAAGGCATAACATCACTTATAAGAAAACATACTAAAAAGCACTTTAAAAGCCTGAAAAAATGTCCATGAAAGAAAGTAATTTTTTCCTAAAAAGCTTTACAAATGTCCACTAAACTTGTATATGCTGTTATTAAACTGAGCACCTAGAAAGCCATTATGCTCAGTTAGAGCAGAAAATGAAAAATAAAAGTCAGTTTTGACCTTCAATTTAGTGAATGGTTAAAAAGTTGCCAAATAGTTCCCAGCACAGGAGAGGCCACATCGTTTATGAATTCTGCGCTGAAGAATCAACATCGGATCTGCAGATGGCAGCCCCTCAAGAACTTCCTGTATCATATCCAATGAGCAAAGATGGGCATCTCTGGTTCCCATGCAGCCGCCGGGTAAGAGTTAGATGCTCGCACCCCTGATACGGAATCCTGTACCTCCGGAGTAGGGCCGATATCCCTTCCAACAGGAGCGGAAGCTTCCCTTGGATGCTCTAGAAATGCTGTCATCAACATGGGAATACGCTGTGAACAATTGCACGTGTGGGCCTGCAAAGGCACTGGTAGTGCTTCTATGTCTGGGGTCGCAACCAAAGGAAGTGTCAGACACAGGTCCAACATGCAGCCAAATCCGCAGACGAGGCAACGGAACACAGGCAGGACACAGTCTAGCCAGACCTGTCTGAATGCTCACTCAGCTCTCGAAGCCGAGACGTAGTCGGGTAGAACACCGTGCTCTCATGACAACGTTGTTCCAGCAGTGTTCTCTCTATTTCTTGAGGGATTGCAGCGCCCATTGCGAAGCAAGCAAATTAAAATCATGATGCCGGCTACCAAAAGCAGGACCAAAGGAAGCCCCCCAAAAATGCTTCCAGATCAAAGATGGTCTGAAAGGTGGTTAAGAGACCTGTCCAAGTCGCTTCAATAGGGGTACAATCCCACTCGTATCAGACATGTTAAAGATACGAGAAACCATTTCTCTGAAATGGATGAAGACATTCGTATGGCCCACGACCTGTATCTCTGCTGAAGACCTTGCAACCTGGAGATCAAAAGTCTCTCGGGCTGAAGTTAAGGCCACATTTTATTGAAACAACATGACTTTTAGTCTGCTCAGCGAGTCAAGCTTAATATTGGTAAGATTCAATGAAGGCCACAGTGGTGCCTCCCTAACTGTGCAAGGTTGGGGAAATAATACTTGCTTACAGCAAATTGCCCAGAACTTTACTGTGACTAGATATGCGATGCCTGGCGCCATTTCACAACAGCCTTGATCATTCAGCACCAAATATCTTCCATTCGAAAGTCATTCAAAAACTGCATGAATCACAGCAGCTGGGGGGGGCCCTTTAAGTAGCAAGAAAAGTTCACTTTTGATGCATTACACGTTCCATGAAACAACGCTTCTTTGCACACTAAAGACGCACTTAAAGCCTTCCCGCAGTCTTTACCACTTCAGTGTTCTTATTCTTGCACCTATATCTATACGGGAACTCCCAGGTTTCCTGTATGTACCCATCACCCAACGCTTCATACCTGCCTGCTTGGATGTATCTAAGGCAGTATTGGAACTGAAATGTTGTGATTGGCAGTGTGATATAGCCATGAATTAACCATTCTGTAGACTTCGACTCTGCTACAGTGAAAGGTAATTTCTGAAATTTTTTAGTGAGCAGCATGGTGTACTTTGCATCTCTGTGTGCCATTGTCAACTTTCTGTCGGTCAGATTGTAAACCGAGAACAAACTTGTACTGTTAAGTTATCGCCATGGCACGTATCCTGAACACAGTGATTGCAGCGTCCAGCTTAAAAGCATAATGGAGCTCAATTGAGAACGCCCATGTTGTAGAATCGACAAATCTTGTTCCATTATGTCAATTGCAGAGGACACAATGTGCCCAGTGGATAAATATGTGAAGAAAGTGTGGTCATACCATTGTCTACCACAGCAAGGGCCTTTTCTAAGTTAAGTCTGTCAATTTCACGTAATCTCTCAGCAGCATCCTGTTGGGAGACTTTCCACAGTTCATTATAGATTGCATATAAGAAGCATTTATTACGCGGTTTCTTGGGACCCAGCTAGAAATCCTTAAGAACCATGTTGAAGGCTAGTAGAGACAAGTGTTGTTTCACCTGTTGTAGTGTTGAGGTTTTTAGCCATTCTAGGCACAACTTCCCAACACGTAGCGTGGGTCAGGCCTATGGATACTAAAACCTCTGGTGGTACCCTCGACTCTTGCTTGACACTTATTTTTTTCCATAGGCCAAACCAACTATCCCTTCCAATTGGAAGTTGAGGAATTGTATGTCCCATTCTGTACCATTGCACCCAACATCTCCTCACTTCTCAATTTGTCATTCAATACACCTTCAATATTTTATTTTAGAGCTTTTATATAGCGCTAGCTTGACCCAGGGGTAGCAGAGCGCTTTACATAATTAAGAGCAAGGCAAACATTAATGGAACAGGTTACATACAAAATGCCAAAGTAAGTGAAAGATCAGCACAGATTTTGGAGCAAGGCAATAATCTTAAGATCAATGGTTACATACGCTTAAAAATAAGGGAAGTCTAACCGAGAAGGAACACAAATAAAATCTATAAAAAGAACGGTTTGCAGGGACATGAGGGATGAAGTTGCTGAAAATGAGGTCCAAACAATTATCAATTTAGGGGACAAAGTGTTGGCTCAGCAAGAGTCAGCTGAAACAGAGCGATGGACAAACATATTACAGAAATGAGGTTAGAACAAAAATAAATGGGGTTGGATTCAGGGGCTCCAGTATTTATTGAGGAGATGGCGTTTCAGGTCTCTTTTGATGCCTGGGTAGGAAGGGTTGCAGCGAAGATCCCTCGGGAGGGCATTCCATATCCAAGGAGCATTGCCTGAGAAAGCGCGAGTCTGGGTAGGATTATTTTTTAGTAACTGGTGTACAAGAAGAAGACCTTTGGAGGTTTTCATTGGTCTGGCACATCCTGCTCTTGTGAGCTTGTCGTTTAAGTAGTCAGGGGATTGAGAGTGAAGTGCTTTGTGGGTGACACAGGCAGTCTTATAGATGCGCCTCCCTTTGATGGGGAGCCAGTTGAGGGACTTGAGGGCGGGTGTGATGTGTTCATACCATTTGCAGTCAGTTATGAGACGAGCAGCCATGTTGGGTACTGATCTAAAGGGAGCAAGGTGAATTTCCAGGGTCCCAGTGAGAATGGCGTTCCCATAGTCAAGGTTGGATAGCACTAGCGATTGAACAACCCATTTGAAGTCGTCAGAAGGGATGAAAGGTTTGATTTTTTTGTTGTTGTTGAGGTGTTTAAGTGTGAAAAGCGCACCTTTGGCTGATGTTTTGATATGGTCCTTAAAAGACAGATCTTTGTCCAGGGTGAAACCTAAGGATTTAGCCGTGTTGGATAGAGTGAGCGGACATTTGAGGGCTTTGAGGTCAGTGATCAAGCTTTGGATAGGGATGTGGTTACTTTTTGGGGAGAATAGAATGATTTTCGTTTTGTTAGGGTTTAGTTTTAGATGGTTAGAGTATAAAACCAAGATTGAATCTTGCTTAGTGTGATAATAAAATGAAGGATGTCGCTTTGAGATTTGATTTTATAGTAGAGTTGCGTGTCATCAGCATAAAGGTGATACTTGATCCCAGCTTGTTTCAGGATGATAGTAAGGGGTTCCATGAAGAGGTTGAAGAGAGAGGGGGAGATTATTGAGCCCTGTGGGACACCAAGAGAGACAAGAGTAGGATTTGAGAGGCAGGAATTGATTTTAATTTGTTGTGTTCGGTGTTGGAGGTAAGAAGTGAAACATTTAAGGACTGTGCCATTGAGGCCAGAGCCAGACTTCTTAGATTTTAGTCAGGATGAGTGGTTGACTGTTTCGAAAGCCGCTGAGAGGTCCAATAGAATAAGAAGGCAGGCGTCTCCGTTCTCTAAGGAGCGATGTATGTCGTTGCCAATGTCAAGCATGGCGGTTTCTGTGCTGCAGCCTTTTCTGAAACCAGATTGGCAGGAGTCCAGTTGCTTGAATTCGCCTATGTGTCTGTCAAGTTGTTGTAGGACACATTTCTCCATGGTTTTGGCTAGGAGCCAGAAGTTGGGGATGGGACAGAGGTTGTTAAGATCGTTTGGGTCAGCCGTGTTGTTTTTAAGTATGGGAGGGATTTGCCCAAGTTGAAGGGAATCGGGTACACATCCAAAGGTAAAGGAGGAGTTAATGATTTTGTCCAACATGGGGTAATGATGCGGTTTAGATTGTGTACGATTTTTGTCGGGAGGGGTCTTTGGTGTGTGAGGTTGGCTTTGATAAGATATTAAAGTCTTCTAGCTCGGTCGTCGGTTTGAAGTTTGAGCATATTGGTGTCATTTTTCAATTGGGTATTGAAACGGTTGTCTTCGGTTTCAATTTGAGTTGATTGATTGAAAAAGGATCAGGAGGTCGGTGCGAGAAAGTGCCATCTTTCTTGCATGGTATGCCTCCACTTATTGCTGAGATGCTTGGACTGAGTGTACCCTGGGTTCCTGCCAATCAGGTACCCAGGGCCTGTGTTCCTTCCCTAAAACTGTGTTGATACCTAAACCCAATTTGCATCTCTGGCCACAGGTCAGCCCCTGTTAAATGGTACCCTAGGTGCCCATGGCACTGTGACCAGAGAAGACCCCTAAGGGCTGCAACACTTATTGTGCCACCCTTAGGGGCCCTGTACCCTGACACACACACATTGCCTTTGCAGGCTGAGTGTCTTGGTGCAGAACTAAACAGAGAGTCGACATGGCACACATCCCTGTGTGCCATGCCTACAAACACAATGCCCTGGCATACATCAGTCACCCTTCTAGCTGGGTGCACTATGCCACTGGTGTGGGCACAGGTGCATGAGCCCTGTGCCCCTACAGTACCCAGTGCCATTCCTGGGCACTGTAAGTGCAGTGATGCCATGGTGCTGGGAGGTTGTCATTACGAACTTCACAGCACCATAATGGCTACACTGAAGACTGAGAAGTTTGGTATCAAACTTCTCAGCATATTAAACCCACACTGATCAGTGTGGGATTTAATGGCAAATGCACTACAGAGGGCATCTTAGAGATGCCCCCCGAGCCTAACCAACTCCCAGTGTCCTGACTGCGTGGCTACCAAGGCTGCCACCACCAGACATGTTTCTGGACCCCTGGGTTAAGAGCTTGTCGCTCTCAGGGGCTGAAACAATGCACATCCTGGGACAAGGTGCCAAGCCTCCTCCCCCAGGATGGACAGGGGAGGTATCAAAGGCATGCTGCCTTTTGTGAGCTTCCCCATGTCAATTGCTGTATTCAGCAACTGGTCCCACTGGTTCTGACCCCCACTCTGGCTGGAGACAGGCGGGAAACCCTAAGTGAGGAAAAGGGGTGGGCCAGCCTTTGCTAACCCCACCCCTCGGGTGGGAGAGGCGAGGTGAAGCACAACTCCGGGCTCCGGCCATCTTGAGGATAGGGAGCCCTGCCCAATCAGAGATAAGCTCCTGCCCCCCTCCCACAGGAGAGGAGCATGATAGGGGCTTTACTCACCCCAGGACAGGCACCCATTTGTCCCTGCCCTTAACCTACCTGTAACACCCCTAAATTAGTTTTTTAGGGGCACCCTGAACCTTCCTGCCTCAGTTCCCGATTTTAAACAAGCAAGAAGATCAAGAAACAAGAAGACCTGCCTTGCAGAGGCTAACTAGAGGACATCACCAACTGACTTGTCACCAGCCCTACCGGCCTGTTGATCCTTGAACCTGCTAAAGTACGGCGCCTTCAGTGGTCAGCAACCTAAACAAAAACGGAGGACCTGACTGCCTTGTGACTCTACTCAGCTCCCACAGCCGCTTGGCCTGCCTGCTAGCAGCCACCAACCAAAGGCCCCCTATCCTCCATAGGATAACATTGTGCCTTCTCTCTCTGCACCCGGCTGCCCCTGTGCCATTGAGGGTGCAACAACTGTACCTACCCGACCATGGGAGACCCCTTAGTCTATGCCCAGAACCTTAACTCTGCCAGTCGATTACTTACCCAAAAGCCGATAACTCACTTTTCTTCCATAGGGTAACATTGACTGGTTACACTTGGAAATTCTTCAAAGGGTGGAGTTTTGAAACTTTAAAATCTTCATCTAAAATCAACCAAATCATGAAAACGAAAATACTCGCCTGTTATCAGGAGAGATCCCAGTGCTGGATCTTGGTGCCCAGCACTGACCCTGGAAAGTAACTCTAACCGTACTTACCAGTAACTTGAATTTCCTTCCATAGTATAACATTGCCTGGTTTTTGCTGAAAAAGTTTCCAAGTGTCGATTTTTGAAACTTACAAATATTGTTTACAAATCACCTGTATAACATAAACGTATTCTTTCAATTGTTTACAGGAGATGCACCAGTGCTGGATCCAGGATCCAACACAGAGTAAGAAAAAGTAACGATAACACTACTTACCTGCCAAATGAATTTCCTCCCATAGGATAACATTGGTGATTCTATGTGAAAAAGTTTCAACTTTTAAAGTACAATAATATTCCTTAAAAATCACTACTGTAACCAAAACGCTTTTACTCAACTGTTTACAGGAGATGTCCCAGGACTGAATCTAGGCTCCAGTCCTGTGGTTAGAAAAGTAATCCATAAAGTAATCTATTGCATTTAACTAGAAATTCCCACTGAGCTCAATGTCACAATGTGTTTGAAATTGTGTTGCCTATTGCAACAACTGTAACTATTGCACTAAAAAGTCTATTGCCTAGTTGAAAAGTATTTAACTGAAGTAACTTATTCTGAGGAAGCATATTGTTGGTTCTAAAATAAAACAACTATATATTGTTATACAAACCATTGGCCAAGAGTTCAGTTCTTAAGTGTGTGAGACCATTTGCTGACTGAGTGTGTACAACAAATGCTTTACACTGTCCTCTGATACTGCCTTACTACTGGACTAAGCTACCGCTTTAGAGAGTAAGGTTATATCTAACTTTAGCCTCTGCCAAACCTCTGGGGACTATGGAATCTGGGCACACTGTACCTCACTTTGGTCAAGTACATGCAGGGCCACTTTCTTACAGTCAGTTTGTCAAGGAGAGGGGGAGACATTAAGAGAGATTTACCGAGTAGGACTGGCCAAAACTTAAAGGAAGGATTGATCAATTTTTAGCAATTGTATCTGTGAAGAAGCTGGCAAATTCCTCACATCTTTCTTTGGAGGCAGTTAGATCATGAGGGGCATATGAGGGTTGTCTTATGACCATGTTAAATAGTTCTCTGGGTGTATATTTCGCATGGTCAAGTTGGGTACGGAAGAAAGAGGCTTTTTCTCAGAAAATGTGCTTCTTTTAAGCTAACCTAGCAGTTCTAAGGAGAGCAAAATTTAATGATGACAGGTTTTGTCTCCAAGTCCTTTCAACTAGTATAAGTTGTCTTTTATTGTTTAGGTGAAGGTTAAACCAAGATTTAGATCGCTCTTCGTTGTTTTAGTTTGAGCGGCGGAACGTGGTCCAGAACTTCAGTTATTGCCTTGTTGAAGTGGTCAGTGAGCTCATTTGCATTTTGAGAGTGCGGGAGACGTTGGTGTTGGGGAGTCAAGCTCAATTGGAGTTGCTTGTTTGAGGTTTCTGGTCCAAATCTTTGGTTTGTTAATTAAGACTCTGAGAGAGTTGACGATGGTCAAGATGTTGAAAAGAATGAGATAGTGGTCAGACCAGTCAATGGGAACGTTTTCATTGAGGGAGACAAGTTCATTGTTGATGATGTCCAGAGTAGCGCCTTTGATGTGGGTAGGTTTGTTGCAGAGCTGTTTTAGGTCATTTATCTCAAGAAGATTTTCGAGGCGCCTGATTGTGGGATCTTCTGCATTATTCCAATGAATGTTATAATCGCCTAAAAATACATTCTTCGAGTCAGAAAGGGAGAAATGAGTAAGAAGGTCAGAAAGCTCTTCAGCGAAGAGAGGGAGCTCACTGGGCGGGTGGTAGATGTTGTGCAATTTGATAGATGGAGAGCCTTTGACATTGAGTTCAACACCAAGGAATTCAAAGGTCGAGTATTTAGCATTATTTAGAAGGGAGAGTTTTATTTCAGGTTTGTGGATAATGGCTAGATCTCCACCAGCTCTGTCAGTTCTATCATGTCTAATGATGGAGTACCTGGGCGGTGTAAGTAGGTCAAGACTGGCCATCGAGTGGTGTTGAGCCAGGTTTCTTTGAGGAAAGCAATGCCAATATCCTCACTGAGGATGATTTCAGCGATCTCCGTAGCATGTAGTGCTGCAGATCGGCAGTAAACGAGCTTGCAAGAAAGAGGGCAGGTATTATCCTTAGCTGAATTGTCGATTGTGGTGTATTGCGCTGAGACTGCAGTGAGCACGGTAAGACCTTTGTGCCCACCTGCAAAGGAGAGTGGTAGGCCCCAGGCGTTGAGGGGAATTAGGAGAACTAGTAGGTGAAATATCGTAGGTGATGGGGCGGGCCAATAGGTGTTCAATAGGTGTAGGTAAGGGGATGTGTGGTGTTTTCAGGTCTTTAATTTTTGCAAACCTGTAGCAGGTAGTTTGATACACTGTTCAGGAAATTATCTGTAATGGTATGAGGCAAGCTGTAAATGAAGCCCCAGTTCCCTGAACCTGCCAATCTTTTGTCCCCAAGATGGATTTTGTGTCTATTGTGTCCCTCCAATATTCAATATTCAGTTTGATCTATCTTTGAGGGCTCAGCAGTGTTTTCATTGTTGGGCCGAATTCCAATTTGCTTTTCAGTTTCATTTGAATGTTGTTCTGATTCAACAAGTGTGATTTGCACTCCTTTATTGGCTACTCTGGTATCTTGCGCAGAGGAGTCTTGAAACTATATTAGTCTTTCCATCTGAACTTCCTGTTTAGAAGCGAGAGGAAATCTGCGCCTACTTAGGATTCCACGTGGCCTGCTGTTGAGAATCGGACACATAGTTCTGTTTAATCAGATCAATGGAGACAAATCTTGTTTCTCGTAGACCGGCAAGAGGCGAAAGAAGTACAGTTCTTGTTCCTTGAAACCCCAGGACAGGTACAGGTGTTCTTTAGGATGGCCCAAAGTCCTTCTTGTCCACAATCTTTTCTCTTGATCAGGTCCCCATCTTTCGGGACCCAGACAGGTCTTGCCGGAACCGGTTTCACTTACCTAGTGGCAGTGCGTTTTACTTGGACATTGCTTTGTAATGCCCCGAATTCAGTGAGTTCCTGTAGAACAGCCAAATGATCATTCAGCTCAAATGGTTTTATATCCGCCACAGTGATGGCACAATCGAGGTCAGGTACCCACATTCTTGTCTCAAACAGGATCTTATAGGGGGTATGTCCTTCCAAGAATTTTCTTGGCATATTATTCAGTGCTCTGTGGATTGACCCAACTACGACGCACCTAATACCCTTGCTGTTAAGGATTGTTTTGGATCCCGGTTTTTCCTCTCCACCACTGAATTTCCCTGTGGATGGTAGGGGGAGGAGTACCACAAGGCCACGCCCATACTTTCTATGGTTTCCTTGTAAGCCCGAGAGCTAAACGTAGGGCCACGGTCTGAATGTTAAGTGCCAATTTCGTATGTCCTGATAAAGATTTTCAAATCCTTTATAACCGCTCGAGCGTCAGCCGAACGCTGAGGCCAAACCCATAGAAATCTAGAGCATGAATCCACTGCCACCAAGATGTATTTGTAAGCCCCGTCTGAACTTAATGGGCTGCAGTAATACAATTAGACACATGCGAGAGATCTGTCTGAAATGAGTAATGGTGTTTGCTGTGGCCGTGCTACGGTGGAACCATTAATCTGCTGGCAGATGTCGCACTTTAAGACATAAGCCTTAGATTGTTTAGACAAACTTAGCCACCAGAACCGCTACTTCAGTAAGGAAAATGTAGCCGTGACTCCTGTGTGTGTAGAGCCCAGACCCTCATGTGCAGATAGTATTAAACCTAATCTTCGATCTGTGTTTGGCATAACTCTATCCCCCACTCCTGGAATTTGAACATATGATGTGTTTTGCACATCGAATTTATAGGAATATTTGAGTGGAAAGCCCTTTGGAATGGCATAGCCGTTCTTTGAGGCATTGACCGCTATCAGTATGTCTCTGTTTATCCTCGCGCTAGAACAAGTGATTGCAGCAATGGCAGCAATTTGCACTGTCGGCTTGGCGGCTTCATCAGCCAGTGGATTCCCTTCAACGTGTATGCCAACACGCTGGTGACTCAAGGTGTGAATAACATGAGCCCGTGGCAGGCATGCTTTCAGCTTTGCCACTTGTTCCCATAACCATTTATGCTTAAGTGTGCAACCCTTGGAATCTGTGAACCCATTCTGGCCCCAGTAATGAAGATATTCATTGTAAGACTGCACAAAGTAAAACGAATCGCACACTATCCGTGTGGGGAATTCCTGATCCATATACTGTAGTGCCAATATTAGGGTTTTCAGCTCTGCCAACTGCGCAGTACAATCTCTTAGAGATTGTGTAGTCTTATAGCTGGGATGGAATTTACCGCATACGTCCCTTCACTATAGCACACGCAACGCTATATTGCTGTTTAATTCCTATGGCAGGCTGAGCAGACCCATCAGTGTAAATAATGTATTCATATTTTTCAAGAGGCAAGATTTCATTTGGGAGAGGTATTCTTGTTTGTACTGCAGAAACGCTTGTGTTTTTAATGTAGAATTGTATTTTTAATCTAAATCTGTTGCAGTGAGAGAATTAGCCCATTGTATCCATCGCGGATGTACTGCTTTTGCATTCGGAATGCTCGCTTTGGTAACAGCTTCTAAAGTTGGTACCGGGGTTACGGTGACAGTGCATTTCCCCTGTGCTAGTGCTCTTTCTCTCACTGCAGCGGTCTCTACTACGGTCAATATTTTTTCTGTGGCCGCAAGTCGTATTTCAGCATTTGTGTAAATGTGATTTGTATGCAATTAGAACTGTTTCCCCTTCGTTGAAAGTGATGTGGGTATACCCTGATAAACCCGGCACGACCCAGATAGCCAAGTTTGTGATATTCACGTGTGTGCAAATTTTTGGATTCTATCATGTCAGCCTGAACTGAACGGAGATTGTCTGTGTGTTGTTGCATCCACTGATGTAGTGTGAAATCAGGTCTGATTAAGTCGTACTTTTTCTGCGTGATCTAGAATGTATGTTCTGCCAAAATTTGGAAATCCTAATATGGATTGCAAACCTTTTAGAGTCTTTGGAAGTTGGAGCAGCGCGCACTTTTCTAAAAAGTTGTCTGCCAGGTTCTCGCCTTCACTTGAGAGTTCATATCCCAAAAACAGGACATTGAGATGGGCAATTTTAGATTTCTTGAAATTACATTTGTAGCCCAAGTTGGCGACTCCCACAATTGTTGTTCACCCTGCTCAAGTGTTCAAGTAATTCATCATCCGTCAGATAGATATCATCCACATAGGACACAGCCTCCTCATCGCATGTTTGTAAGATACTGACACTCTTGCAGAGAATAGGCCCGGGCTGTTCTTATACCCTTCAGGCAAACAACAAAAATTGCCCTAAGTGCTGAGCACTAGATATGCTGCCAAATATCTGCTTTCCGGAGCTATATTCTGGTAGAAGAATCCATTTGAGAGGTCTTAATGTTTTTTTGTATTTCTTCCGCACAATGTTATTCATTAGTGCGGCACTGTGTGCATTCTGTACGGCAAATGTTCATGTTCACGTGCATGTGTTTAAATATCAGTAATCTAAAACAAGACAATATGAATTGTCGGGTTTCATTACTGGAAACCGTTCAATTACACCTTGGTATTCAAGTTGGTCTAAGATTTCTTTGACCTGTCTTTTACATCGTTTTTTATAGGGTACTGTCTCTGAGGATTTGGAGTGGATTTTAATGGGATTTCGTGCTGGGTAGACTCCACGTCCCACCCTACATGGTTGCGAATAATGCCGAAGCTAGCGCTAGCGCCCATTTCTGCATGTATAAATGTTTTAAAGATTCTGGAACGAGGTTCAAATGACTCATTCCCCCTTAAGCACCCAGTCTCTTTCTGTTAGCAGTATGTCTTATACATATGTTGAGTTCTCCCAAAAGAGACCTTTAACCTTTCTTGAGATGCCCCAATCTATTTGTGATGTAATTTCGTATAGTCTATGCGGGACATTAACTCTAGTTTTCAATGAGCCAACAGTGATGTTCTCATTCAATACTGCTGTCACCAGAAAATCCTTCAGGTTCTGGCGAGCTATTGTTTCTTCTGCCGCTCTGTCTTGCATCGTCAAAGCCCATTCCCCTTTCAGAAGCTGAGTCCTCAGTTACCTGGGCTTGTCTAATCTTTAAGCCAGCTACTTTCTTCTTTTTGAAGGTTGCTCTTCCTGTTTGATAATATAATCTGAAGAGCGATGCGTTTCCCTTTTTCTCTTTGGTCGATCTTTAGGCTTTTGTTCTGATCACCCGTCCTTCTCCGAATTTTCTGATGAACCCTGGAAGGAACATGTATCAGTGTCCTGATACATATCCGGTTTCTTAATGTTATCATGATTCCTAATGTTGTACCTCTTTTCAGAGTCCTCCCGTTGGGGAGACCCACCCCTTGATCGTGAATTCTTTTCTGAATTAGAATTTTTGTTTTCCCATTTCTTTTTAGAAGAAGCGGGTGCTTGCTTCGAGTTGTCCTTGTCGGGACCACCCGCCATTTGTGTCTTCCCGAGTTTGGTTCCCAAATTAGCTCCACATAATGCACCATAGGTTTCTTCAATAATGTTTCATTTTTGCTCCCTCTTGACAGGAGCTGTTTCACTTAGGCGACTGCTGCTGCCTCCCCCTTAAAATTGTTCTGCATGATTGCAGAGACTTGGGCAAAATTAACCATCAGTTTCATACCTAAGTCCAGGGCAGTTCCCGCCCTGTACTCGTACCGGTTTCAAAACATCAGGAACGACTGCTAAGTAAGGGGTACAGTGTACTCTGACATAAACAGCAGCTAAGATTGTTCCCCGAGTGGTACAATTTTCAATCGAGGGAACCATTCCCATTGGCAAGCAAATGGTTTGAATTCTGTGTTTTTCCTGCGGACCCGTATGGGAAAACCCTGCTTCCATCTGGGTAATTTTTTGTGCTATCCAGAATGGAGTTTGCTCCCGTTTGGAAGGATTGTCCCTATCACTGATTTTAGTGTCTGTGGGTTAATTGTAGGTATTGTGGACCGGCTGGAGCATGTCTCGCAGGTTGGACTGTTAATGTTCGCATGAAAACTGGACAATGTGTCTATATAGCCTGATAATGTCTTTGTATATCTTACAAACTTCATCCATCTTGGGATGTGGAGTGTATGTCGCTAAGACCGTTCAGGTCGCTCCTCCTATTCTGAGTGGACCGAGTCTCACAACAGATGTTATGTGTGGGAGGGCGCCTTTAAACCAGTTTTTATACTGCTGGCAAGTTAACGATACTTCAATGTCTTTGTATGGAATGTATTCTTCCGGTGGTTCAACTATAATCTATGTGTGGAACAAATCTGATAGAGACGTCTAGCCGCAGATTCCTTAACTTACAATATCCTTAGGTGTCAGAGTGGAACCGGAAAACTTTCTGCAGCAGCACCTCTGCGAGCCGGGGGGAGGGTGGGGTGCGCCGCATGACTCCGCCCTGATATCGACCACAGACATGTCAGCGGAGCCATATATGCTCTTCCTGGTGCGCTGACGTCAGTTTTCTCCTTTTCTGCTTCCCAACGCATATCCTGGAAAACCAGCAGTTCCTTGGCCTGAGTTTAGGCCTTCTCTACACCTTCGGTGTCGCCAGAACAGTGTGCTATGCCTTCAGGCTTTAATGCTTGTGAAGCCTGTGTGCGGCAGATGTCTGGCACTGACCCGCACCTCATCTGTATGTGGTTCCTCGGTATGCACCACCACTCCAAGCATGGTGATGCCTGTCAGAGGATTAAGCCCAAGTCCCTGAGAGAGCGTTGTATGAAACTGCTGGCTGCACGGCTGTCTGGTCCGGCACCTTCGCGCCGCCGTTCTCCCTCTCAGGATCGGGCTTGTTCCAGCGATCGTTCCCGCAAACATTGTTCAAAGGCAGGTAAGCACAAGCGTCAAGCACAGAATTCTTCCTCCCATGCGCGTACTGCTGGCACCCACTACTCTCTCTCCATGCCAGGTAAGGGCGCCCGACAGTCACTTCCTCCATACCCTTCCTTTCTGGGGGTTGGAGCGATGCGTGCCAAATGGAGGCTTATTCTATGGCACTCCAGTCTTACTTTGGATCACCTGCTCTCCCTGGAGCGCCTTCTGGTCCCAAGGAGGTGGTAGGCTCTCATGTCGGGTCCTCGCCGGCGGATTCTTCATCGGCACCGGCTGTGTGCATCGACTCCGGTTCCGGAGCCGATACGACGCCTACGGGACACGGTCCAGTGGGTCCTCCCAGTAACCCATCCAGCCCACCCCGTCAGTCATTGCATAGCCCTGAGCCGCTTCCTGTACTGACGGAGGCGGCGCCGGCCCCGACGCCAAGCTCAATGTCCGGCTTGCCCAAACGTGCACATTTTGCGGTGGGATCAACGTCGGATGGCATCCAGGTCTAGTCCCCTCTGGCGGTCGTCAATGTCCAGACGACTCCAACCCAGTGTCCATCGACACCGGTGCCAATGTCCAAGCTTCCTCAAGAGGTTTCTGCTCCCCCGATTCCTCGGACGTTGCTGCGACCTCCACACGGTGTCGATCGGCGCCGGTGCTGGCAACAACGCCTCCTTCTTGTCAAGAGGTTGACATTTCTCTGAATTCCCTGGGTCAAGGGCCCATGGTGCAAGTGCCATGTGTTGCCTGGCCTTCGGGTCAGTCTCCGGCTCCTCCAGTTTTGTTGTTAAGTGGACGGCTTGGTCTCTAACCGTTCCCTACCGACAGTTTATTATCGCCTAACTGGATGGCAACTGAAACTAGTGCTGCTTATGCACGTGCTATTCACAGAGCAGCTGCTATTCTTGGATTTCTGCCTCCTGTAGTCCCCTCTCTTTTCTGATCCTTCAATGGATCTGCTCCATATGGAGCCTATTGAGTTGGAGCCTTTGCTGCACTTGGTGGCTCTTTATTTGACATTTTGTGTGGCACATGGGCAAGGCCCTCTTCTGGTGACCTTGTTGATCGGACTATTGCTCGTAGGCACCGTCCTGTTCCAGGTGGTCCACTCTGCCTGTCCAGTCACCCTGCAGCTCAGGGACTCGTTGTTCAGGCAGCCTTTGACTTTGTCTTCATCCGCTTTGCCATTAATACCTCCCACTAAGGAGTCTAGGTGGCTGGACGCGTGTGCTTGCCAGCTTTTTGCCTCTACAAGTGCTAGTATCCGCGCATTGAATACTGCGTGTGTGTTAGCACGGGCATTCTCGACCCTTTGGGGACTTGGTCGAGAACCTTCTCCCTTGTGTTCCAGAGGAGCCGTGGTCACAGTTGCTTTGACTTCTGCTTGATGGCAGGGGAATGGCGCACTTTTCGCTCCGTTCTTCCCTTGATGCCACTGACTCTGTGGGACTAGCTCTTGCTCGATCTGTGGCTTTGCGCCACCATGCATGGCTGCGCGACAGTCGTTTCCCGCATAATGTTCAGGATGCCCTCAGAGATCTACCGTTCAATGGTGTAGACCTTTTTGATCACTACGCGGATTCTGCAGTCTCTCGGCTTCTGTCTGGGTTGCAATAAATCTGGCATGATTCTCTGCCTTATTTTACTAAACCTATATAACACACGGGTAAAGTAGGTTGCCCGGTTGATGTCCGCAGCTGTTAAGCCATCTGTGTTTTGTTAAAATTCTGCCGTATGGCTGGTTTGATCTTCTTTTCAGTCCTCTGTGTGTGTTTTGCCAAAGGGGATTCCCTTATCAAGGGTTGACACTTACCCTATGTGTGGTATATGCTGGTATTGTGGCGACTGCCTTTGACTTAGTACGCTCCTATGGAGTATTCCTCGTGGACATCCTTCGTTGAGTTCCTCTCGGTCTTTTCTCCTGCGATCATACTGTTAGCATCGTTCTATCGCACTTAGGGTGCATTTGGTCCCGCTTGTCTGTAGTGCTTCTCACCCTGCTTTTACATCTCACGCCTTCGCCGCCGCTGTGCGGCAATGCTTAGTACTATTAGTACAGACTTGGACATGCAGCCCTTATTGGGCTTGTCTTCCAAGGTACTAGATTAGCATTTATATCTCTGCTGTATGTGGCCTCTTTTTCTGATCGCTTCTCCTACCGCAGTTTTTTCCACATGATCCGGGGCACTTACATTGATCATGACTGTTTCCACTGTTGTGCCCGGTTCTCTCCCACCTGGCTTGTTGGGGACCGCTGTTCCTTCCGGGCAAGGGGATGATGTTGCTCATTACCTTATCCATTTTGTTTCTCTATCTTCTGTATCTGCTCTGTCACGCACAGAGGATGCATGCAGGCTTTTTGCTTCCCGCGGCGTCCGTGGTCACTGGCCTGGTCTGCTTGTGCCACCACCTCTATGTGGTGCCTGGCTGCCTGTTGTCCCTTTTAATTGCCTGTTGTGCCTTTTAGGCCGTTCCCTCCTGCAGGAGGTCTTTCCTTTCTTCTTGTGGTTCCAATGTCCACACAATGTGCTTATGTGCCTTTCGGAATGCTTAGATATCTTGTTATGTTAGTAGTGCCGAACTCAGCGCTCTACTAAAGAAACCAACAGCGGACCCCACCGAACTCAAGAACTACCGCCCCATCTCGCTCCTCCCGTTTCCAGCCAAAGTCATCGAGAAGACAGTCAACAAGCAGCTGGCCGCCTTCCTCGAGACGAACGGATCCCTCGACCCCTCACAGTCGGGCTTCAGGGCCAACCACAGCACCGAGACCGCCCTCATCGCTGCCAGCGATGACATCCGTGCCCTGCTTGACAACGGAGAAACAGCGGCCCTCATCCTCCTAGACCTCTCCGCGGCATTCGACACTGTCTGCCACCGCACCCTAGTGCAGCGCCTCAGAAACGTCGGAATCCAGGAGAAGGCTTAGGAGTGGATCATCTCCTTACTCGCTGGAAGAACACAGAGAGTCCGCCTACCCCCGTTCAGGTCAGAGGCCACCGAAGTCATCTGCGGCGTCCCTCAGGGCTCCTCGCTCAGCCCCACCCTCTTCAATGTCTACATGAGCCCCCTTGCGGCCATCGCACGCCAACACAACCTCAACATCATCTCCTACGCTGACGACACACAGCTGATCTTCTCCCTGACCAACGACCCCGCCACCGCCAGAGCCGACCTTCACGAAGGGATGAAACACGTAGCCGAGTGGATGATGACCAGCCGCCTGAAACTGAACTCAGACAAGACGGAAGTTCTCATCCTGGGCTCCTCGCCCTCCGCCTGGGACGACTCCTGGTGGCCGCCCGCCCTGGGCGCCGCACCCAAACCTACAGACCACGCACGCAACCTGGGCTTCATCCTGGACTCCTCTCTCTCCATGACCAGGCAAGTCAACGCCGTCTCCTCGTCCTGTTTCAACATCCTGCGCATGCTACGTAAGATCTTCCGGTGGATGCCCACCGAGACCAGGAAGACGGTCACCCAGGCCCTCGTCACCAGCCGTCTGGACTACGGCAACGCCACCGCCAAGCTCCAGAAGAGACTCCAGCCTATCCAGAACGCCTCAGGGAGACTCATCCTCGACATCCCCAGACACAGCCACATCTCCAGACACCTGAGAGACCTGCACTGGCTCCCGGTCAACAAGAGAATCACCTTCCACCTCCTCACCCACGCACACAAAGCCCTGCACAACCAAGGCCCGAGTTACCTCAACAGCCGCCTCAACTTCTACGCTCCCACACGCCACCTTCGATCGACCAGCCACGCCCTCGCCGCCGTCCCCCGCATCCGAAGAGCCACACCAGGAGGAAGATCCTTCTCCCACCTGGCCGCCAAGACTTGGAACTCCCTCCCGACCCACCTCCGCCTGACCCAAGACCACCGCGCCTTCAGGAAGCAGCTCAAGACCTGGCTGTTCGAGCAGTAGCGGACCCCCACCCTCCCCAAGCGCCTTGAGACCCTCCGGGTGAGTAGTGCGCTATATAAATGCTATGATTGATTGATTGATTGATTTTGTAAAGCAGTCGTACAGCGGTTGGTTTCTTGCCGCTGAATCTCGGGAGTGCCGGAGAATTTAACAGTTCAGTTGTAAGCCTGAATGTACAGCCAAGTCTTGATTTTTAAATTTCAGTAGATCAGTTGTGGACCTGATTTCCAAAGGAATCGAATTCCGTTGTTTAGGGGCCAGGATTGCAAACCTGGCTCCTACTTGTAGCTTGAACTTGAAAGTAGGTATTGACAATAGCTGGAGGTGGGCCGAGCGAAGGTTCAGTGAAGCCATATATCTGAAGATAAGACTTTCTGTAAATCCGGGGCCCTGACCGTGCATTGACTTGAATACTAAGCAGCCGATCTCAAATACACAGCGTTGGGGCATGGGGAGCCAGTGCAATTCCCTCAGGAGAGGGGAGACATGCTGCCACCTAGGTTGCCGGTAGATCAGTCTTAGCTGCCTGTTTTTGAACTATCTGCAGCCGTTTCATAAGACCAGCTGGTAGTCCAAGGTACATTGCATTGGAGTAATCTTGGCGTGATAAAACCATAGCCATTACCACCTGTATCAGCGCGGCTTGATTTAACAATCTACTTAGCTTTCTGATTTTTCGCAGCTGGTGGGCACAAGAAGAGATAACGAATCCCACCTGTGTTTTTAGAGACAAGTCATTAGATATTGTAATTCCGAGGCTCTTGGCCGATGGCGAGGGGTTAGGAGGGGGTCCCAATTCTCCTGGCCAATAGTGGGGGCCCCAGAATTTCAGGCTGCCACCTTTCCGGATAAATTCAGTCTTTCCTGGGTTTAGTTTTAGATGATTTCTGTCCATCCAGTGACTGATAAACCGCATGGTTGACTGAAAAATCGAGACTGAGAGGTGAATTATCGACGGTGAAGAGCAGCTGCAAGTCATCAGCGTAGTTGAAAGCGACCATTTTTTTTTCCTTTGGTGACCTGATCAATGGGAGGAGGTATAGATTACATAAAAGAAGGGAAAGTGAAGAACCCTGTGGCACCCCACACGTAGTTCTTTGCTTCGGGCCATGAACGTGGCCAGGCGAACTGCCTTAAAGCGATCCTCCAAAAAGAGCATATCCAGCTTAAGGTTGGCCCCTGGATACCTGCTTCCTTGACACGGTCCACCAGAATACCATGGTCGACTGTGTCAAAATTTGCAGATAGATCTAACAACACCAGGGCCTGCAGAATGCTCTTGCCAGCTTTCTCCCGTAGGGTGTCCATCACTGCAGTAATGACTGACTCAGTGGAATGCTTCTGAAATCTTCCAGTGCCGCTCCTACTTTGACGCTAGGCTGTGTTGCATTGGCCCTTTCGCTGGTTGTAACAGACCGCCTATGTCTTGGCGTGTCTTGTATTTTACTACCGGACTTCTGCCCATGGATTGGTCGCCTGTCAATGTTGTCACATGTGTCTAGCTGATGCTCTTGTGGATCTCTCAAACCCTAGGTCCAGTTCCACTTCTGGCGGTTTCATTAGATTCCTTTTAATTCCAGCATATCTAGTATGCGTTTTCTTGTTCCATACTGGCACTTCCTGCACAGGAGTCAGCCTCTAACCTCCGTTGCCCCATGTATCTTTACAGGTGCAAGTTAAACAGTGTTTTTTCCACTGTTTTGCATAGTCAACCGTAAACACTTGTTGCTTTCTGTCAACACCTCAGATCCTAATGATCCCTCAGGCCCTAGGCTTGGTTCATCTTCCTTTTTTCGAAGTTGTGGACTCTTGCTCCAGCACGGGCTTTCTCTCCATCAACCCAATATACACAAAAGGGGTTTTCGTGCTGTTCTTGTCGGCTTGTGCTACCTTTGCCTTCCATTATTATCCGCTCTCTTCAGAGCTTCATGGTCTAGGGGTTAGCTGTGCTGACATTACTGTCCCCACTGTGCTTCGTCACATGATTGACGGCACTGTTTTAGTCACATTATTGGCGGCTAAGTTCTCTCTGGAACTTGGTGGGGTTCAGTCGCAGACCCGCCTTCTCTACGGGTATGGCTTTCTAAGTTAGGGAATCTGTGGCTAGACTTCTCTATCCGATGAACGAGTTACTTACCTTCGGTAACAATGTATCTGGTAAAGACATAGTCTAGCCTCCGATTCCTTAACGCCTGCCCGTCCTCCCCGTTCTGCGAGGACCTTTTCAGGTTGGGCTCTCTATACTAGTCTCCCTCTGGATGGCTTGCCCTTCAGCGGGGTGACATTTTATTTTCATTCCGACACAGAATGCTTCATCTATTTTCATTGCTACTCCGCCCATTATCAGGATTGGGCAGTATGCTCATGTCATGTGTTCTTTCCAGCCTTTGGCCTGGTGTGCGGTGTGAAATCTTTCATGTTTTTTCCCTCCACCCCGCTCTCCCCTTCCCCAACGCCTTGGGGTCTTTTACCACCCTGGCAACCAATTGGTTCAAGTCTATTGGCTCTTCCACATTCTATTGGTCTCTTATTGGGGTTACTGCGTCTCTCACTGGTGATGTTTTTTGGTGAGTTATCCTTAATCCTGTGTTTCGGACTTATTGTCCTTCACAGTTGTACATTATGGATGTGGACTTTCTGTCGTCTGTCAGACTGTTTTTTCATATCCTCATCTCCCTCCAAAGGCGATTTGGCCTTCACTTTGTGGGATTGTTTTTCAGAGCTGTGCTCTGCTCTTCCTTTTTAGGTTTTTCACCTTGCAACGCAGCGCGAAGCGTTGTCGCCTGCGAGACCTATAGATGTTGGCTATGCTTTTAAGGGCTTAAAGGGAGACAGGAGAGGGGCACGCTGCAGGCCGGATCGGATCGGGATGCGTGCATTCACCACGTCCAGTTACGCGCTGTGCCCATCTCCTGTCTCCCTTCTCGCTACTGCCAGCATGCACATGGTCCGTGACAACGGCGAGGCGGACAGCGCCTCACGCTTTCACTATTACACACGCCGCTGTACTACAACACGCGGTCCCTGACAACAGTGAGACAGACAGTGTTTCACGCTTTCACTATCACACTGCCAGCAGCCCCATTCACCGGGCTGCTGTGCATAGACTCCATTCCTCTCTTCTCCGCGGGGTTCTCATTCGACTCCCTGCAAAACAGACCCCGCCTCTCCACTTAACTCGGGCCCCCTCCTGTGACCCGGGACTTTGATCGCTACTGCGGGGCTCTCCCTTCCTCATAGGAGCCCCGCATCAACGAGCCACACCGGCCTCTTCCGGCCGCGTCACAGGCCCTGCCCATGTCACTGGCAAAGATCCCTGACTTCCTGGTTTTTCTTTCCCAGCCACCCCTCCGTACTGCCCAAAACCTCCTTCCACAAGACTCGCCCTGCACCGAGTACTCTCTCAGCATTCTGTTGTACCCCGCTTTTCTCCCCAGTTCGCCTGAAAGCACCCCTATACACGGCCTCTGTCTGTAACGATTCACATGCGCTGCCTTTTACTCGCCCAGTACTCCGCCTGCACACCCTGTGTACCTAGTTATCCCCGTACCTCTGCACCCCGTACTCCCCCAAGCTTTGAACCATACCTCAGCACGCCCGTGTCACGCACCCCCTGTGCCCCATACCTCCGTGCACCCTTGTATCGCCTACCTGTGCCCCGTGTGTCATCCTTGTGTCTTGTACCTATGGACCCGCTGTATCTTATACCTGCGCCCTCCCCGTGCCCCATATCTATGCACCCCCTGTGCCCCATATCTATGCACCCCCTGTGCCCCATATCTATGCACCCCCTGTGCCCCATATCTATGCACCCCCTGTGCCCCATATCTATGGACCCCCTGTGCCCCGTAGCTCCGCCCTCCCTGTGCCCAATTCCTCCGCACTCCCCTCTGTCCCATACCTCTGCACTTCCCTTTGCCCCATACCTCCGCATTCCCCTGTGCCCCATACCTATGCACCCTCTGAACCCCTACCTCGGAACTTCATTGTATTCCATGCATCCGTACTCCCATGTGCTCCATACCTCCGCACTCCCCTGTGTCTATACCGCCTCACTTCCCTGTGTCTATACCGCCTCACTTCCCTGTGCCCCATACCTCCCTGCCCCTCTGTCAAATACCTCCGCATCCCCCTGTGTCTCATACCTCCGTATTCCTCTGTGCCCTGTACCTCTACATTTTCACTGTGTATCTACATCCGCAATCCTCCGTGACCCGTTCCTCCATATTTTCCCTGTGCCTCATACCTCCGTGCTCACCCGTACCTACGCACCCTGCCTCATACCTCTGCACCCATACCTCCATACTACCCCAACCCCCGCACTCCTCTGTGCCCCGTACCTCCACACTCCTCTGTGCCCCGTATCTCTGCACTTCCCTGTGCCCCTACCTCCGCACTCTTCCCAGCCCCGTAGCTCCGCACTTCCCAGTGTTGCCCGTACCTCCAAAGCCCCCTGTGCCCCATACCTACACACTCCCCTGTGCCCCTGCCTCCGCACTCCCTGCCTCCACATTTTCCCTGTTCTTTTGGTGGAGGGGCTTAGCAAATGTAATTGGCATTTAGGGGCTGGGTGGTAGATAGCCTTTCCAGTCGGATAAAAGTGATTTTATGACATTTGTGCAGTCCTAATTTGACAATTGATATTAGGTCACCTTGACGAGTGGATGAATATTGGAATATAATCTTAAACCTGTTTCTCTTAAGGGTTGGGATCTGGCACTACTGTACAGGGTATTACTGTTTTACCATGATATATATAATTGGGTTATTTTACATATATTTGCCAGTGACTTTATGCACAAATGCAAAAATAACAATGGACAGAATGCAGAACAGTGTCATACATTCACCCCAGTACAGAGATCTGGGCCTAAATCCATCGTTTTTATGCTCACCATGACATTCCAGTTTGGACCCAGGCGGCGGAAAATCAGTCTTGACCCTGCGCCCGATGGTAGCAGTGCAGCCGGAACTGCCAGGCCAGGTCCCTGTATGCAAAGTATGAGGTTGTGAGGGATAGGTGATATATGCTGCTTTATACGAAGGTCCTTGCATTGATCGATCACTACAAGCAGCGCTTTAAGTGGGATGAAAACAGGGGGGTGGTCCTCTCAGGGCGTGGCGTAAAACACAAGCTAAAATAACAAGCATTTATAATTCAATAGGTCCCGCATTATTAAAGTGTGAGCTATTGGCATTGTAAATGACAATGCCTTTTATTAATTTGCATCAGTGCGTAAACAAGCACTTTGTACTTATAGTCCATGCTTATGAGAAGCAAGGCTGGCAGTCTCTTTTACTGCCAGCCTTGCTCATTGTAAGCAAGGACTATACGTTCAAAGTGCGTGTTTATGCACCGATTGCAGGTTTTAAAAACAAATGAATAAAAGGCATTGTCATTTACAATGCCAATAGCTCAAACTTTAATAATGCGAGACCTATTGCATTGTAAATGCTTGTTCTACTTTCAACATCCAGTGCCTGGCACTGTCCTTTATGGTGCTGGTTTTTTTTCACCTTTCAATTCCTTTTTCATCATTTTTGCACACTGTTCCCATATTCTCACATTGTTTGGGGGTGGCTCCGCGTTGTGCCGCGGAAAGGTTTCTCCAAAGAAGGGGGGCGGAGCTAGCCGGCGTCGATGGCGGACGCGTGAGCCCTCGGCTCCTCGCAAAGCTCCAGAATTATCCTGCTTGACTATCCTTGAAGTGCTCGAATTGGCGATAGCTTGCCTGGAAACATCTGCTGGCACCCCGGGCAGTGATCGAAGATCTGTTTGGCCGGCTGCAGGACGTGAATTCCTGTACATTCCGGGGCATTATGCCTGGTGGCGCGCCTGTGGCGGACTAGGCCGGAAGCAGCGGGCTATCCTGGAAAAGAGGCCGGGCGACGTCACTGTGCGTGCGGCCACAACTCCGGCGGCTGCCGTACACCGTGCAAGCCGAGGCGAGTTTGGAACGGACCCTGGATTGCAAAGTCCTACACCTCCTACCCTACACAGCCCCGGTGGGACAGGGGACTGGAGACGCAGCGGAGCGGTGGAGCACACAAACTGAGGAGCCGCGCCACGTGGTGGGGCGACATCGAACCCGGCGTTGCAACCGGGCTCATTTGCACAGCTCGCATGAGGCTCTGCCGTCTCCCCGTATTCTGTTGAGGGACTGCTTATCTGGGACAGCTGAGTAGGACCGGACCCTATCTGGCACTGGGTTGTTCTGGAACCTGCGGACAAAGAGGTACTGCCCGCCGTTGCCGCCGCCATTTTATACGCATCGGCTTCCTGACCACTGGTGACGAGGTATCGAGGACCGGAGCGGACACCTGATCGGCCGGGGCGGCGAGCCTCTCTGCTCGGTGCTGCTACGCACCGTAAATACCATGGGGAAGAACGATGCGACCCAGGGGAAGATCTCCTTTGAACGGCGCCGTCTGAAAGGATCGGAGGTTCCGGCACCGGACACGTCGCCGAAGGGAGCGGCAGCGGCGCCGACCCAGGCTCCGACGGAGCTCCGGGACATGTTGGCAGCCATGGAAAAAGGCATTCAGGAGAGTATTGCGGTGGTGGGCACCAAGATAGACGCTCTGTCGTACCGCATGGACCGTATGGCAGAGCGTGTGGACAAACACGCGGAGCGCCTTGACATGGCGGAGCGCCGGCTCACTGAGGCCGAAGAGGCCCAGATGGAGTGGGACAAGGAACGCAAGCAATTGGACAGACTCCTGACAGTCATCAGGGACAAGACAGAGGACCTGGAGGCACGTTCTCGCAGATCCAACCTCCGCATCACAGGAGTGGCGGAATCCACGCAAACGGGGAAAATGGAACTATATGTGGAGAAACTCCTGCAAACACTCCTGGGAGAGGGAGTCTTTTCCCCCATGTTCATCGTGGAACGCGCCCACCGCACGCTGGGCCCGAAGCCCCAGCCTGGCTTGCCACCTCGCCCCATAATCGCGAAACTGCTCAACTATCGCGACCGGGACACTGCCCTGAGAGTGGCGAGAGAGAAGGGCAAACTCCAGCATGAGGGCATGAACATCTCCCTCTACCCGGACTTCACATCCAAGGTGCAGGAGGAACGGCGGCAGTTTGCGCCATATAAGAAGCAGCTTAGAACACTAGGCCTGGACTATGCCATGCTGTATCCAGCCAAACTTCGGATCAATACAGGTGGGAAATCGTACTACTTCACGGACCCGAAAGAACTGCATAAGTCCCTTAAGACCTGGACACGGGAAAGGCAGGAGAACCGGAGTGGCCGGGAGGACGAGGAGGAGGTCTCTATGGAGGAACAGGACTAAATGGCGGCTGGAGAAAGGGTTGCTCCTCTACACACTGGTCGGATCATGGACACGGACAATATGGGCGACCCAGCCTTGCAATGGCATCTGATCCACGAGTTGGGGATGGACAACTTGGTGACACTATGGTGCTGGTAAGGGGATGTGTGCTTCGCGGCAGTATATACTGAGCCCGGGGAGCCAGTCAGAGTGAGTCTGAGTAACACTTTCAAAATGCCTTGAGAATTGACTCTTGAATGGAGCTGAGAGGGGAGCGGTGCTAGCCATCACTTGGAACAGTTAGGGGTGTACTGCATTGGTGCGCTCTGCCCTTGAGCTTTTGGTTGTTTTTACTCACTGAGGGGTTGGTGTCGGACTATTTGACGCTACACCTGTAGGGGGTACATGGGGGGGGAGAGTGGGGTCTGTCTGACCAGGTTGGGGGAGGTCGGCTGTGGGTGGGTTGCTGCATTTGGGGTGGGAGCTAGGCTCGGGGAGGGGAGGGGGGGGTGTCTGGTTGGGGTTGTTGGTGGGGTTTGCCTGTGAAGTGTGTGAATTGAAGTGTTCTGCTGTCCCTGTTCGCGAGCGCCGGAGGGCGATTATGAGTTGGGGTGTCCTACTGTGTCCTGCACTGTCCAACCTTACGGTCCAAGCTCTGAACCCACTTAGAAATGGCTGATACAACACCGACTTTGCACGCACATGCCCGGAATGAGCTGCAGTTACTGACTTGGAATGTGCGGGGCCTGAACGACTTCCGCAAAGTAAGGAAAGTCCTTAACTATCTTAGCAGACATAATGTAGACATAGCTCTGCTGCAGGAGACACACCTTCCACTCTCCAGCAGAATGCTCAAAGCCAGGGGTTTGTCGGGGAACACGGTGGCGGCGGGTTACACCACTCATGCCAGAGGGGTGTTAATTTGGGCTAATCCAAAGTCACGGTTGCGGCTCATTCCGGTGCACACAGACCCAGACGGTAGATATGTCCTGGCGAGATGTGTGGGTCAGGGGATGGACATACTACTAGTGAACGTCTATGGCCCAAACTATGACCACCCTGATTTCTATAGGACCCTGTCAGCTATTGTACGAACACATGCACAGCCCTGGATGCTGTGGGGCGGGGACTTTAACTTTGTGTTTGACCCGTCAATGGACCGCTCTGCGGGCCCTTCCCGGAGACCTGTGGCCTCGGCCACGTACATGGCGGCTGAAATGATCAAATCTGACTTGCTGGATGTCTGGAGGGAAAAGCATCCGAGGGCGGGTGGGTTTACACACTATTCTGCATTTCACGATGTACACACCAGGATAGACTACTGGTTGGCACCCCCCCTGGTACTTAACAACATTCGCACATGCACAGTCCTCCCACGCACGCTTTCAGATCACTCCCCCATTCTTCTCCGCCTCGCAGCGCCCAGGAGAGGGATCCCAGCCTTCACCTGGCGGTTTCCGCCTTTTGCACTGCTTGACGAGGCCTTCAGGGGGGAACTGGCAGAGGAAATAGAGCAGTTCTTTACTACAAACGTGGGCACAGTGGATGACTTCTTTACGGTGTGGGAGGCATTTAAGGTGTACATCAGGGGGGTGGCGATGTCGAAACATTCTAGTGTGTTACGATCCATTAGGCGGGACCTAACAACTCTGGAAACGAAGATGGCGGATCTTGAGGCAGAGCAGCTGCGGCTGGGCGGCGAGGCGGAAGACGGGGCGCTGTCCCAACTCCTGTCCGAGTTTCAGGCACTGGCGGACAGAGAGGTCCTTTACATGGGCAAGTACGCCACAGCGAGACAATATGGGGAGGGTGAGAGGCCTGGGGCGCTTCTTGCACGCATGGCTCGCAACACCAGACGACCGCTGGTCATAGTGGAACTGAGAACTCCGGAGGGAGACACAGTGACGGACGAGGAGCAGGTACTTCAGACGTTCAGGAACTATTATGCGGAGCTATACCGAGCTAAAACACAGGGAGTGGAGGGCGAGATGGAGGACTACTTAGACCATATAGCCATGCCGTTCCTCAAGAACTCGGACAGGGAATTCTTAATGGCCCCCTTCCACCAAGACGAAATATTAGAGGCACTGGCGGGCATGCGCTCGGGGAGTGCGCCGGGCTCAGATGGCCTCACGGTTGGCTTTTATAAGGCATTCAAGGACCTGCTGCTGCCACACCTAATCACCCTGTTTGACGCCATCTGCGAGAACGGTGAAATGCCGACCACCATGCGGGAGGCGCTACTCATCACCATACCCAAGCCGGGTAAACCCCCAGATCTTTGCGGCTCGTATAGACCCCTTAGCCTACTTAATGTGGACGCCAAAATCTATGCCAAGGTCCTGGCCACCCGCCTGGCCCTGTTAGTGCCTGGGCTGGTCGCCCCAGAGCAGTCCGGGTTTGTCCCGTGCAGGAATTTAACCTACAATATCAGAACAGTGTTAGGCGCGATGCAACATATCAAGCAGGAGAATAGCGCATTGGCCATATTCCTTGATATGGAGAAGGCGTTCGACTCGGTTGAATGGCCCTTTATGGTTCGGGTGTTGCGCAAGTTGGGATTGGGCGAACAGTTCCTTCAACAGGTCGGCGCGCTGTACCATCGACCCTTCGCCAGGCTCCGCCTGGGTGACAGGGTAACGGACCCGATTGACATAAGCAGAGGCACTCGACAGGGCTGCCCATTGTCGCCGTTGCTTTACGCTCTGGTGGCGGAACCCCTGGCGTGCGCCATGCGGGAGTACCACAGCCTAGAGGGGGTTAGCTTCCCTACATATAAGATAGGGATATCAACGTATGCTGACGACACGCTGTTGTACGTCAGAGAACCGGAAGTTAATTTGCCTGCGGTGCTCCGCGAAGTGGTCCGCTTCGGCTCGTTATCGTGCCTGAAAGTGAACTGGGACAAATCGATTGCGTTCCCGCTCACTCCGGCGACACGACAGTTCGACATGGACTACCCATTGCACTGGTCCGCCGACTCAGTTCGTTATCTGGGCATTCAACTCCACTCGGACCCGGAAGTCCTTGTTCGAGATAACTACGGAGTAGCCTATAACAACCTAGTGGACGACGTGGACAAGTGGATCCGTCTCCCGCTCTCCCTCTCGGGTAGGATCGCGCTAATGAAAATGGTGGTACTCCCCCGATTTCTGTTCCTCTTCCTGAATCTACCCGTGGTTTTATCTAAGACCTTCTTTAGGCAGCTCACCTCGGTGTTGGTGAGGCTAGCTTGGGGGGGGAAACAGCCCAGGGTTAGTTGGAAGACTTTGATTCTGCCTTGCGAAATGGGGGGGCTGGGAGCGCCGGACCTGGAACGGTATTATAGAGTCACACAGGCGTCGCACTTACACTCATGGGTGCACGGTGACCCTCGGACCCCGCACCTTATACTGGAGCGGTTGTTTGCAGACCCGCTCCCTCTGCCTGCTACTGTCTGCCTGCCCACAGACCGCGCAACTGGCCGGATGGTCTCGCTGAAGGCGACCAACCACGCCTGGAATTGCCTAGTGCGCTCTCGGGGCTGCACTCTGCTTTACTCCCCGCTGTTACCGGTGGAGTGGGCTCTATGGCTCGACCCGCTCGGTGAGAAGGGGGTGGTCAAGGCGCTGAGCTCTCTAAGTGTGACGAAAATGGAGGGCCTGTTTGAGGGAGGTGTACTCAAAACCTGGGACCAGCTAATAGTAGCCGGGGCAGGCCACACTCTGTTACACAAATTCCAATACCACAGGCTCCGCTCGGCCTTTCGTGAACTACTGGGCCCGGATTTGGAGGAACCTGAGGAGATCCCGGAACTAACGTATGTACTGAAGTCCACCTCGGCGGCGAAACTCATTACACAGCTTAACAAGCTGGGTGTGACACAGCAGCGTCTGCAACCGTCGAAGGCCAGAGAGGCCTGGCAGGCAGACCTACAATCCCCCATAGATGATGGAATGTGGCGCTACTGCTGCACAAGCACGCGCAAGATATCTCTAAACGGACGGCACCGCTTGGTGCATTTCAAGTATTTACAACGAGTGTATTACACCCCTGCTCGCCTCCATCGCTATGGCCTCCGCGCCTCGGCCGAATGCGAACGCTGCCGGACTCCGACGGCTAATTTCTACCATTTGGCATGGCAGTGCCCAGGAGTGCAGGCATTCTGGGGGGAGGTCTTTGCTGAACTCGATCAAATACTGGGGGAGCCTTTACCGCGTGCCCCGGCTTTGGCGCTACTCGGTTATTCGAAACCACTAGCCCCCGGACTGCGTCGTCTGGTGGACATGGCGTTGCTCCTAGCACGGCGGGTGGTAGCGTCCTGCTGGATGAGGGGGCCCCTCCCCACAACAGCTAAATGGAGGAGGGACCTGCAGTACTGCTGTACCCAGACAGAACTGTATAGTGACCTTCTCCCGCCCAGAAGCAGGCCCAAGAATTTTTGGGACCTTTAAAAAGAGTACACACAGAGGAGTGAGGAGGACGGCTCTGACACCGCTGAGGCGGTGGAACTGCAAGATAGAGTAGAAGAGATTGAGGCCGGCACTGGACACGGTGGCGCGGGGGAGGCGGGAATGGGGGGGCCTCTGGTTGACTGAGGGTGGATGTGAGAACCCGGGGATGGACTGCTGGAGGATAGTAGACTAAGGGCAGGTCTATAGGGGGGACGGGGTGGGGACACGAGGTAGGGACACCTGGGCGGTGGTATAGTCGGGACGGGTTAGGCAGACACACAGACACACACAAACGGGTGGGGGGGCAGTTTGTTGGGCATTGTTTAATTTCTTATAGTAGACACGACGTTGGCTCGCTGATTATCATATAGACAGGTTGATTGCCAGTTGTCACACCACTACAGTACAATACCGGTGTTGGGAGCCCTCGATTGGAATGTTGTGCTGCTGCTTTGCTACCTCGCCGCCAGGCCTCCGGGATGCTGGCATTAAGGCTGTGTACGACTTACATCAAGCAGCTTCTAAGAACTTGGCGCCGACCCCGGAGTTAATTCATGCACATGTGTTAATGCTGGTGTTGTCAATGGCTTTGCTGTCAATAAAGACCTTTTCAAAAAAAAAAAAAAAAGGTTTCTCCAAAGAAAACTGACGTCAGCGCGCCGGGAGGGGCATATATGGCTCCGCTGACGTCATGTCCGTGGACGACGTCAGGACGGAGTCGTGCAATGCTGCCACCTGGCTTGCAGAGTTGCTGCTGTAGAAAGTTTTCCGGATCCAGTCTGATGCCTGGGAATATTCTAAGTTAAGGAATCTTCGGCTAGACGTAGTCTCTATCGGATATATCGTTACGAAGGTACTTAACTCGTTCGGTAGTCACCGGATCTGCAGGTGGGAACTGAACCCAAGAATAGAATACCTCTAATCTGAACACCTTGTGTGCCTCAATCATAAAGTTAACACAGCCATCTGTTGCTGGTACGCCATGTTCTAACAGCTTTATAATTACTGCATGTCTGCAATTTTCTGTAATTTTAAGAGCTTCTGCATGTTAGTCTTCCCCGGGCTACTCGTGGGGTCAGTCATTTTTTTTTATTTTTTAAAGATAAGAGGTAGGATTTTGCGCAATGTGAGGAATGTTTTATTCTTACAAGCTTGCTAAACCTTCAGTCAATCCACAGAGAATATCTGCTCAGCTGAGGCGGATTCCCCTCCCCACTTCAGACGTCTCTGAAAAGTGTGATTAGGGCTTTCTGAGAAAGCATGACTGAACTACTCAGATTTAACTGTTAATATAAGTATCAAACAAACGTTGGTGGCGCTATGTAGTTCCTAGTGGACCCCAGGACCTGCGCATTTTGGATGAACTGAACTGAGGGCTAGGTGTATCAATCGCTTCCGGACACCCCCACAGGAAACGTCAGCGGTTAGACCAGCTAGCTCTACAGTGCCACTCCCACAGTGGTGTAGGTAGTCTGTGGCAACCACAGAACATGACAACCCTTATTCCTCAGGGACACTTGTGCTTGCTTTCTCTCAGAAAATACACAGGATGGCGATTAGGACGTTTCAATATTAATTTATTGGTCGAGCAACAGTCTAGTGTAAAACATATCTGCTAAGACAATTAGGAGTCAGAAGCATACGAAAGACATTGCTGGTGCCAATATAGTAAATAGTAGATACATTTCCACCGTAGTGCTAATAAGATGAACATAAGCAGCTCAGATAAAAACAATAACACTTGCATATATTTCTAAAATGCGCGCCCTAAGTCATTTGCCTAAAATGTACCTTGCCTAAGGTGGATGTGGGTATAGCAATAAGTATCTGTGACCAAGAAATCCCTAGGGATGAACCAGACCCCTCACCTGATGGTTGGGAATGAAGGACCCCAGCTCTGCATCTAGGATGAAAACCCTCAAGGGATGTCGGACTGCTGCGTGTCGAAGATTCAGCATGCAGGACCCCCGTCTCAGCTTGAAAGGAATTCTCCTCTAATTTGTAGGGGGGAGTGAGAGTCTTTTATACTAAAGTGGTCATTTCAGGGTTTTTTCTAGAATCTATATGTTTTGAAAACAATCATAAATGTTTTGAAAACAATCAGTGCTTTTCTAATCAAGCGTGATCATGCACAGCTGGCTGTTGGCCAAGGATGAAAAAAAGTGGTAACCCTTAACAGAACAAATCTGCCGTGCCTGGGGACATGTTTATTTACGTCAGGTGCAGGGATTCTTACAGAAGACTAGGAGCCTGGTTTCGAAGAGACAAGAGCAAGCTATTAGGTAAAAGGTCACCTGTTTAGAATTGTTATAGTTGTGTGGATGGAATAATGTATGTAAAGCTAGGTATACACGATGGGACTATCCTAAAAGACATGACACATTACTTACCTGTTTAACCACAATATTATTCTCTTCATAAGATAACATTGAACTGTGATAAAAAGTTTCTAAGTGTCGATTTTTCAAAGTTAGAAACTTTTTTATTGAAAACATACTTACCTTATTGTGAAGATCTTTGTCTTAAAATAAAATACAAAGTATAATTTTCAAAAATTGGTCTGGACCTCCTCTTTTAGCCGTGTGTTAGTTATCGATCACTGTTTAGCAATAAATGTCTTACGCTCCTTTGGGTTAGGCCTAAGGCTGCTATCCCACACTACTGCTAATAGAGCACCTTGGGTTATACATTGAGCCCTGTGCACTTTTGGGGAACCCCTGTATTCTGTGCACGGTATAATCATGTAGTGGTAATACCATTTACAGAACAAGCTCTATCCCTTGGCTAGCATATGTTAGGAAAACCTTTAATGACATGGACCTGATAACTTTTTCAACTCTCCAGATAGTCTTGGGCCCCAAACTTAGGCTATAGTTAAAGGAAAATTCCTCATGCTCACCAAGGAGATTAGAATTGCAAGATCAAGTAATTTAACCTAATTTCTTAACTCTTTGCCAAGTTCCACAATGCCTGGGATAGAGCAGTATCTAATGTGGGTGGACAAACCAGAACATAGGTTTTACCTTAAGAGGATCAGGTTACATTCAATTCACTATTTAGTTGCTTTCCCCAATTCTGGCTCTTGGTTTGAATCTCTTCCAGGCTGCCCATGTAATAATTCCTCGCCACAAACAACATTGCACTTTATGCTTTTTTGCACTTTATATAGCAGCCTGAGAGCACACTTTTTACGTCTGTAATAAAATTGAGGAGGAGGTACGCTTTACAAGAACATTTAATTTAACCCTTGATGGGATTGTTAACTGTATGTAAAAGAATGTTCGCCTTTATTGGTGCCTATGAAGCAATTTTATGCCATATGATAAATAGTTTTTATTTCTTTTGTTTTATTTGAACATAAATAATTTCCTGGTTACTAAATTCTAACTTTCAAAATCGAAACTATATAGCTATAACATGTTATTTGGGTCTGCATATTCTCCATGTTATGCCATAATCTCTTACTATATAATTTATATTGTTATGCTGTTTTTAAACTTGTGCTAAGTGATGGGTGATGTCCTTTCATAATTCTGTTCCTGAAAAACTATATGATGTTAAAATGTACTTTTAAAGATGTGTTTTATGGTAAGTGTTATGACCTAATAAAGCCTGTTGAATGAACAAACGAGTTCTCTAGGAGGCCGGTTTGTTTAAACATTTAATGGGGAAATTGATGTCAGAATTATTTTCATTACCATCATACTTCAATCTAACACTTTTTACTCCTAGCAGTAACTACAGATAGTAAACAAAGCTGATGTAATCCAAAAATGTTTGACTCTTGCTCACGTTTAACTTACATGCTTTATTCCAAGTCTTTCATTATTTTTTAGTGCAATCAGCAGTCATTTAGAATCATGCAGTCGTTTTAACTTGTTTCTAAAAACACATTGATATAATTGTCCTTGCATTTTCACTATACAAATATTTTGCCTTTAAACATGTAATCTGTGTTTAAAATTCAATTTTCTATTTGATCAGGTGACATACTTGTCTTCTTGACTGGTCAAGAGGAAATCGACACTGCTTGCGAGATCTTGTATGAGAGAATGAAGTCCCTTGGGCCAGATGTGCCTGAGTTAATCATCCTGCCTGTGTATTCTGCTTTGCCCAGTGAAATGCAGACTAGAATTTTTGATCCTGCTCCTCCTGGCAGTAGAAAGGTAGGTGAAGCAAATTAAATGTCTTTTAGATCACAACCTATTTTTGGGCACTGACTGTTCTGTTGGTATTGCTAGTCATTCAGCTGTTAGAGTATGAGAGGCACTAGGAAGTACCGCAGTATCTAGTGGTGTAGCTGCTTGCAACAGATCTTCAGGTGTATTGCAACTGACATACTACACGTAGAACACCCAATGCTCTGTGCTACCAAGTGCCTGTATAAGTTTGTGTTCTGATGATAGTGCTGGGATAGAATTAAGTTACTCATGTACAAAGAAGATTCCTTTGAACAGGTTGTTTTTGTCATTAATGTATTAGTACCGGAGTGAGTTTATTATCTTTAACCACATCAATTAGGCACTTGTGCTCAAATGCCTTTTATTTCGGTCCACACATCTTGACTTTTATTGAAGAGGCTGTGATGCATCATGTCAAAGATGGCAAAGGGTTCAAGTGTGACTTAGACCAGTTTGGCTTATCCAGTACAACATAAAACTTAGGGCCATATGTATGAACACATTTTCCCATAGACACAGAATGGGTAAAACCCTTTGATACATCTGGCCCTTAGTCCATGAACGTGATGGAGTCAGTTTCTGTAGCGTGTTCTGGGCAGAAGCTTACGTGTCAAGGTTTCAGCAGCTAAGGAATGTCTGGGATGAGGTGTGATGTGATCTAGGAGGCTTAGTTTCTAACCTTGATCAAGAAAAAATGGATTCAAATCCTGTCTTTCACACGTCACCATCAGTCTTTTAATTTCGAGCAGTTCCAGTAATCTTCCATTTCCCTGTGTCTTCCTTATAGTGTACATATGTTGATCTTAAATATGAAAAAATGTACAGTGTGCACAACCTAACTGCTCTTGCAATGCTCCTCTTATTTTTGTAATCCTATCTCAACTGGACTCTGTACACCATACTATCCTATGCACAGGACCACACGATTAAAATGTCCTGGAACAATAAATATTTTGTCTGCAATACATGTTGCTATTTTCGAGAACTAAGTCTGCCCTACATAAAAAAAGCTAACATAAAAAAAATCCTAGATTATTCCTAACCAATTATTTTGAACATTTGTAGATGAAATTTTAATTTTATTGACTGTTTTTTTAAATTGTATTTTATTCTTCAAACGTGTTTCTGAAGGTAGATGCAGATTGATTGCTATGGAGGGTTATCAGGGCAGGAAAATAGCTGTGATGTAATAGCCAAGATGCAATTTCCTTGCTGCAATTAGAGGTTCAGGTGATACCGCCAGTTCTATTTCGAAATTCCCCTCCTCGCTTTCTGAATCTTTCAGTGGAGGTAGGCAAAGAATAATAAAAGCATATTGTGCATCATCCTTTTCTTAATATATGAAAAAAGGTGAACTGAGGGCTGAGGCAAAAACACAGAGACTGCACCTGTCAACAGAAATTCAGGCAAGTAATGTTGGTGCAGGATAACCAGGGAATACACCCCTCTCCACTCCCTATTTGGGAAACCCAAAGTTAAAACAGCATAAAGGATAGGAATTCCCCACACAAAGATTATAGATACACACAGAATCAGTTGAACAAAAGTTGTTATTGACGATTTAAAGAAATGTTTCAAGTCTGTATAATCTTGTTTTCTTTTGAAACGTATTCTTTATTAAAAAAAAACGAGTACATCAAGCTGACAAGATCCAAGATACAAAATCCATAAGCCGACGTGTTTCGTCCCATTAGGGACTTCTTTAAGGCTCTAATATCAGTTCAGGGTGTACATTCACATTCAAAGTTAGTATTTCAACAATTAGTTCTTGTGACATTAGTTCAGCGCAGTGCTGCACTGATACCCAAAGGAGAATGAATTTGAAACAGGGGCGATAAAGGGTGACTATACAGACATGTTACTCTTATGTCACAACAACTAATTGTTGACATACTAACTTTGAATGTGAATGTACACTCTGAACTGATATTAGAGCCTTGAGGACTTCCCTGTTGGGACGAAACGCGTCGGCTAATGGATTTTGAATCTTGGATTTTATCAGCTTGATGTATTCGTCTTTTTCAATAAAGAATAATTTTCAAAAGAAAACAAGATTATACTGAATTGAAAAATGTCTTCAGATCGTCAATAAAAACTTTTGTTTAACTGATTCTGAGTGTATCTATAATCTTTGTGTGCGGAATTCCTATCCTTTATGCTGTTTTCTTAATATATCTAAAGTGGTTAATTGGTGGTAGAATAACATTTTACTGTTTTCTAAGACCTTGGAATGCATTTTAAAGGACAGTAAATAGAAAAATACTTTTCTTGCAGGTTGTCATTGCAACAAACATTGCTGAGACCTCTCTGACCATTGATGGAATTTATTATGTTGTGGACCCTGGCTTTGTGAAGCAAAAAGTATACAACTCAAAAACTGGGATCGACCAACTTGTTGTGACACCTATATCGCAGGTACTGACATTTTTTAGCTTTGCACACATCTTAAAATCAATTGAGAGATGAGTACCATACATGTGAGAAATCCAGTGATGACATTTAATAGGTTTTTGTCTGTTTTCTTCGGGAGCAAGAAGTTGAGATGCTTAACAGTATGGAAAATTGAAGTGTTATATCCAAGTCTAAGTCTCTGGAGTTTTATTTCCATTTACTCAGATTACATCAAGAATACAGAGTGCGATGCAAAATGAAAGTACACCACCTTACCATTGCGTAGTTTTCATATTCACATATATTTATGATATTCATTTAGTCCACCCCAAGAAGAAGTAATCGATTGATCTAACTTCATGAGACAAATAATGTATAAAAATTTCACATTTTCATAACTTAGTAACAAAACAATTATTCAACATTCAGAAGCCTAGTGTGAAACCATAATTGCACCCTTATTGCCTCCGTATCAGTTAAAAAGATATTTTGAGGTAGATATTTCTGAAGAAGTGCACCTGATTTCTTGTTCGTCTGGAAGTTGTACACCCCATCTCTAGAGTGTTCAACACAAGGGCTTACTCCTGTTCGAACTACTGAAAGACTTTGAAGTAAAAAATGCACCACAAGTGCAAGAAAGCCAAGTGGGACTCTACCCCATAGGGTGCCTTTGAGTGGGTGGAGCTCTCTGAGTGAGGAAAGGGGTGTAACTCAAGCTATTTTCACGTACTGGAGGAGGACTGGAGCCTCAAGCCTATACTCGACCTCTTTCCATTGTATGTCTATCTGAGGGTCAGAACACTTCAAGTTTGTCTTGCTCTCCTACAGCCTTTTGTTGGCCACTTGTGTGTTCTTGAAATTGTTGGTAGTGGTTGCTGCCCATTTTAAGAGATCTGGGATGCATCTATTCCCGTACCTTGAGGACTGACTGCTCAAGGCAGGTTTGCCAGAGCCGGTCATGGACCACCTCAGGATAACGGTCAAACACCTGATATTTTTGACAGCCATCAACTAGTCGAAGTTCTACCAGAGAGCCACACAGAGGATTCCCTTTATGGTTGCTATCCTGGACACCGCCCCAGTGTCTTTGGGGTTAGACCTTTATGGGTCTCAGTGAGCATGCTTCTGGGGCCCTTAGCCTCTTGATGGCTTTTTAACCTGAATGCCAACTGGCATATGCAGCCTTGCGGTCGAACCACAGATTCCAATGGGAACAGCCTCAGGATAGCCTCACCAACTATTCAGGTCTCTCTATGATCTTCAGTTGTGACTAATGAGCAGCAGTCTGATTTGATCATTGTGACAAATGCACCTCTGGAGGCTACTGTGGCGAGGTACCCGAGAGAGGTGGATATCAAAAGTCTGGGATCCCCAGCACAGAGCCAGTTTCACATAAATACTTTGAAGCCTTGAGTGATCCATCTAGCTTTAAAGGCCTTTAGTCCGTCAATTAAGTGGATGCTAGTGCAGGTCCACATCAGACAATCCATTACCCTTCCTACTTCTTTTTGGGCAGTCTCATCCTTCTAAAGAGGAGGAGAAGCTTGACTTTAAAAGGACTCAGTTTCTACATAGATCACGCAAAAGACCCTCAGGGGGATGATCACCTCTTGGCGGGGTGCTCTGGAGTAAAGACAGGTAAGCCTACAAAGCCCTTGGGGTGAATTCAACCAGGGACAAGGCAATATGACTGAAGAGTTCCCTGGATGCAGTTTGGTTCCTGGAATATTCTAAAAGTAAGAAACCTGCAGCTGTATGGAGTACCCACCAGAAAGATATTCACTGAAGGGAAGAAACTTGTTTATCTGGAAGATCTGAGTGACATGGAGATGACTCTCCCACTGTTACAGTTCCTTCTGTCACTTCTAGGAGCACCTTCTGGGTAATATTGGAAGAAGGATCTTACAATAAAAAAACTTGAGTGCACTCATTTCACGTCGAGATTTGGATCAGTGACCCAGTGCTCGCCATAAAGTGCTAGTCCAGGAGATATTCACCTCCCTGAGCACTCTCACCATTGGTAATGCCATTTTCTACTTCTACTCTCAGATTGCTCTATCTAGAGCAGAGAGACGCCTTTTTTAAATTCTTATGTAAAGCAGAAGAAATGACACTTACTTAAACGTCTGGAGGCCTCAGGCCTACACAATGCTGTGCTGTCTGCCGATTGTTTCTCCGGTGCGTGTTACTCCCTAACTGACTAAGAGGGCGGGGCGCTGTGTACTATGCTGCAGACGGACGAACTTGGAAAGGGAACGCAGATGATTGGTCCGACTCGCGCATCATGCCCTAAACTCTCTCTGTCATTGGCAATGAACGTGAGAGTTTAGGGTGCGATGGGCGAATCGAACCAATGATAGCGCTTCCGTATGGCTTTTGGTGTTGCATGCACTGATACAATAAGGTGGTATGCAATTACGCGCACCGCACATACTAAATAGAGGTCAGAGTGCACTACAGGGACTGTCACCGTGGCCTTCTGAGGCTGTTACTGGGGCCGATTTTGCTAAAAATAAAATCTGCACTCTGTGACAAAACCGGGCCCCATTCCTTCCAGCCTACCGGGGGATTGCCTGGTGCCCGGCACCACCAGTCCGGGCCTGATCCTCCAGCCATGCTGTATTGGTCGTTGCACTTCTGCGTCTCTGCGGTGCGGTGCTGCTAACATCCCTGCTAGTGCACCCGCTCACTCCCGACAGTTTGTCTGCTACGTTTACCTTCACCGTGGCGGCAGACAGGATCAGCTGCAACAAGCCCTCCTCTCCTGTGTCTTTGTAATTAGTTTACTCCACCTGACACTGCAGTGAAGCGCCGTCGCAGCAACACCTCCCCAAACAGTGCCGACTTAAGGTTATAACGGTGCAGTCCTGCAGCCTTGCAGAAAGGATTTCCAAGCTCAGCCTCACAGGGTTATTGCCACTGCTCACAAATCCTGGTCGCCGCCATCTTGATCAAATTGCAGAGATCTAGTGTTGCTGGGACCCTCAAGTTTGCCCGCATCCAAATCAGTCTGTTCTTTTTCGGGCCAGTGCACTCTTCATGCCGCTATAGTGAGACCCCGTGGCCAGCATGGTGCAGCCATTGCTCCATTTGCATGTAATTTCTCGGCCGAGAGGAGGAAGCAGCAGAAATGTTCTACTCTCCAGTCCTCTTCGCTCTGCCCCTAGTTATGTTTTTAAAAGGGTTTCAGAATAATTGTATATTCGTAAAAACCTTTAGTACTTCTAATTTGCATAATGGAATTTGCCTTTTAAAGCACAAAATATATAACACTTGAAAGCGTTGCCTCCTAGGCATTTCGGTTGTTGAAAAGGCTAAAATCTGTGGTTTGATTCAGAGGGGAGGCCTATGACAGAGAATTAGGATTACAGGTAAGTAATTTTTCCTTCTATACTGGAAGATGGTCTTCGTGACGACAAAAGTCGCCAAGTGCATAAGTGACAGTTAAGCCCTTTGTGCCTCTGAACTCTCCACAATCTTCCATTGTGACTGAGTAATTCTCTGCACTCATCCGTCCTTCATTCAGAAAATGCTGTTTGTGTTCCTTCTAGAAAAATACAATTTGAATTCTTGCAAAAGTGTTGACATTTTAAGAGTAGGATAGAGTTACATTAATGGTGACACTGTTACTTTTATTCCGTAGACGTTTTCGGGGGCTGCTCCTCCATTAGGGCGGAGACATGTTGCCCCACTGCTTTCTCGCAGTGCGAGAAGCAGAAACATAAAATGGTAAAACTACTAATATGTTTTTGTTTCTCGCACTTCGAGAAAGCAAAAGTACATGCCTGGTTGGCGGCAGGCGGGTGAGTGAGTCGGGGAGGAATGGCTTGCCAAGTGTTGCGGGCCCTGAATGTTTGGTCGGCCCCAACTAGTCATGTGCTTTCTGCCTTTTTCTCCATTTAGCAGCCTACATGGAGAAAATGTTCTCCCCACAGGCGTCCGACTGGGCGCCGTCCCCACCAATCACAATGCTGCCTTTACAGCATTGTGATTGGCTATGGGGAGGGGAGGGAAGGGGGGCTGCCTGCTTCCTGTTCAGCAGGAGAGCAGGAAAATGGTACCCGGCCAGGAGCCGTAACATTGCGGCATCCGTAAATGTAAGTTAATTTTTTTATATTATTTAATCCCCCCGCCTCCCAACCCTACCCCACCCCTGCGTGAACCTCGTCCGCCCCACCCGCTAGTCATGCCTGCCGCGGCTGGGCTTTGTCTCACTGTTAACATCCTTTCTCTGATTCATCTCCCATTTGTCAGAAATCAGACTTAAATTGCCGAACACAGGAAAAGACATAGGGATGAAAATGTGCTGTGCAAGTCCTAACAATGCATACATTGTGTTAAAAAAAAAAAAGCACTGTGAAATTAATTTCCATTTGCTATAACCTGGCAAGGATACCCACAGGTAGATAATGGGAGAGAGCATATAGACTTAAAGTAATACTGCTACCATAAAGATAACTTTATCTATCTCCACCAAGTATATCTCTTTAATTCACAAACAACCCATCTGCCTTTATCGACGTCTGGTGCATAGAAACCAAGTAAGCAATCTAAAACTCGCAATGCACTGTACTTAAACTGATACAGCAGTGCATGCTTGACAGTAGATAAGCCTGCTTGAGTTTATATTGGTAGGACTGGGTTTTCTCACTGTGAAGTTGTGCTGTCTATCTGCTCGCTTTCTTTGATGTTTTGTGCAGTAAGAGAATGTGAACAGTTTTTCTTAGGTACTTTAGAATTGGTTATGTTCTTAGGAGAAAAGTGCCTGCTTGTCTTTGTCTCTTTCTTGGTCTCATTCTGTGTTTCTATAAGATCCTCGGACCCCAAAGTTTCTCATGATGGAGTAATACAAGTTACTTTTCCTTACCTGTAAGTTTGCTTGCATAGTTTTCATAATTTCAGTAAGGTGATTACTTGTTTCACAAAAGAAAATTAAATTCCAGTCTAGCCAAGGAGCGAATTCTACCTCATGCCAGGATAAAGATGTCTGCTAATTCTGAGCTTTTGGTATTTTTACTTGTGACAATGGTCTTTATTCTTTTAGGCCCAGGCAAAGCAGCGTGCAGGAAGAGCTGGAAGAACGGGACCTGGAAAGACCTATCGACTTTACACAGAGAGAGCTTACAGAGATGAAATGTTAACAACGAACGTGCCTGAAATACAAAGAACCAACTTAGCTAGTACAGTGCTTTCTCTGAAAGTGAGTGCTGCCACTGTATTACGTGAATAAGGTCCGACACATGTCGAATGCTTTACACTAAAGTACTGTTTCATTTCACTCTTGCCCATGTTGATTTTGTGATATGTATGAATCAGAACTAATAATTCTGGTGACGATTCTTCTCTAAATAGTATCTATTGTCAATAACTGTTGGCTTAAGAGCAGTTACTATATTAGAATTTGCCCAATTCCTATGATATTATTATTGTTTTGCCACTGTAGCAAATATCAAGTCTATTTTCCTAACCATCTGAATCGGTGCTATTTATATGACAAAAATGGCTGGGAAGTAATTCTTTGAGCCGATGTGTTATTTTTTGTTGTAACTAGATGTGAAATGCTTACAATTAACTAGCATGTGACTATAATTGCAGGTCACTTGTAAGGTTATGACTCGACTTGCCAGACCCACTGATGTTTGTTTTAAAGATTTGTAGTGAGGTGTTACATTTGCAAGTGTGAATTTCTTCACAGTTGAGAGAGACCACAGATCCATGATTTAAAGAACTCTGGTTGGGTGCTTCGGGTGGTTCCTCTGAACTATGGCCGAGTGCTTCTGCTTTTAAGCAGTACATATTTAAAAAACATTTGACAGCTGATCCTTTGTAATTATTTAAATAGATGCATAGAAAATGGGAAACAGCCATTACAATGTGGTCATAACCACGCGTAACCGTTACCATGCATATGCCTTAACAACGCTTATGCCTTTACCATGCATGCCTTTAGCACACATGCCTTTATCACGTATTTTGTGGTAAAAGAATGAATGAAAAAGGCATATGTGTGGTAAATATTGAAATGATAGGGCTAATGCACAACCTTGATTGTTTTATAGAAGATGATAGAAAATGATAGAAAAAACTCCAGTTTCTTGCTAATTTGTGAATTTGTTTTACAGTTTGTGGTTACTCGTAAGGGTGACGATTCCGTCCGAGGTATTCGTCTCTATATCAATGAGTATTGTGTGCTTCTAAGCGAGCTTAGTTGCATCCCCCTTAGGGCACTCCGATGGTGGTATCATTATTGATTTCCAACAAAAATAAGTGAATCCCAAACGTTTTTATGTTCAAAAGAAAATTATTTTATTCATTTTTCATTTTTCTTAGGTTTCAGTTCTTTGAATCCTTTATTTCATCAATTTACATCAAAGACGCTTCCTTTAAAGTTATAATCCTCCAATGCATTTCGAGCAATGGCTGCTCTTCATCAGGGAGATCATTCTAGGGTTTCAGTGCAAAGAAACACATATGTAATACAAGATTTGTACATGAACCATGTATGTAACATTGTTATGTTGTTAAGTACCACCATTTACCAACGTTTGCTAGCACTATACCAGATGGTGCCTGTGTATTTACACTGTGAGCTATGTACATTGTGAACTGTGACAACTGTGAGTGTCATTTAAAACTGAGTTTCAATGAAAATTAAGACTTTCAATAAATGCTATACCAAAAGTATTTTAGTTTTACCCCATTTGCATTGCTATGACAAACCGGTAATCCAGTAGTGCCTGTGTAAACGAAAACGATTGTGCGGTGAACGGTACTATGAAAGGTGGGGTTAGGAGTAATGCGCAAATATAGACTCAAAATGTTTTACCTTAGGTTGAGTCTTCACGAGAAGATGCTGTGGCTAGTGAAAGGATAAACACGTGATTAAAATCTCCTGTGGACATTTGTGATAGACACTCCTAACCCTACCTTTCATAGTACCGTTCACCGCACGTCAAGGGGATCCATGACGTCGAGGATGACGTCGAAGTCTCGCAGATGTTCGGCTTCGAAGAGCCGTTCGTCGTCGAGGCGAAGGCGTTCGCCTTCGAGGCAAAGGCAGTCGCCGCCGAGGCAAAGGCGGTTGCCGTCGAGCCAAAGGCGATCGCCGTCGAGGTGAAGGCGTTCGCCGTCGAGAAAGGGACGCTCGCCGTCGAGACGGAGGTGTTCGCCGTCGAGAAGGAGGCAGTCGACGTCGAGGGACCGACGGTCGCCGTCGGGGCGACGTTCTTCGGCGCCAAAGAGGCGCAGATGGAGTTCTGGCGCAGGAGTCATTCTAGCCGGCGCATGTGCTGCCAGTCAGGCCACGGTCGCCTGCTCCAGTGAGGCCGGTGGAGCGTCCGAAGTCCAGGAAACCGCGCTCTCGTTCCGGTCGGAGGGGGAGATCGCGGAGCCGTCACAGGTCGTCAACGAGATCAAGACGACGCCACAGGAGGCGCAGATCACGGTCCCACACGACTTCTGGGACCAGAACCTACTCACCGACTTGGTCGGAATCCCCTGGGACGAGGGTGTCGCCGGTGGACGACATCTGCCCGTTCCAGGATGTTCTACTGAGGGGTGCAGCTAAGTTGGGCATCACGGTGACAGTGCCTACTCCCACGACGTCCGTGATTTTCGAGGCGCTTCATAAAAAGCACCTGTCTCGACCATTACTGCCTCTAGTACCAGGATTGGTAGAGCCCGCCGAGGAGTTGTTCCTCACTCCCGCGGTGACGAAGGCTGCTCCTTCCAGGCTCCTTAAGAAGTACCGGGCCCCGACCCAGCTTTTCTTCTGATGGATCCGACACCGGACTCTGTCATAGTGACGGCGGCTAGGAAGCAGCATGCCACCTCCCCGTCTTCTACCGTACCTCCTGATAAGGAGAGCCGATGGATAGACTCGACAGGCAGAAAGGTCTGTGAGACGGCATCTACTGCAATGAAGGCGGCTAGTTCTGCGGCTTTGCTAGGGCGATACGATTGTGCCCTATGGGAGTCCCTCCAGCAATTCGCTGAGTCCCTTCCTCAAGAGAAGAAAGAGGACTTTCAAGAGATTCTGAAGGAGGGGATGCTGGTGTCGAACCAGCTCATCAGCGAGGCTGCTGATGTGTCTCTTCTGGCGGCACTTGGGTACTGTCATGGTGTTAACCAGTGGCGCCACGCTTGGCTTCCACTTACATCGCTCAAGCCGGAGGCTCAGCAGAGGGTGGCCAATCTGCCTTTCTCAGGGGAAACCCTGTTTGGAAAGCATGCGGGTGACGAAATGGCCTGCATTAAGGCGGAGGCCGAGACCCTGACGGCTGTCGGGTTTGAGAAGCCCAAGGAGAAGACCACCTACCGCACATTCCAGAAACGGTTTGGGGCGCAGGGCAGAGGGCGTGGGCAGACTTCAGGACAGCATCAACAGCAGCAGCAGTTCCAGAGGCCCTTGGAGGATCAGTGGGATCAGAGGAAAGGATCTTGGGACGACAGGATACGACTGTCTCTGCATGCTCTTCAGTCTCTGAAGTGGTGGTGTGCGGCGGAGAATCGCCTCAGAGGGATTCCCTTCCACAAGGACATTCCCACACAGACTATTGTGACGGATGCGTCTCTCCGCGGCTGGGGAGCGCACTCCGGAGACTTACAGATACAAGGAACGTGGTCCCCGACGGAGTCCACATATCACATCAATTTCCTGGAACTCAGAGCTGTTCACTTGGCATTGAAGGCCTTTCATCCGTCCTTCCAGACCAACTCTCTGCTTGTGCAGACGGACAATACGACCTCAATTTATTACCTCAATAAGCAGGGGGGCTCAAGATCGCTCACCCTGTCGCAGGAGGCGCAGGCGATCTGGCACTGGCTTCTTGCCAGAGGACTGACGATAACGGCTACTCATCTACCAGGTGTGCAGAATGTTCAGGCAGACGCACTGAGCAGACTGGTTCAGGAAAACCACGAATGGGTCATAAACGGCAAAGTACTAGGAGAAGTCTTCGCAAGGTGGGGGACTCCAGACGTAGATCTGTTCGCCACCGCCGAAAACAGCAAATGCCGAGACTTCGCCTCCAGGTACTACCGGCAGGGGACACTGGGGAATGCGTTATGGATCAACTGGTCGAACCGCTTTCTGTACGCTTTTCCACCCATTCCCCTGATTCCGGCGCTGCTCATCAAGCTGTCCCAGTCCAGGGCACGGATGATCCTGATTGCCCCGGACTGGCCCAGACAGTGGTGTTTCACGGACCTGCTTCACCGGTCTCTCCTTCCTCACATACGGCTGCCGTGCCGGCCGGACCTTCTCACGAAGTTCGGGGGGCAGATGGTACACCCCAACCTCTCTTCTTTGAGTTTGGCTGCATGGCTCCTGAGATAGTGCAATATGGCCATTTGAATCTCCCAGAAGATTGTATGGACATACTGAAGAAGGCTAAGCGACCTTCCACTCGGACTTCCTATGCTTACAAGTGGAAGCGATTTTGCATCTGGTGCAAGTCCAAGAACTATGACCCAACGACATGTAAGGAAGATGTTATCCTTCCGTTTCTTCTACATTTGGCGCAGTCTGGCCTTAATGTCCATTCCATTAAGGTTCATCTCGCTGCGCTGACTGCCTACAGGAAGTGCCCTTCAAAGACTTCCTTCTTCCAGATCCCTGTGATCAAAGATTTCTTGGAAGGCTTGAAGAAAGTGTTTCCTCCTGTCCGGCTTCTTCCGCCTTCATGGGAATTGAACGTGGTGCTTTCCAGATTGATGAAGGAGCCTTTTGAACCTATTCATAAGGCTTCGTTGCAGCACCTGTCCTGGAAGGCGGCGTTCCTCGTGGCCATTACATCGGCCCGCAGGGTGAGTGAAATTCAGGCGTTATGTTGCCAAGAACCTTATACTGTATTTCATGCTGCTAAGGTTGTTATGCGTAATCACCCTAAATTTCTTCCAAAGGTTATCTCTGATTTCCATGTGAACCAGACCATAACGTTGCCTACGTTTTTTCAGAATCCTTCATCTCCAGCGGAAAGCTCTCTGCATTCCCTGGATGTTAGGAGGGTGTTGAAATTTTATCTGGATTAAACCAAAGTTATTCGTAGGTCAGACCAATTGTTTATCAATTATGGATCAGTAAGGACCGGTCTTGCTACCTCGAAACAGTCCATCTCCAGGTGGATCGTGTCCTGTATACAATTGTGTTACAAAAAGGCTAATAAGACCTTAGGGGGGGTAAGCCTAAGGCTCATTCCACCAGGGGCAAAGCTGCCACGAAGGCTTTGCTTCGTAATGTTCCTATTGCAGAGATCTGCAAGGCGGCCACTTGGAAGTCGGTTCATACCTTTGCTAATCATTACTGTCTGGACACTGATACCAGGACATACGCTCAGGTTGGGCAGGCTTCGCTGCGAAATCTGTTCGCACAGTAGTGGTGTTATTTCTCTTTTCTCCACCGCCGCTTTGGTGTGGGGATGGGCTTGCCATTCTATTCACTAGATTATGACTATACACAGAGATACCCTACTACAGAAGGAGTAGTTTCTGTCCTGTAACTCAAGTTCTGTAGTAGGGGTATCTCTGTTATAGTCATAAGCGCCCTCCCTCCTCCCCGGTGGAGAGAGATATTCATGTGAGGAATGCTACAGGTCTGGCGTGTTACGCCTTCAAAAAGAACTGAAAGTAAAAGGGACCTTCAGTGCATTCTGGGATACTGAAAGAGTTCTGGAAGGTTCTCTTAAAGGCACAGTATCCTGTTCTGAGCCACATAATGGCAGCCTATGGAGCTTGTCTGTCCACTTCTTCCTCTCTATCATTCCTGAGGGTTTTGCTGGTAAAAGCAAGTTTTTCTATGTGGAAAAACCTGGACAGGCTGTGCTGTTTGTGGATTTTTGGTGGAATTTCTAGTTGAAGTACTGTACAGTGTAGCCTGTGGATATAGGCTGCATTATCTGTCTTTAAATTCTCTCTTAAGTGTCTGTGCAGTTCTGCAGTTTTTTGACAACTTGAGATTATTTTTGATTGCTCCGGGGTCCGTGCACATGGGCTGGACTATTCACTAGATTATGACTATAACAGAGATACCCCTACTACAGAACTGGAGTTACAGGACAGAAACTACTCCATCTTAATTTTCAGCGTTCTGAAATTTGAATACAGTGTTTTTCTAAATTATGCTTCAGTAGCTTGATAATAAGTCATTTAAATTGTGATCTTCTTTTTGTGGTTTCTGCAATTTTTAATTTTTTTTTCAGGCCATGGGAATCAATGATTTGCTGTCTTTTGACTTCATGGACGCTCCTCCAATGGAAACCCTCATCACGGCCATGGAGCAGCTGTACACACTTGGAGCTCTGGACGATGAAGGACTTCTAACCCGACTTGGGCGTAGGGTGCGTTTTAGGGTGTTCCGTTTACAGTGACTCTGTTTAATTAGCATGGTTTCTTTTGCTTAGCTGAAAAGCAGTAGAACAATGTATTTATTTAATTCGGGTGCTCAATATGCGTCTTTTCTTTTTGACATTTAGAAGTAAACATTGTTAATGTAGCGAGCTAATCTTTTTGTCCTTTGTATCGTCTTCAGATGGCAGAGTTTCCCCTGGAGCCCATGCTGTGTAAAATGTTGATCATGTCTGTGCACCTGGCTTGCAGTGAAGAAATGTTAACCATTGTCTCCATGCTTTCTGTACAGAATGTTTTTTACCGACCAAAGGTATGAAACTCGAAACTAAATTGTAGGACGTTAAGCTTATTTGTGCTGTTTTTGTTTATGTCGCTAGCATTTACCTAATTTATATCCTGTCTCATAAGGAACAGTAACATTTGTTAAATGTAGACAACAATCAAGTGAAAGTGACTTCTTCTGTACTGGTGTGTGAAAGGTTTGCATACACTTCTGCATCTATTGCCATTATTAAAGTATTTCTGCATCTATTGCCATTATTAAAGTATTTCTGCATCTATTGCCATTATTAAAGTATTTCTGCATCTATTGCCATTATTAAAGTATTTCTGCTTCACGCAAGCACTGGAAAGCTTTTTGGAGAAAAAAAATTGTGTAATTATGTTTTGAGGGGAAATTGAAAGGAGCGGTTATGAGTGATATTTGAGCTTTAAAGCATTATCGGAAAACTATAGTGGAACGTAGATGCCAACCAAAGATTCACAAACCTATGACTTCACCATAGATATGTCTGCCGTACAACCATAAGCCAAATCAATGCCTCTGGCCTCTAGGCAAATACATTTTTCAGAACTATTATTTGTAAAGAGTGTTACAGAAACCTTGTATGGAGGTTTAGGCTCAAGTCCACACACACAGCCTTGAACAGAAACTCAGCTTGAAGTCGAAGACCAATCCTTATCAGGACTTCAACCCCAACCATACTCGCTAGGTCAAAGAGATGATAGGCTCCGAGCTGTATCTCAAGTTCTACACAAAAGACCAGTCCTTGTCTGAACATAAGTTAAACATCTGCATCGGACCTAGGTTAGATATTACGCTGACCATATTGACCAACTACGTCAATGATTGTACCACCCGACAGACACTTATTCCCATCAAAAGTGACAAAGTCAGGGTTCTCAATTCCCTTGAGTGTGTGCAATCCAACTACTCTTGTTTATCACGGAGTCTCACTAAAAACAATAATGTCTACTACCATCCACACTCCCCACCTTACATCCAATGAAAAAATATGTGGGAGGAGAGAGAGTGAGAGTACCTCCCGGTAGAACCGCAAACGGGGTTGCTGGCTAACAATCACCAGTTTACCCACTTCTCATCATCGGTGACTCTCTCTCTTCAGTGAAAGAAGAAAAGAAAGTAAAAAACAGTGCTTGTTCTCCTTTTCGGGAACCACAAGCAATTGTGATAAAACACGTGATTGTAAGACAAAATAGACAGTGCTTACTATTTTGTACATATGTCCAAAGAAACCCCAGTGAGAAAAATAAATGTGATTCTCACCATTAAAAATGGTAAGGCTTGCTGGCCACCCGACTTTTATTCCAAGCAGCAAGCCCTCTAAATTAAAAAGTGGTTCCTATCAAACCAAATCTAATTCTTTATTGCCAACATGTTTTGTTGCTTTATTCTTGCGCCACTTCATTAGGGCTAAAAAGGGGTTCACCATCTCGATCTTTCACTTCATATTTATAGAGACACCTGTGATGGTAGATGATAACATATAAAATGCTTGAGCCAGTTGTAAAAAAAACACATGCCTCCTGCACAGGCATTGTGAATTTCAAAAATGATAGTGGCACTTAGATCATTTAGAGCATAATTACCTGGAGGTTGCGAAGTTACAGCATACCCACAACCCTCCTCATCTGGTCAAACGTGTCAATCGATCACGTGTCCCTAAGAAAACCATCCACAATCTGGTCCTCTGTAATTGTATGTAAACACAGTTTACACGCAACAATATCAAAAATGCATGGTTTACATATTGCCCAAACCATACCCTCTTGTTGTATACTCCTATCATAGTTTTTTAGTCCATTCTCATTAAAAATTGTCTCAACCCAATAGGTATGCTCTCAGTTCATCTTGCAACAGTTTACGTGGCTGGAAGGGAAAACAACAAACGAGTTGCTCGCGCTATCATCACCAATTCCCAAACTCGCAACTACTGGCTACCACGCTTTATATAAACTGGCATCTCACCGACCGGGACAGACCCTCCTACCAGTGCCGCGTCCCACCGACGTTTTCTAGAGCTCCGACTCTGAGCAACCGACGCCATGTGATTTAACTCGTACTGTGATCCCACCCAGCCAGTGTGTCTAAAGTACCACGTGACGGGCAATGGAAACAATCATGGAGGCCATCTTTAAATGTAGCAGAAGGGGACTTTTGCTGTTCACTCAGGCTGAATTTCGTATTGCGAGTGTCATATACAAAACGTGCCTATTTCTTTCAGAGCTCATTCTTAATCCCAAGGCACTAAAGCGGAATAGAGTATACTGTTTTCACATATGGATAAACATTGCATCCAACCACTAAGTCTCATATCAGAGTTTCAGCCAACAAAGGAGCGGTAATACCGTCATCCCCAGCCACTCATGTGCGCTTGTGTACCTCTATACTCCACGGGAATGCCTAGTGGTTTCCAAGCCCCACTATTACTGATTCGCCATGTCGGCCATCTTAGAGAGGGATGTGCACTGTGTAAAGTTTTCCATATTCAAATAACCACCTCCAGCTTTCCACATCGTCCCGCCTTGGATTAAAACAATACATTTAGCAGCATGTCACAGTGTTATACTGCTGCCTATAAAACAATCTTCCATTAGTTCAGAAAAGTGCTACCTGGATCAATGATTTTCATCCAATCTTAAAGGGACAAACACTGACACCAGACATTAGAGGCCATGTTAGTCGTCCTGAACTTTATTAAAGGGGAGGCTATTGTCTTATCATCGCTCCATAAGGGGAAACTACCCATGCATTACTCCCATGATGGGTGATGCTATCCATTGCAAGGGGGGAATGGTATAAATCGGCCAGAATATACTCAACCACCTCACCAATGCACTCTAAAGTAAATGTACTGTCATAATTTCCATCTTGCATACAGGGTATACTTGTCTGTCTAGCAGAATCAATGTTTGCTGATCTTATTCCATTCAATGGAGTCATTCAAACCCTCCCTATCTGCTCGTTCTGAAAAGATCCATCTGGCCTCCTTCCTAGCCAGTATGTTCTCAATGTTATGTGTTTCTCCCAGCACCCTCTCTAGGACCATCCACCTGAGATCCCTGGGTGTGTGTCCTTTTTCGCTAAAGTGTTGTACCAAACGTGTAGACAGTTTTTTGGCTTTGATGGTGCTGATATGTTCCTGTATTCACGCCTTCACCTTACGTGATGTCAAACCGATATGATGAAGCCTGCAGCCGCAGGTTAGTCATGAGATGTATTGCATTGACTGTATTTCATAAGGAACCAAGTCCTCCCATCACGTAGAGTTACCTCTTTTGTTGTCTGAGTCAGGTTACATACAGAGCAACTCCCACACGGGTAATGTCCAGTGTGGGAGGGAGCTAACATATGGAGCAGTGGGAATGCGGGTGTGGACCAGCTTATCCTTAAGATTGGGAGCTCTTTTAAAAGCAAATTATGGAGGTGGCATCTTATTAGTAGCAGTATCAAGAATGGACCAGTGTTTCCTCACAATTTGTCTCATCTTGGTAGAAAGGGGATCAAAAGTCGTAACAACTGGTATACATTCTTGCTTCTCCTTCATTCCTTTCCAGGAGTGCTTCTTGTGAGATATTCCAAGCTCGCTTACGAGCCTGCTTGACTATTCTCATAGGGTATTCCCAAACTGTAAGTTTATTCACCAATTCCTCAGACTGTTCCATAAAAGTTTCAGTAGTGGAGCAGTTGCGCCGATAGCGCAAAAAGTGGCCCACGGGGAGGTTATCCCTTAAAGCTCTAGGATGGAACGACCGATAGTGGAGTAGGGATTTCCTGTCCGTTGTTTTGTGGTGGACATTTGTAGCCAACCTCCATTCCACTGCCGTAATGTCCACATCAAGGTATACGGCCAATGTATTGCTAATAGACCACGTAAAGCGGAGGCAATCATCAGCCTGATTCAGCCATGTCAGAAAGCTCAGGAGATAGTCCTCTGTACCTGTCCAGATACAGAGGACATCATCAATATATCTCCGCCACAGGGAGATATTCTCCCTGAAAGGATTCCCGGAGTGGTTGACCACATTCACCTCAAACTGGCCCACATAAATTCAGGCCAGACTTGGGGCGTATGTTGCCCCCATAGAAGTTCCAGACACTTGTAGATACAACTGATTTTTATATTCAAAGAAGTTTTTTATCAGTGCTAGTTCGATACATTGCATGACAAGGAACGGAGGGGTGTTATAAAACCATTCTAGATCCCCCAGTGCCCGTGCTGCTGCCACCAGCGTGGCATCCTGGGGAATGCTGGTGTAAAGTGATTCAATGTCAATAGTCACCAGCAGCTGGGATTCAGGATCAAACTCAAGGTCCTTAAGAATATTCAAAATGTCAGTGGTATCCTGTACATAAGAGTCTTGTGTAATGACTGCCTCCCTCAAATAGAAGTCTGCGAATCGAGACAGAGGCTCTAACACAGATTAAATGCCCGAGACAATCGGGCGCCCGGGGGGTGGACGCTGAGACTTGTGGATTTTCGGCAGGTTGTAAAATGCCGACACGCGCGGTTTCTTGTTGACATGGAAATCCGCCTCCTTAGATGTTATCCACTTTTTTTCTACAGCGCCCACCACCATCCTCATGATCATGTCAAGATGTTCAGGCGTGGGGTCCCGCATCAACGGATGATAGTTGGTGCGTACCCCCAGAAGTCTCAACACCTCAGCTTTGTAATCACATGTGTTGAGGACGACTACACCGCCTTTGTCGGCCTGCTTAATCGTCACCAACTGGTTGTCTTGCAATGATTTCACAGCCGACCCCCGCCTGAACTTCTTGAAACAGTGAAACAACGTCATTCCTGCTTATATTTGTCATGACAACCCTTGTTTGCTTTTACAAAATGCTAGTGTTGTGTATTTCTGAGGTGAAATTGGATTGTCCTTATTGCCTTGCCTCTGAGGATGTGTTTTCTGTTATGGTTGTGATCCATAGAAGGAAGCGAAGGCTAACATGTTGATGGAAATATTTCAGCTGCAATCTTTCTCTTAGTCTCCACCTCCTTTTAATAGAGCTGTAATCCTTGCAGTGGGGTCTAAATCCAAATCTGCCCCAGATGGTAATTGTCAGGTGGCTAGTCAACATGAAATGATGTAAATTTATATAGAGCTACAAATGCTCAAAGGCGTCAAGACGCTAATCGCTGATCCTGACTCAGCCTAAGGAGAGAGCCTATAGCAAAGTATTTAACTTTCTTACAGAGAGAAGCGCCAGGTTTTTAGGCCTTTTGTGAAAGGGGTGTTCAGCTTCATGAAGGTCAAATGGAGAGGGAGGGAATTCCAGAGCCTGGCAGCTGCAACCGAAAAGGCTCTGCCTCTCTATCTCTTTCTCCAAACTCTGGGAATAGCAACTAAATTGTGAACTGCCGAGCGAAGAGGTCTACTAGCGGAATACCATTGGAAATTTTTTTTTTTTCCACCTGGGCTGGCACTGTGCAATGCTTTATAAACAATGCACATCACTTTAAAAGTGACATGATTCTATACAGGAAGCCAGTGAAGTTCAAACTATTCTCTCAAGACTGATAGGTGCTTGAGGCTATCTAATGTCAACCTTGCTGCTGCATTTTGTACAAGTTGCAGCTTGTTAGGAGTTGTCTTTTAACACCAAGACAGAATGTGTTGCAGTAGTCAATCCTGGAATAGATTAGTGCTAAGGCTACCTGTTTCCATGCAGGAAAAGGGGTAAATTGCAAAAATCTTCCACAGAGTTCTGAAATTCCAGAAACCGGTCACCACAGTACGATTGACCTGGAAGACCAGAGACAAATCACTATCCAGTCCTAGAGTTTTTTTTGCTGAGTTCATTGAGGTGAGAAGTGTCCCCAGGCTGGCTGGCCACCAGTTCTGGTTCCATACCGATGATTGACTCCCAAACATCAACACCTCACTCTTCTCGCTGTTCAGCTTTTGAAAGTTCTTCACCATCCATGTGGCCACTGTCTTCATACAGTTGTTGAAGTTGGCCTCCGTGTCTTTTGAGATGGACACAGTGATCTGTGTGTCATTGGCATGATAAGTTTTCCAAAATTTGTGTCTGTCCATGCTTTGCCCGAAAGTTTGGTGATTTGGGTATCTTCCTCAAAACAAAACCCTTGTTGTGGTGAAGGTTTGCCGTTGTATTGCTCTATTGCAACATGCTTGCTGGCCTGCTACTCCCTTGTCCTATAGGAGATGGTTCAAATACTGATGAGTAGCCTCCTGGATCACAGTAGAGGTCTATTCACTGAAATTGTGTGAGTTAGCCGGAACTCAACAATTCGCTTATGGTTTCATGTCTAGGTGAGCCTGGTCGACGGGCACTTTTCACCAGCGACAGACAGGTCTAGGTTGTCAGGGACATGACTTCTGCCCGTACCCACCCCTTAACGCATTATCTCCTTCTGTATAGTAAACCATAATCAGTCAGTGTATTCCGCACAAGGGAATGGGGCAATGTTCTCTTTGTATCAGTCATTTCATAATCAGATTGCCACAATGTGCAGTGTTGCAGCTTTGTATCTGTTTGCTCTAGATTTTAGTGTCTGAAAAGACCTGCACAAGCTATTGACATTAATCCTAATTAGGAAAGGAGTTGTTCCTTAATTCATCGCTTGTTGGATCTCTCCTACCTTTAGTATTAAAATCCACGGTCTGCTGGCAAGACTCTAACTTGCATCTGCTGAAGACCTTTGGCCTATACTTCAGTTTGTCTGATGTATGAAAAGGGTTGGAAGGTTGTATACATTAATACAGGGGTCCCCAAACCGGTCCTGGAGGGCCGGATCCATGCCAGATTTTTAAAATTACTACATGTATCTCAATGGGGATATCCAAAAAATCTGGCATGGATCCGGCCCTCCAGGACCGGTTTGGAGAACCCTGCATTAATACCTTGCTTATTACTGATGTTCTGATTTCTTCAAAATCTAAACTGATATTTTTAGTATTTGATGTAAACATTTTATTTTTACCGTAGGACAAGCAAGCTCTTGCTGACCAGAAAAAGGCCAAATTCCATCAGACTGAAGGTGATCACCTCACTTTGCTTGCAGTATACAACTCTTGGAAGAACAACAAATTTTCAAATCCCTGGTGCTATGAGAATTTTATCCAAGCGCGCTCGTTGCGTAGGGCACAAGACATCCGCAAGCAGATGCTGGGTATAATGGACAGGTAAGAGGTGCAAGCAAGAGATTGTGCTTACAATCGCAGCCTAACATATTATTTCTTGAGGTGTGTCCCTATAGCACTGCTTGCCTTATACGAACATTGCTCTGCTTATACGAACATTGCTGAAGGTTTCCAACTTTCTCAGGATATAGAACACTATTATGAGGTGGCTATTTAAAAAAATCTTAGTATTAGCACCAATAATGCTGTTACCAGATGGCGAGGATTTTGTTCTCAAGAAATCTTCCTTTTCATTTTTTATTGCAGGCATAAGCTGGATGTCGTATCATGTGCAAAGGCAACAGTTCGCGTACAGAAAGCAATCTGCAGTGGGTTTTTCCGAAATGCAGCCAAGAAGGATCCCCAGGAAGGATATCGCACTCTTATCGACCAGCAGGTGGTGTACATCCACCCTTCAAGTGCACTGTTTAACAGGCAGCCAGAATGGTATGAAAATTTGCTCGCATCTAAAGCCATTGTTGAGAAGAGAACAGTCTTTATTATAGTTACATCTGCCAGCGGATTCCTCACCTTGTGAATATCCCCCTTGCGTCAGCAACATTCGGTAATTCTTTTGTAGCTTCGCGCCGACGTGGACGACGTCATAGAGGCACGGCATCGCACGCAACTCCGCTGATGTCACCGACACTACAATAGACCCACGCCGGCGTGATGACATCAGTTCCCTTTTTTCCACGTCGTCGACGCTAACGGTTTCGGGGAATCTCAGTAGCTATCTAGTGACTTTGTTGCCTTTATCTTCGCTTTTCTGCTTCTTTGTTCCAACATGATGACGACAAAGAAGACCGTTCAAGCCCTGCAGGGAATGCAGGAAAATGATGTCCATCACGGACCCGCACGAGGACTGCATATGGTGTTTAAGGTCTGACCATGATGTGGATGGATGTTCATCTTGTCGGAAGATGAACCCGAAGGCCCTGCGGGAAAGAGAGACCAAACTTCTGGTGGCGAAGCTGAAGGGTGACAAGGGAAGAAAATCTTCGAGATCTCGTTCGAGGAGGTCGAGGTCGAAGTCAAGATCCAGATCTCGGGAGGAGTCGTCTTCCAAGTCTGCTTGAGACCATGCCTCGAAGTCGAGGAGGAGACATAAGAAGAAGAGACATGAGTCCCGGCGTCATTCCGGTAAGGAGTCCGTCTCGAGGTCACCGAAGAAGGTACGTTCCAAGGTGGTCACGCTGGATGTCTCGGATCAGGAAGGTGAGGCTTCGCCTTCAGAGCCGCAAGCTCAGTCGCCGACTCGGGCTTCGAATCCGTCTCCGGCGCCGTCCCCGGCCCGAGAGGAGGAAGAAGTTCATGTGGATGAGGATTCTGCGCCTGTCGAAGAGCCGAATCCGATCCCTCCACAAGACCAGCCTGAGGGTCTACAGCCACCTTTCCCAGCCCCAGGCCAGGACCCATCAGCGTTTTTAAACGCTATGTATGGTGTCTTTTCAAGGGCGTGGTACCCCTCTGGCGCACCTTCGGGTCCCATGGGTACTCTGGCCTTCAATTTAGGAGTCCCTCACTCCTATGTTCCGGCTCCATTCATGCCGTTCATGCCGGCTCCGATGCAGTCATGGCAATACCCGGCGTTGCCCGCTCCAGATCGACCTCTAGGGCAACCCACTGGACCATCGGATTCGATACCGACGCCGGTTCCGGCTCCGTCGGAGTCTTTGATGGATGTGGCGGCGAGGCGTGTTAAGGAGAGGTCCAGGAGGGAGGCACAGCGCCTTATGGAGGAGCGTAGATGTATGGGGTCCTGATATGGAGAAAGGTGAACTGGAGGATGACTGTTTTGAGGATCTAGCTGATGCTAGTAGCCTGGATTTTTCTCCAGAGTGGGAGTTACCATCCGGTTCTGATGCGTCTTCAAAGGACTTCCTGCCTTATCATGTGGTGATGAGGAAGGCAGCGGAACTTCTGCAATTGACTTTACCTACAGTGGAGTTTAAGTCCAATCTTCTTACAGAAGTTTTACTTTCGCCCAGCTCTGTGGTGGAACCATTGCTTCCGTTTAATGAGGCCTTAACGGAGCCTATTATGGAGGTATGGAAAAAGCCTCTAACAGCACCAGCTGTTTCCAAGAGTGTGGCGAGAAGGTACATGGTTGCGCCTGAAGACCCTGCTTTTCTGCCGTCTCATCCTTCTCCTGAGAGTCTGGTCATACAAGCAGCCTGTTCCAAAAAGACTGTGTGCGTTTCCTCAGGTACCTGGTGATAAGGATGCCAAGAAACAAGATCAGGTGGCTAAAAAGACCTTCTCCTCTGTGAGTATGGCGTTGAAGTCAACTAATGCCACTTGCCTTATGGGGAGGTATGTACATACCCTTATGGATACAAAATGTTCTTTGGCTCCTAAGATCCCTGATGACAGCAGGAAGGATTTTGAGGAGGTGTTATCAGACGCACAGGCAGCGGCACGTCAAGTGATACAAAGTGGACTGGACACTGCAGACCCTGTGGCACGTATCATGGGCACTGCGGTTGCCACAAGGAGATCGGCTTGGCTGAAAACTTCAGACTTTCCAGCAGATGTTCAAGCTGCTTTCTGGATCTGCAGTTCGATGGTTCTGGTCTCTTTGGCAAAAAGGCTGATACAGCCTTAGAAAGATTTAATGACAGTAGGGCTACTGCCAAATCTTTAAGGCTTCAAATCAGAGGTTCTACAGCCAAGAGGTTCAGCGGTTTTGGACGCTCTTCCTTTCGCAACTATCGTCAAGGGCAGCAGCAGCAGCAGAATCCCTAGTACAGGCCATATAGGGTAAAACAAAGGGCTCGGCGTCGAGGTCGTCAAGCCTCTATCTCCTCTACCTCCTCCAACCCCCCAGCCTCAGAAAAGCAGCCCTAGATCCGCCATTCAGGATCATGTGGGTGCGGTGGGGGGTCGGCTTACCTAATTTCTACGGGATTGGGAATCGGTTACATCAGATCTTTGGGTTCTCAATCTCGTAAAAAATGGGTATGCCCTTCCCTTTCGGGAATTCCCTCCCAATTACCTCCTTGCCAAGGTTTTTGCACGGAGGAACATCTGTTACTTCTACAGGAGGAAGTGGAGACACTGTTAAGAAAGGGTGCGATAGAGGTGGTCCCAGAGCAGGAAAGGGGTCAGGGATGCTACTCCCGGTATTTTCTGATACCCAAAAAGGATTGCAGGCTTCGTCCAATCCTGGATCTCAGGATCTTGAATCTCTATCTGAAACAAGAGAAATTGAAGATGCTCACCCTTGCACAGGTTCTTCAAGCACTGCTGGAAGAAGACTGGATGGTGTCGCTCGACTTGCAGGATGCGTATTTCCACATCCCAATCCTGAAGTCGCACAGGAAGTATCTCTGTTTTACGGTGGGATCGCAACACTATCAGTTTGCGGTCCTTCCTTTTGGAATTACTACTGCGCCTCGAGTCTTCACCAAGGTGATGGCGGTGGTGGCAGCACATCTCAGAAGGTCGGGAATTCCAGTATTCCCCTATTTGGACAACTGGCTGATCAAGGCAGAGTCGTCAGAGAAGGTGCTCCAGCATCTGCAGGAGACAACTCAGTTGTTGTATCGGTTGGGTTTTTCGATAAATGTACCCAAGTCTCACCTGGTGCCCTCCCAGCCCAACCTGTTCATAGGTGCTGTACTGGACACAACTGCATGTCGTGCATTCCCTCCACCTCAAAGGATTCGTGACATACAGGAAATGATTCCTTTATTCTACAATGGAGCGGTCGTTCCAGTCCTGAAGGTCCTTCGCCTGCTTGGTCTGATGGCTTCCTGCATTCTGTTGGTCAACCATGCACGCTGGCACATGAGGGCGCTCCAGTGGTGCCTCCGCAGGCAGTGGTATCAACACAACGGAGATCTCAGGGAGTCGGTGAGGATCTCCAGAGAAACTGCGGGGGATCTGTCTTGGTGGAGTGTGGAAGGCAATCTGTCTCAGGGAAAGCCTTTTCATCTACCTCCTCCGGTGGCCAAAGTGATAACAGATGCATCCACTCTTGTGTGGGGTGCTCATCTGGGGGATCTGGAAGTCAAGGGTCTTTGGTCTCCAGAGGAAAGGTTGCTTCACATCAACCTTCTGGAATTGCGGGCGATACGTTTGGCGCTCAAGGCCTTCCTCCCTTCCCTTTGCGGTCCGTCTGTGAGTGGGGTCGCAGTGTCTCTGCAGGGAGGCTCTGCGCCTCTGGTCCTGGGTTCAGGACCACCAGATTTGTCTGATGGCAAATCATCTGGCCGGATTTCTGAACGTGTGAGCAGACAGTCTCAGTCGGCAGTTCTCGGCCGACCATGAGTGGAGGCTTCACCTGGAGGTGGTTTGTCACACCTCAGGTGGACCTGTTCGCCACTCGCGAGAATGCTCACTGCCCGTCATCCTGCAGCCTCCAGTTTCCGAAGCAGGGAGCCTTGGGGGGGACGCGTTTCAGTTGAGTTGGGACTCGCGTTTCCTCACATACCTTTGATTCCTCTGGTTTTGAGGAAGATTCGCCAAGACCGGGCCCAAGTTATATTGGTCGCCACGGATTGGTCAAGAAGGGTGTGGTACACGGATCTTCTCCAACTCTCCTCTCGCCCGCCGCTCCGTCTCCGGTTCGGGGCAGATCTCCTCTCTCAAATGTAGGGGCAGGTTCTACACCCCCACCTCCAGACAATACACCTTCATGCCTGGAGATTGAACGAGGCAACCTGAATTCCTTTTCTCTCCCACACGATGTGGTGGATGTTATATTATCAGCTAGGCGTAACTCCACTAAATCCATTTATTCTTACAGATGGTCTAAATTTGTCTCTTGGTGTAGGGAGAAGTCTGTTGACCCTTTGGAAGCCCATTTATCTGATATACTACAGTTTGCTCTTTCTTTGGCGCAGCAAGGGTTTGCTGTTACTACGGTAAAGGGTTATCTTTCGGCATTTCTCTGTTTGCCGGACCAGCTGTCTCTTTTCAAATCTCCTGTGGTTTTGAGGTTTCTGAAGGGCCTCACAAATAAGTTCCCTCCTACTCCATTTATTGTACCTCAGTGGGATTTAAATCTTTTCTTAACCTACTTGATGGGTTCTCCCTTCGAACCCTTGCACAAGTGGCCAGTGAGGCTTTTGTCTTTTAAGACTGTCTTCCTGGTTGCGATCACCTCGGCAAGGAGGGTAAGTGAGCTTCAAGCTCTTAGTTGCAAGCCCCCGTTCTTGACCATTCATGCTGATCGAATGGTTCTTTTCTCCCTAAGGTGGTGTCTCCCTTCCACCTAGGTCAATCTATTACCCTTCCTACCTTTGTGCTCCCCCTCACCCTTCCAAGGAGGAGGAGAGACTACACCGTCTGGACCCCAAGAGGGCGGTGAGTTTTTATCTTGATAGAACTAAAAACTATTGAATGGATGACCAGCTCTTCGTTGGGTTTACTGACTGCAAAAAAGGAAGAGCGGTACATTAAAGGACTCTTTCAAGATGGATCATCCCCTGTATAAGGATCTGCTACTCTTTGGCCGGTAAGGATCCTCCAGAGGGTTCTAAGAGCTCACTCTACTAGAGCTAAGTCTTCGACTTCTGCACTTTCAAGAGGTGTGCCGGTTGAGGACATTTGTAGAGCGGCGACTTGGTCCTCCCTCCGCACTTTCGCAAGGCAATATTGCTTTGACATTGAGTTGAGGAAGGAACAACCACTTTGCGCGCTCTGTCCTCCAGGATTTTCTGGTGTAGAGGAGTGGATACCCTCTTCCGGGAGTGGGGACTGCTGTGGGACTCTATTCACAAGGTGAGGAATCCACTGACCGATGTATCTATCAGAAGAACAAGTTACTTACCTTCGGTAACACTTTTTCTGGTAGATACAGTATCTGCCTGTGGATTCCTCACTGACCCACCCGCCTCCCCGTTGTCCACTATTCTATACCAGAGTTACTGTAATGCATTTACTTTATTGTCAAGGAGTTGTTTATTTCAAATGTTTTATTGCATTTGCTTCACACTGTGTGTGTTACCTTGATATTTGTATTGCGTATACTGTGTATATGTCTACTGTCGTTGGTCCTTCCGTGTGCCTCAAAGGCACGGAAATAAGGGCGGAACTGATGTCATCACGCCGGCATGGGCCTATTGTAGTGTCGGTGACGTCAGCGGAGTCGCGTGCGTCGTCCACATTGGCGCGAAGCTACAAATGAATTTCCGAATGTTGCTGACGCAAGGGGGATATTCACAAGGTGAGGAATCCACAGGCAGATACTGTATCTACCAGAAAAAGCGTTACCGAAGGCAAGTAACTTGTTCTTCTGTACTAGGAGCCTGCTGATGAAAACAAAAAATATAGTCCATAATGTTCAACTTTGGTGTACTACTTATTCAGATATCCTTGCTCATCATTCCACATCTTTTAAGTAACTCTGACCTGCAAGAATATCTTTCATGTAAGGTTTCTAAATTGTTTGGGTGTTTGGGTGAAGAGCAAATAATGTATTAAGTGTAAGTGGCCTTAGACATGTATTTATATTATTGTTTCCATTGCGACTTGAAACACTGCTAGTCATTTGGTAGAAGCTACCTGTCACTGGTGAGCAGGTAATGCCTGGCCTCTTGTGTCTATAGCTGCCTGTCATGGATGAGAAGGTAACTCCTGGCCTCTGGTCCCCGTGCACGTGTCTGAGGCTGCCTGTCATGGGTGAGAAGCTAACGTCTGGCCTCTGGTGCCCGTGCCTGGGCTGCCTCTCATGGGTGAGAAGGTAACGCCTGGCCGCTGGTGTCCATGCACGTGTCTGTGGCTGCCTGTCATGGGTGAGAAGGTAATGCCTGACTTCCTGTGTCTGTACAAGTATCTGAGGCTGGCTGTCATGGGCGGGAAGGTTATGCCTGGCCTCTTGTGTCCGTGCAAGTATCTGAAGCTGCCTGCCATGGGTGGGAAGGTAATGCCTGTCCACTGGTGTCTGTGCAAGTATCTGAAGCTGCCTGTCATGGAGGAGAAGGTAATGCCTGGCCTCTGCTGTTTGTGTAAGTGTCTGAAGCTGCCTGTTTGGGATAAGAGGTAATGCCTGGCCTCTGCTGTCTTTGCAAGTATCTGAGGCATCCTGTCATGGGTGAGGGGTAATGCCTGGTCTCTGCTGTCTGTGCAAGTGTCTGAAGCTGCCTGTTGGGGTTGTGAGGTAATGCTGGGCCTCCGGTGTCAGTGCAAGTGTCTAAAGCTGCCTGTCATGGGTGAGAAGGTAGTGCCTGGCCTCTGCTGTTTGTGCAAGTGTCTGAAGCGGCCTGTTGGGGTTGTGAGGTAATGCCTGGCCTCTGCTGTCTGTGCAAGTGTCTGAGGCTGCCTGTCATGGGTGAGAAAGGTAATGCCTGGCCTCTGCTTTCTGTGCAAGTGTCTGAAGCTGCCTGTCATGGGTGAGAAGGAAGGTGACCGTCCTGAGATCCTCGAAGGCGGTTGCTCCCCACGCTGCTCCCAGCCCTAACCTGGTATCGTAGCGCTGCTCGCACTGCTTCTGCTGCACTCGTTTGGGTTAAGCTGCTCTGCCATTGCCTAATTGCAGACTGCGTATTGTTTCTTGATTAATTGGACATTGCTGCCTCTGCCTTCGATTTCATTGCCCCGCTGTGCCGCTAGACTGCTCATTGGTTATTTATTCATTTCACATTGCCGTCTGTGCCTGCTTGCCGATTCGTGCCTGATTGTGCCGATTTCACTGGTTTTTTGACCGCCATTACCTTTACCTGTGCCCCAAGCTCGTCCTGGTCGCCTTTTGGCTTGCAGCCATTTTTTTGTTGTTGTTGTGACCCCCAGCACGGCTCTCTGCCCCGGTCCCCGCCTCCCAGCTGATCCTCCCTCGCCCCTCCCACTATCCACATATGACAGATGCCTTTCCGCGCAGCGGTCGCGCCCCATACGCGCCGAAGGTGCGCCAAAAAGTTAAGCCCGTCTACGCCCGTCCGCGCCTGGACCGCGCCCAGCGCCAGACCCCCTGGCCCCCACAAACTCCTCTCCACCCGCATAACGTACGATGCCGCATCCCTCTCCGCTCTCAACCCCGGCCGACTCCCAAATTGCTACCAAGCCGCCCCAGGACATACCCATGGACCCTTCGCCTGCCACTCCTGCAAGTTCGACTACATCAGAACCCACACCAAATCCACAAACTCCAAACAAAGCTCCGACACTAACCACCTAACGTGCATCCTAATCAACACCCGCTCAGTCCACAGACACTCCATTGAACTCTGGAATCTACTCAACACTACATCGCCGGACGTCGCCTTCCTCACAGAAACATGGATGAACGCCTCATCAGCACCCGACATCGCCATAGCTATCCCAGAAGCCTACAAGATCATCCGAAAGGATTGCACCAACCAAATAGGAGGAGGCATCGCCATCGTCCACAAGAACGCCATCCGCATCACGACCAGTTCCGATGATAACCTCGCTTCCGCCGAACACCTTCACTTCCATATTCACACCGACCACAAAACCACACTCCGAGGCACCCTCATCTACAGACCACCAGGACCCCTCACACAATTTAGCGAAGACATCGCAGACTTCATCAGCCCACATGCCCTCCCCTCCGAAAATTACATTCTACTGGGAGACCTCAACTTCCACCTGGAAAAGAAAAACGACAACAACACCACCACCCTTCTGGATAACCTGACCAATCTAGGACTCAAACAACTGGTAGACACCCCCACCCACTACGCCGGACGCACACTCGACCCTATCTTCACCTCCAGCAAGCACATCTCCTTCGATCACACCACAGCTCTCCATTGGACGGACCACTGTTGCGTTCACTTCAACTACAAAAAATCCACGACCCACAAGCCTCCACTACCTATTCCTCGAAGAAATTGGAACAAAATCACCACCGAACAACTCTTCACATCGCTTCAACAAAATCCCACCACCATATCATCGGACCCAAACCAAGCAGCCACTAACCTCACCCAATGGATCACCCATAGCGCCGACGAACTTGCTCCCTTCAAAAACCATCTAATCAAGCAACATAGCAAAAAGGCCCCCTGGTTCAACGAGGACCTCAAGAAATCTAAGAAGCTCTGTCGTACTCGAGAAAACCTGGAGAAAAAACCCAACCACTGATAGCCTAGCCACCTTCAAGAACGCCATCCGCAATCACCACCAACTAATCCGATCCACCAGGAAATCAGCATTCAAGATTAGACTCGACAACAATGCCCAAAACAGCAAGGAACTATTCAACATCGTCAAAGCCGGCACTAACGGCATCTCTCCCTCCCAAGACCTCTGCGACTCTCTATCCTCATTCTTCCACAACAAAATCGCCGATATACATAACCGCTTTGACAACCAGCCCGAAGACATGTCCACTCCACCCATTTCCGATCCAACACCGCCCTCCAACATCCTTTACGCCTGGAACCCAATCACCACCGAAGACACCATCCGCCTGATGAACTCCATCCACTCAGGATCGCCAACCGACCCATTTCCTCTCCACATCTTCAACAAAGCAGACTCCATCATCGCCCCCCACCTCCGCGACGTCATCAACTGTTCCCTCAACTCCGCTGCCTTCCCGGAAACCTGGAAACATGCCGAACTCAGCGCCCTTCTGAAGAAACCCACAGCAGACCCCACCGAACTTAAGAACTACCGCCCCATCTCGCTCCTCCCATTTTCCGCCAAAGTAATTGAGAAAGCAGTCAATAGTCAGCTCGCCGCCTTCCTCGAATCCAACAAATCCCTCGACCCTTCACAATCCGGCTTCCGAGCCAAACACAGCACCAAAACCGCCCTCATAGCAGCAACAGACGACATCCGAACACTACTGGACAACGGAGAAACAGTTGCCCTCATCTTACTTGACCTCTCCGCAACCTTCGACACAATCTGTCATAACACCCTAATACAACGCCTCAGCAACATCGGAATACAAGGAAAAGCATTGGACTGGATCATCTCATTCCTCGCCGGAAGAACCCAGAGAGTCCGCCTCCCCCCCTTCAAATCAGAGGCCAACAAAGTCACTTGCGGCGTACCACAAGGATCATCACTCAATCCCACCCTCTTCAACGTATACATGAGCCCCCTCGCATCCATCGCACGCAAACACAACCTTAACATCATCTCCTACGCAGACGACACCCAGCTGATCCTCTCCCTCACCAAAGACCCGAACACTGCCAAAACAAACCTCCACGAAGGAATGAAGGAAGTAGCCGAGTGGATGAAAAACAGCCGGTTAAAACTGAACTCGGACAAAACGGATGTCCTCATCTTAGGATCATCCCCCTCGGCCTGGGATGACTCCTGGTGGCCACCAGCCCTGGGACCGCACCCATACCTACGGATCACGCACGGAACCTGGGCTTCATCCTGGACTCCTCCCTCTCGATGACCAGACAAGCCAATGCCGTCTCATCATCCTGCTTAAACATCCTACGCATGCTCAAAAAAGTCTTCCGATGGATCCCCACTGAAACAAGAAAGACGGTCACCCACGCACTTGTCACCAGCCGACTGGATTACGGAAACACCCTTTACGCCGGAACCACAGCCAAACTACAGAAAAAACTTCAACGCATCCAAAACGCATCAGCCAGACTCATATTGGACATCCCTCGTCAAGCTCACATTTCCGGTCACCTGAGAGATCTCCACTGGCTTCCAGTCAACAAGAGAATAACGTTCCGTCTCCTCACCCACGCATACAAAGCCCTCTATGACCTAGGACCCGAATGCCTCAACTCGAGACTGTCCTTCTACACCCCCACTCGCCAACTACGATCATCCAACCAAGCCCTCGCCGCCATTCCACGCATCCACAAATCCACCATGGGAGGAAGATCCTTCTCCTACTTAGCGGCCAAGACCTGGAATTCTCTCCTCACCCATCTACGCCTGACTCAAAACCACCTCTCCTTCAGAAAGCAACTAAAAACCTGGATATTCGATAAGTAAATACTCCCGCCTCCTCAAGCGCCTTGAGACCCTCTGGGTGAGTAGTGCGCTATATAAATTCCAGAACTTGAACTTGAACTTGCCTGGCCTCTGCTGTTTGTGCAAGTGTCTGAAGCGGCCTGTTGGGGTTGTGAGGTAATGCCTGGCCTCTGCTGTCTGTGCAAGTGTCTGAAGCTTCCTGTCATGGGTGAGAAGGTAATGCCTGGCCGCAAGTGTCTGAAGCTGCCTGCCATGGGGGAAAAGGTAATACCTGACTTCTGGTGTCCGTTCAAGTATCTGAAGCTGCCTGTCATGGGTGGGAAGGTAATGCCTGGCCTCTGGTGTCTGTGCAAGTATCTGAAGCTGCCTGTCGGGGTGAGAGGTAATGCCTGGCCTCTGATGTCTGTGCAAGTATCTGAAGCTGCCTGTCATGGGTGAGAAGGTAATGCCTAGCCTCCGGTGCTATGCGAGCTGTGATGATGTAGTTAGCGCTGGGACACTTTAATGGTTTGCACTCTATAAGCATGTCATGATGTCATCATCATTATGGTAATTGTGTGCAAAGACTAGTGGAAGAAGCCATGCAAAACAACTTCAGCTGTTGAAGGTGCATTCGTGGAAATCCAATCTTCGCAGATAGTATCAGCACCTCTTTTATAAACTCTTATGCTAGAGTGTCTGTGGTGGCATGTGGTGATTGCTCATCTAAATATTGAAATCTTGATTGATTTCTACTGACGCGGGTTTGGCATCAGTTCGGAAAGAGTTTGTACTTTTACTTTAGTTTTTCCTCTTTTTAAAAACTCACTGTAAAAAGTCCCTGCCGCTCTTTTGCGCTCATAGAAATTCTTTTTGTTTGCTTTCTCAATGTTTGGAGTGGGTTACATTGTGAATATTTCACACTTGTATGTAGCTATTCTTGTTATAAGTTGTAGAGTTCTCATTACGTTGTTCTGCCCCTCTAGAGCTCGTTCAGTCCTGCACAGTGAGACTCTTAAACCATGCTGTGTTTGTGAGGCCCTTTGGGACTGCCTGACAAGTCTCCAGAATCATTAATTTCGATAGTAGCCTAGCACTGACCATTCACTATCAGTGAGAATCAATTGAATGTGTTCACACAGGGGTCTGTGTCTGTCGGTAAAAAAGGACAATGGTGATATTTCCATCCTTGTATTTCCTATACCTTGATTAATGCTGCCTATTATATATAATTCCCACTGTTCTACTTGCTGAAAAGGATGTGTTTCATTTACTTGACTTTATTGTCTTTGTATCGAAGGGTTGTGTATCACGAGTTGGTGCTGACCACCAAGGAGTACATGCGAGAGGTTACAACCATCGATCCCCGCTGGCTGGTTGAATTTTCACCAGCGTTTTTTAAAGTCTCAGACCCAACCAAGCTCAGCAAGCAGAAGAAACAACAAAGACTGGAGCCCCTGTACAACCGCTATGAGGAGCCCAATGCCTGGAGAATATCCCGCGCTTTCCGGCGCCGGTGATCACCGGAGAGCACGCAAATTACTTTCAGAAGCCTATTCAGACACTTTAGTCGGCACTGGTGCTGGCCGGAACTATTTGTGCTTCCCAGATAATATAGACTGGGCCTTGAACTTAAAACTGAACATATTTGTATCATTTAACGTTACCTACTTTCTTTATAACAAAGTGAACCTGGTAAATCTGAATCTTCAGCACAAGTCGGGAGTCTTCACTTGCCTGACCAATTGGTTGACTTGTTACCAAGATCATATGTATTGCTTTGCCCTTTGAAACCGAACTTCTCAAAACGTTCTTTTTTTAAAAAAAATATAGACTATCCTTATTTTTATTCCAGTCACTTGCTCTTGATGTCGATACCTACTGTATTTATTTTTCAAGAATTGTCTATTGATTGTCTCTACCAAATGCTTTATTTAATTGAACAATGTTATGTCGCCTTGGGTGAGTTTGGTGATTATGGATAGCAAACAAGTCTGAAAGCTCCCAGTAACTCCTAATAAAGTATCTGTGCATTTTTATTTATTTATCTTAAAAAGGGAAGAGCTGTTTGGTTTTTGACTGTTTGTCTACCATATAATCAACATGGCCTACTTGCCAGGAAAACATACTAGCCCTATAATTAGCCACATCTGCTCTGCAAAAATTGTCTATCCCTCTAGTCAAAGTATTTGCAGATATGCAATACAGAGCTACCCTGCCACACAGTGTGTTATGTGTTTTATTTCCTCTATAAATGTGCCATGATATCACAACATCTTAGCTGCACCGAAGGTCTTCGCCATGGTTAACGTCAGCCTGGAGTCTTTCAACAAATTTCGCTTTTCAAATAATTAAAGGATGGTTAGCAGATGTGTTCCATCATGGTTACAACCTGTGTAAAAGTTGCATCCTGTGTTGCCTCCTTTTTTTAGACTCGAGCACTGTGACCTGACTACTCCAAGAACAACAATTGGTCCTGACATACCTCTTTAAGAACCCAAAGAGGCAAAAGACCCTTGCTATCAAATCAATGAGTCACCGAAAATATTTTCTCATAATCACTGAACAAAGGCGTAAAACAATACACTAGACGAGAGAAAGGCAAACAATAACAGAATTCTGAAGACAAAATCTTCTTTATATAGTAATTAAAGAATGAGCATAATCAATAAAACATATGACAATAGACGTTTGTCTAGATAGAAAGTGAAGAAATAAGTGCTTATGTGAAAGGTGAATACAGCAAAGGAAAGTCAGAAAAGAAACAATTGAAAATCAATGTATCATAATTATACAGACACAGCACTGGTTGCAATAATTCTAAGAAAAGCTAACCAATGGTTTTAGGCCTGTTTTTAACACCGTTTCGATATATTATTAAATGTCTATTTTACAGAATGATGCTGCTTGCTTTAGAATGCACCATACAATTTCAGGAAGGACCAGCACAGTGTATTCCAGGCCGTGAAATAAGGGGTGTTGACGTTTACAACCGATTTAGGCATAGAGGGTAACTAGAAACCTCCGTATGCAGGTCTTCATCAGGACACTCAAAAGACAACATTAGTTAATGCCTGAAAAGGCTAGGTCAGTCCCCAGCTCCCAATGAATGGGTGATCATTTACATGGGTATGGACCAGAACAGTGCACAAGTCACGGTGAGTAGGCGGTCACCGCAATGATGTGGAGAAATGTGGCTCCCTAAATGGCTTCAAAAATGCTGCTGATCAATATTCGCTAAGCTCCCAGCAAAAGTCAGGTAAGTCGGCGAGTACTTTGCCAAAATAATCTTAATAAATGGCTGTGTGGCAGAAAAGCGGCTATAAAGGTGCCAATAATCCTTTGGTCCCCCAGCAAAAGCATGGGAGGCAGGCAAGCACATCGCCAAAGTCATCATAAAAGAGACAGCCGTGCAACAGAATCCGGCAGCTCCTGTCCATGTGCTGGCTTTGAAGCCACTTTTCCGCCGCACAGCCATTTATTAAGAATATTTTGGCGAGGTACTCGCCCTGGATCAAGTTCACGCTATATAAAACTTTATAAATAGATAAATAAAAACTTAAAAATTGCAATTTCTTTTGCCACGTTGCACAGCAGCTTTGATGTTGTACAACATATTTTATAGCCATGCTGCACAGCATCAAAGTGGATTGAAGCTGTGACTGCTGGCTTTCCATTTGCAACCCCTGGTGCTCTCTTTGAGACCCCTGGCCTCAGAGATGGCAAAGGCACTCCCAATAATTCTTGCATTCCATATTTCCTGCCCGTTTTTCATTATTCTGATAGTGAATAATACTTTGTTATTCACTAATAGTTTGAGATAAAAAATGGAGCACACTAAGGCGCTTTTGTGGCAGCTGTGTTAAGTGAAAATGGCTTTGAATGTATGTTGTGTGTATGCTTGCGAGTGAGACCATGTGTATGTATGATTAAGTACATCTGCATGTGTAAATGGGTTTGTGAGCGAAAATGAATGTGGGTCAGCAAGGGTTAGTGAAGAGTGAAGTGAGATAGTGTGAGACTGAGATGTACTATTCTTTGACACAAGGCAACTCTGCACCAACGTTGCTGTACTGCCTTGCATCCAAGAGAGAGAGAGAAAATGTGTCACATCTATTAGGATATGGTGCATTTTCTCCACTTTAGCTGGTGCACTTTTGGCGGGCATGCGCCACTGCACACACCCTTGTGCCATAGTACAAGAGTGTGTGCTCTCTGCAACATAGGTTTTATACTAGGACATGTCCCTTCCAGTACCAAAACTATGCTTTAAGACGGTTCCCACTTTATATTAATGCTGTGCAATGCAGCACACATGCAAAGGTGATAAAATAAGGAAAATTAAATATTTCTCCTTGTTATGCCTACCTCGAGGAAGCAGACGATTTTGGTGCAAATTCCAGTCTACTAATGTTTGTAGATCGGGGTTTGCGGAGTAAACCTAGCTTTGGTAATGATATACTTGCTACCAGGGAATGCACCCTTGATGCAAAATAATGCAAAGCAGCACACAGCACAACTTTGGGATACTACCCAAAACAAATCCCAATTTGTGTTGGATGGTAAATCCCCCCAGCATTTAGCGCTGTGTGTGCATCGCAGAAGTGACACAATCCCAGAGCAAAACTTTTGTAAACCTGGCCCTAAGTGTCAGTATGTATAAATGAGTGAGATTAAGAGTGAATGCAAGTGAGTGAGAATGAAAAAGAATGAGTGTAAGGGGATGTAAGTGTTAGTGAGAATGATTTTGTGTGATTGAGGGAGTGAGTATTAATGAGAGAGTAAGAGCAACAATGTCATGTGATGCTTGCAAGTTTGTTGTTGGCCCTGACATACTGAAGGTAATTATTCTTATAGTGACACACTTGCAGCAATTCTTAGCATGGCAAACACTTGTGACGAAATACTGGCACACTGGGGTCATTTTTGGATTAAAGGGCTACAATGGTAAATTATTTGTACTGGCATACTAGAGATAATTCATGACATATAGGGCACCTATTGAAAATACTGGCATACTTGAGGACATTCTTAGCATAGGGAGAGCATTGGCAGAATGCTGGTACTAGAACAATGAAGGCAATTATGGCATGAAGGCTAACAATCTGCCATATAGAACGGTGACAACCATGACAAAATGCTAGGCCTGACAAACAGCTAATTTTGGCAAAAGTTCATCCATGGTATATGGGTGGCATAAATTTCAAAATACTGGCACTGGCCTAGTTTATGTAATGTTTGATATAAGGGGGCACCCATGACAAAATGCTGGCCCAAACACATTGGAGATTATTTTTGACATATGGGTGCAGCTATAATACATTTTGAAAAAAATGGGGTCCACACCTGGTATACGTCATATTTTATTGCCTGGAATACCATGAAAGGATTTGACTATTTAACGAGGGCCCTTTCAGCGTCTATGGCATGTTAGCCAATATATGTCAAAATTGTGCTATAAAATGCACGATTTCACCTATTTTCAATTTTTTTTGCAGGGGCACAGTCCCCCTTGAAGAGGTCTGGCTTACTCGCTATAATATAAAGCATGCATTATTCCGCAGATCGTTTAAAGGTCAAGTCAGCACCATAATAGAGGTGATACCGAGAAAAATAAATTTGTTTCTGTGCTAATCTATTATACTAATCATACAGTTATTGTGGTAGTTCAGTGATTTCACGTGTTGTGATGTTAGGGTCATGCGCCGTGCCTTCCTGGAAAAAATAAGGGTCACATGATATCACTAATTGTGATATCATTAAGGCCATAGGGAATGTGAAATCCCTTCCGCTACCCCAGGCATTTTGTGTTAATCGACGCCCATGTAGTTGGTACCAGCAATGCATTCCGATTGGGATTGCCCACTGCACTTACAATGACCAGTGTTGTCTGCAATTTTTGGGCCACCACACAATTATCTGAATGAACCGAAGGTAAGGCTACCTGAACAGAAGTTAATTTAACAGATGCAGTAAAGATTTGCCTCCCTAATCTCACCCTAGACTGGGGCACTAATACATCAGTGGTCCGTGTTGGTTCTGTCTCCCTGCTTCCTGCTGCCACCGAACGTATTATGCAAACAAACAGAAGTTAGCCATTCTTAAGCATTGTGACTGGCAGAATCAAGCCTAGCATTTAATACTAGTTCTTGAGGACGACTGTTATTGGGTTTTAGATGCATTATGACATTTCATTTCTTGTAATTTTGGATTTAAAATTGTAAACAAGATTTCCATAAAAATGCATTTCCTTGCCACAAATATTTTGGAGACATCTGCCTGCCTTAATTTCTTTTGCACTGAAATGTGTTGTAAACAGTGAGTTTTTTAAACTAAAAAAGACCTGGAAAGTATGTTCAGAACTTAATAAACAATTAACTATGAAAACATGAAACCCTAGTTATTTTAAAACGTGCATACAGAGTAGGGTGTGGCCCTATCCAACAGGATACATTAGAGTTCATATATTTGGGGTGGGGGAGGGTGGTAGTAATTTAGGGAGCGGCGAAGAGTTTTATGTGGCCTTAAAAGTCTAACTTCCTTCCCATGATCTGGAAGAGTACTTATCCATAATAATATTGCATAATTGGCTGACCTGGATAACCCAACTGGCTTTTATATTCGAAGCGAGGTTAGCATCACTTTGAGCATTTTGTTACAGCAAAACAGTCTGATTTTGGTCATAATTTAAGTTGCATAACTTGACCAGTTGTTCCAGCCCCTATTCAAAACTTTCCAGAAAGTGTGAGAAGGTGAATTCTCTCCTTATTGCAAAAGTGTTTCCAGAATTAAGAAAAATTGTGATTTAGTTAGCCTGACCTCCTACCATTGCAAGTAGATGATGGCCCCAACTGTAGGAAAGTACCCCTATTTGACATGGTCACCCCCACTTTTCCACTGGTTAATAATGTTAGGCTGCATTTGTAAAGCGCACTGACACCGGAGGTTTCCTGGCGCTGAGATTGAAATTGGGGCAGGAGAAAAGGGCAAGTGAGAGTTTGAGAAGAGCCAGGTCTTTAAGCCTTTTCTGAAGCTCAGCAAGGTGACAGAGGTTTTAATGTGTAGGGGGATGGAGTTCCACAGCTTGGGTGCCAGGAAGCTGAATCTCCGGCCGCCCAATTTTTTTAACTTGAACACTGGGGAGGTGAGAAGATGAAGGTGGGCAGAGCGGAGGTTGCGGGTCGGACGATGAGGGTTGATGAGGGATTTCAGGAAGGTCGGGCAGTTGGTGTGCTGTGCTTTGTAGGTTATGCATCCGATTTTGAAGGCGGCCCTTTGCTCAATGGGAAGCCAGTGCAGCTTGGCCAGGAGAGGTCTAGCAGATTGCCATTTGGGGACTTTGCATATGAGCCTTGCTGCCTGGTTCTGCACCATCTGGAGACGGTGGAGCAGGGACCTGGAAAGGCCCCAGTAAAGGGCATTGGAAAAGTCAAGACGGGAGAGAACGAGGGAGATGACAATTTGCACCAAGGCCTCGTGAGAGAGCAGATGAGTAATTTTCCGGATTTTGCGTAGCTGGAACATACTAGCAGAGATAATGGCTCCAACATGAGTTTTCAAGGAGAGATCTTTATCAATGGTGACACCCAGACTTTTTACTGAACTCGATGGAGTAGGGGCAATGCCCAGTTCAGCTGGCCAGAATTGGGGTCCCCAGTGGGCAGAGCTAGATCAAGGCAGGAGGAGTTCTGTTTTTTCCGGATTTAGTTTAAGCTGATTAGACATCATCCATTGTTGGATGTGCAGCATTACAGGTAAAAAGGAAAGAGAGGGGCTCTTAATGACCCAAAGGGAAATAGAGCACCAATATACTTGAAAAGTAAAACAAGAGATTTCCCAATGGGAGATACTGTTTCCTGCTCATAAGTCAGGGCTCAACTATCAAACACCATTCATACCATTCATCTTTGTGGAACGGGGAAACACTCGCCAGAAAGGAAAACCACCCAGTCTAATAGTACTGTAAAAAATATACACTTTATTCTAAAATATACAACACTGATCAATAAGTGAAAGTTAAAAAAACATAAAAAACACAATGGAATGCACAGTTAAAAGCCACCTAATGTGGACGTGGAGAAAATTAGTCTAAAGAGACACTTATATCTGTCTTTAGTCTGTCATTTCGGACCCTCATTTGTCAACACTACGAGGAAAAATATTCCTTTGGTTCAGTTAGAATGTTGGCAATGCCGAATATGACTTTGAAGTTGGCGTCGACGCGTTTCGGAAGCTTAAAAAATGATAATGGCTTCCTTCCTCAGGACAGTTTGTATACGTATTCTCCACAAGTTGATAGAAAACCGTAATTATTGCTATTTCCGTAAAGAGGCCACCAAATGTATAGTGATCCTCTGTTTCGCATCCGTAACAGTCACCTGGCTTTTCTTTCCTCTCCTACCTTAATGTGTGGAAAGATGTTTTTATCACGACACTCGTCTGTTTCAATAAAAGTATTTTTCATCGGTAGTAGGCTTTGAGCGGTCCTTATAACTCGCTCAGTGCGATGTTTGTTTGAAATTTTGGGTCTCACAGTTATTTCAGGTGCTGTTCTTAACCGAGATACGTAGGTCTTGTTCCCTGAATGGGGTTCTTGTCCGGCAACTGGGTAAAATAATACACGTGGCCGAGATACGTCGGTCTCGTTCCCTGAATGGGGTTCTTGTCCAGCAACCGGGTAAAATAATGCACGTGGCTAGTGTGTGCACACGGCTGGCTTTCCCGGTGCTAATTCTCGTGGCGTCTCTTCAATCACCGCTGTAGTGCAGCATTACAGCCTGGAAATTGGATGTCGCATCCGGGGTGTCTAGGGGAAAGATGATCTGCATATCATCTGCATAGTTGAGGACAGTGCAGTTCCAGTTGCTTAGTGACTGAATTAGCGGGCGAAGATACAGATTGAAGAGTAGAGGTGAAAGGGAGGATCCCTGAGGGACTCCGCAGGTGGTGGGTACCTGGGTTGCAGTGAAGGGGCCTAGGTGGACTGTTTGCACTCTGCCAGAAAGGAAGGACTTAATCCAATCCTGTGCAGGGCCCTGGATGCCTGCTTGTCCGACACGGTGGAGTAAGATGTCATGATCCACCGTGTCGAACGCGGCCGAGAGGTCCAGAAGGATTAATGCCTGGGGGGACCCTCTATCGGCATTCTCCCGAAGGGTATCGAAGACTTTTACAATGACTGCCTCGGTAGAATGGGCTGGTCTGAAACCTGCCTGGTTAGGTTCCAGGAAGCCGGAGCTCTCAATAAACGCTGACAGACAGGTTGTGACATGGGCCTCCAGTAGTTTAGAAGAATAGGGTAGAAGGGAGATAGGCCTATAATTGGCTGGGTTGGCAGGGTCAGCTCCAGCTTTTTTTAGAAGAGGAACCAATATGGCCTGTTTGAACGCAGAGGGGACCGTGCCAGTGCTGAGGGAGGTGTTTAAGAGAGGGAGGATACTGTCTGGTAGAGCTGAGAAGACTGCCCTGAGTACCGAGGGGGGACAACAGTCCTCGGGAGAGCCAGATTTGATGCGGGTTGTGAGCTCAGTGAGAGTGTTGGGAGTGATAGCTGGGAACTGGGTGAAGATAGAAGGGTTAAGAGGGGAGGGGTCGGGGCAACTAGGGGGGATGGACGAGGAGATGGCGTTCTTAATGTCAGCGATTTTCTGAACGAAATAGGTGTTAAGCGCATTACAAGTATCTAAGGTGGGAGCCTGAGAGGGAAGAATTCTTTGGTCAGAGGAGAAGTCATTCATGATTTTAAAGATTTCTTTAGATTTGTTAGAGGCTGAGTTGGTTCTTTCGGAGATATGTGAGGCCTTAGCTTTTATGATAGCACTTTTGTATTCGTTACGGGCTATCACATACTCTGCGCGGTTCTCTGTGGAGTAACCCCGTCTCCATTTGCGTTCGAGGAGGCGCAGCTTTGATTTAAGGGTTTTTAGTTCCTCAGAAAACCAGCGGTGGGAGTTGCCACACCTCGTGTGAGCGAAGCTGGTGAGAGGGGCGAATTTGTCGCTGGCCGCTCGCAACCAGGTGGAGATTACGCCCTCCATAGAGTCTGTGCCGGATGTTGGGTCGATGGTAGGGCGGGTGTTGGATGCAAAGTCGAGGAAGCCCTGGGCGTCATAGGCATTCCATTTGCGGCATTGTCCTCCAGGGAGGGTAGGGGCCTTAATGCTCCCTTTGATTGTGATGGTAACCTCTATCAGATAGTGATCTGACCAGAGACAGGGGGAAATGTTGGGGCAGGACAAGGTAAGGTTATGGGTCCATACATGGTCTAGAATATGGCCTTTGGAGTGCGTCGGTGAGGTGATGTGCTGGGTAAGGTTCAGGCTGGTCAGGGTTTCAAACAGCTCCATAGCATGAGGCCCCGCAAGATCACTGTCGTACCAATAGTTAAAATCCCCAAATATGGCGATTCTGGAATTATGCGTGAGCAGGTCAGCTACCTGTTCACTCAGAGATAGAGGAAAAGATGGCATCGACAGAGGGGGACGATAGAGTAGTACTAGTGCAAGTGCCCCACCAGTGGTTTCCAGTGTAATGACTATGTTGTCAGTCCCAGGTAGAGTGAGTGATGCAGAAGTGAGAAATCTGAACTCTTTGCGGATAATAGACGCTACTCCGCCTCCAGGGCGATTCAAAGGGCGGTTGACGTTAAGAATATAGTAGTCTGGAGGGAGGGCAGCTAAGATGTCAGGATGGGAGTCTGGGGTAAGCCAAGTTTCGGTGAGTAGTAATACATCAGGTCTATCCGTGGTAAGCAGAAGGAATAAGTCGAGCTGATGTTTCACCATGGAGCGAGTATTTAGATAGAGTACTCGGAGGTGGGTGTTAGAGCTGAGCACCCGTGGGGGCAATGAGGGATGGGGGCAGGCCCGGACTGGCAATTTCGGGCACCGGGAAATCCCCCGGTAGGCTGGATGGGTTGGGGGCCGGTTTTGTGACAGGGGGGCCGGTTCTGTTGCTGGGGGCCGATTTGGCCGTGTCGAACCGACCCTGCAAACAAACATAGCATAACGTCCTTTCCTGCTCACTGCCGCCTGCCCTGAACATAATGATTCTCTGCATAAAATGCTGGTGCTGTGACGTGAGCAGTGATCTGACCCGCCAGCCGATTTCATTTCATTTAGGCCCGACTCGTTCGTTATAATTTAAACCCCACCTGACCATGTGATCATGATGACCTAGCTGCTCACTGATGTCACCCCCTCCGCGTCTGCGCACAGCGGTTTTAGTGTAGTTCAGCCTTAGGGTGGGGTCTGCTGCCTGGTAATGCTCATGCGCAATTAAAAGTAAAAGGGCGCGTGACTCTGAAGCAAGGTCAAGGAGGAGGCAGGCATCGCTCGCTCTCAGAGGCCAGACAGACCACATCATTTAACCCCCCTGTCTGCCCCCCGCAGCCACAGGTGAGTCTATTTACGACTGGACCAGGGGAAGACCTCGGAATCGGACTCGGTCCGGTCCCGGACCTCTGATCCAAACGTGTGCCTGATACCAGGCAGGTTCTGAAATGAAACGGCCGTCTCCAAAAAGTGTATGAATCGCCTGCCCAGTCAGTGCCACAACACCGAGTGACGTACACTCGTCTAATGCAAGACATCCCCTGCCCGCCAAACCCCACTTCACACAATTACCTACTCGCAGATACCCACAGCCCAAGGAGGGAGGGCTATGGGTGAAAATAAATCCCAAGGTCGTTAACCCTGTCCTCTCCTCAAAATAGGCCCGTTCCAGTAAAGAGTGAGAGCGCTCTGTCCAGCGCTTGGATGAAGTGCTGATGACTATTTTCAGAGGCGCTACCGAAAAGGATCATTCTGTCCAAGCAAACAAAACAAGGGGCCCTTACCCTGGTCAGACCTTTAAACTCTTGCATGTGTAAAAAACAACAATTAACGAGCAATGCTTAAAAACAAGTCCAGGGCAATACACAGCGGAAGTATACCATTGCCCAATTTAGACAGAAAAACAATTCAAATAATTGCAGGGAAACTGAAAGAGCATCAGTGGGAGCAAACTGCAATTCGTATTAGGTTTCATTTTCAAAGCGCTCTAATCTATTGAAACGATTTATGACTTTCCTCTGACGAGGAAGCCACTGCTCTCACACGACGCCTCCATGTATTCGCTCCTCTGACTGTACCCCGGAACCCAGGGTTAGTGGTAAATCCAGTGACGGTTGTTGATGACTGCGATTACTTATGTACTCTCAAAGACCCCTCCATCCGTCACCGAGGAGCCACACAGCCTTCCCTCATCACTGCCTACTCCATCCACCACCCCTAACCCCACCTCTGTCCAGTTCATCTTTGCCTCCGTGTCGGACTTCTTCTCTTGTCTCCAGCATCCTCCATCAATTTACATTGACCCTCTTCTCGTCTCTCGCGCACACACCTCTCTTTGTCTTCATTCTCATTATGTTTTTGCTTTTCCTTCCTTTCTTTTCCTCCCTCTCCTTCCTACATCGCTTCTCCTTCGCTCCCACTTGTAAACTGTTGCTTTTCGTCCCTGTCTGTCTCTACTTCTCTTCCTCCATTCTCTCGTTCCCTTTCACCACATCCCTTTCTGTCTTGCTTTTTCACTCTTCATTTCCTTCTTGCCTGTACCGTCCACCTCTATCCTCCGCCTCCACCCCTCTGGTTCTCTCCACCGTTATCGTCTTCTCCCTCCTCCGCCGCATCTCTTCTCCCATCAATGTAAACACTTTCTTTTCTCATAAGTGCATTTCCTTCGTCCCACCCCTTACGTCCATCTCCTCTCTAGTCTTATTTCTCTCACACCCCTCTTTCACTCCACACCCCCTTCCTTTCTTCATACCTCATTCCTTCTCTCACTTCCTTTCCAGTCCTATCCCTCACTCCATTTTCCCACAGGTGCTTCCTGCCTCGTTTCCATCTCACCCCTCACCTGCCCTCTCTTCTCTCGCTCCATTTTCCTGTGCCTGTTTCACTCCCTCTAACTCACCCCTTCCCTTCCCCTTCCCTGCCTAATCACACTCTCTCTCTCTCCACTGCCCTTTTCTCTCTCCCCTCCCTCGCCTTTCCTCCTCATCCTCTCTGTCTGGCTGTGTGTGTGCTCATCTCCTCCGAACCTCCTTTCTCTGACTCCCTTTTCTTCGCCCTGCTTGTCTTTCCTCCCCGCCCATTGGCACCCTTCCTTACGGCCCCCTTCCCGTCTCCCTAGCGGCCTCCCACGGCCAGTGCAACACATGCCCTCTGCCTGGTCTCAGTGGCTGCGAGCTGCTGCAGTCTGTGCCCATGGCTGTCTGTCTTTCCCTCACTGACCTCACCCAGTCAGGGCTGAGCCCGTCACTCACAGGCTTGGCTGAGAGTAGGGTGCACATTTGCACTGGACTCCTGTCTGCAGAGGGCCCGCACCCTGACACTCTGGGCTGGGGGAAGGGGTGATGGCTAAGTTTGCGCTGCCGCCCTTCAAGCCTGTGAACCTTTGCACGTTCTGCCTGAATTCAGTCTTTAGCCAGCCAACATGGTCAGGGGTCCCCTCAACCCAGCCAATGTGGTTTCACTTGCTTGAAATATTTAAAATGTTAAATAATACTTGTGAGAAAATGTATTTGGTACTTTGGCTAATGGTGCTCGAATAAATTATTGGACACGGGGGTAGGGCACAGAATTAAAAAGTTTGAAGACCATTGGTCAGATGATAAGTTGCTGAGCTTTGAAATCAACACCAAACGTATGACGCAGTTCAAATAATTCCTTCCCTCTCTGTGCCTACAATTGCAAATCAGTGCACATGTGTAATGCGCGTATGTGTACAATCCAGTGTACTGTGCAGAACTCTACACATGTTCCAACCCTTCCCCCTCAGCCCGTGCACATGTTGCATCCTGGCAGACGCCTTTAAGCACTGACTGCACAGCTTTTCATCTGAGCTGCTGAGCACAGGGGACATTGTGGTAAACACGGCTTAGTGGGTTAATGCATGTGCTGGTGAGCAGATCGCTATGTAGGGGGACAGATTAAGACATTTCTGAGGGTTAATGTAGCTGTTTTGAAGCTCACTAACCTCCAGGTTCCAATCCGGTAAAATAGCATAGAGGTTAGTGCACCTGCTGCAGAGTACCAGCAGGGAACAGACTTTAAGTCAGCATATATCAAAGATTTTAAGTGGACAGTCCTTAGCTGGCCCTCCGATTCTAAGGTCCCTAACTTTACAAGCAAAATCACTGGTCAGTTTCACAAGAATGACTGTAAAAATACTCAATCAGGGTGATCTAGGTCACCCGTGCAGCCCGCTTACATTTCACATTTTACTTATTGCATTCCTTATGAGTGTTTGCTTTCTCCATATGTGTTTCTGTAGTTTTTATACAGGGTATGACTCTTGTACAGTGTATATTGTGAACTGATCTGACTCTAGGCTTATGAGTGAGTTCAGGTTGTTGGTGGGTGTTTACGAAGGAACACGATTGATAACTCTGCAGCTGAGGTTGAAGAAGAGTGAGTTTCTTTCAGTTCCTGTCAGTAGGTTATACAGGTATTCAGACTGAATGCACATCCCATCCTTGGCCTCTCCGCAGAGCGCACAGAGCGATGGTCTCATATGTTGCAATGATAACTGTTGGGAAGTGTGTGAAGGAAGTACACAGCTGTCAAAATATAGACCGTGCCAAAGGAATAGAAATGAAATGCTTCCAGGTGTGTGCGTTGAGTGTGGCAGGGAGGGTAGAGTGGAGAAGATAAAAACAGGTATGTGCAGAAGGCAAGAGTGAAAGGAATGGCGCAGAAGAGGAAAGAGATGACACTGTTTTGCTACTACGTGAAGAACAGAATGTTAGTTCCTGTGTTTTCAGCCATGCCCTTCCTTACGTAGACCACGACTCTTGGAAAATAATTCTAATTCTACTTCTTTTACCACATCCCTTCTAGAGACCCTTGCTGTTTTTATCCTACTTGAAGCACTCGGTATGTACATAGTACACTAAGTAAATGCGTCTGTTGTCCATATGCGTGCATAACCCGCAGTCAGCAGGCTCGATTCCTCATCTGACGCGTTTTCACTCATGCTGCAGCCAGCTGCAGGTTCAAATCCCAAACCCACGAGCCGCAGTCTACCCTACAACAGTGGGTCATTGAGTGTACCCAGTCCCTTTCCAGTCTTTTCATTTCTCTCAGACTCATTATTCTCATGCTCCTCATGGTCAACAACTTCATCCTTCTTACACAACTACAGTATATCTAATGTCATTTGCTTGTGCCTTTCAAAGGAAAATAAAGAAGAGAAAAAAAAATCAATAGCGAAAAAAGAAAGGGATACAAAGGGGAGAAGAAAGTGAAAGAGAAGCTAGGATGGGAAAGAGAGTCGAAGGCAGAGACAAGAGGAAGAAGTGAGAGAAGGAATGGAATAAAGTAATGGGATGAAAGGAAGGAGGAACAAGGGTAAGGGATGGAGAAATGAGAGAGAGTTAACCAGGATAGAAATTAAGCAAAGAGTCTTTGGTGATCATGGAGAGATGGTAGGGAAGAGTGGTAGGGAAGAGTGAAAGGGAAAAGAAAGGAACACAATGGAATGAGAGGGGAGATTATATTTAGAACATGGGTTATAAAAAAAGGAGAGAGCATGAGGATAAGAACTGAAAGGATAAGAGAGCAGAGGAAAAAGAGAGGAAAATCAAATGGCAAAAAAGGTTTAAGAATGGAGAATTTGATATCTGAGTAAAAAGCGTATAAGGCAGGATTAGGAAAAAGAGTAGCCAGGGAAAGAAAGGTAACTGAGAGAATGCCCTTCTTTCTGGGAAAGAACACGTTTAAAAAAAAAAGCATAATAAACAGCTTGATGAAGATTATTGAATCTGACTGAAAGTACTTGAACAGGAGTGAATGTGAAGAAGCCAGGGACATCTCATAGGAAATTTGTTTAATAGCCAAAGTAGTGCAGTCAGAACATACTATTATATCTTGCAGTTGCATTTTAGGGAGATAGTGGTCTTGTTCTACCTGGTGCTCCTCAGTGAGACACTAGATGCCACCCCCAGTGTATTTATTAAAATGCAAACAGAAAATAAGATACAAGTCAGTACTTGTGTCTGTTTTTGGTGCTCTCGTAAAAAATGTCTATGGGTACATATGAATGGGTGGGTAACCAGGTGCTCTTTAAGGTCATCATCTACTATTTACTGCGCTTTGAAAGTTGATACAATTGAATATGTAACGAAAAATGTGCTGTAAAATTCACCATTTTTGTCTGTCTTTTTCCCAAACCCCCCTAGTAGCGGTCGGGCTCGCTGCGCTCGCTCCCTAAGCTCGCTCGCTACGTGCCGTACGGGGGCTGGTCTGGGAAAATTTGCCAGGGCTGCTTTCAGTTCCCAGTCCGGCCCTGGATGGGGGTGACCGGTACTATGGTCAGGTCGGGTGTGGGGACGGGAGGGATGTTTAGAAATCCCGAGGAACGCTGTGTGTTCAGCCGCATCTGGTGGGACCGGAGGGGTGGGGAATTGCAGTTCCCTGAGTGCAGGTGCAGAGTAGATGATAAGTTGGCCAGGGGTCCTGGCCCCTGGGCCCGGGCGGGCGCGGACGGGCGAAGACGGGCTCGCCTTTGTAATTTTTTAAAATAAATCTTTTTATGAAACATACTTTGGTTCAAATAAACAATACAGAGGTATCAGCCAGTTTATACACTGTAAAGACGCACGGGAGAAAAAGTGTTATACCATTACATAGGAGGAAAATGTTACGGGGTGAGGAGGTCATATTACAACGCGGCGGTACACAAATCTCTCCACGGTATGTATTCCAAGGGCTCCAAATACAGGACCACTTTTTGGGGGCATCCCCTGGCCAAGTACACCGTCTTCTCTCTATACATGCACCAATCAAGGTCCTTTTCCCAGGCGTCTAGTGTGGGTGAGCGAGTTGCGCCCCATAATTGTACAATATTTCATTTAGCAAGCATGAACCCTACTGTAGCCCACTGTGTCTGGTGAGTGTTCAGGTCCCTATATATTCAGGAGTCACCTACGCTCCTCTGGGTGGAGACAACATGCAGCACCGGGTTGATTGTATTATGGACCTTGTGCCAGAAGGAGCTGACATATTTACACTCCCAAATGATGTGTATGAATGTCCCCATATGGCCGCAACGCCGTTTGCATTCCCCACTGTCGGACATCCCCATATGTATCAAATGGGGCCTGGTGATATATATTCTATGGAGGATTTTAAGCTGTACTAACCTAAGGTGCGCTGGAATAGCGACCACTCTGGGGGAGGACACTGCCTCCTGCCAGTCCTCATCATCCCTCTCAATCCCATCTCGCATCCATTTCTCACGCAACAATTGGAGGGGATCTGTCATGTTGTTGATTAATTTCTTGTATATTAAGGAGATAGTTTTTTTCTGGTAGAAGACCATCTACAACTCTGTCCTCCAAGGGTGAGGCCTCTGGAGGAGCAGTACACTTGGGTAGAAAATGATGCAATTTTGACAGAAGTGCATTGGGTCCAGCTATCCAGGTTCCCAGTGTCATATCTCTTTCCCTAAAACTGTAAAATTGTTCGCCCAGTCGGCAATACCTTTAGCACCCCTGTAAGTCTCTAATAAATGGTACCCCTGATACCTAGGGCAGGATGCTAAAGAGGGTCCCTAAGGACCGCAGCATGTCTTGTGCCACCCTAAGGGACCTCCTCACCACACTCATGTAAACTGCATTTACAGGCTGATTGAAGCCATAAGATAGGGTACAATATATATATTTTTTTAGTCCTCATCACGCAGAGTTTCGAGAAATACTGTTTACAGCAAAAGTAACCATTTAAAGAGAGCTTTTCTTGTTGGTCTGTATCTTCCATGGCCCTTCCCCGGCACTTGAATCATTCTATATCCTACGTATGGGTATCCCAACGGCCTATGAAGCATCCCTTGTGTGGCTTGCCCACTCATTTCATAGGGCGAATCTCTGTAACCGACACCCAAAACTATTACTGCGCTTAATCATTGGACTTCAACAGGTCACCGAACCATGGTTTGTTACAATTTCTCTGCCCAGTACTGTTCCCAGTTATTCCAAAACTCCAATGTTTTGCTATGTGGCCCAGCTCTATCCAATAAATTTATTCTAAGGACTGAGTTCAGCCATTCTTCTACCGTAGGGTGAAGGGAATTGACCCACTTTATGCAAATCTCACATCTGGCAGCTAATACCAACAAGAATAATAGATTCCTTTGTTTTTTGATAAGACTAGGTCTCCCACTATCGTCTAGTTTTACCCCAAAAAATATCAATTGGGCGCTTACCTGTATTTCTTGATGGAGGGATGTGAGGAAGAACTTAACGGTGTAGCACCATGGGCGGAACCTCCCCTTCAGACACATGTGCCCCTCTCCTATTGACGCCCGCAGGATCTGCAAAAGGACGAAATCCATGCCGCTATCCTGTCTCTCCACAGAGAGCCGGCGGCGTGAACCAGGAATCAGGCGGAGGTTACCCCAGAAGTTCTTTTGATCTTCCAATGAAAAGAGGATTACGGGAAGGAAGGCGGTCAGACCGGGGGCACAGAAATCAGAGGAAGGACGTTGGAGGAACAGCCTGAAGAGGACGGACCCTGCAGAGACACGCCCGAAGGAGACCCCAGGAATGGAGAAACTATCCATAAGTGTGGTATTTTTCAATTTTGATTGTGGGCCACAGAACGGACACGTTTTTACCGTGTGGCATCATTAGCTGGGGCGTGTGGCCTCCTTCAGTTGTATTATTTTTTGCCTGTTTGGCGAAACGGTCCATTAGATGAACGGTTCACTAGTTTAACCCCCCCCCCCCCACGCACATCACCCCAATCCCTAGGCACTCCCTAAAGTCTTCCCCACTGCACAAATTTACCCTGACATAAACCAAGTCTGAGCACTTTGAGGTGTGGTGACGGGTCGTCCATACAGAAGTAACCCAAAATACTTGTATGTTGACGGCTCCTTCTTTCCCTCTCCTATGAGCCTCCGGGGAGACACCTTTGACCCAGAAGACGAAGAACACGGAACATCGCCCTCGTCATCTTCATCTGGCTCACCAAAGAACCCAACAGATGGAAAGGGAAGACCACTCGGTCCCCCCGAACGTATGGATGGGTGCCCCGATCCCCCCGGGAAACCATTTTGGGCGGGGGGCGTGGTTCGGCTGCTATGCCCAAAGCGGCGTAGCCGGAGCACGCCCTTCCCACCCAGAAGGGGTTGTCCTAGACACCCACCTGGAAGACCGCGCCCCGTGGGCGTACCTGAGGAGGGTCCCCGCCCTCCCGCAGACGGATAAAAGAGCGGGAATCCAAAGAAGCGTCCTCTTGTTCCAGTGCTCTGAAGGCTGCACCACTCGTTGCTCGTGAGCCCTCGACGGAACAAGCGGCAATTTTGACCCACCCACCAGCCCCTATTGCAATGTTTTTGAATAAAGTGATTAGTTGATTTCAGATTGTATTAAAGAGATGCAGTCAAGTTGTTTCAGCATTGAATAAATGTGTATAGGCCTTTCTTCCTTTGTAGAAAAGTAAAGGAATGTATCAAGTAAGGTAATTGTCTTGTGCTTTAGGACCTTTTTTCCCTTTGTAGAAATGAAAAGTTGATGAATCATCAAGCTGTTTCACGTTAGGTGAATTTTCTTCCCTTAGTAGGTAAAACAACTGTCGTATTTATTTTTTGGTCGGGCGGTAAGGTCATGATCGGTGAGCAGTAATTTCAAGGTCCCTAGTGGGGGCGCCACCCAGAATGGATGGGAGCGCACGGGGGGAGGCGGCCATTGGCCCCTCCCACGGGTAGGCGGCACCCACTACGGATGGGTCGCCTAGGGGGAGACGGCCATAGGCCCCTCCCAGGGGGGAGACGGCTAGATGCCCCTCCTACGAATTTCCTGGGGGCTGGATATCCGCGAAGGCAGAAGAGTGTGGGGAAGGGGGGGAGTCCACGCTGTCCTTCTTACAGATACCTCACACGGGGACTCGGACGACCTTTAAGATGGCGTCGAGTGAGAGGGGGCCCCCACGACAATGGAATTTACAGTTGGCAACGAGGGTAAAGTCCTCTGCGCATGCGCCACTCACACCGTGAGGGCGGGAGTTCGGTAGTAGGGATCTGACACTGGTTAAGACCTTGCCGTTGGCCCTTAATGCTAGGATGTACAATTTTAATTTAGAATGTATACATTTTCAGGATGCTAGACTCAGCTAGGAAACCTTTGTATTAGAGAGCTGTTAAGGTTAGCCAAAGAACATGTCTTCATCAAAAATGTAACGAAAGTAAAATTGTTCATAATTCATGAAACGTTTTTAATTTAATGTTTTAAATTTTGTTTCATATTTTAATAAATACGGCCGGGGGGGGTAACTCCCCCCCGCCTTCCAAAAGCTCAAACCAGTGTCTGTCTCCTCCCCTTGGGGAATTGGTGTTGGGAGGGGGTGGCGGGCATCCCGGCCATAAAGGGAAACGGGAGAACACGCACTTGACACACAAACCCCTGTTACTTCTGATTATAAAAAACATACATCCAGCCACCTCGCTTGTATATCAAACCTGCGCTCCCACAAGGACATTTGAAAGGATCTTACCTACATTCTTCCAGTAGGTCTGGAGGTGCGGGCACTGCGAAAACTTGTGGATGTAATCAGTTCTCTCTTCTCCACATTTAGAGCAACTCCTAACTCTCCCTTTATTCATTTTCGACAACCTCTTGGGTGTCCAATATGCTCTGTGCAGAGTAAATAAGAAGTTCTTGTTCAAAGGTGCGGATTTGATAACATCCCCACATGAAGCTGCAGATACTTGTTATAGTGTTGATACATCCAGCGACTGCAGCGCCTTCCTCCAGATCTCGTTGGGTAATGTGAATTCCTCTCGTCCATCGATAAGCGCCCAATACCAATAAGCTACTTCTTCCTTCTCAAATTTCCCTAGGAGCTTTGCCTCTAACTCTGTATTTCCCGTCCCATATTTTTCTAGGGATTGGGCCCAGCTTATTAACTAATAGTACTTGAACTTAGACAAACCCCCATTTGTTAGTTCTACCAGTCGGTCCCAGTCAACAATATTAGGTCCAATTAATATTTGTCCCCATTCCACTTTTCCGTTTTCTCCAAGAGAGACTGATACCACATCCTTTAAACATTCAGGCATACCAGGCGAATCCCAAATGGGGGCATAATGACAATAGTAGGGAATCTTCCACAGATGTCTTCTCTGGGCCCACAATCTAATGGCCGCTCCCAAGATTTTTAATTTAATCTTCTTGAAGAATTTCGTTTGGCCAAATTTATATAAAAGCTGTCGCCTTCCGGACCTGTCATTGCTTGCATAAAGATTGGGAAAGAGCTAAATGTTTTGAAAAGTACTCTAATGTTCTTAAAGTGGAATGCCCTGTAGTACTGGAATAAGTCCGTGCTGGCTATCCCTCCATGTTCCTGGTTCCTTCTTGGCTTCTTCCATGAGATGCTGGCTCCCTTGGAGGCCCAAATAAAGCTGTTGATTTCACCTTGGGTTTTTGCAATGAAATCTTTTATAACTCTAATGGTATCGAGTTAAACAAGTATGTGAATTTGGGCAAGATCATCATCTTGACCAGATTAGAGCGGCCTATAAATGATAAAGGAAGACATCTCCATGCATTAAGCATTTTGTGGGCCTCTGATTGGATTTTATTAAAGCTTATTTAAGCAATCTTCTTGATCTCACCCACAATTAGGATCCCTAAGTATTGTATTTGGTGTTTTACCAAGGGGTCTTTACTCTGTGCGTTCCAGCACATTATCTCGGTCTTTTGTTGATTGATTTGGGAACCTGATAGGTTTCCAAACTGCTGCAGTGTTGCTGTTATTTCAGGGAGGGAACCTACCAAATTATTTGTAAATATCATTAAATCGTCCGCATAGAGTGCAACTTTTTTCCCTCAATTCCTACAACTGAAAGGAAGTATAGATAGATTGGATCTTGAAGCACAGGCCAGGGCCTCTATATAAAGGTTAAACAATATAGGAGGTACCAACCCTGTCTGGTACCTCTTTCTATGTGTATTTTCTCCGTCAGGGAGCCATTAATCAACACACATGAGGTTGGGGAGCTATATATAGCTCTTACTGCTCTTGTAAAATTGCTGCCTAATTTATATACCTCCAATGTGTTATGTAAAAAACTCCAATAAACCCTATCAAACGCCTTGGCTGTATCAAAAGTAATAACCGATAGGGGAAGATTTTCCTCATTTGCCAGATCTATAGATCCTATCAATTCATGAGTGAGTTCCTGAATCTGTTTACCCTTTATAAATCCTTTCTGGTCTACATGAATTAGACCCAGTCTCTTTGCTAGTAAGCATGGGCGGAAAATCCGTTACGCTCGCGGATTTTGCGGATTTTCGGTAAATTCGCAATCCGCGAGATTCGCGAATTTCCCGTAAAATCCGCAAATCCGCGAGCAGCGGATTTTATGGCTTGCTCGCACTGTTCGCGTGAGTTCGCGGCTTCCCAGTTCAACTTCGCGCCCCGCGAATAAGCGCTAAATTGCAGAAATACGATCTTAGCAAAACTGAAACTACTTACCAGGTTCAAAAGTTCAAGCTCATCATTAGTAGCCATTTCCTGTAGTGCTTCCTGAGGGGCCCCTCCAGAGTTCAGTTGCCTACTTGCAACTATTATGTGACCCTGCTCTGACCCTCAGAATAGTTACACAAAGGTCCTGAATTACAGCTAAGGCAGACAAGCAGGAGCCAGGCTGGAAGTTCAAATCCAGTGACACATTAATCAGCCCCTAATTCATTATTGTCAGTTGGGGCAGGGCAGGTGTTGTAACTAATTTTGCAACAATTAAAGCACTTAGCAAGTGCAAAAGATCACTATTCAGGAAGCACTAAGGAAGCAGGTGCCAGCTAAAAAAATATTCTGTGACACATTAATCAGCCCCAAATTAATTCAGGTCACTTGAGGCAGGGAAGGTGTGCTTTGCTTTGCCACAATAATGTACACTGGACAACCAGAGGGTGCTGTGATGAAACAGAGGGTGGCATGGGTGGGCCAGAGGGTGGCATGAGTAGTCAGAGAGTGGCAGTGGTGACAGAGAGTGGCAGTGATGAAGAAGAGTGTCCCAAACAGGCTGGACACGTAGAAACAACAAGTTCGCAAAACTTGCGACCCGACAGGTAAGTTCGCGTTTGCGAAATTGTACAAAACCCTCGCGAACTGCCAGAAACCCGCGCGAACACAAAAAAAAAATTCGCGAGAATTCGCGGATTTTGCGGATTGCGAGTTCGCAAATCCGCAAAATTCGCGAACGCGAGATTCGCAAAATTCGCCCATGCTTATTTGCTAGCAACTGCTTAAAGATCTTGTAATCTCAAGTTAACATAGAGATAGGCCTGTAAGATTTACAGTGTTTAGGATCTTTCCCTGGTTTTAATATAATACAGATAGTAGCCTCACTCCATGATTTAGGGGGTACTTGTAATCTTATAAATATATCATTAAGCATTTTAGTAAGTTCCGGTACAAGTTCTCCTCTCAGGACCTTATAAATTTAATTAGGCAAAGCATCAGACCCGGCAGCCTTTCGCTTTTTAGAGTTTTAACTACCTCGTTGACTTCAAATTCAGTAAATTTCTGCATGTATTTCTTCCTTTTGCTCTTCTAATAGAATTTGCTTAACCCATTGATTGAGATATTCTTGGGTTAAGGCCTCGCTGTTATTCGTATCATCTTTCTATAGATCTGAGAAGAAATCAAAAAATGCTTTTTTAATGTCAGCTTCTTCTGTAAGAGGATGACTATTATTCACCTCTTGGATGCATGAGATCTTATTCCTATTTAGGTCAGTTTTTGTTTTCCAAGCTGAAAGCTTACCACACTCTTCCCCATATTGATAATGAACCAGTTTACTGGCCTCCCATTTCTTCTTGATTCGGGTATCTAATATGTTTACTCAGTTATTATTTGCCTTAATTAGTTCCCTCCTATATGTTTCCCCCTTTTCAGCTGATGTTTCCTCACTGACGTTCTATCCCAATTTGTGAATTTCACCCTCTAAACTCTCTATTTACTCCTTGTTTAGTTTGTTTCCATAGGCCGCTAAGCTCATCAGCTTTCCCCTAAGTACCGCCTTATATGCCTCCCATCTAACCTGACTGGAGGTCTGTGCCAGATTTAAGTGGGAATACAATGTAGTTTCCTCTCTAAGATCCTCTAATATTTTATTGTCTAGAAGTAATGTCTTATCTAGAGTCCACCTTGACTGGATATGGTGATTATGAGCTTCAATCTCCATTAATACTGCAGGTGATCCGATAGATGACCTCCTTTACTTTCCCTAATACTGAATTGTCAATTAAAAAGTAGTCGATTCTAGAGGAGTGTCCCAGTTTTTTGTTTTAGAACAAAAAGAAATGAATATTTCACCCTTACCTCTCCATACATCTATTAGACCGAAGTCCTCTAGGTAAATCTTAAGCCAAGTCCTCATTTTTGGCAGGGTGGATATTTTTTAGGAGGGCTCCTCTCTAGTACGGGGTCAAGTAGTATGTTAAAATCACCACAAAAGATAATGGGCCCTGACGTATCTAAAAGGTGTGCATAGAGTGCCTGTAGAGCTGAGGAATCATAGTCATTAGGCCCATAATACCCTGCAATCACTACTGATCTGCCACTTAAGCGGATATTTCCAACAGCCCATCTCCCTTTTATGTCAGTTTTGTAGGAATCTATAGTTACTATTGCTGATTTTTAAAGGTAATAATTACCCCCTTAACACAACATGTTTGTTCGGTACAGATATAAAAATCTACCCAGCATTGGGTTTTCATTATATCCTCCCATTTTGGTTTAAAGAGACGTGTTTCTTGAAGGATTATTATGTCCCAGTCCTTACATTTATGATAGTCTAGAATCCTTTGCCTTCTTGCTCTGACTCTCAAGCCGTTCACATTCCATGAGAGAATTTTATTTCCCATAATTTAAAATTGTGAATTGACTTTTTCCTTTAACTTATGTGATTCGGACCAGGTTTTTTGTTTGTTCCCCCCCCCCCCCCCCCCCGTAATGCTCCCAACACCATAAGTGCAATATTTTATACAGAACCCGTGCCCCCCCCACCCCCAGTCTCACCCCTCCCATAGAGAACCCTCCCTTTAGTCATTGGCAGGTCTATCCTGCCTATTCGAGATTCCTACTCTATGGGCATTTTACATTCAAACTTTATGTGCATTTATCGTATTTAACAGTGCCTCTACCTCCTGCGGTTCCTTCAACTTATACATGTGGTTATCCTAGAATGATTCTAATTTCGGCTGACGGCACGCCGCACCGCAGTAACTTCCTGAGCTTTATCCGGCTTAGACTGTTTCCTCTATCAGCTATCTACTTTGTGAATTACAAAGATAGAACATCGCCCGTCCACACGCCGGCAAGTTTTGTGACATTGATAAATGGCAGTATAGGTTTTTCCTTTGCTCAGGCAGATTATTTAAAGTACATCATTGACCCTGCGACTTTTTAAGTGAAACACACATCTCAAATATTATCCACTGGGGCTCTAGAAAAACGAGTCAAGCTACCAGCTGGGAAACAGCGAGTCAGCATCTACCGGCTGCGTTCTCTAGTTTTGTGCCATTTACTCCAAGCGGAATGTTTTATTATTTTCAGGTAGTTACGATGCCTAAGAAATAACTGTATAACGATATCTACATCTTCAGATTATACCAGAGTTTGCCTTTATATGTGGTACATTATTCCCTAAGACTCTTCATAACTTTCACTGCATACCTGGTTATTTCCACCGTTTGACTGATATAAAGTTTTTAGCAAGGATACGACATACCGAATTCACAGGTACATCGTTTGCCTGTTATTTACACAAAGATACCAACTGTGTGTTTTTCCTGTCTCCCTTTATTGTTATTTGTGCCTCCTGAAGAAAGCGTTTTCGCCGAAACGCGCGTCGAGTACTTTATCGTCACAATGTTCGTGGACACTTTTCAGTATTTCATGGTGTCTTTTTATATAAAGTGTTGTAAATTGTGTTATTATGTGTATTAATTGTATATATTTTTAATTTGAATTGTAATATAGCCTGATTAGTTTCAGTTATCTATATGATTTTTACTATGTGTATTAAAAACATGTTTATTTTATACAAATAATTAGTTTTTTCTCCTTGACTGTTCCTTCTGCATTTGGGTCTAGTTACTTGTTTATCTACTGTTTAGATTGCCTTGGAATTTTTTGCATACATTTTGTCTACCCTGCCCTAGGAGTCTGTTGGAGTTACTACCCAGGGGGTCCTTGTTTTTCGCATGTTATCCCACATGATCCTCAGCAGTGCTGGGAATTTAATTTGTACATTTGCTCCTAAGGATTTTAATTCCTGCATGTATTGGCCTAACTAACATTGGCAGTCTTGTGTCGTCTTTTATATATCTGACCTTATTCAGAATGACCACTCATCCTTTTTATGAGATCTCGCACTTATCGCCTCTTTTAGAATTCTTTCTTTCAATGCGTAAGTCTTAAAATTAAGTAAGATGTTCGTGGGGTTCACCCTATTTTTATTTTCCGCAAAAGGATCTCTATGAACCCTTTGTATGTCATCAGAGAGGTCGTCTGTTTTGATCCTAGGGAAGAATTCTTTCAGAAGGTGTATCACTAAATGTTTTATGTCACCTGCCTCTTGACCTTTTGGAATATTCAGGAGTCTTAGATTATTCTGTCTAGCCTGATTTTCTAGAGACTCAATTTTCCCTTAGTTCCTTTTCGCTAGATTGCAAGACCCGTGGTTTTTTCATTAGAGGTAAGCCCATGTTGGTCTCTTAAGTAGTGACTCTTTCCATTAATGTATTTATCATCGTCTCAAGTGTCTCACAGATCCCTTGAATAGAGTTGATTCTTTTCGGATGTGGCAACGCTCGATCTCATCTCCATTAACTGGTCCACTGCTTTAACCCCCTCTTTTGGTTTTGTACCCAGGATCCTTTCCAATTAAAGTCCTGGGGGTATACATTCATCATGATCCCCTTCCTTATCCTGCTCTAGGGTTGCCAGCTCATTAAAACGATTGGGGCTATGTGGGATACCTGCTGTTAGGTTCTTCTCTGCCATTGTAATTCGTGATGAGCTTTCCTCTGGGTAAATAATCGTGCCCTCCTTCTCTGGGCTCAGCTCTTTTAGTTCTTTGGGGAGGGTATATTTTACCTTAAAGTATGTACGAAGAGAGGGGGTGATTTTAACCTTTTTTGTTGCAGCCTTGGGCCGTATGGAGACTATATTAGACTCCAGGATTTGTGGTGGAGACACTACTTTCATTTTTTCTTTGATTTCTTTCTGTTTCACTTTGTAGTGTCACAGTATTTAGTGGGTTTTCTGAGAGAATCCTGCTTCTTAGGCAATATCTTATCCCTTTCTTAGGTAATTTGTCATTGACTGTACAATCAATATCTACACTATCAATAACTGTGCTTTTAAACTCCCCCAAACCTTTGTTCAAAGCCAATTCCTGAGCTTTTGCTGTTTTACCCACAGATTTTATATCCAAATTCCCACTTACGTAGGTATCCGTTGGACTTCTCTCTGCTCTTTTAAGGATCTTACTCTGACCCTTTTTAGAGAAATTGGCAGCCCTGCTGCCTTTCGTTTGTTCTCCTTTGTCTGCCACTTCTTTCTCCCCTCCAACGGCCTTTTTGCTGCTGGGGCTGAGAGCAACCTTTCAACGAAAGGAAACTCTTGCTGCTGCTTTCCTGCTCTGCCGAAGTACCACCCCCGCCTCTGACCACACTGAGTCAGTCCCCGAACTTCACGGGGGCCACAGCAGGGCTCCGATCGGGGACATGAGCAGGACTCTGCTCCGTCTCTCCTGGAAAGTACGATGCCGAGAACACCAGAGACGCTAGAGGCTCACCCCGCGCCGAGTCACGAGGAGAATCCTGGAAGGCACAGGCGCCGGCTGAATGAGTGGCTGAATCGGCGGTTCAGACAGCAAGACAGTGTGGGGCATATCAGGCCGCGTAGCCTTCAAAGGTAGATTTTCAATTTCCACTAACACATAACTTGACTTATATTATATTAAAGGTCTACCCAGGTCTGCAGGGAGCTCCCGATCGGCGTTCCTATCCAGTTGCCATGTTCTCTGAAGTCAGGGTACATTATATTACATGTGAGGACCTATCTGCATTAGCAGATATGCCCCTGCAATTTCAAAGTCAATTCTTGGACATTGTCAGTGAACAGGGAAGTCATCTTGAGTGTATGTACTAGGCACTGGTGATTACGAATACCCCAGTCACACGCTGGCTTCACTGAAATCAAAGATGTTGTGTGTCAAACATCTCGTATTAATAAGTCCATATTGATTCTAGTGATTGATTTAATAATACATGCACCCAGGGGGTACCTTAGAGGTACAACCTGAAAACCTACCAACCTCTAGTGTGCTGGCTGAATGGTGTAACCAGCCTGCCACTACAGATATATTTCTTAACCCCCCCCCCTCCTGCAGGTACGTGACCATGCTCTAGGAAGGCACAAACAATGCCTGCTCCAGCGAGAGCTGTTTTTACCTCCTCCAAGCAGGATGGCTAATCATCAGCATATCAAGGCACGAGGCTTCAAAAGCCGCGGCCACCTTTGCTATGCAACTCAGGCTTCTTCGAGGCTATGGAAATGACACCCCCTTGCCCGGGCCCATTTGGCACTAGGACAAGCAGGAAAATTAGCTATTCAGTAGCAATGCTCCCTCTAATTTGTTTCCTCTGTTTGCAGCAGTGTAGGCTCTCTGTACACTGCAGCCATGGCTATGTGCGCCAGGAACCAGATCGCGCGTGTGCGCAGTGCCAAATATCACTCCAATCTTTTGCTTTCAAAAAATGGAAAAGACGGTGCATTTCCACACATACAACCCATGTTAAGGGGCTAAAGGCAGATTTGCAATTTGGATACACAAGCCATTACATGAATTGGCTACACAGGCAAGTACACTTCAGGTTTAGAAAAGCACAAGAGTCGCTGCCTACAATAGAGCGCAAAAAGCGCGATGCCAGAATTAGTTAAGAGGGTTGTATGAGCCCAATATGCTGCATCTGAAGGTGTCCAGGATCTCAGCAGCAGGCACTAGACATGCATACCCGGATGATGGTAAGACAAACTTTTCCTAAATTGATATTGTGAGGTGGATTCTTTCAGGTAGAGTCATGGGTCATTTGCATATCGAAGACCCAGTTTTATTGAATAGGACATCAGCACACTTTACTATGTAGCATTGCTGAGTGCAGGCACCAGACAGAGACCCTAAACTCTAGGCTATTTGCATGCTTTGCACAGTACAGACTGGGTGTAAATGCGCTCCACACCGGTATTGTATGCAGTCAACACTTGGTTATTTGTAACATTCATTCAGTCTAAGTATACTAGCTCACAAGTGTCACTTATAGTGGTTGAAATGTTACTCATAATAAAACTTAATTTATGAAAATGTCACACATAGCAATCTAAAACCTTGGCAGCTATGACTTAATTGTTGGTAGAGCTGCTGGGCACTGGATTAAATTAAAAAAAAAAAAAAAATAGCTAAGAGCAGAGACAATTTTTTTGTCCCAAAAAGCGCACATTGCTATACTAGTACCTGGTACTGAAGGTTACTACTGTGGGAGTAAATGTGCTCATGTGAAAGAGTAGAATGCTGTCACTCACACTGAAGTTATCCAATGGCTGCAGGGGGCTGATCCATTGGCTCATGTTGTATGCTACTGTGGGCGGGAGAAAAATGTGACTGATGCAACAAGAGACTAATGGTTGAAGAAGGCTGGCTGAAAGTATCTTAAAGCAAGTATTATTTTGTGTATAGTTTTACTAAAATGTAAAGGTTATAAAAATTAGAATTCCTGTGACCGACGAGTAGGCCAAGACCTGGTATCTGATGAGGCTTAGCTCCATAATAAAAGCTATGCACACTATTTTTTAAGAAGATGGTAAAAGGAATTAAGGAGTGGATCACATATAATATATATTGTTTACCCAGAATACACTGAAATACTGTGAATGTGTCTCTGGGCTCCAAAAATACTGCCTCAACAAAATAAATCTGAAAAGAACACACAATTGTGAGCCATGTACTAAAATGCAGCACTTTGAAGACTTCCTTTGACCCAGTCGGCTATGATGAACACTAACTGGCCCCCCTGTGCATCGTCCATTGACTGTCATCAGAGGGTTTGTGCGCCACTGCTGCATGTGCATAAAATGTTCACCGAGAGCTGCCTTTTACTATGGGTCCAGAAAAGGCCCAGTAGAGAGTGGGTACGCTGGCAAGCCTGCAGGTCCTGAAGATGCTCAGAGCTACAATGTTGGAGGGCCAGGCGGTAGCTAAAAGGACTGGAAACTGCACTAGAACCAGAAAACGTAGAAGCAGAGAGAATAGAAAGTGGAAGATTATTTAACAGATTAGGACGCGGCAATGTGAAGAGGTGAAAGCGTGAAGAAACCACTAGAATAGAAACTACATAAATGTGAAATCAAAACTAGTTGAAAGAATTGGAGTACATCGAGACATCAAGTAAGTTAGCTGGGGCAAGAGAGTGAAGACCCTTGAAGATGACATGAAGATAACAAAATCTAAGCTGGAAGGAAAGCAGTGAACAAAGAATCTGAGCTAAATAAGAAGTTGGAGTAAAATAGTTAAGAGAAATGAGGAGGCAAACACAAATGTTTTAAGTAGCTTTGGAGTAGGGAAAGCAGCGATTAAGGGACGTCAACATATAAAGAAGGAAAGTAGTTGATTCGAGAAAGGGCCAGACACTGGATCAGGAGGAGGATAGAGGGATGGGGAGAAAAGACTTGACTTTCTGGATATTATGGGGATGTAAACAGCAAGACGTGACCATAGCACACAACTGTTCTGAGAAAGTCAGAGAATAATTAAACATAACACAATGATTTTTAACTGAGGAGAAAGAAGGAATAATGATATATATAAAACGATAGGACAATGGGTGGTAATAGCAGCTAAAGCTGGGAATAAGAGTATCTTTTTTTTTTACGATTGCGTTTTTAAAAAGTACAACTCAGAAAACAGGGTGAGCTACTGGCCTGCTGAGGATGCTGTTTTTTTCTCCAGGAAACTAAGCAGGAGAAGTATGAAACCAGTTAAAAGAAGTTCTAGAGACCCGACATGTAGATAAGGAAAGAGTGATCCGCTGTGTCAAAGCAGCAGAAAGGTCAGGAAGAATAATAAGCGAAGAGTGTTTGTGATGACAAGCACGAAGCTTTGAGTTAGAAACTGAACGTATAGTGTATTTTTATGAATGACCACGATGAAAGCCCTTCTGAACTGGGTAGAGAAGGGCATTACCTTGAAGAGAAGGGAAGTTGAGAAAACACAATCGATTTTCTGAATTGTTTAAGGAAGCAGATAGGCCGGAAATTAGAGATGTCATTAGGAGCTAAAGAAGGCTGCTTATGTTAACGAAGAAGAACAGCTGATTTGAAGGTAGAAAACAAGCATTTACAATGCAATGGTTTTGCCTTTGTTAAAGTTAGAGCTATTGGCATTGCTCTTGACATTATTTTTATTTGTTTTTTTTAACATAAATAAATGGCATTGTCATTTACAATGCCAAGAAGCTTTGAGAACGACTCTTTAAACATTGTTCTCTATTTACTAAAATTGTCGGCAAAAGCAAGGTCATCTTCATGTATCTACAATTCACCAGTGCTTAACACATGTAAAAGCTGCGCTTGAATAACATGGTACATTAGCTCTTAACGTTCAAGTGCATTTCTAACATCAACCTTATCTGTGAGTCCTATATCTTGAGGCACCTGTAACTTCTTTTCTAAACTTCAATAAAAACACGTTCACTTTACTCCTTTAACGATTCCTTGAGAAAATAATTTTTAAAAAGGACTCTGCTAATCCCCACCACTGAATACCTAAATCAGCACACCATATTTATCTGCTAATCTCCTCTACTGAAGATCTAAATCAACACACCAAGTTTAGAAGGAAACAGAGCTTCCTACACATAACTATGAAAAATGCAATTGAAATGTAGGACTCTGCGAAGTTTCCCTCGCAAACTTCCTGTATTTTTCATGTTGAAAGCTGAACCTTTGTCGGACTTAAATTTCGGAGGCGGGAGGACTCGCCAACATCCCCCAACTGGACTGCAAACTTTAGAGGAAAGCAGAGTTAAAATTAACTCAAGAAAAGAGCACGCCCATGGTCAGCACCAACTTGTACTCTCAAAGAACATGCACTCATGAGGTAGCATTTCCAGTTTCACATTGAAACCAGTCAAATGCGTGGCATGCATAGTAAATTTGAAAACTGTCTAGTATGTGAAGGGCATATAATAAGGAAACACGCAAGATTACGCCTATATAATAAAAGATTAGAATTCTGCAAATAGGAACTTTGGTAACCCTAACAAAATACCCATTGCAGGCAACAAGAAGAGGGCAAAGAATAATCATAAATCCAGATTCAAGGGGATCACTTTTAAATTGTTTTTGTGGTTTCAACAAATGTTAGTAAACCAAACACAAGGGGGCTGGGTAGACCATAACATAAATAAATGCTGTAAGGTGACAGCCCTTCTCCAAAAGGAGCAAACTCCATTTAGTACAATTATATATATGATGAAGGATCGTAAGAAAACGCCAGAGCAAAAATCCAGATCCAAAGGATGTAATGAGTCACAGACATATAGATATCTACAAGTACGTACACAGACTAACAAATAATTGGAACGTTATCGTGAAAGTAAAAAAAATAATCATCACACCCAATGGTATTTGCACGTGTGATATCTTCTGTAACCCAAAACAACTGAATAACGGGATACCGTTTCCTTCAAAAGTCAGACACGTCTGCACAAACTGCAAACTCGGTCGGATATGCACACAGGTCACGTCGTACATTACATCTAAAACAAACTTCCAGTATATATGCCTTTCAAAAACTGTAAAACCCTAAGAAGACAGCTAGCGGAGTTGGCAGATTTTACATTTTAAATTTAGCTATCAGACATTTGCGGTAGTGCTAAGGAAGTTGCCATGTCAGCGCAAATGTTAGTAAACCAAACACAAGAGGGCTGGGTAGACCATAACATAAATAAATGCTGTAAGGTGACAGCCCTTCTCCAAAAGGAGCAAACTCCATTTAGTACAATTATATATATGATGAAGGATCGTAAGAAAACGCCAGAGCAAAAATCCAGATCCAAAGGATGTAATGAGTCACAGACATATAGATATCTACAAGTACGTACACAGACTAACAAATAATTGGAACGTTATCGTGAAAGTAAAAAAAATAATCATCACACCCAATGGTATTTGCACGTGTGATATCTTCTGTAACCCAAAACAACTGAATAACGGGATACCGTTTCCTTCAAAAGTCAGACACGTCTGCACAAACTGCAAACTCGGTCGGATATGCACACAGGTCACGTCATACATTACATCTAAAACAAACTTCCAGTATATATACCTTTCAAAAACTGTAAAACCCTAAGAAGACAGCTAGCGGAGTTGGCAGATTTTACATTTTAAATTTAGCTATCAGACATTTGCGGTAGTGCTAAGGAAGTTGCCATGTCAGCGACCACAGACAAAGGGAATGCCAGCCACACACACCTTTCCAGCTGCACAGTAACCAAGCCGGGGCTCCACGGCAGGTGGGGAGGGGCGATGCTCTCTGCACACGGAATGGAAAGGGAGGATTCACAGACTGAGCACAGTAAGAGACCTGCTGGGTCAGCGCCCCCATTCCAGTCTCTAATTAAAATGGAGGCGAGGCTGGGCAGATGTGTCTGGCTTCAAGGGGAGACATTTGCCCAAGAGAGGTCTGGCTGAAAAATACAGTGCGCTGGCTGCAGGCAGGAGACAGCCTGGGGATTATTAGCTCAGCCCTGCCCGCTCTAGAGAGGTGGGGGTTGGGAGTGCTTCCATGGGGTCACGGATCGCTCTGGGGGTTGGGAAGGGTGCCAGACTACTGCTGCCCCACCCCCCATTCTGTACTTACCTAGGGCGGTGGATAAGCTTCGGGTTCATTTAGGCCCTAGTCGCATGGGCTGATCCAGACACAGACAAGGAGTAAAGAGCAGCCCCCACCAGTGTAGAACAGAAAGACTGGAACGGCACATCAGAGGGATCTGAGGCAACGTCCTCCGCATCTCCCGGGGTTCCCTCCAGGCCACGGGAGCCCCGCGGGCGCCGCCATACTTTTTGCCGTCTTCCTTCTTCCCCCGGGCTGCCGGGGGCAGGCACTTCCGGCCGGCCGCGCTAGGATTGGCCGGCCGGCCAGTCACGGGGCGGGAAACGGGGGAGGAGAGACGCAGAAGTGCCGGCAATGCCGGACCAGACTCGGGGGCGTTCCCGGCGTCGCGTGACGTCGGCAAAAGCCAAAGAATGTCGGGAACGCCCCCGTGTCTGGTCCGGCATTGACGGACAGGCCCCTCGTCCAATGGCAAGGCTCCATTTACGGAGCCAGCCAATGAATGAGGAGGGCCGACCCAAAGCACACTACAGTTCTCATCAGGTTTTCGCCTGCTTTTTTTTCCCCACTCTCCTCCTCTCAGAATGGGCTGTCTCTCGCGTCTATCTCAATAGCCCCCTCCATACCGACCTCCCCTCATTTCTCTGTTTCTTTCTCCCCCTCATCCTCACCAGGTGGCTCACCTTCATTCCACATTTGTCCTTCTTCTCCACGCCTTGCCTTCTCTCTCCCTGTCTCTCCCCACCTCTCACTCATTTCTTTCTTTCGCTTTCGCTCTCTAGTCATTTGTCTCTCTCTGTAGCTCTCTCCTCATTCTTTCTTCATCCCTTCCTCTGTAACCCATTATCGTTCTTTCTGTTTCCACCCCTGTCTGTCGTTCTCTCCTGCGCACCCTCTCGTTTTCTTTACCTCTCCCACCTTCTCTTCCTTCTGTGCGGCCCCAGTCTGCTGCGTTCTCCACACTCACTTGGTTTTAAGTTCTCTGTGAATTCTTCCGCTTCCAGCCCTCCACCCAAGGCCTGTCTTCTCCTCTCGCCCCTTTCTCCTCCTGCCTCCACACATTTACACAACACTCACTAATTTCATGTTTGCCCGTGTAAACGCCCCCCCCCCCCCCTCACCTGTTCTCTTTCCCTTCCTTGTATGTTCTGGCGCCTGCTCTGATTATCTACCTGGGTCTTTCTGCTTCCACATTCCTCTCTACCCCCCCCCCCCCCTACCTGCCTCTCGCCCCCTCCCTCCTTCCATCGCGCCCTGTTTGTCCCTTCTCGGTGCCCATTTACCTTCATGCCTCAATGATAGTACTCTCTTCACCCCCCCCCCCCAATCCTCCAGCCCCCCCTACCCCGCGTGTCTCTCTTTCCGTTTCCTACTCTCTCCCTTTCCACCAATCACCTCCCGCATACCTATAGAGCGCAGTGAGGCGAGGCCCCGCTTTACAAGCACATTTGTCAACATAAAAGCGACAGGCCGGGCCCCGCCTGGAAGTTTCACTTAGGAGGTTAAGCCTCAATCATGGCCGCGGTCCCCGGAGAGGGGCCGGCTCTATCCGCGCGGTGATTATGCGCAGTGTGCTCTGTTGCTGCTCCCTAATAGGGGAACATATGGTGTCAATTTGGACGCCCTGCACCATATACACTCAGGAGTCATTAGCGCGAGGCCTGCGGAGCCGGCAGCGGCCCCGGAACCACCCGGGCTGCACCCTCAGGAGGTGTTTAGAGGCTTGCAGGGGCCCTGTGTAGGAATTCACGTGCACACATTGTTCGCCCAGGCGTGTGCAGAAATCTACGTGTGCGCATAATGCGCGCTCCATATACGAATATGTATATATGTACATGGGCCGCTCGGGCAAGTGATACAGAGAGACCGCCCTGGTCGCACGCCTTCCACATGGGTTTACCTGGGCCGTGTTCATGAATGCACAAGCAAGCATCGTACGTGGGCCACCAAACAACGCACATGAATACACATGCATACATTGCACAGGGGGTCACCTGGTACTTGTTCGGTAATGCGCGTATACTAATTGTACAGAGGGCCACATGTACCTTGTGCACGCCGCGCCATTCTAGAATTCACGTGCATGTATATAAGGGTCACGCGGACACGTTGTACAGAGGGATGAGCACGTGACTGACGTGTACATTTTGGACAGAGATTGCCCAATGCTTATTTAGGAACTCAGAAGTATGCAGCAACTATTGGGGTGGGTCTGCAGCAGGTGCATGCTGCGCACAGGGACCCAAGGCATGTGTGTATGAATTTACATATGGACATAAACATACTATCAGGAGATTAGAAGCCACCCTGTGCGCTCCGCAGACAGGATGGGACACGGAGGTGCGTCAGGCAGCAGTGTGCATACAGATCCTTAGCACGCACACACACACACACGCGCTCGGGAAATAGGCCACGTTCACGCGGCGCCTACACCCTGTTCTTTTTCACACACAAGATTTCACAGTGTAACTTCATATGCCTGCGTACATACGAGGAAATCGAGAAAGGACCACGTTCGCACGAGGCCCGGCCTTTATTCGTTTATTTCTGCTTTAACACAAACTTACTTGCAAGCGTCACTTTCATGGGCGCCACTACTTATAAGAAACTCGAGAAAGAGCCAAGTTCACCTAGCACCGGTCTGCCTTATGTTTTTCTTTAACACGCACGTTTTCACTAGTGTGCATACATACAAAAGACAAGGAGTAAAGAGCAGCCCCCACCAGTGTAGAACAGAAAGACTGGAACGGCACATCAGAGGGATCTGAGGCAACGTCCTCCGCATCTCCCGGGGTTCCCTCCAGGCCACGGGAGCCCCGCGGGCGCCGCCATACTTTTTGCCGTCTTCCTTCTTCCCCCGGGCTGCCGGGGGCGGGCACTTCCGGCCGGCCGCGCTAGGATTGGCCGGCCGGCCAGTCACGGGGCAGGAGAGACGCAGAAGTGCCGGCAATGCCGGACCAGACTCGGGGGTGTTCCCGGCGTCGCGTGACGTCAGCAAAAGCCAAAGAATGTCGGGAACGCCCCCGTGTCTGGTCCGGCATTGACGGACAGGCCCCTCGTCCAATGGCAAGGCTCCATTTACGGAGCCAGCCAATGAATGACGAGGGCCGAACCAAAGCACACTACTGTTCTCATCAGGTTTTCGCCTGCGCGAAAAAGCTGCGCAGAAAGCGCAGCTTTCGCCAGGCAAAACCTAAAAAGAGGACCGAAGTCAGTAAAGAGTTGAAGAGAGAGACCAAAAAGAGGAATAACAGGTCAGCTATTTCCAGGGCCGGCTTTACCACTGGTGGCGCCCTTGCAACAATGTTTGTTAAGGACCCCCCCCCCCAATGACCACCTCTGCCACAGATTCCCTCACCACCACCCTTTAAAAGTGCCCCTCAAGTCTCCAGAATTACTGTCTCTCTGATTCATTTAGTTTAGTAGCGCCACTCATACCATTGTAAGGTGTCAGAGCACTTTACATCACACACACACATTGGACAGAGACAATCATAGGTATGTAAATCAGTGTATGGGAAATGTTACATTAGACAGGACTACAAGGTGTAGTGCAGGAGTAACGTCATCGATACTGGTAGGCAACATAGTTTGAGTCCTTATATAAATTCAGAATTTAAAATGTAACACCAGTGTTAGGGGTTCTCTTTAATAACAAGAACTGTTTTCTACCAAAATTGCCCTTTTGGCAAGATTAGGATGATGAAAAAAAACATATAGCTCTAACATAATACTTTCAGTTTAAACGCAGCTATTTGACAGTTACTGGCTCAAATCTTTGCAGCAGTCATTTTAACCCCTTGCGCTACCTTTGGATGAGTCAAAACTCTGTCTCTTTCCAGGAAGACATTAATCACCGGAGTTATCTTGCCATTTGAATTGATCCCTGATAATTGCTGGAGGCCAGGAATTCCGCCGCAGCAGGAGCTTTTAAAAAAGCAAAATACATTCTAAAATGACGCCCCCTACCCCCGCCCTAGAGCCGGACCTGGCTATCTCTCCAATGCGGGGTAGATTGTGGGCTTTTGTTTAAGTATTCATGCCCCTTCACGAGCTGTGATTAACATGAACACTTTAACAAAAACATACAATCTCTCTCTCTCGCAGCCACGCTTTACTAACAAGATCACAGCAAGTTAAAAAACCCAGCGTGTACCTTCTGAAAGTACACGCTGTGTTCTTAAACTTACTGTGCTCTTTTGTTAGTAAAGCGGAGTGCGGGGCAGATTGCAGACAAAGAAGACTATTTGGCAGCAATCCCCGTCTGTCTACACCAGTCTCGACAATTGTGAAGAAACGGACTTATCCTGCAGCTGAACCGCTGCTGAGAACCCTGGTAGACTGCGATCCCTTTGCAAATTGGCAGTTCTCTCCCTTGGAGTAGAGGAGCTACTCCCCTGCAGTCTGCAGGCACCAATAAAACAGAATTCAGTTTACCATGCTGTCTCTACCTAGTTGTACTAACGTAGCAGCTGCCCAGAAAGAGTTCACCATGCTCTTAAAGGTCAGATCGGTCTCTCCACCAAGTGAGAAGATTCCAGGACCAACCGGAACTGCAGAGCACCAATATCTAGGGGACTGAACCCTTTGCAGCACCCAAAGCCTACTTGATTCCAATCTGGACTCCAACGACACCAAGCAGCCATCGAGGGACACCCACTCAGCAGAGACCCACTTCCAGAGTGACCCAGCTGTCCTGATTTTTCCACCCTCAACCGGTGAGACTGACAACCTCAAGGACTTGCGACACTGAAGCCCAGTCCACCTAACCACTCAGTACCCAAGTGCCCCGGCCTGGGTCCTTGAGAACTGACTTAGATGCTTGCTCCCAGGACCCTTGGGAACCAAGCCCTCTGTTGGGAGCTCCCGGAATTGTCCCCAAGTCCTCCTCTGCAGCTTGTGTGTAGGTGGACCCCCTCTCTCATTTGGTGTATTGCCTAAGGCTACTAACAGGGATCTCTGCACCTGGACATCCCAGGGCAGGTAAACTCTAACTGCTTCTAGTACTTTGGACCTTACGCCTCTACTAACTTAAGTTCTGAAAGGGACCCCCGGAAACCTACTGCAAGTACCTATGTACCGTTTATGCCTTTATCTCATCGGAAAGCGTTGCACATAAAGACGCATTTAAGTGAATATTTTACTTACCTCTGAAAGTCGATATTTTAAAAAGTACCTACTTGCTTACCAAGTTCTTGGTATCAAAATTGATATAAAAGTCTGTTTAATTTTTCTAAATCGGTCTCAGGTTTATTCTTTGAGTGTGTGTCTCATTTATTGCCTCTATGAGTACAACAAATGCTTAGCACTACCGTCTGATCAACCTAAACTGCTTGCCCACACTACCACAAAAGAGAGCATTTAGTGTTATTTTTGCCTCTGTAAACTAATAGGGGTTGCCTAGACTTTCTGCACAGTGTATCTCGTTTTGGTACATTATACAGAGAGCCAGCTTCTTACACCAACCAAACAGTATTTGTATTTCATCTGAACTGAAGAGCCCCCTATGGATCAAACCAAAGAGATATGTAAAAGGCACAGAATTCTTTTTTTTGTCTTTCCCCCTCAAGTCCAGGACCAGACATAAGAATTGTAGAAGCCCTGCTGCTGCAATCTGGAACAGAGAGTTTTACTGCCTGGGGTGTGGTGAGGAGAATGCCATTCACGGGAGCACTCAGTACATGGTGTAGGTGACTGAAGAGTTCATGTACGTCATTTTAGTGAGCGTTCAGCAATCACGACGACCTTGTAGCTCAGCCAACCAGAATATATCCAAGAAACATCTGTGTGACTAAAGAGTTTCCTAAACCATTCTATGTTGCACATCTTGTAAGCCTCTGCATCATTCGAGGATGCCACAGGTTTTCCTCTTCTTCCGAGGCCTTAGGCTAGTTGGAATGGTTGGAACTCCCTTTCCAGGCCTTTCATTTCCAGAGAGGATAACACTTGTTAGCCACAAGTTGTGGTTGGACTATAATCATATATCCCAGTTGTCTAGTTTCACCTTGTCAGCCTGTGGTCCAGTATGTGCCCCTTCCAAATCAAATTTTGAACACGACTGGCCATCTTTGACATATGGGCCTTTGAAATTGTGGTACCACCAGATGACTTAATTTGAATGCTAGCCTGTATGCGGCTAAACTGTGAATATGAGACTAAGTTTAACTTAATGTAGTTTACCCTTGAACTGACCCTGGGGTAGTCACGTTAATCTGAACTTTTTCTATTTATTAAAACGATCTAGTTGACAGTGGGGCCCCTGAGGATAGGTGGACAAATATGTTGAGAAATGTATCGCAATTCCCTGCCCACCCAGCTGCCATCCTTCTTTCATCTGAACACTTCCGGAAACTGGTTAACCCGTTCTGCGCTGATGACGGAACCGCTCCGTCATCAGCCTCTGTAGTGCTGTGCTGCTGACGGAGCAGTTCCGTCATGGCCCGCTCGCCGCGCCTGCGCGGCACGGATTCCGCACCTGCGCTGGGCGTTCTATTGAGCGGGCGGGGCCATGACGGAACCGCTCCGTCATAAGCACAGCACTACCGAGGCTGATGATGGAGCGGTTCCGTCACCACCAGGAGAGCGCCGCGCGGCCTCCCCTACCCCCTAGCGATACAGCGGAATTGCCGCCGCAGCGAAGGGGTTAAGAACCGTAACCCCTGTACTCTCATATTAACCCACTTCTGAATACTTTTATTAAAAAATCTTTTACTGAAGTAAAGCTGGCAGAAAGTCTTGGAGCGGCCCGTGCAGGTAAGAGCGGTGGGCGGAGTGGGGAGGGCAGGGGACTCGACAGACGATGAGGAGGGAAAACTGTCATATTTATGTATTTTTCCCTCTCGTTGTCTGTGGAGTCCCCCTCCCCCACCCCGCCCCACCGCTCTTACCTGCAAGGGCCTCTCTTGGGCAGAACATCATTTTATGTTTTGTTTTTCACTCTATTATTTTGTTTTTATTTTCCATTATTCCTGTGGTGAAGGGGGGCCTACACGCGAAGGTAGCAGTGCCTGGAATCCAGTTCCATATTTCTGTTGCCTCCCTTTTGCTGTGCTACCACCTCTGCCACGCGCCTTCTGAGGCTGGCCTTTATAGTTCACATGCCGGGGCGTCCTTGCTGCTGGCACACCTAAGGCAAGCCTGTCTGCACCCGTCCACGCCTGGATGACGCCATGGGCCAGGGAGGTTACTGGTTCTCACACAAAACATGCCACCTTCACTATACCGTGTTACTCTCAGTCGCAGCTTCTCACACTCCACCATAGAGGTAAGGATATGGGATGCACTAAGTCTGACCTAACTAATAAAATACACTTTCACTGCCCCTGCTGCAATTTCAAGTTGAATCAGCTGGTAGTTGCCTACACCCCCTTTCTTACAATGGGGTCATCCAAGGCATGGACATTAACTCCACCATTCGTTCTTAAATTTCATGTGCATAAGTAAATGCGCGCTCCCTCAGTCAACACAATATTGAAATTCACAAGTTGATCCTTCTCTCCATCTTGATTGTCTCTCTGTACGTGTGGTTTCTCCCTTTCTAGGTCCAAGTCTGTCATTTTGCCAATTTTTTTAAAAAAGGGCGATGGACTATCCAGCATGCTGTTGCCCTATCTCTCTTTTAGACTCTGCTGCTAAGATCATGGGAAAGGTTGTATTGAAGAGCCTTACTTCTTGGCTTGACAAATCCAACGTCTTTCTGAACTCCAATTCTGCCTTAGGCATGGCAGAGGGACAGTGGACCAATGTATTAATATGCATTTAATAGTGGGGAAATACACCCTAGCTAAGAGGGGATGCCTTTACGTGGCTTTTATTGATCTAACCTCTGCGTTTGACAGTGTTAGCAGATCAAAGCTCTGGCCCATCCTCTTGGATTTGGGCATGGATGCCGATCCAGTGGCTTTTTTGCATAGCTCTCCTTTTAACCTCACAGCTTCGGCAAGGTATAACAATGACGGCAGTTTGTCCGCCTCATGGGGGGTTGAGAGAGGGGTAAGGGAGGGATGTGTTATGGCCCCCCTGCTGTTTACCCTCTATGTTAATTAGTTTGGGGGATATATTATCAGCAAAGACATACCAAGGGTGGGTACTAGACTCATTCCTACCTTAATATATGCAGCTGACGCGGTGTTAGCACAGACCACTGTGGGACTTAAAAATCTTTTAAATGCTTTTATTAGTTTCATGGATTTTTGAGATCTTACTACAAATTTTAGTAAATCTCATACAATGATAATTGTCTAGTCGGAGGACTACTGCACGCAAGCTCTTTTGTAAGGGGCCGAACGCCCCAGAGTTTCTACTTTACCCTTTTTGGGGGTGTTATTTGACGATAGAGGATCATGGGTTGCATAAAGACTCCTCAAAGAGAACATTCTTGCGAGGGCTGCATGCGCTACCATGGATTTCACAAAGAGATTGGGGTCCAAACCCGTCCCTGTCCTACTATGCTCTTCAAGGAAAAATGCATTTCTATGGCCACTATGGGTGTGATGTGTGGGGGTACATAGATGTAAGCGAACTGCATGTGGTCGAGAAGACATTTTTGCGTCGACTTCTTGCTGTTCCCACTAGCACCCCCTTTCTTATGATTCACAAAGAACTTGGAATGGCTACATATCGGACCTCTTGCAGTAGAGCCCTTAATGCGCTGGCTGAAAATTTGGTCAAGCTCTGTCTCCATTCTGAATCAACTCATACTAGATGATTGCATTGCTCTAGAGGGGGATTCTCCTATCCAGTGGCTGCGGTATGTTAAGGACAGCTAAACAGGATATGCTGTCTGTCCCTGTTTAGCCATTCAAGGCCTTTAAGCCCCAGCCATCTGAGGGATACTAAAAACATGATTTTGGGCAGATGGTCTGGGGCAAGGGAAGATACAGAACTTACCAAGCTCACCGTGAGACAATATATAACATTGAGAACATGTCCATAGGGGGAGCCTTATTTGTTCTATTTTAACAATGCTCACCATCGATTTTTATTGAATGGATTCATACTCAATCTTATACTTTGATTTTTAGCTGTCCCTAAAGGATTCTCAAAGTCAAGAGTTTTAAGGCCCTGTTCCTGTGATAACTTTTCAGAGCAAGATACCATGCACTTTATATTTTTGGGGGACTTTTTTCGTATTTTGAGGCAAAAAAAAGTATTATTCCGTTGGTAAAAAAAAACAATCAATTTGTACAAGCAAGGCCAGTGCTGTTGTCTTTGCAAATGTTACCCTTTCCCATGGTTTGTTTTGGAGTCACAAGTTTTCTCACAGGCGCCCTCAGACTCGGGAAAAAATCTTTAAGGAATAGAGGGCTACCCATTGAGACTGTGCATATGGGTCTTCAGCTGCTCACATCAAACTGTGATATTTTAGTGAAGGATTGAATCCGATGAACTGTTGTGATCCCCGCGCTGAGATGTTTGCTCCTATGTAATTTGATAAAGTCTTCTCAATGCTTAGTATTAATTTTTTTTTTTTTTTTGGAAAACAAATGCCACCCCCACCAATTTTCAATGCTCTTTACTACGAGCAAACAAATCAAAAAATGAATTACAGATTTGTTTGGTATATTTATTTTTACCTTTTACTTTAGAAATTTCAACATATATACTCAGACGAGTTGTCTGAGAAAGACACTCAACATGTGACAACTACTAGACAATAATGCAACAAAAAGGAATATACATCACAAACCAAGTTTCAAAAAAAGTTTCAAAAAAACACACAATTAATATGATACACCTTTCATAGTGAATGGTCGTGTTGAAACATTCATTAAATTGATTGGAACATTTACTCAACCAAAAACAATATATCAACTCAGTGAAAGAGACACGTTCTGGAAAAACATTGGAAGAATATAGACAAATTAATCAATAGTCAGTGAGACTCAGAAATAAATTCTGTATCCTTTACAAATTCCTCCAATGATGCCGACGCGTTTCGAGACCGTAAGACAGGTTGACGGACTCTCATCAGGGCTCATTCAATGTAGTTCTAAAGGTGTGTGTTAAAAACAAAAACAAAAAAGAGAGCGACATGTCACCAAATGTTTTCATTACCAGGGTGACTGCCCCCAATGCCCCTCTAGGCCCTTTTAGTACCTGAAAGTGACTCCGGAGGCCTGATCTCGGGGATCTGTTAGCACCAATACTTGTAGCGGGACCTTGTTATCTGTAAGATAACATCAAGCTTAGAATGCTGTCAAGCAATGCATATTCAGTTAGTACACACGCGGGCGAGCCCGCGAAACATCAAAGAAGAAATCAGATTCATACCTAGGACAGTACCAAGTTTTCTCCCTGTCCCTTTCTCATTTCATTGTCCTGTCGTTCCTTCTTTATACCTGTAAAGTGCGAACCAAAGTCGCCGCATTAGACTGTTGCACCGACTCACACACTTAAAATGCGCAAAGATATTCAACACCCAAGGTTTTAGATTTTAAACCGCCTACCTGGAGACACAGCGTTTTCTCAATGGTCTCAGGTATTCAGGCGTGCTGATCGTTCTGGTAAGGGGGCGAGAGAGCGTAGCATTGTTTAAGAGCCTGCTGCAAGTCATACTATTTGCGATACAGACAGCACGCGGGATGGGTTCATGTTCAAATTTACCTTAACTTGCGCGTCTTGGGATCGCGATAAGATTACTGATCCTTCGTGCATCAAGGTAAAGCGGGTTAGGGTAAAGCCGCACTGTCAAACAAAGGCGAAAGACTCATGAGTTGTCGTCTCCGTTTGCGCATATGAAGGTAGCCGCTGATTATTATGCGGAGCACTCACCAGTTCGGTAGGCGCTCCGTCGTCAAACTCCCAGGTTCGATTCAGAAACAGTACTGCCATGTTTGGGGCGGAGATTTAAACCTTTATTTGGCGCATGGAATTCTGGGACATGTAGTTTGAAGAAAGTTGCACAGATTACGAAGTAACAGGATTAAAGCCTCGATACTTCAGACATACTGTTCAATCCAGTTTGGGCACTGTTACGGAGACGACAACTCATGAGTCTTTCGCCTTTGTTTGACAGGCTGCAGGCCGAGGCATGGGAAAAAGTGTGGCTTTACCCTAACCCGCTTTACCTTGATGCACGAAGAACCCATCCCGCGTGCTGTCTGTATCGCAAATTCTAAAGTAAAAGGTAAAAATAAATATACCAAACAAATCTGTAGTTCATTTTTTGATTTGTTTGCTCGTAGTAAAGAGCATTGAAAATTGGTGGGGGTGGCATTTGTTTTCCAAAAAATTGTATATGGTCTAGCCTACCCTACGTCCCTACGTATTAATTTGTAGCATGCACAAGCAGTTTTAGAGATTGTTGCTATTTACGCTAAATGGAGATAAACTTGTATTAATGGCTCTCTTGGGGAACTATTTATTAATTTTTTAAATAATATTAATGTGCTTTTATGGTCTATATTGGCTGAATAAAGAATTATTCAATTGAATTGGCTGCCTCTTTGTCACTGAAACCTGGGCATCGGACAATTCAGGCTCTAACCCGGTAGCAGTAATCCCCCCGGGCTATGTCATTTTGTGGCACAACAGTCTTGGTTGCCTGGCGATTATTTTTAAAGATTCATTCATTTGCACATTAGAATCAGTTATGTTGCACATTTTAGAGGCTACTGAGGCGACCTTTTATAGACTGAAACTCGTGACTAATCCTGTATTCACCTGATTTTTAGTCTATTGCCCACCTGGCCCGTGCTCTAACTTTCTTGAAGCTGGGTTCCCAGTTCTAGAATCGTTCTTGGTCCATCAAAACTTCGCCGTTCTTGGCGATTTAAATTTTCATTTAGAAGACTTCTCCAATAGGAATTCCTCTTCCTTAATAGAATCTATGTTGAACTTGGGCTTTAACGAAGTGGTGAAAGCCCCCACTCATATAGCGGGGCTCACCCTTGATGGCACCTTTTCCAATTCACTCTCCCTTATGTTTAATGAAGCCACTCACTTAGTTGGGTGGATCACCATGTGATTTTCAAAGTTAGCTGCCCCTTAAGGGTACCATCTAAACCTAAGGACATTCTTGGTAGGAATTGGAGCAAAATCACTTCAAGAGGCTTTGAACAGGCACCTAACACCGCCTGATCACACGGAAGGCTTCCAGAATTGGATTGGAGGAGCCCTTCATATTGTGGCACTGTTGACACCCAAGCCCTGCACCAGATCAAATATTTCCCACCCTGGTTCACAGCTGATCTTAAAAATCTTTGCCAGATTTGTCATAGACAAGAGTAGAAATGGCAATTGCACCGCAATCCCACTGATAAAGCGGGTCATAAAGCTCTGTAACAGCAATACAAACTTGCTATGGCCCAGCTAAATCGACTTTTTACACAGAAAAAACAAGACTGGTTGGAAATGTCTCTAAGGAACTCTTCAAAGTAGTTAAAAATCTATTTCAGCCCTTAATTCTTGGCCTGATTGATTCCTCACAAGAGTTATTCAATAGATTAGACATCTACTTCAGAGACAAAATCCGTAGGGGCAGATTTACAACAAAGTAACGCAGCACGATGTAGCAAGTCATTTTGCTGCGCCCTGCTGCTTACTTTGGGAAGCACAGAGATGCAACATATTTACAAGAATATGTTGCATCTCTGTGCTCTCCCCTGCGCTGGCGCACAAACTGCAGCCATGCGCCGGCGCAGGCACCCTTGCACTATGGTGCAAGGATGCCTGCGTCGTGGGGAGATTGTTTTTGTGCAGGAAGGTACATTACTTTCACCGGTAGATTGTGTTCAGCAGAGGGAGGAAATTTAGAGCAAATATTAAGGGGCAAATTTACAAGCCCCCTGCGCCACCACTACATCACTTTTCGTGATGTACTGGTGGCGCAGGGGGCTCCTCCATATTTACAAGGAGAGGAAAAGCCACCCTGCGTGACTTTTCCTCTCCTTGTAAATATGGCCCCTTCACATGCAGCACTGTGCGTGGAAGGGGCGTTCCATGGGTGTTGCTCTGGGGGTTCCCACGCAACACCCATGGAACAAGCACATCTCCAGATTTACTAGAAATCATAAATCTGGAGATGCGTGTGAATGCTTCGCCACCCTAGAGGTGGCGTAGCGAGGCGCAACAAGAAGAAATGTTTTCATTTCTCCTTGTTTGTTCCTCTTTCAATGCGTGCTGCATTCTACAGCACAGATTGAAAGAGGAAAAGCCTGGCTCCCTCTGCTGAACACAATCTACCGGTGGAAGTAATGGTCATCTCCTCTTTTCACCCTTGGCTCTATCTTTTTCCTCATATTTTGGTGCAGAAAGCTAAGGAGCTCCTTATGAATCTTTAGTCCACATAAAATCCTACAGTTAGGCCATGATTGCCTTGCTGAGATTCTAGAGGGACTGCTCAACCATATCCTAGACACAGGATTTTTCAGCAGCCTTGGAAGAAAGCTATAGTTATTCCCCTTAAAAACAAACAATGTTGACCCTGATGACTTGAAAAACGTTCGGCTTATTTCACTTTTGCCTACACCTGAAAATATTTTAAAGAAATATCTCAATCAAGAATTAGTGAAGCTGATTGACACTTGCAACATTCTTTACTTTTCACAGAATGGATTTAGAAGTGGCCATAGCACAGATATGGCACTTAGTGTCGCTACTGATAGCATCATGCGCCAGGTTGATCATGCTGGGGTGGCTGTCCTGGGGCTGTTGGATCTGTCAGCAGCTTTTGACACCGTCTCACCCTCGTGCTTTGTGCAGTGCCTCCATTAGGCTGCAGTGGGCAGGAAGACCCCAACCTTTGTCATTCCTTTCTCACCAACAGGGTACACATTGTTAGCTGTGTTGGCTTTAAAGCTGAGGCATTTAGTCTTCAATGAGAAGTCCCCAAGGGCTCATCTCTTTGTCCCACTCTCTTTAACCTGAATGTTGCCCCTCTCACCCAATTGATATTCTTGTTTGCTTCCAAGCCCTTTCATATGCTGAAGATACACAGATTATTGTATACATCTGAAAGAAACACGTTAGTTAGATTCCTTACCGTAGAATAACCCCCAGGCATCAGACTGGATCTGGAAAGTTTTTTGTCAGTAGTACCCCTGCGCGTCGATAGGCGTTGTCTGTGGCTCCTCGTCTGTCGTCGGCGTTGTGATCGCGGGTGTTGTATACTGTATATTATCTCCGACACGAGATGGCACGTGGCTTTACCCGTGACATCTCGTGTCAGTCGCTTTCTGTTGTGCACATGCACATGCTACTGCATCTTTCAAATATGTATGCTTTGCATGAGTTTAGAATGATGTGGCATTAACTGTTAGACTGGACTTACTCCAGACGTGTTTCTATTAAACTCTCACTTCATCAAGCTTCCTGTGTCCTCCAGTCTTTCCTACACTGGCGACGAGGGAAAAAGACTTTATCTTTTGTTCTAAGAAGATTTCATCAATTATTTTTTTTTAAAGAAAAAGATAATTTTGACTTCAAATTTATTTCTGACCTACTGGTACCAGCTGATTTCCACAGCGACTCAGGCGGATTCCTACAGCGACTCCAGCGACACTCGCTCCCGTTTTCTGAGGTATTTAAATCAATTTTCAATTACCTCGAAGTTTTCGAAGGGTTTGTCTTCAGCGCGAGTCCCTGCCTGCTCGAGCTTCAGCCTGCACGTGCGCACGCGCGAACTACGTGGAATTGAACACTACGTCATACGCTTTCAAAACAAGGCCATCTCCTCTAAAAAAAAAACAATTTCCATGGCGGCCATCTTTGATTGGTAAACTTCAATCGAGTGGCGTTTCTTTTCATCGTTTTTTTTTCTTTTGAAGTCCGTTTTTCTTCCTGAATCTATTCTACACGATTGCTTCTCAACTCGACCTCATTTAAAGGTATTATTTTGGATTCTACACAATTGTTCATCAATCCAATTCTGTTTAAAGGTATTGTTTTGAATATTTATTTTCTTACACATCAAAGTAATCTTTTAACATTAAACATTTTGACATGAGTGGAATTGTTCCTCCTCCTTCGTTTTTGGCCAATAAAGGTGAACCTCCCATGGAATGGGAAATATGGGAACCTGTTTTCTTAGCCTATATTGAGGTGATGGAAGGCACTGAATGCGAACCTGAGAGGAAATTATCCCTTTTAAAACATTGTCTTGGGGGGATTGGATTAAAAGAATTCGTCACTCTTCCAGCTTTAACCAATCCTGGTGAAAAAGATGTGTATGAATGTGCAGCAGAAAAATTAAAAATTAGATTCGGAAAGAAAAAGAACATTGTCATGGAGAGATTTATTTTCTATTCCCGCAAACAATCTGCAGATGAACCAATTGATGATTTTGTATCGTCTCTCAGATCTCTTGCCGTAACTTGTGATTTTGAACATATAACCTATGAACAGGTATTAAGAGATCAAATACTCATGAGAACAAATAACAAAAAGGTCCAGGAAAGACTTTGGACAACTTCGGATATGTCTCTAAATGCAGCCATTGACATTGCAAGGTCAATTGAACATTCCGAAAAGTTTGTAAAGGAAATAAGAGGAAGTGAAAAAGGAGATGTCTTTAGCGTTTCCAAAGAAGGAGAGAAATTTAAGAAACCGTTTACCTTTAAAAATGACTTTGCTAACAATAAGAATGACTCAAAATTTAAGTACACTAAAAGTGATAAGAAGAGCAACACTCAGTGGATTTGTTTCAGATGCGGAAGTTCAAATCATTTAGCAAACTCTAAAGTTTGTCCTGCCCTTGATAAAATGTGTTTGAAATGCAATAAGAAAGGGCATCTAACAAAGTTTTGTAAATCCACTACCAAGAAAGTTAATATTGTTCAAGATTTTGATGACTATGATTCAAATGAAAATGATATCAATACTGTTATCAATATTTGTGGTAGTGAAGGTGTAAGTAAATTTCCGTCTTGCGATGTGATTATAGATGGAAAGACAATTAACATTTTTTGTTGACACCTGTGCATGGTATACATTATTGGGTTTAGATGTTGTAAAAAAAAATTGGCCAAACAAAATTTTACTTGAATCTGACATCTCCCCAGGGGGTTATACTGGACATAGGATTGAATTGGTAGGTTACTTTTGGGGGAAAATCACTTTTGCCAGAAAATCTACATATGGTAAGATCTATGTCGCTAAGTCTGGCCAACCTTTGTTAGGATGGCCACACCAAGATCAATTGGGCATTAAGATAGATCCAAGAGCCAATCCTCCTGTTTACTCCGTTGCTAACACCAATGATCCTGATCGTAATCTCATGCTTGATAAATTGAAATCTGAATTTTCAAATGTTTTTAGTGGGAAACTTGGTCAGTATTTGGGTTTTAAACACACTATTAAACTCAATGATGGTGTTATTCCTGTTCGGCACAGAGTCAGGAATGTCCCTCTTACCTACAGGGATAAACTTAAAGTCCTACTCAAAGACTTGTGTGACAAAGACATTATTGAACCCATTGAGTCCTCGCCGTGGGTTTCCCCGATCGTGATTTCGGTTAAATCCAATGGCGAATTGAGACTCTGTGTAGATCTTCGCAGTTTAAATAATTCAATTTGGGTGGATGCTCATCCCTTGCCAAATCTTCATGAGATGGTTTCAACATTAGGAGGTGCTGAGATTTTCTCGTGCATAGATTTGGCAAGTGCCTATCATCAAGTTGTTTTGGATGATGATTCCAAAAATCTGACAGCCTTTATTACGCTAGAAGGTCTCTTCAGATATAAACGCATGCCTTTTGGATTGGCTAGTGCCGCTTCTGTTTTTCAAAGGCTAATGAAAGAGACACTTGAAGGGTTGACAGGGGCAATCGCCTTTCAAGATGATATTCTTGTATTTGGAAAAAATGTAGAGGAGCACGATGATAATTTAAGGAAAGTTATATCCGCATTATCCTCTAAAGGTCTTACTCTTCGTCTTGAAAAATGTAAAATTAGAGAAAAAGAAGTGGAATACCTGGGACATTCCATAAGTGGTGCTGGAATTAGACCTAAGCAAAAACACATTGAGAGCATTATTAAAGCCCCGGTTCCAGTTTCAAAAGAACAATTGGTAGCCTTCTTAGGATTAATGGAATTCTATGCCAAATTTATTCCAAATTTCTCTTCTAAAGTTTATTCCTTTAGGCCACTCTTAAAGAAAAATGCAAGGTTTCTATGGTCTGATGTAATGACGGAGGCATTTCAGAATCTGAAAGCTTTTGTTGTGAATGCACCCTGTTTAAGACCTTTTGTTGTTGGAAAAAAATGTACCATCATGGTTGACGCAAGTAGCACAGGGTTAGGAGCTGTGCTCATGCAAAATGACTGCGGAAAAGAGTGGATAATTGCCTATGCTTCAAGGGCGTTGAGGGATGCTGAAAAACATTATTCAGTTATTGAAAGAGAGTTATTAGCGTCAGTTTGGGCGGCTGAACATTTTAAAACCTTCTTGTGGGGAACAAAATTCACTATTAAGACTGACCATAAGCCTCTTATTTACATGATGGCACCAGGTGGAGGTCGAACCTTATCGGCTCGCCTTGCCAGATTGGCATCTAGACTACAATCCTTTCATTTTGAGATGGTGTATGTAAAAGGGAAAACTAACATTCATGCTGATTGCATGTCCAGGTTGCACACTTCTTGTGATGTCCCTTGTGATGATGATGAGTGTGAAGTAGCTTTCACTTCGCAAGACATTATGTTAGTGTATGGGGAGAAGTTTGATTTGAGTAAGGAGTCCAGGGTAAGAGAAATGGAGAAGAGTATTGAATTAACTCAAGTTAAAAATTACATTTTACAAGGATGGCCAGAACAAAGGAAGTTTTCAGGCGAGATGATGAGTTATGCCAAAGTTCAGGATGAGTTAGCAATCGAAAATGGGGTTCTCATGAGAGGTGATAAATTTATTCCTCCCTTTTCCTTGAGAGATACTATCATTGGTATTGCCCACGAGGGGCATTTAGGAATCTCGTTTACTAGGAGACGTATAAAAGATTTCTTTTAGTGGCCAGGAGTGGACGGTTGTGTGGAACACTATGTCCAAAAATCTTCAGAATGCGCCAACAGTGATAAGTCTGCTGTCCCTTTACGTCCTGAACCTTGTCCTGTGGAATGTCCTTTCGGTCCTTGGCGGAAGTTAGGTCTTGACTTCATTGGCCCATTTTCTGTCTTACCTGAACATGAGAAATTTGGCATGGTTTTGATAGATTATTTCTCAAAATGGCCAGAGGTAAAAATGGTTAGGGAGATAACAACTAGAAATGTAGTAGAGTTCTTAGATGAGGTTTTTTGTAGAGAAGGAATCCCAGAAGAATTAGTGACTGACAATGGACCACAATTTACCAGCAAGGATTTTCAATGTTTTATCACCAAATGTGGGATTACGCACAACAAAATTGCTGTGTTCCATCCTGAAGCCAATGGCCAGGTTGAAAGATTCAACAGAGTTGTGAAGGAGGCTATCCAACTTTCTGTTAAAGGTCATTTGAACTGGTGTAATGCTCTTCAGTCTATGTTATTGTCTTATAGAACATCTCCCAACTCTGTCACTTTGGTTAGTCCGTTTGAACTTTTAAGGGGTCGGAAACCCAGTACTCGTTTAACTCCATGGTGGCTAAAAAGAAGTTTGAGTGACCATTGTGGTTTTTCAAAGGTAGATTATGATTTGGTTCGAGACAGAGTTAGCGCATATAAGGATAAGATGAAGGAAAGGATGGAGGCAAAGCAGGGATCAGTGAGTAAACATGTCATTTCTGTTGGTGATTTTGTTCGTATTAAAAGAAAGGAAGGTGTTTTGAAAGGGGGTCAAATTTGGTCACGTCCCAAGGAAGTTATTGAGGTTTTCAAGCATGCTGTCAGAATTGAGGATGGGAGTGTTTGGAATTTGAACAGAGTTTCCATATTTAAAGGCAAAGATACGTTTGTGTCAAAGGATGGCAGTAGTGCTTTATTTAAAGGCAAGGATGCTGTTGTGTCAAGCGATGATAGCAATGTTTTCCTTGACTTTGAATCTGACAGTGGGGTCCCTGGAAATGTAGAAATCACTTCTGGGAGTCTTTTGAGTGAGAATGCCAACCCTAGAGTTGTAAGGACCACTCCATCTATGGTACCCTCAAAAAATTGTCCTAGGTCTCACCGCCTTCCTGAAAGATACAAGGATTTTGTCATGAATTAAGATTTTTTTTGTTTGTTTACTTTTAGAATTGTATAGGATTGTTCTTCAAAATTTGATTATTAAGTTTTTTTTTTGTGTGTTTTTTTTTCATTTACAGGAAGGGAGGTGTGTTGTATACTGTATATTATCTCCGACACGAGATGGCACGTGGCTTTACCCGTGACATCTCGTGTCAGTCGCTTTCTGCTGTGCACATGCACATGCTACTGCATCTTTCAAATATGTATGCTTTGCATGAGTTTAGAATGATGTGGCATTAACTGTTAGACTGGACTTACTCCAGACGTGTTTCTAGTAAACTCTCACTTCATCAAGCTTCCTGTGTCCTCCAGTCTTTCGTTGGACTACTTAGACGCCGCCCTCTCGCGCTGATGTCAGTTCTTCTTTTTTCCATGCCAGCAGATCCAGGAAGAGTGTTCCCGTAGTCACTTTTTGACTAACTTTTTGACTTTTTTGGTCCAACTTTCGAGTCGACATTGTCTCCTGGTGCCGGTAGGGATGCCCAGTTTCAAACCATCTGACGCCTGTCACCGACTGATGTCGGTTACCGACCCCCACTGCCGGTGTCTCTACTGTCTAGGGGCCGACCACAACGACAAGTCATGCCCCGACTGCCGGACCTTGACATCGAAGGCTAGGTGGGAGCGCTCCCATAAGCTGCTCAAGATCCGGCAGTCGGCTCCGTGCCGCTCGATGTCCTGGTCAAGGAGGAGGTCGAGGGACCGGTCGCAGAGCCAGAGTCATCACCGTTCGTCGGGATCGAAGTCCTCGCACTCCGGTAAGTCGAGGCATGGGAAGAAGAAGTCGAAGAAACACCATTGTTCTTCGATCTCCCCTTGCCGGCCACGGGACTCGGCCGAGGGTTCAGGTGGCGCTGCCTACGTGGCTTCGGCAGAGCCCGCGCAGTCGCATCCAGCCCCACACCCTCCGATCCCTGGGCTCAATGCGACTCTGGAGCAGATTCGAGACTTTCTCGTGGCCATGAGGACTCTCTTTCTGCCGTTGGGCCTTGCCAGCACTCCTTCGGGCCCGCGGGTCTGACTGGGGTACTAGCCCTGTGTTGCTGGTGGCTTCGGCCCCGGCGCCGCAGGACCCCAAGGGATCCAGGTCTGGATCCCGGTCGATGCCAGTTGACCTCACGACTCCTCCGCTGGCGCTGACCCCCACTGAGCCACCTCCGGCGCCATCCTCGGGCGACGCTGGCCCTGGTTTCAGTCCCGGCCCGGGCTCAGCTTCAGACCGGCGCCGATCGGCATCGTCTCCGACTGGTGAATTGTTCACCTATGCCCGGCTCCGTCATTTCTGCCTGTTTATAAGGACACGGATGAAGGGGAGGACTGGGAGGGGCCTGAGGACCTTCTGGCACAGCAGTGCCAGTTAAGTCAGTACTGGGCAAATGAGCTGGGGGAGGCCAGTGGTCTTGACACTTCGCCTGACACTGGCTTTCTCTCTCCTCCTTCCGTGGCTACGGAGGAGGGAGCTACTTATGCTGTGGTGCTGTGCAAGGCGGCCAAGGCCTTGGGCCTTGAGCTCCCTGCAGCAGCTGTGAGGACTAACCTCCTCACCGAGCTGCTTCAACTGCCAGTAAGCTCTTCGGAGCCTCTGCTGCAGTTCAATGAGGCCCTCACTGACGTTCTGATGGGCACTTGGTCCAAGCCCACCACAGTCCCTCCTGTGGATCGGATTGCAGCCCGGCACCACCGCCCTGCGAGTCTGGTTATCCAGGCCTCCACGTTCCAGACCACCTTCCCGACCGCACCACCGGATCGCAAATCCACAAGGCTGAAACAGTTTGGCAAGAAAAAGTTTTACGCCCTTAGTCTAGGGTTGCGAAGCATTAATACCGCATGCCTTTTGGACCGTTACACCCACTCTCTGTGGGATACGGTGGTGGACGTGCTGACCCAGTGTCCGGAGGAGGCCAGGGCACAGCCCGCTCAAGCTCTTGCTGAGGGGTGGGATGCAGAACGGTATTCCATCCGATGTGGACTTGACACCACGGACTAGCTGGGTAGAGCGATGTCAACGATGGTGGCGATTTATCGTCAAGCCCGGCTGAGATCCATGAACTTCTTAGGGGATATCCAGAGTACTCTCATGGACATGCCTTTTGATGGCAGTCGCCTATTTGGCGACAAATCGGGTAGTGTGCTGGAGCGCTTTAATGACTCCAGGGCTAAGGCCAAATCCTTGGGCCTGTCAGGCCAGTGCCAGCAAACTTCTACTTTTTGCTCCTATCGTGGCCACGGAAGGGGCACCCCCGCACGTTCGTCCAGCCACAGGCCACAGAACCAACCTCAACATGGACGTGCATTCCGCTTTGGTGGAGCAGGGGGACAGAGAGCAGGTCAGTCCACATCCGCTCCAGTGGGAGGCAGAGTTCGCCATCACCTGCTCCACTTGCGTACCATCACTTCGGACAGATGGGTGCTGCAAATCGTCCAAAGGGGCTACTCCCTCTCCTTCGAGACGACCCCTCCAGCCATGCCACCGCAGTGAGGTAATTTGGATTTTTATAGTCCTGAAATGTCCCCTAACGTGTACCCCACCGTCTCCATGTACGAGCTTAAAGTGCATGTAACTTCCCTCCTCGACCAGTTATGAAGACGCAAATACATTTGCGTCTAACTTTAACATGTCCTCTTTCAGATCCACCATGAATGGATTAATAATTCAGTTTCTAAGTATGCCTTGCCAACGTCTTCCCATGGTGCACTTTCACGTTTTCCTAGCCCTGCAGAGCTAGGCCCTGATTTCTGCGATCGAGCCCTTTCTGCTCTCTGTCTCCTGAAAGCTGCAACGTGGGATACATCCCTGACCTCTGTCCTACTCCCTGCGTGGCGAGCGGTGCCCGGCTCGGCCTGCTTGCCTGCCAAAGACAGTATTTTGCCTTCGAGTTATCAGTATAGCCGAGCTCAGCTCCTCGAAAACACATTCCAATCTAGCAGAACAGATAAACACTTCCCCGGCTGCAGAGCAAAGGGCCCGGCCTTTCTGTCTCCATGCAAGTAATTCATTGCTCCCGTTACCATGGTAGGCCCATGGCCCCTCTCATTTCACGCAGACACGTAGTCACATATGCACGCATTAATAGTCAGTATAGAGTAGCCTTTGCCCAAGAAACCTTTACTTCTAGATAATATAGTTCCCCAAACACAAGATATCAGATATGATTTAGGAACGAGTCGATCTGACATGCCAGACTTCTGTCTCTATTTCTCTAGTGTTAAATGTCAAGTCCCCTGCACCCTCCAGCCTCACGTCAGTCACACGTCATGCTGCTGCGCGCGCATCCTTGCTCCAGATTTCTGCTGACACTGCAAGATTCCTCTATGTATCCACCCACTTGTGACACTTTCATGTGACGTTTCTTGCACACACCTCTGTGTACGCCCTCGTGCACGCCTTTCTGTTACGCACATGTGTTCTTATCTCGTTTCTCTCAGCTGTTACGCCTTCTGTATCCATCACCATTATATGCATTTACTATAAATATTGTATTCTGTCAATAAAGTATTGTCTATCCCTTCCTGATCCTTGATGGTGAAAGGAACATGATACCTGGTTCGAACCATTCCATTTTATGGAATAAACCCCTTATAAACTCAGATACCACGGATTCTGCCTCTTATTTCCGATTGAGTTATTTTATTGAACTTTACTGCATAGAAATTCCGACGGTAAATATTTATTTACCACAGCAGTACCACTGCATGTCGGGGGATCACTTGCAACTTCTACTGGAGGAAGATATGGCCCTCTTGGCCAAGGGGCCCATTGAGCACGTTCCTGGCCCAGAAGTAAGATGGGGTTGTTACTCCCACTACTTTCTGGTTCCCAAGAAGGGCAAAAGGGGCGTACTCCCTATCTTGGACCTCAGGATCGTCGACGGCTTCCTCCGGAAGGAGAAGTTCATAATGCTGATGTTAGCTCAGGTTTTGGCTGCCCTGGACCATGGATGGTAGTGTTGGACCTGCAGGACGCTTATTTCCACATTTCCCGTCCTGCCGGCCCACCGGCATTACCTGCCGTTCACGGTGGGCCACGAGCACTTTCAGTTTACCGTGCTCCCCTTCGGCCTCACCAGTGCCCCTTGGGTGTTCACAAAAGTGATGGCGGTGGACGACTGGTTTGCCCCAGGCAGTCGTCTCCCACCTCCATATTACGGCCAACCTCCTGCATTCGCTGGGGTTCTCCATCAACATGCCGAAGTTACACTTGAGTCCCTCCCAAAACCTCCTCTTCGTCGGAGCAGTTCTGGCGCAGTTTTGGGTTAATCCTCCCAAACAGCGGATTCGGGATATTCAGGCTCTGATTCCGATCTTTCAACCTTTATCCCGAGTTTCGGTTCAGTTGACCCTCCGGCTTCTGGGATGATGGCCTCCTGCACCCTGTTGGTGCATCACGCCAGGTGGCGGATGTGGGCTCTGCAGGGGGACCTGAAGTTCCAGTGGGCACAACATCAGGGTAACCTGTCCAACCACGTCCTGATCTCAGAGGGCACTGCGAGACAGTTGCAGTGGTGGCTCATGGACCGCGATTGGGTCAGTGGCAGATCCCTCTCCCTTCCCCAACCGGAGCACACAGTGGTGACGGATGTGTCTCTCCTGGGATGGAGGGTCCACATGGGAGATGCGGATATCAGAGGCCTCTGGTCTCCGGCGGAGTCCCGACTCCATATCAACCTTCTGGAGCTGCGGGCGATCCGACTTGTACTGAAGGCATTCCTTCCCTCTGTCCGGGGAAGTGTAGTGCAGGTGTTTACGGACAACACCACCGCCATGTGGTATTGCAACAAACAGGGTGGGGTGGGGTCGTGGACCCTTTGTCAGGAGGCTCTGCGCCTCTGGACATGGCTTGAACATCAGGGTATTACCCTGGTGGTTCAACACCTGGCAGGTTCTCTGAACACCAGTGCAGACAAACTCAGCCATTGGTGCATGATGAATCACGGGTGGTGTCTGAATTCAGACATGGCGCAAGGTCTCTTTCAGCAGTGGGGAGAGCCTTGGTTAGATCTATTCACCACCGAAGAGAACGCGCAGTGTCATCAGTTCTGCGTGTTGGAGTTTCCAAGGCGGCACTCGCTCTGAGACACTTTTCGTCACAAGTGGAGTTGCGGTCTGTTATACTCCTTTCCGCCTATACCACTTCTGCCCAGAGTGCTGAAGAAGGTCAGGGGCGACTGGGCCCAAGCCATCCTTGTAGCTCTGGATTGGGCACGACGATACTGGTATCGAGCTACTCAGTCTGTCAATCGATCCCCCCATTCGACTGCCTCTTCAGGAGGACCTTCTGTCGCAGCAGCAGAGGACGGTCCTCCACCCGAACCTGTCCAGCCTCCACCTCCATGCGTGGAGATTGAGTGGCGACAGTTGATGCCGTTTGACTTGCCTCCTGCAGTCTGTGATGTCATTCTGGCAGCCAGGCGTCCCTCCACAAAAATGGTATACGCCTGCAGGTGGAACAAATTTGTGGCATGGTGCACAGCAAAGGCTGTGGATCCACTTTTTTCGCCCCTCTTTCTGAGGTTCTCCTCTTTCTTCTTTACCTGGCGCAGCAGGGCTCTGCTCTGGGCACCATCAAGAGATATCTTTCAGCTGTTTCGGCCTTCTTGAGGCTTCCTGATCAGCCTTCTCTTTTAAGTCCCCTGTTGTAAATAGGTTCTTGAAAGGCATTACTCACATGTTTCCCCCTGTTCCTTTCATAATGCCTCAGTGGGACTTGAATCTGGTATTAACCTATCTGAAGTGTGCTCCATTTGAGCCACTCCACAACTGTCCTCTTCGTCTTCTGACTCTCGAAACTGCTTTCCTGGTTGCCATCGCCTCCAGACTCTTTCCTCTAAGCCTCCTTTCCCCTCTGTCCATCTGGACAAAGTTGTTCTGAGGACTCGTCCTTTCTTACCCAAGGTGGTTACTGCCTTTCACATCGGCCAGACCATACCTTGCCCACCTTCTTTCCGCCTCCGCACCTTCGAAAGAGGAAGAGAGGCTCCACCGTCTGGACCCAAAACGTGCGCTCTCTTTTTTACCTGAACCGTACACAACAGTTCCAGGTGGACGGTCAACTTTTTGTTGGCTACGTGGCGCTAAGAAGGGATGGGTGGTGCACAAACGGACCAACTCTTGGTGGGTCGTTTTGTGCATAAAGGTCTGTAATTCCTTGGCTAAAAAGGACCCTCCTGAGGGGCTGTGCGCCCTTTCCACTCGGGCCATGGCGGCTACTATTGCCCTGGGATGTGGAGTCCCTTTGCAGGACATTTGTCAGGCAGCTACGTGGGCCTCGCTGCACACGTTGGCCAAGCACTACTGCCTCGACAGCCAAGTTTGGAGGGATGGCTTCTTTGGCTGATTGGTTCTCCAGGACTTCTGGGTGTGATCTTGGTTCGCAAACCCACCACCGGGGTTGGTATTGCTGGGGTATCTATTCTAAGGTATGGAATCTAACTAACGTGTTTCTTTCAGATGCACAAGTTACTTACCTTCGGTAACAATATATCTGTAAGAAACATTAGTTAGTTAGATTCCTCACCGCCCCACCCATCCTCCCCGTTCCGCAGACCGATTTTTAGGGTTAAGGTCATCCCTTTCAGGGCCCTAGTTTCATGGCACCAGTGTTGGTTTCTTGTATGGCTCTGCGTTCCTGGCGTGGAAAGCTATGTATAGAACTGACGTCAGTGCGCCAGGGTGGCATCTAAGTACTCAGACGACGTCATCCCAGCGATCACGACACCAACGAAGGATGCGGAGCCACAGATGACGCCTACCGACGCGCAGGGGTACTGCTGACGAAAACTTTCCGGATCCAGTCTGACGCCTGGGGGTTTTTCTAAGGTAAGGAATCTAACTAACTAATGTTTTTTACAGATATATAGTTACCGAAGGTAAGTAACTTGTGCATCTTTGACAATCTGTCCTCTGTAGAAAATACGTTTAATCACTGCATGACCAGTATAAACACTTGGATGAAAGAAAACATTTACAACTTAATGTGGACAAAACTGAGGTGCTGGTGTTTGGGGTATAAGAATCTATTTGAACCAATATTTGGTGGCCAGTGGCCCTCTTCCTATCCCAATGAAATCTGCTAAAAATCTTTGGTTCATTTTTGACACCTCTCTTAGTTTTGAGACACAGGTTAATCATACCACAAGTATATACTTCTACATAATCAGAACTTTCAGAAAAACCTAGACGTTCATCTCAGCAGAAATGCATCATTAGATGGTTATAGCTTTTATCTCCTCCCAACTAGACTACTACAATACCCATTATCTGAACATTAACACCTCTTCCTTGAACAGACTGAGTGGTGCAGAATGCGGCTGTCTGTCTCCTTCCTAACACCACCAAATAGCTGTCAGCCAGAGAAGGCCTTTATGCGCTCCACTGACTTCCTAACAGGAAGTGCATTCCCTTTAAGGCTCTTTGCTTGGTCTTCTTAGCCCTCCATTATAAAAATCTAAACATCTTTCTGCTCTCTTCAACTGGTATGTGCCAGGCAGGATGCTCAGATCCGATTCAGGTAGAAAAGCTGTCATTCCCAGGTTCTGTAAAGCCAGATGGAATGGCTGTATCAGGTCAGTGGCTCCCACCAGGCTATGGAACACTTTGCTTTATCCATATCTCTAAGTTAGACTCCTTTATCTTGTTTAAAGAATCCCTGAAAACCTGGTTATTTTCATCTTTATTTTTTCAACTCGGAACTGTAGACTTGTGGGTTCTACTTTTTTGGTTTAGCGCTTAGATACACTCGGGTTCAATGCGCTCTATAAATACAAATTTCATGTCATCATTACATTTGCTTTCATAAATACAAATAGTATATTACCCAAACCCCCACCCTAGTTTAGCTCTAACATCAGAACCATTCAGTTTCAATAATATGATTATTCTCTATATTGTGAGTCCACTGAAGTTCAATCTTCACTTTGAAGAAAGGAATAAAGGGTATGATGCTACTGTGCCAGCAGGAATAGATATAGAGGAGTAAAAATGAAGATAAGAGAAAGGGAAAACATGAGGGATCGCAGACAGTCCGTTGTCGGGGACACCAGCTACTTCCATTGGCCATATCACTTGGTCCACCTCCATTTTTTCCTGGTTAATTCCACATAACCATGGGAGGATCAGGAGGACTGGTGCCTTTTTCAGGATCGAGATGCTAAAATCCGGCTTTGAAGGAGTGACTATAATGGTGCATTGGTGCACCCTACATTTGTAGATATGAAAGGGAAATGATATGCTTTTCTCACCAACTGCGAAGCCTCTTATCCCGGTGTCAATTTTTCCTTTAACAAAGACCATATAGTTTCCAGGACAGTGGATTCTGGAAAAATGGGAGGGTATCATAGAACTTGGATATTTGCTACCCTTTTTACATTCTTCAGCAGCTTGATTTTCCCATCAAACACAAAGTCAAACCTGTGGCCTTACTCTTAAATTCCCCATGGTCCACCACCTCACGTCAATCTATCTGGCTCCCCATGTCAATCTACTCCAGCACATGCAGTCTCCATTCCCTTCACCCTCTATTGTTGTTGAGGTCCTATCTTCTAAGACATCTTCTTCATCTTCCTCTGTATCTCCAACATCGTCTTTATCTTCCTCTGTATCTCCAACATCACCTCCAAATCGGCTCATCTCCCTCCTCCCGAGTTGGCTCTTTTTATTTCTGAACCACCATCTCTGGTGCCTCTCACCATCCCTCTTAGGTCTCCACCAGTGATAAAAGCGAGCTGGAGCAACTCACCCAGGTAGCTATGTATTTATTTATTTATTTTATTTATTTTTGATATTTCTAAAGCGCATACAAAGGCCCGTGGGCGTCTCGGCGCTGAGTATCTGAATTGTTTACCCTGAGAGGAATGACAAGATCTATTGATTAAAAAGCCAGGTCTTAAGTTGTTTGCGAAAAGACCATAAGGATGGACTGGCTTTAATCACGTGTGGCAGAGTATTCCACAACTTTGGGGCCGATACCAGGAATCTTCTGTCACCCCATGAAACCGTTTTTGTACGGGGTACCACAAGATCGCCTGAACAAGATGAGCGTAGTGTTCTGGACGGACGGTAGGGAATCAAGTAGCGGATGAGATGTGCAAAGCTTTATACACGATGCATAGAGTCTTAAACTTTATCCTGTTTTTAATGGATAGCCAATGCAGCTCTTTGATGGTATTAGAGGCAGAGTGATGTTTGGGAATATTTCCCAAAAGCCTTGCAGCTGAATTTTGTATTATTTGCAGTTTGTTTAAGACTCCTTCTTGTGCGTTGAGAAATAAAGCATTGCAGTAATCCAAAGTGGACAACACGAGGGAAGTGACCAAAGTTTTACCGGCTTTATCAGGGAGAAAAGGGAGAATTTTTTTAATAAGCTTCAGTTTGAAAAAGGCTGAGGAGGTGATCTGGTTAGCATGTGGGTGAAACGTGAGTCGATCATCAAAAATGACACCCAGGTTCCTCACTTTGCTAACAGGCTCGGGAGGGGAGCCTAAGGAGGAAGGCCACCAATTGGATGACCACTCAGGTGTTAGTGGTCCGAAGATGACTACTTCCGTCTTATCGGAGTTTAGCTTTAAACAATTGGAGGCCATCCAACTCCCTATTGCTACCATGCCTGATTTGAAATCGTCCGCTACTTTATAGCCATTGTTCTTGATGGCTTGACCAACTGGGTGTCGTATGCGTAGAAAGTAAGGCTCATCCCATAAGCCCGAATGACATTGGCTAAGTCCGACACATAGATGTTAAAGAGTGTCGGACTTCGGGATGAGCCTTGAGGTACTCCACATGGCAGAGACAAGGTGGACGAGTGAAATGGTTCCATTGTGACTACCTGGGTTCTATCAGCCAAAAAGGAGGCCAGAAGTTTACTGGCAGTCCCTTGAACACCCAGGCCTTCGACACGGTCAATCAATGTAGTATGATCGACCGTGTCGAAAGCTGCAGATAAATCAAGCAGTATCAAAACCGCTGTACCCCCAGTGTCACGGATGAGTCTAATGTCATCCGCTGCTTTGATCAAAGCCGTCTCTGTCCCATGAAATTGGCGAAAGCCAAACTGGGTTTCATCAAGTAAATGATGTTGCTCTAAAAAAGTGGAGAGCTGTTTGTTCATAGCTTTTTCAGCTATTTTGGCCAGAACTGGTAAATTGGTGATGGGCCGGTAGCTCTTAGGTTCTTCCATATCCAGATGTGGTTTCTTTAAAAGAGGTTTTATGAGGGTTTTTTTTAAACTTTCGGGGTAAATACCTGTACTAAACATGGCATTGCATATGGAAGATATAACCGGAATAACCACATCTATAACTGGCATTAGAACTTTGAAAGGGCATGGGTCAAGTGCTGAGCCCGTTCTGATGTAGAGAGAATGTCCTTCCCGCTTACTACTCACTCACTGCTTCTGGTGGATCATTTTGACTGATAGTTTGACAACAGTGGTGGGGTGCATTTTTGCACTTCTTCCTTTCTTAGCCACTGGGCTCTGTTTCCTGGCAGTTTATTCTAAAACTTCACCCAAAAAGTTTTCACAATGCTTGTGATGCTCACTTCACACTAATCAAGTGGTACACAAATGACTACTTTTAACAATACCACCTACACTGTTACAAAATATTTAGCCAGGTCAACAAACGATGTATGTGAATTTGGAGGTCAGTGGAGTGGGAAGTGTTTTACACTATATATGTTAAAATAAGCAATACATTTTTAATTACGTTTTAAAATGTTAATTGGTCAATTAGATTTTGTTAATTATAATACGTACATTCTGTTTATTTTTTAATATATTGATATTATAAACATTTTATTAATTAGTATTTTTAGTTTTTAGTGTAATGTTTGTGTTTTAAACACAATAAACAAATTCATTGTTAATGTTTTTTTGACTGACTTGTAGAGGAGTAGGTTGAGGAGTGTTTTAAAAACATCTATTTGACATTTTAGTTAATTGATTAATTTGGTTTAATTGGTTAATGTTTGTACATTAACCCTATTTCTTTGTAAATCTCTCAATTATACTGTGTTTGTGTTTACTGTGTTTGAATTTATTTTCCAATTATTTCCTTCTTTATTGAGCTATGTTTCTATGAAAGTAGGGTTGGAAGTGGTTCTGAAAATATTTTTGATAATTTAGGCACTTACTGATTAAATATTAATTTGTGAAATCATGCCTTAATATTGTGAATTATATGTTTGGTGCTTTAAATTGAATTCATCTATTTTTGTTGTTATATTATTTATTTAATTTATATTTTTAATTAGTATCTCATAACAAATGCAAATGTTTTATGTTTTCATAGTTATTTATTATTTGTGTAAATATTGTTTCCATTGATATAACATTATTTTATCTATCATGTTTGCGATTTTAAATGTAATACTTTTAAATATTTTGTTATATTTATTTTTGTAATATTTAGAATGATTTTATGTTATTCCTTTTTTTTTTGCTACTGTTTAGGATTGGGAATAATAAATGTGCTTTTTAAAAAGTCCTAACATTTGTCTACTGCTGCTCAAGTTGAAATGGTAATAGTAAATCAGATTTTGTTTCATATGTGGTTTTATAATTTTAATGGTACACTTCTTTTTGTTTTCAATGGGTTTTTTTACAATTGGAGTTTAATACTGTAACCCTTTTCCCATTTGATACAAGTAATATATACTGTTTTTAATGTTTGAAGCGTTGTATTTAAAGTAGTTTTTTTAAATATTTATAAATTAATATTTATTATTTGTTGTAGTATTTTGTGTGTGTGTGTGTGTATATATATATATGTGTGTGTGTGTATATATATATATATATATATATATATATATATATATATATATATATATATATACATACACAAATATGATACTTTTCTAACAGCCTTCCGGCACATCTATAAAAGAGGTTTTATGGGTAGAAAAGACAAAATCATCCAGGAAGACAAACGGGTGGTTTGATACAAAGTGTACGCCGGCTTTACACAACTTTGAAAAATTTGACCCATGAAACACCGAGAAACGCGGTAGCGCTAAGGGAGGCAATCCGGTACTTTTCCAGAGATAGATAGCAACAACTTTATTTTAAATGACTTGCCAATCTGTTCTCCATGAATGGTTTTTTGTTAGATATGACGCCTATTCATTGGTTTAGCCAATGACAACTATACACATGTTTACCAAGAATTCATGAAAGTAATCCAATTGCTGGGTGTCCTTATCTGTTGTTGCAAGAGCAAAATCTTTGTGTATATTTGAATGCTGTATGAATTTATAAGGTTTTTGACTTTAAGTACTTCACACGTTTATACATGAGGCCACGCAGTTGCTGGGCGTTCTTAAACTGTTGTTGCAAGAGTAGAATCCTCATGTATGTTTAAATACTGTATGAATCTATAAGGTATTTTTTACTTTAAGTACTTTACAAGTTTATGTATGAGGTCATGCAGTTCAAAATTATCAATTCTAAATTGAATGCGATTCTTGTTCCCTTAATGACATGTTTTTTAACAAACAATTGGGATTTTGTTTTTGGGAAATTGGGGGTGGGTCAAACCAACACCATTTTAAACACCCAACACCCACGATCACATGACCCGGACGAAGGCCTCTGGCCGAAACACGTAGGTCTTCTTTTTGTTACCTGATGCACCCTGCACTTTGCATGTTTGAAACTTAATCGAAAAATCAAAATAAACAAGTAGTGAACAACTTGAACTTACCTGGATCTGCTGTTCTATGTGCTGCCTTTCTGTGACCCTCTGGGACTTGGTGGTTATTGTTGAGGGTCTACACGGAAAACGGAAAACATATATATATATATATATATATATATATATATATATATATATATATATATATATATATATATATATATATATATATATATATATTTATATAAGTGTGTGTATATATATATATATATATATATATATATATATATATATATATATATATATTATATAAGTGTGTGTATATATATATATATATGAACAAGCAAAGTCCCAACCACTCCTGGTAGCGGTTCAAATGGGCGCAGACCTCCACTCCACAAGTTGAATGTCAAGATGTTAAATCACCAAGCCATTACGCCAAGTAAGGTGTCAGCAGTGCATATTTATTTAGCAAAGTGAAAGAGCAAGTGCCCTCCCTGACGCGTTTCACTCCGCGAACGGAGCTTGGTCACATTTATATATATATATATATATTTATATAAGTGTGTGTGTATATATATATATATATATATATATGCAAAGTCCAGAAAAAGTGAATATATATATACACACAGTATTTTATTTATTTATTTATTTAGCAATTTGTATAGCGCCTGGTGACCCGAGGGCATCCCCGCGCTGTTAACATTGAGTCCTACTGAGGGGGAGAGAGGTGAAGGGTTTATTTAGGGAACAAAAGGGTTTTAAGTTTTTTCCTGAATGTCAGGTGGTTGGGCTCCAGTCTGAGGGAGCGTGGAAGAGAGTTCCAACCAGCGGACGCTTTGACAGAGAAACGTCGGCCTCCAGTACGTGTTCTCTTGAATTTAGGGATGTTGGCCAGGTGCTCGTTCTCAGACCGTAGAGCCCTTGGTGCAATGTAGGGGGTGACCAGACCGCTGAGAATCGCAGGTCCCGATCCATTGATTAGTTTATGGGCCGTGCACATGGCCTTAAACTCCACCCTTTGGCGGACTGGCAGCCAGTGCAGAGCCTTAATGGCGGGTTTGGCGGATACTCTAGGAGGTACGCTCATGATTAGGCGGGCTGCAGCGTTCTGGGTTCTTTGCAGTCTTGCTAAGGTGGCTTCCGGCGCACCTAGGTAGACCAAATTGCTGTAGTCTAACCGTGCCAATATGAGGCCCTGTACTAGTAGTTTCCTGGACACGGGCGGTAGGAGGGGGAGAATTTTGCGAATGGTTCGCAGAAGCCCAAGACAGGTTCCGGCGGTTTTGGCCGCTTGGGTCTTCATTGAGAGGTCGGGTTCTAGCCAGACTCCGAGGGTCTTGATTTCGTGTTTCGGGGTGGGGATTTCCCCGAACACGTCTGGCCATATTGCCGGGGGGATGGTCGCCCATTGTTTGCCCATGAGCATCACCTCGGTTTTGGAACCGTTGAGTTTCAATGACGATTCACACATCCACCCGTGAATTTCGGTGAGACAGTTTGGTAATTTGTCTGGGTGGTCGTCTAGTTGGGAGAGGGAGACGACCAATTGTGTGTCGTCAGCGTAACTCACGGTTTTTATCCCGAATGGTGTTACCACATCTTCCAAGGGGGCCATGTACACATTAAAAAGTGTGGGGCTCAGGGAGGAGCCCTGAGGAACCCCGCTGGTGAGTGGAAGTGTGGACGAGTGGAATTCGCCGTCCCAGTTCTGGAACGTGCGTCCGGTAAGAAAGGACTCTATCCATCTGAGTGCCAGTGAGGGTCCTTCCAGGGTCAATCCCGTGGTCGGGTGGCGCATTGCCGTCAGAAACCCCAAAGCCCTCCCTGACGCGTTTCACTCCGCGAACGGAGCTTGGTCACATTTATATATATATATATATATATATATATATATATATATATATATATATATATATATATATATATATATATATATATATATATATATATTTATATATGTGTGTGTATATATATATTTATATGCAAAGTCCAGAAAAAGTGAAAATGCGCACTCAGGAGAGATAATATATATATACATACATATATACACACACACAGTGAGGGTCCTTCCAGGGTCAATCCCGTGGTCGGGTGGCGCATTGCCGTCCAGAAAAAAGTGAAAATTTGCACTTGGGAGAGATAATTCACCAGGTTTATTCCTTAGTACCGTTACACGTTTCGACACACGATGGTGTCTTGGTCACACGATAATCACAGTAAACAAAGGACGTACTTAAATACACAAACAGTAAACATAAATGAAGCACTCAATTTCTGCCTGCTTAGGAACTAAGCAACAGGGGCCATCTTGCAATGGATAAAGTTTGAACATAATGCAGTAATTACAGTTATGGGAAGAAGGTGACACTGTGCTATCAGGCGGGAGGTCTCGCTCATGTTTACCCTTTTCCGACAAATCGGACACTCGAGGTCTTCTTGTATCGAATACTAAGTGGCATCGGGAACTGCCTAGTCATAGGCGGGGGAGAGAGTATTAACACCAGTGTGAAATAGGAAGAGGGAAGAAGTTTACACCCCAAAATTCCAAGTTTCCCGAGACGTGTATGTTCACGATATTAAACACAAGAACACTGTTTTACACAGAAACTAAGCTATGGATGATGAAGGAGAGAGGCGGAAGGAGGCGTAGGCTCTTTTTGCCCATGCACCGGGTAAAGGTGGCGATGTGAGACCTACAGTCGAAAAAACTGAGGGGAACCTATTGAATCTAAAACTGAGACGCTATGAAAAACTGAAAAAACAGGAATCATCTAAATGGTGGGAGGCGACCTCCCTGCAGGATTATGTAGAAAAAGACATGGTTCTACGGGGACTAAGAATAAGAATTTATATCATGCCATCACATGAGTCCCTGAATCCACACATGCTGCGAGAATGCGCAGCCAATTCTGCAAGTAGGTCCAAGAATATGCTGAGCATAATAATCAAATATGCGTGGGAGGACAGTGAAAGCATTATGAAAGAATTAAAAGAAATTGAAGAGGAATTCAAAAAAAGTACTGAACAAGAGAGTATTAGGAAATTTAGGTTTAAAGTATTTTATTGAAGCAGGGTGGGGTAGGACACAAAGGGGCAGGGAACAGGTGAACCACAAGAGCCGCGCACCAATGCGCATCATACAGCCAGTACAACAGTGCAGTTACAATTTTGCAAGAGGCTCCATCCGACTCGGGAGCATAGCTTTCGCACCTGCGGGCACGTACAGACAACGAGGGGAAGGGGGGGGGGGGAGAAAGGGAGGGAGGGACGGGATGGGGGGAAGGAAAGAAAATCAGTAGGGAAGGGACAGGAAAAGGGGGGGAAAGGGAAGGGAAGAGAGGAAAAGAAAAAGGGGGGGAGGGGTGAAGGGAGGAGAAGCAACCCCGCTCCAAAAACCTACCCAACCAAACAGAACCCCCAACTACCATACCCCAACCCACCCCCTGTACTGTGCCAATGTCTACAGTCTCCACTACTCGAACTCTCCATGAATCTCTACTATACAATACCGACCCCACCCAATCAAACAGGCGGGTCCGGTGGCGGCGTCAGCCTCAACAACCGAAGGTATCTAGGGCAGGTGATCTCTCGAAACTCGGAACATAACAGGCTGTGAAAGGGCTCCCACAATTCCTCATAGGTTTCGATGTCCCCCAGGGCTACTAAGGACATCTTCTCCATTCCAAGAACGTGCCATAATCTGTGCAGCCAACCAACTACAGAGGGAAGTGTTGTAGTGCGCCAGTGTATGAGAATATTCTGCACCGCTGATCCCAGCGCAATCGCGATCTGTCTACCCCTCTTAGACCTAAGGGGATACATCAGCCCATTCGGCAACCCCAACAGGACATAGGCCGGGAATCTAGGCAGTTCTATCCCAAAGCATTTGTCCACCTCGCCCAAGACCTCTTCCCAGTAAGGAGTCAGCAGGGGGCATTCCCATAGTATGTGTGTTAGTGTACCAGTGTTGCCACAGTTGCGCCAGCACGTCCCTGGTATTGCCCTGTCCATCTCATGCAGTTTCTCCGGAGTACGGTACCAGTAGGTCGAGATTTTAGTAAAGGTCTCTGTAAGACCCGTGTGATAGGCCGAATGGCGTGCGCGGTAGGAGATGTGTTCCCATTCTTTATGGCTCAGCTCGCGCCCGAGCTCTCGCTCCCAACGTTCCCGACCGGGGTTGTGAATGTGAAAGGAGGGGGGCTGCAGCATTTTATACAGGTCTGAGATCAGTTTAGCGTCCGACGTGCGAGTAATTAACCAGCGCTCATACGCCGTGATTTCCCGGTGTGCCGCGTCGCGCACTTGGGGTTGTAATGCCCAGTGGCGCGCCTGCATGTACCGCATGCGCTCCGTTTCCGGGAGGCCATAATCCCTTCTCAAGTCCTGGAAGGAGACAACTCCCTCAGGGGAGTACAAGTGGTACAGAGTGCAACAGCGGGCCACCCTCCAGCGCTCATAGGCACCCTGTTCCATCCCAGGGCCGAAGTCCGGGTTGCCAATGAGCGGCGTAAAGGGAGAGGGGAAGGTGGTAAGCTCGCATCTGGTAGCCACCGAGTCCCACGTCTGGAGCGGGACCCGCGTCACCAAAGACGCGTAAAGATTGGGGGGCCGATGGACCCGCCTCAAGAATGGCACTTCCTGCAGCGTCCTACCCGCCACCGCCTGATCCTGGAACAACCAATGCTTATCAGACTCCCACCGGCTCCATTCCACGAGATAGCGGAGCTGAGCGGCCTGGAAATATTTCCGCAAGTCCGGTATACCCAGCCCTCCGGATTCCGGTGACAGCATAGCGATGCCCCTCCTGATCCTCGGTCTGCGGCCCTGCCACACGAACCGTGCAATGGCAGACTGGGTCTCCGCAAGCCACCCCACGGGGGGCTGGAGTGGCAACGCTCTGAAGAGGTAAAGCACCTGAGGCAGGAGGGTCATCTTCACCGCGGCCACCCTACCCAGTAGCGACAGCGTGCCCTTATCCCATCGGCCCAGTTCCTCCCTGATTTTCGCGCCCAGAGCCGCGTAATTGGCCGTAACCATCTCCGGGAGGGAGGGCGCCAACAGGATCCCCAAATACGGGATCCGGTCTCTGGACCAGCTCAGAGGATAAAGCCTCTGCAGTTCCACTCTAGTGGCAGCAGTAAGCGAGATGTCAAGGGCGGCTGACTTACCCAGGTTCACCTTGAAACCCGCCACGTCAGCGAATAAGTTCAGTTCCTCAACACAGGCCGGCAGCGATCTCCGCGGGTCATCCAGCGTCAGAATGACATCATCCGCGTACAGGCTAATCGCGTGACGAAACCCACCCATCTGGACACCGATAATGTCAGGGTTCTGCCTAACCCTCTGGGCAAATGGCTCCATGTACAAGGCAAAGAGCAAAGGGGAGAGCGGGCACCCCTGTCTCGTGCCCCGCTCAATGGGGAAGGGTCGAGAGCTGCCGCCGTTCACCCGGACCACCGCAGATGGGAACCGGTAACAATTGAAGATCAAATGACGGAACCTCTCCCCTATCCCGAATTTGCTAAGGACTTTTTCCAGGTAGGGCCAGTGCACCCTGTCAAAAGCCTTCTCCGCGTCTATGGACAGGAGCATCCTCTCCCCAGGGATCCTGGAAGCCTTCTCGAGAATGTGTGTCACCCTTTTCGTGTTGTCTACCGTTTGCCTACCGGGCACGAAGCCCGCTTGGTCCGAGTCAACCATGCCGGGGAGGTGCAACGCCAGGCGTGCAGCTAATATACTGGTGAACACCTTCAGATCAGTGTTCAGCAGCGAAATGGGACGGTAGGACCAACAAGCAGTCCTGTCCTTGCCCGGCTTCGGAATCACTGAAACCGTGGCCTGGAGAAATTCGGAGGGGATGGCTCCCGGCTCTGCGAAGGAGTTAAAGAGGCGAGTCAGCAGAGGCGCCAGCTCCTGACAGAAGGTTTTGTAAAACAACGGGATAAAGCCATCCGGACCCGGGGCCTTACCCAGTTTGAGCCGGGATATCGCCGTGACCACCTCCTCAATACGTATGTCACGCTCCAGATACTGAGCCTGATCCTGTGTCAGCGACGGGAGCGGGACCGAGTCCAGATAGTCCCCCTCAGCCTGGGCCGAAGAGGCCTCCCCGGAGTAGAGGTCAGCATAAAAGCTACGGAAGACGTCCGCTATTTGCTCATCGGTCGTGACGCTACCTCCGGCTGGGTCCAATAGTTCCTTCACTCGGTGCTGCTGGTGCTGCACCCTAAGTTTGTTAGCCAGGAGCCGCCCGCACCGATCGCCCCCTGTGTAATATTTGTGTTTCAGGCGAAGCATCGCGTACTCCGCCCGGTCTGTGTCCAGGGCCGCCAGGAGCTTCCGCGCCGCCTTCAGCTGCCTCCACACCCTGGGGGCCCCTGTCCTGTGATGAACCTGCTCCAGCTCCCTCACCTGCCGGGTGAGCTCATCTCTCTTGAGTTGTCGGTCCCTATTTTCGGCCGAGGAAATCACGATAAATTCGCCTCGGAGCACGGCCTTTAGGGCCGCCCACTGTGTCGCACGGGAAGTATCCCCATTATCGTTCACGGTCTGAAAAGCCAAAATGGCCGCCCGGATCTGATCCACCACCGACCGCCTGTGCAAAAGCGTGTCTCGGAGCCTCCAAACCCCTCTCGGCCGAGCCACCGGTGGGAGAGTGAAAACGCCCTCCACCGGAGCGTGGTCAGAAAGAGAGAGGACCCCCATATCCGCACTCGAAGCCAAAAGGAGCAATGGGCCCGACACTAGGAGATGGTCTAAGCGCGCATAAGATCTATGGGCGTGTGAGAAGTAAGAGTATGCGCGGGTGGTGGGGTGAAGGCGGCGCCACATGTCATGCAAGTCCAGCTCCTCAAGTCGAGTTCGTATCGAGCCCGAAAGCTCACCCAACTGATGGCGCCGCTGCACAGACCTGTCCAGTGCCGCGTCGAAGACCAGGTTCAAATCACCCCCCAACCCTATGTGCCTATCAGAGGTGGATGCAACGTCGTCCAAAGCCCTGTGCAAGAATTGGTCCTGATGATCATTGGGGCAGTAGACGGTGCCAACAGTCAGTGCTAAGCCCCCCATCTTAATCTTGTATACCAGAAGTCTCCCTTTCTGTTCTGCTACCTTGCACACAACCTCTCCTCTGAACCCCCTGGAAAACAAGATTGCCACCCCTGCCGTCTTAGAGGTGCTAGAGGAGAATAGCTGCGTGGGGAACTTGGGGGTACGCATCCTCGAGCAATCCTTAGCCAGCAAATGGGTCTCCTGCAACAGACAGATATCCGCCTGTGAGTTTTCCAACAGGGATAACACTGCCCGCCGCTTAACCGGATTATTCAGCCCTTTCACATTGAGAGTAAGCACCTTAAGAGCCATCAAAGAGGGAGTTCAAGGAGCACTTATCAAGAAGCAAAGCCCCGCAAGCAAACACAGAAGGCACCATTCGAGGCCTCAAAACAGAGCAACTTTGAAACACCCACTGGCACAGTACAGTCCCCGAACCCCAACACCCCACAACTAGAAAACTCCCCCCCGCCCCTACACAACCAAATCTACACCACCCCCCGCTACTGGCCCCCCCTCTAGGTCCCAGAATCAAAACATCTGCCCGCCTGTCCCAACCCCAGGCCCCGCTTCCCAAACTTTTCAAAAAAGACATTGTCCCAGTCCGGCCCGGTACGGGCAAGGCCGTGGTAAGTCAATCTAGTGGACGTCCAGCCACCACCTCCAGCACTCGCCCTTCCTCCCAGCCCACCCCCGGATCCCCGCACCTGCAATGAGAATGAGCTAGAGTAGACTCCCCCCGGAGTAAGTTCAGGCCGTCAAGGCCACTTCGCCATTCGCCGCCACCCTGGAGGCCTCCTGGATGGCAGCCGCCATTTCAGCCCGGACTGCGGGCGAGCCCGGACGCTCCGCCGGAGGGGAGGCCCCCCCCCCCCAGCCTGTTGCCATCCGTTACGAGTGCTGCGCCTCCGCCGTGGGGCCGGGGTATCTGTGTCCGATGCTGTGAGGCCTAACACCTCGCAGACATCCTGGAGAGACCGAAGCTGATGCAAGACACCGTTCCACCTAAAGATCAGACGGAAGGGGTGCCCCCAGGAATACTGTGTCTCATGCTCTCGAAGGAAGTCCGTGGCGATCTTGAAGGATTTCTTCTTCTGTAGCGTTACTGTGGATAAGTCCTGAAACAGGGTCACAGGGTGGTCCCGGAATCGGAAAGGTTGCTGCCCTCGTGCCTCTCGGAGGATCCGCTCCTTCAAGGGAAAGTTCGGAAGGAAGGCCAGAATGTCCGGAGCGGGCGCCGTAGCTCTGCGGGGGCGACCCACCCGATGCGCCCGGTCAATGCGAATCCGAAAGTCCTCCGACTCTCCCAGGATCGCACGAAAGAGGGCCACCAGATATGCAGTCACGTCTTCACCCTCCTCACCAGACGGCACACCGCGGACCCGTATGTTGTTCCGCCTGGACCGATTTTCAAGGTCCTCGGCGTGGGCCTGTAACTCAATCTGTTGCTCCCGTAGCCGCAGGACTTCCTGTTGCAGATGGGTGATCTCCTCGTCCCTGGAGTGACCCGCTTCCTCCACTGTGTTCACACGGTCCCCTAGGGAGTCCATCTCTCTCCTCACTTCGCGGACCTCCCCGGCCACCTCACGTTTGAGCGTTTGAAAGTCCTCCCGAAGGGAGCTAAACAGCGACTCGAGAAATGATCTCGTCACCGGGGGCTCTCCACCATCCGCCCCCCTGGTCGGCGCCGGGGAGGTCGCGGCAAGTTGGGCTCCTCCGCTGCGTAGGGCGCCCCGTCCCAGCATTTCCGGCAAGGTCCGGTCGCCCCGTCGCTGTCCTCTAGCATTCGACATTGTAGATCAATAAAGGACACTAAGGCTTACTGTCCAGCAAAGAGAGCAGCTATATGCCAGCCGGGAGCAGCCCGTACAAAGAGCATCAGGAGGGTCGAACTACCCGGCCGTACTTCACAAAATGGCCGCTCAGTAATGCCGAAGGGGCAACGCCCAAGAAGGAGACCCTCTCTCCTTCTCCGACCTAAGATCCAGAAATCCGGCCAGTGGGCCAAGTCACAGTGCAATGTTCGCCGGGGTCCACGGCTTCAGGGGAAGATCTTCCCCGGGAGACTCGGTCCACAGTCCCCCACAGACAACCAGCGATCTCCTCCAGCGGGCCTCCTCAAGCCACGGGCTGGCGTAGTGAGGCGATGCCGACTCCGCCTCCGCTCTGCACCTCCGCTTCGTTCCGCTCCGTACAGCCGCCGTCGGACAACTCCGAGCCGCTCGCGAAGGCGCTGTCGACTCCCACTCCGACAGCTCATGCACCGCTGCGGGCTTCACACCTCGGAGGCCGGTCACTCCGTCGCGCTCCGAGGGTCGGGAGACTCGCGGCCTCCAGCTCTCACTCGGGCCGTTCAGCGGGCTCCGACCTGGGCTTTACCGGTCAGAATCTCATCCCCGACGGCGCAAACCAGGCTCAACAGGCTATCCACACCTCCACCGTGGGCACCAGGCTCAGTTGCCGCTTGATCCGGGGGGGAATCAGCGGTCACAAGCGGTGCAGGAATTCAGGGGTCCGGGAGCTCTCGGCAAGTGCGACCGCTCAGCCCGCCATCTCGGCCACGCCCCCCCATTAGGAAATTTAAAGAGGAATTAAAAGGGAGATTGAAAAAATATTGCACAGAGACTCTGGCGACTACGAAAGTGGTTGCATTCTCACATATAGTCCTAAATATGAGTACCTATACAAACAACAAAATCCCCATGGAAGAGATGCTAGTGAATCCGCAAGACAGGAAGAGCAGCAAGAGAATGTACAAGCAAGTGACTGACACTGATATCTCCATCCACACAGCAAGCACTTTATCAGATGTTGAAATAACGAATAAACCGGTGAGTTTTTTAGACGAGTTCCAGGTGCTACGGTCACGACGAGACAGAGAACAAACTCGCTGCAAGAACACGACACCACAGAGGGCTCGAGGCCAAGGTCGAATACGAGGAAGACCAAGAGGCAGGGGCGTTCCAAAAGAAGACGGCTCAAAGCAAAACAAAGAAGAAACAAACAAAAAGCCCATGGGAACCAGAAGGGGGGGCTACAGAAAGGCCAAGTAATGATAGACACAGAAATGGTAAATAGAACAATTATAAACTTATCTGCAAGATCACTGAGCGAAGCAGAGAAAACCACCCTCTGCTTGGGATTGACTTTTCGCCCTACTGAACTTTTTAATTATTCTAATACCAGAGTGGACATTTTTAAGTTTGTACGCAAGTTGAAGCTTAGAAAATGGCACACTCTGTAGAACAGGAGACCTCCAGAAGGTGAAATGCACATGGGGCAAGCATGATTACACCACGATTGACCGTAGGTGATGTAGAAACATTACAAACAGTCTATGACTTGGGTAATGTACCTACAATAAGAGAAGTAGAATTGGGTATGCAAGAACAGGATGATATCCCTATGGGCAGGGCAGCATGTACTTCATTTAGACGCAAATCCATCTTTCTGCCAGTAATGCCCCATGATGCGATTGATACCTTCCACGAGGTAGTCACAAGGGAATTGGTAAAACATAAGCACAAGCAAACAAGGGGCAATGATTTAAATTTTAATTTGTCCAAAACACAACGTGACTTTATAATTTCTTTGGGGGAAGATAGGAATGTTATCATTAGACCCTCGGACATAGGGGGTAACATTGTACGATGGGGAAGAGAAATGTACATTGAGGAGGTGAATAAACAGTTGGATGATAGAGCTTTCTACTGTAAAAGTAACACTATGGAGTATAATCAAAGCATAACAAATACATGGGAGAAGCTAGCCGAGTGCCAGGAGGCAGGATTAATCACATGGCAAGAGTACTGTTATCTTAAGAAGGATTATCCTAAGTTGCCCACCCTATACCTCTTACCCAAAGTGCATAAAGATCCCAAAAGACCACCAGGTAGACCGATTGTTTCCTCCCTGGGGAGTGTGAATGAAAGCATATACAAATACATACACCATTTTTTGAGGGAATATGTCACATCATTATCCTCATATATTAAGGACACAAAGGATTGTACAAGCTTTATTCGAGATAATTTCTCATAAAAGCACAGCATAAAAAGACATGACAGAATAAAAAACATATCATTTAACAAATACAAATTCATATAAACATTTTGTGCAAGTTCATACAATACCGACATAAAAGAGTTTTCATATATAAAAAATAAGTTTTACATTTTATAAAACAGTAGAAAACCAGATTAACTGAACCCCCCCATGAATCGCCGCCTAATTGCCCAAGCCCACCCCAAGTATTTGGCTACCCCAAGAACTATCTCCTCATTGGTTGTTGTGCGCAAAATTCTCAATGCCACTGCACTATCTCGTGTCCCAAGGTTTTTACATATAGGTGTAAGCCATGCCCTCCTAGGTGATGAATAGGCTTTACAGACAAATAGAAAGTGGCCTATGCTTTCTACAGCTGCTTCACATACTGGGCATGACATATTGGTCGACCTCTGCCAACCTGCAGTTAGTTTTTTTAGGGGAATGGAACCAGACCTTAACTGGAAGACTAGCTTCCTATCCTGTGGGACCGTAATTGTGTCCCAGTAATTTTCTAAGATAGAATAGATTTTTGTCTCCAAGAAGCGACCTGCCATAGAGTCAGACCTGGCACCTCTCAGCAGATTGTTGCCAACCCAATCCCAGTATTGTGATTTGAGGGCTTCCTTGCTTGGGAAGACTTCCCCCGGTGGTTTATTCCAAAGATTGGAAAACCCAAGGTTAGTTAACATGGCCCTTAGATTTTTTTAGCCACTTTATCTTGTGGAAGTTATCTTCCTTTATTATCGAGAGGAAACCATCAGCATATTGCCTAATCTCGGGAGTTGTCCAAAGACGTCTCCAATAGAGAACAGGGCGCAGTCGCTCTCTATCGCTAATTGGCCATCTGCCCAACTCCAGGAACAAGGAACAATGGTATTAGGGGGGTGCTCTGTGGGAGGCCTGTGATCCCCCTAAGAAACCTGTTTTCAGATGTCTGTAAGGTCGAGAGGTTGTCCCAAGCCCATAACTCTGCACCGTATAAGGTCGCGCCTAAGACCTTTGCATCATAGACTATAAGGGCAGGTTTAATCGGTTTGGTCTTGGATTTTCGGTGTTCACCCCGCAATGCACCTGATAGTTGTTGGTGTTTTAGGGCCGTTTTTTCCACCTGTGCCCTCTGCTATTTGGACCCCTAAATATGTAAACTCCTTAACTGTCTCTAGCTTACTATTATTCAGGGTTACCTTAGGATAAATTTTACGGCGTGGGGAGAAGGCCATTAGTTTCGTCTTCCCCACATTCACTTCTAAGCCGTGCTCTTTGCAAAAAACATCAAATATATTTAATGCGCGTTGTAGCCCTGCAGGGGTTTTTGACATAATCAGGGTATCGTTAGCGAACATCAGGATCGGGACCCTGGCGTCCGCTAACGATGGGGCATCTATACTTGCTTCCAACATTCGCTCGACAATCCCGTTAATGAATAATGAAAAGAGTAAGGGTGCCATGGCACAGCCTTGTCGGACCCCCCTTACCACCGGGAAGTCCGATGTTGACTCACCATTCCCACCCCACTGGACTCTTGCAAAATTAGATTCGTGCAGACGCATAATTAGGGTGAGCAGTTCAGCGGGAATCCCCAGTTTTTGGAGGACCAGCCATAACTTAAACCTGGGGACCAAATCAAATGCCGCCCGCAGGTCGACAAATGCGACATACAGGCAGCCCCTGCCAAGTAGAACCGTCTTCCACCGCAGTATGGTAAAACGGAAGACCTGGTCAATTGTGCTGGTTGCTCGCCTGAATCCTGCCTGGTATGGGGAAAGAGCATTGTTGTCATCCACCCAGTCCATAAGCTGATTTATAACCATTTTCCCCATTACTTTTTGTACAGTTGCTATCAGACTTATGGGCCTGTAGTTGGCGGGGAGAGAACGATCGCCCTTTTTATAAATGGGAATGATGATTGCTCCTTTCCATAGCTCGGGAACCGCCCCCCCCCTTGGCTAGAGCATTTCCCAACAGAAAAATATACCTCACCCATCTCTTCATGTCATGCTTGAAGATATCCGGGGGTATCCCGTCTAACCCTGGTGCTCTCCCGCATTGCACAGAGCTAATTGCATTCTCTACTTCTTTAAGGGAGAACAAATTGTCAATAGCAAAGACTGGCAGTATGCCCTCCCACATCCCGGGGTGCTTTACTTCGGCATATTGTGGTCTGAAGTACTCAACCCAGGCTTCTTCGGCTACGTTGTTGTCAAGTCTTGCGGGGATACCTCCTCTACCCCACTTGATGATTTTCCAGAAGAGCCTAGAATCCTTGCTGCTAGAAGCCCCCTTTAACTCGGCCCAGTGGTCTTCATCCCATTTGCTCTTGGCCTGGGAAATGGCTAGTTTATACAATTTCCTTGCCGCTCTAATTGCAGCACTGTCCCTATTTCTAATGGCTTTGCCCAAATTCAATCGTGCGGATCTACACTGGCAATTGAACCACCTACCAACATCCGGGGTATTTTTCCCTTTGTTGGTCTTCGTCAGAAAACATGGTTTAAGGAGGGAAAATAGCTTATTGTGTATATCTGTGATATCCCTAGCCCCGGGGGTAGTGGAATCTACCGCCTCCATGGTGGAAATTGCATTATCTACCTCAAGGTTAATGTAGGTCATTGTTTCATCGTTTGCCAGTACCCTTGGCCATTTTAGCCTACGTCCATCATTGGCCATAACTGGGATCTGATCGTTCCTTAAATGCAAATTTTCGGATCCAACGTTCCACCACCTATGGGTCACACAAAGGGGATTGTGGTCACTTTCTATTCTGGGCTTGATGGCCATATCAATAACCCCCTGCCACAGCTGGAGACTACATATTACATAATCAATTCTACTCCTGCTGGTGCCGTTATCAAAAGTACAACTGCCCTCCTTGTCCCCTGGGGTTCTCCCATTCAGGGCTCTTAGACCGTGCTCCATACAAATAGCGTTTAATAACAGGATGTCCTTTGTCCACCGCGTAACGGGATTTAAACATAAAGGTGGTACTCCCCAAAGAGTGTCCTCATCCTTCCCTAGGGGATCATTTGTACAATCGAGAGGTTCAAAGGTCCTATTAAGATCCCCAGCTACTATTACCCTGCTATCTTGGGACTTAGTTTCTAAGGAGGCAGACAGCACCTCTAGAGTGGAAGAGTTAGCTGAGTTACTGCCTCTTGCGTAGACGTTGTACAAGTCCGTTAAACCCCCCTTTTCTGATGAAATTCTTAACAATTGTAAATCGCTAGTTCCCAAATCCAACATTTTGATAGAGATGTCCAGGTCCTGCTTAATCCATACAGTGAGACCTCCCATTGGCCGACCCCTTCCGCCTTTAGAAGCTGGTATAGAGAAATTTAGATAGCCACAAAGGAAGACGGGGTCACAAGCCCAAGTTTCTTGAAAACAACAAACATCAAACTCATTAATAAATTCCACCCAAGTTTGAGAATCTAGCTTGCTACCCAACCCAGTAATATTCCAGGATAGAAACATACCAAAGCTAAGCTCGATCCCACCGCAATTGTTATTAATAGAGCATGGTTGAGAAGTCATTGGGTTTTCAATGTTGTTAGCGACCTTCACAAAACCACCATTGATATCGTCGTCCATAATTACTGTAGGTGTGGATGGTTCCCCTACACCAGCGTTGGTATTTGCTATCCCACCTCCTTCCACCACAGTCAGACCCCCCTTTCCAGTGTTCCCAGCAATTGTGGATATACCAGCAATAACTTCATGATCTTTACAACTCCCTTTAAAGTCATTTGTACTTCCTCCAATACTACTGCATAAGTGTTGAGGGGTTTGTCAACATCCCCACCCCTGATCTTGCCATCCAACAGGAGGATTATAATTCATACATGTAGTATAGTTTTGGGGCAATGGAGGTGGAACAGGTGTGGGAATAATTGGCCATGGAAGGGTTGGGGGATTTATGGGTTCATTGAACAGGCCAGTCAATACACTGGTTGGGCGGGGGTAAAAAAAGGTGAGATCGACAATTCCAATACCTCCCTTGTTTGTGCCCCATCCCTGTCTAGTTATCCATCCTGCCACCCTTGGATCTTGGAAGTTAACCACAATATAATCCCCACCCAGGCTCTTAGTTGTATACCCTATCCAATCTATTCTTCTTACCCCCAAGATTAACCCATCGACGTCTCCAGGAAGAGGTCGATTCTCCCTTAACCAGTGCATGATCTTATTTTTAAGCATCTGGAAGGTTTCTCTCTGTCCTACAGGTAATGGTGGAACATTTATGAGGACTGCTACGTAGGGGAAAGAATCTGGGGTAAGGTTCACGGGGGGTTTCCTATGTGGTGGCTTTATCAAGGGTGGTGGGATTGATTTGGTGGCTATGGGAACAGGGCGGAGTGCAGGTTTGTTTGGTACTAACTGATTATTAGTTGGTTGGGTAGGTACTGTAACTTTGCCCGCTTGAGGACATACGTTACCCCCTGACCCAACAGCAGTGGGAGGAATTGGTATTGTTGTCGATTGCTGCACCACAGACTGGGCTGGATTTACAGTATTAGGAGGATTTGGAGCAGGGCCTGGATGTACTAGTTCCGTAGGTTTGGGAGTTCTATTTACAATCGCACTACCTGACTTGGGCGGTAATGGGGGGTTAGTTTGTGGCCTTCTTCCCTTATCCTGGGTAGCACAGTTGGTATTGCCCTGTTGCTTGCTACTTACATCCGCCCTTGCGTGGGTTTTAATCAGTGTTTTTGTAGAATAGAAGTTGTCTAACGTTGCCTGCTCGAAGTGGTCTAGTCGATCAGAGAGTTTGGCAATTCGGTCCTCTATCGGGGAAAGAAGTAATCTAAGCAGCTTTTCTAACTCAGGGATCAGGTTTGCGAGTGGTGATGGCTTGTCGTCAATTGGGGGACCTATCTCAGAGGAAATATTTTTTCCAGGGACTGGGCTATCCAATAAAACAACATTCTCATTCTGGACACTTTCTGTGCTACAACTTGCTTCAATGTCAACCTCTCTAGTACACATAGTTTTATGCAATTTCCTAAGCTTTTGTGGGGGTTTAACAAATTTAACAAATTTACATTTTCTCGGTATGGTAGTCCTTTTCCTTTTAGATCCATGCTTGGGTTGAGCCAAGATAGCCTGGGCACCTGAGTCAGGAAGCAACATAGGATCAATATGTCTCCCACAGGGTGAAATCAGTTCAGTAACATTGTCCTTGTTTGTTACATTTGTGGGTACATCAAATCCCTCATTTACAGCTGGAAGATTTACTGAGGATAACGGTGTTACCAAGGCAGGATATGTTTGGGCAGGGTGCTTATCGGTAGAGTTTTTGAGTAGTTCAATGGATAATCTGCGCTCAGCCCGCCTCTCTGCCAGTGATATCTCTTTGTCAATGGATAAGGATGAGCGGTTAAAAAAGAATTTATCCAGTGGACCAATTGCCAGTAGTCCGGTATCGACCGGTGGAGTTGGTAGAATAGCACTACTTGTGGAGGTAGACATTGCTCCACTACACGCCAACAAAATACAGTACTTAGATATCACTTACTGTAAGGTGATCCGTTAAGGAAATATCAGGGGACTGGCCCAGCCCGGCCTCCTTTGGCCCCTGACGGCCACAGACGGTCCCGCCCTTGTCCCGGCCTTCTCCCGGCGCTTCCGCGAAGCGGGGATTGTGGTCAGTTTTAAACGCTATTAGTGCCTGTCATTGGTTGGTGGGCAGGGGGGTGTGGCCAGCGGGGAGAGCAGCCCAGGTGTGGATAATGGGCGCGCAGGGGCTCCTGGAGACTGGAGTCCCTGCCTGTGCTCGCAGCCCCGCCGGCTCTCCTACCTGCCCGTGACTCCTGTACTAGCTTCCACAGTCACAGCAGCCTCCGGGTCACAAGGCGCTGCGGGACCCGCGAAGCGGGTCCGGCGAGGTCAGCAAAGTTCCGCTGTGTTTAAAGCAAGGTTTCCTCTGGGGAGGTCACTTTCGTCCAGTGAGCAGCTTGGCGGCAAACAACAGTTTGGAGGGGGACACAAAGGATTTTCTTAATAAAATAGAAAATATCACTTGGGAGGAAGGGCTCACACTCATCACATTGGACGTGAGTTCACCCTATACCATAATTGATCATGATCAGGGAATCGAGGCATGTTTCCACGTTATGAAAACAAGAGACATAGCATACATGGGACACAAGCACATGCTTGTAGGGATGATGAGGATATGCCTTACCAACAACATCTTCATGTTCAACAAAGATCTCTACAGGCAGGTGCGTGGAACCGTGATGGGTTCAAGCTTTGTGCCAAGTTTCGCGAATCTCTTACTCGGCAAATGGGAAGAGGAGATTCGCTGTGACATATATCTTAGAGCAGATTTCAGGCTGGTTAAGGTATGGATCCGATATATTGACGATCTCTTCGTGATATTGGGAGGTTCAGAACAAGAAGTAAAGAATTTTATCGAAACATTGAATTGGAATACATACAATATTAAACTCGCATCAACCATGAGTTCTAGTAGCATTTAGTTTCTTGATACTCAGGTGACTGTACATGAAGGCAAACTCACTACAAGTCTCCATAAGAAAGAAACTGCAGGGAATCGTCTTCTTCATGCCCTCAGTGCTCCTACAGAGACTCTCAAATGGAGTATACCGTATGGAGAGTTACTGAGGGCAAGTAGAAACTGCAGCGCAATTGAACGGCATGAGGCAGAACAAACGAGGATGGTAACCAGATTTAGAGAATGGGGGTACCCTGAATGGGTTCTTACTAAAGCAATGAACAAAGTTAAAGACACGACTAGATCGAGTACACTTGAGGAGAAACAGTGTATATCCTTGAGGGGGGTAGAAACTAGGGTGATCACCACCTTCAATCAGGACTCTAAGAAAGTTCGGAAACTTCTGGCTGACAATTGGAAAATACTCAAAGCTGATACTATCATTGTTCTCTATATTAGTGACAGACCTCAAGTCACATACCGAAGAGGTAGGAGTCTGAGAGACATTTTGGTTAAAGGGGACTTCTCAGAAACCAAAGGCTGCAATGTTCACAATTTAAAAGGATTTTATCCATGTGGACATTGCAGAGCTTGCAAAACAAGCGTTGCAAAAGGGGATGGTGATGGACGGAGCATCTGAATCAATCAAACACTCGCACCCAGTCAAACGATCTGGGTTTAATCCATCACCGTTTTTTAGCCCACTCTGCCACCCCAGTTCAGACATGGCTATATGCAAATCAGTCTGACCCTGTGCCTCATGGGAACAGTCCAGCCCGAACTGCCAAGCCATGTCTTCCCTGGACCGGAAACAAGCTTCCGAGGACCGGTTTCTGGCATTTCAGCCGTCTTCAGCCCGGCTTGCTTGAATCCAGTGGCAAAGTGAGCAAGGGACTCACGTCTGAGCATGCCCTGCCACACTTATGGTGGCCAAAAGCGGTGCAAAAGGGGGGGTGATGGACGGAGCATCTGAATCAATCAAACGCTCACACCCAGTCAAAAGATCTGGGATTAATCCATCACCGTTCTTTAGCCCACTCTGCCACCCCAGTTCAGACATGGCTATATGCAAATCAGTCTGACCCTGTGCCTCATGGGAACAGTCCAGCCCGAACTGCCAAGCCATGTCTTCCCTGGACCGGAAACAAGCTTCCGAGGACCGGTTTCTGGCATTCCAGCCGTCTTCAGCCCGGCTTGCTTGAATCCAGTGGCAAAGAGAGCAAGGGACTCACGTCTGTATGGCTATATGCAAATCATTCTGACCCTGTGCCTCATTGGAACAGTCCAGCCTGAACTGCTGGAATGCCAGAAACCGGTCCTCGGAAGCTTGTTTCCGGTCCAGGGAAGGCATGGTTTGGCAGTTCGGGCTGGACTGTTCCCATGAGGCACAGGGTCAGACTGATTTGCATATAGCCATGTCTGAACTGGGGTGGCAGAGTGGGCTAAAGAACGGTGATGGATTAAACCCAGATCTTTTGAATGGGTGTGAGTGTTTGATTGGTTCAGATGCTCCGTCCATTACCACCCCCTTTTGTACCGCTATTGGCCGCAATAAGTGTGGCAGGGTATGCTCAGACGTGAGTCCCTGGCTCACTTTGCCACTGGATTCAAGCAAGCCGGACTGAAAACGGCTGGAATGCCAGAAACTGGTCCTCGGAAGCTTGTTTCCGGTCCAGGGAAGGCATGGCTTGGCAGTTCGGACTGGACTGCTCCCATGAGGCACAGGGTCAGACTGATTTGCATATAGCCATGTCTGAACTGGGGTGACAGAGTGGGCTAAAGAACGGTGATGGATTAAACCCAGATCTTTTGACTGGGTGTGAGTGTTTGATTGGTTCAGATGCTCCGTCCATTATCACCCCCTTTTGTACCGTTTTTGGCCGCCACAAGTGTGAGTCCCTTGCTCACTTTGCCTCTGGATTCAAGCAAGCCGGGCTGAAGACGGCTGGAATGCCAGAAACCGGTCCTCGGAAGCTTGTTTCCGGTCCAGGGAAGGCATGGCTTGGCAGTTCGGGCTGGACTGTTCCCATGAGGCACAGGGTCAGACTGATTTGCATATAGCCATGTCTGAACTGGGGTGGCAGAGTGGGCTGAAGAACGGTGATGGATTAAACCCAGATCTTTTGACTGGGTGTGATTGTTTGATTGGTTCAGATGCTCCGTCCATTACCACCCCCTTTTGTACCGCTTTTGGCCGCCATAAGTGTGGTAGGGTATGCTCAGACGTGAGTCCCTTGCTCACCTTGCCACTGGATTCAAGCAAGACGGGCTGAAGACGGCTGGAATTCCAGAAACCGGTCCTCGGAAGCTTGTTTCCGGTCCAGAGAAGGCATGGCTTGGCAGTTCGGGCTGGACTGTTCCCATGAGGTACAGGGTCAGACTGATTTGCATATAGCCATGTCTGAACTGGGGTGGCAGAGTGGGCTAAAGAACGGTGATAGATTAAACCCAGATCTTTTGACTGGGTGTGAGTGTTTGATTGGTTCAGATGCTCCGTCCATTACCACCCCCTTTTGTACAGAGCTTGCAAAACAAGCCATATGGTCAAAGAGATAGAGGTCCCAGGGAGGAAAAACCATACCTTGGGACAATTCTTAACGTGCAGTACCAATTACACTATGTACGTTTTGGAATGTCTTTGCAAACTGCGGTATGTAGGGAGTACAGTCTGTATGGTTAAGAAACCGATGCAACAACATATCTGTGCCATTACAAACATTGATCTGCACTATCCCATTGCCCGCCACTTCCAGGAAAAACATCAATCCAACAATGCACTCCTCAGATTCTATGCCATCAAACAGGTGAACATGGGGAAGAGGGGAGGCAACAGGGAACTGGCGTTGAGAAAGAAAGAGTCCAAATGGGTCATTGAATTAGAGAATCGTTTCCCAGGGGGGCATAATTTGGACGAATAATTAGCCACCCATCTCCATGAAAATTAATTCATATGTAGTTATCCAGTAATGCTAACTGTGTGTAAGAAGTATGAAAGTTTAGATTTATAAGTGTATGTTTTTAAACATGGTTTTTATTTGTCTCTTTGTTTGGTTGTTTACAGGAGGAAAGGAAGGGACCCTTCACCTGCACGTTTTTGAGAAACTTCACGGGTTCCCTATCCTTTTCTTCAATGGATAGACACTATACACCGTTAAGATGAGAGTCTTTCCTATTTAGAAAGTGGCACTTTTTCTTCTTTTCTTTTTTTCTTTGTTATTGTAGTGTTTTTGTTGAATTTATGTAGTATCTATGTTAGGTATCGGATTTGTATGGTAGTAGAGGCTCGCATTTATGACCACTTGGATGTTTAGTTTTCCTGCATTGTGACAAGGAAAGGTAATAGAATATGAAGGCACTAGTCCGCCAATATAATACATATGCACGGGGTTTTCACAATAAATGGCACTTGACCGCGCATAGTGGGCTACATAGTAGCAGTGTAGAACCCCTGAGCACTTAAGCACCTGAGCAAGATCCCCTTCGAAGGGCGCAAGGAAAAGAAGGTCGACCTTTTCAATAGACAGGGAAAGGTTGAGACGCTGCAGTATAGAGGAGTTGACCATACCACGGATGTAGTCGTACACTGATCCGCTCTTACACATTTTGCGCCATTGAACATTTCTAATATGTGAAATAATAAGCGTTTTTGTTTGCAAAGTACAATTGAATAATGTGTATATACTGCATTATGTTCAAACTTTATCCATTGCAAGATGGCGCCCGTTGCTTAGTTTCTAAGCAGGCAGAAATTGAGTGCCTCATTTATGTTTACTGTTTGTGTATTTAAGCCTGTCCTTTGTTTACTGTGATTATCGTGTGACCAAGACAACATTGTGTGTCGAAACGCGTAACGGTACTAAGGAATAAACCTGGTGAATTATATCTCCTGAGTGCACATTTTCACTTTTTTCTGGACTTTGCATATTATTGACCGGCTTTAGGGTTTCTGCCGGGGGTGCTGGGGGGTTTGGAAATAAAATAATTCAAGAGATCACGACATTGGAGTGCTGCCCGTTTTCTTTCCTGGTATCAATCCTTGGGAACGTGTTACGATATATATATATATATATATATATATATATATATATATATATATATATATATATATATATATATCCTGAGCTCCAAACACCAGCCGATTGCACACGTGAGCGGGTGCACGCCAAACGGGGGTGTACTCGTATTAATCACAGCTTCGAACATCCACGGACCATCTGTCCGTAAAGAAAGCAGCACACGCAGGGGGTAGTTCCACGTTAGATTTTATTCAGGAACTTCACAGCATACGACGCGTTTCGCCAGAGGGCTTCGTCAAGATATGTATATATGTATATATATATATATATATATCCCAATAACTCGAGACACAGTCTTCTCCGCTTGCATGCGAAATGACGAGGGCAGACCTTCTTGGTGCAAAATTAATTTATTTTCTTCAGTGTACCATCTCTCTCTCTCTCTCTCTCTCTCTCTCTCTCTCTATATATATATTCATATATATATATATATATATATATATATATATATTACCTACTGGCGTTCGCCAGTAGGTAGTTATAGTTAGGATCTACTTTCCATAGGAAATCCACAACATTCTATTTGGAATAACTTTGGCGCCGGTGGACGAATCTTCGTGAATTTCTCCAAGAAAATGGCCTGCTCTGCTTCGCTCCTTTCCTGAAAGTTTGGGGGTGATTCGTCAAGTGGGGGCCGAGAAAAAAGGAGGGTCCCAAAACATGTTTTCCCCATGCAATTTTCCATAGGGACCTTTAGCCAGGGCAACAACCCGAACGGCTGAACTGAATTACACCAAATTTAAGCATAGAGGTAGAGTTCGGTTCGCAGATTGTGCTTTTTGTTAAATGGTGTAAATCCATTCAGTAGTTCCTGAAAAAATCAAAAGTAAAATCATAGTGATATCTAGAGACGAAGTACTGCACACGTACGGAAATCCGTACAATTACGAGCACGAGCTGCATGCTGATTGGATGTCAACTGTCTGTCAACACGCGAAACCAGGAAGTGTTGGTCTCCATCTTGTGCCTCGGTAGAACGGAGTCACAAGAAAACAGTACAACAAAGTGGAAAAATAATGAAAGGGGGCAGTGTAGAAACATCCTGACCTTCTAGGCCTGCTCAGGGTGTCCCACATGGATCTTTAGGCCCCCAATTTCTTTTTTGTTTTTTTGAATAAGAAATCGCGGGGTACGCGTATAGGTAAAAAAAACTAGAAGTTTGTTTTATTCCTAATTAGCCTCCGGGGGGGCCATATCTCTGGGGCAATTTTTTTCCATAATGGGGGACTTGTAAGGCCCCCCGCAGCCCCAGGGACCACCACCCCCTCGGGGTTTAAAAAAAAAGTATGTTTTCAGCTCCCCCTCTCCCCGTACACACCCCAGGGACCGCCACCTTCCTGGGGCAGTAATATGTAAAATGACCTTTGAGCCCCGGGGACCTGCATCCCCCGGGGCTTTTTAATGTTGGGAGGGGGTCACGCGGTCCCCCTCCTGGAGCCCTTGATGGCCATGGGGACCACCGCCGCCCAGGGCCGGCTCCTGCAGTGTCTCGGGGTGCCTACCTCCGGGACACTGCTGTTTGCTATGGTAGGGCGGGAGCGTCGCTGTTCCCACTTTACCACAGCAAACCGCTTTCCTATTTGAAAGAGAGAGCAAGTTAATCTGCTCTCTCTTTCAAGTAGGAAAGCAGATTGCTTTTCGTTAGAGAGAGCAGCATGTAAGTTGCTCTCTCTGACAAAGAAATGCCGGCTCTCGAAGGACGCGGGGAGGATCGTGGGGGCATTGGGGCTCCAAAAAAACCCAGTTCTTTTTGAGTACTAACATTACTGGTAAAACAAAGAGCTATATTTTTATGATAGTATATGAAACTTTCCATTTTTTTTGGTGCACCAGTTGTAGTCTCTATGCATGAGCAGCCTCGTTTCCAAGCCCATGTTTATTTTTTTTACTTTAAGTTCGCCAAGCAAAGTTGTCCTCATTTCAGGTATTACATTTGCAGCTTTCTTTTCCCGGGCCATGTGTGTCATCCGCTGTTATACTTTAGTAATATATTAATAATCATATTGCCGAGGTGCCAAACGTTAATTACATACTCCGCCCTCCTCCATTTTAGTAGTTTTCCTCCATTATTTTTTTTATACCTGTTACTTTCATTTTACACTCCGCCTATCTTGTCTGTGATTGATGAGATTTCCTGCCACAGACACCACGGTGTTTGTCCTTGGTCTCCGATGTTATCGGACTTGGTCACACGCATACCTAAAAAGTTGAAGTATGTGAGCCACAGCCATTACAACTTGTGTCCATCACCAGAAAGCCATTATCATGCTTATGCCTTTATCATGGGTGGTAAATGTATATGGCTAACGACATACTCGTGCTCCCATCATTATCATCGCAGGTTCTTCACCCGCTCAGTGCTTCGGGCACCACCAACTCAGTGACCAAAGAGGCCACGCATGTAGTAGTGGGTCCCCTTGTTCGGTAGTTTGGAAACAACTCTAAAATGGCGTAGAACACGTGCGTCCCGTCTTTTTTATACATAGGGTCACGTGTGTAGTGACGGATGTGCTGGATGGGTGTGGTGTGGGTGTATACCAGCCATGAGAGAGTGTGTGTCAATCTGACAACTAGACCTGCAACTAAGAAATCACTACAATGGAAATCTGGGCTTTGTACTGTTGTTGTGTTTTCCTGGTAGCGTAAGCACAGTAGGCTGTACTAACATATTCAGTCTCGATTCATTTACCACCTCCCCCAGGGGCTTTTAAATGTTGGGAGATGGTCCAATAATTGTGCTGACTTTTCTTCTTTAGCGTGCAGTACTATATTGTTTTAAAAATTGTATAAGTCTTCAAACTATCTTTACTCTTACGACGTACGGCCACTATTCCCGTAATTGATTTTAAAAGTAATATACGCTTTTTAAAAGTTTAAAAAAACTATTTTCATGATTATCCCAGATAATGTTTTCTCTTAATATGTACATTAAATACATAAATATATGTTTTTGAACAATTAGAATCTTTTTTTTTAAATGCAGGGTACGCTTTTTGGGCGAAAAAGAAAAAAACGCGAAGCCGCTTTATTGTTAATTAGCCTACGGGGGCCAAATCCCTTGGGCAATTTGTTTTTCGTAATGGGGGGCCTAGAGGGTCTCCCCTGCGTGGGAATCGCTATCCCCCGGATCTTTAACTATATGTATGCGAGGGGGCTTATGGACCCCCGGAGTTACGGGGACCCCATCCTCCTCCACTCGAGCCCCCCCCGGGCCTCTTTTTATTAAAAAAAGCTGTGCAAAGGGGTTGTAAATGTGGTATTTTTCTTTCGTTTCTGTCTTGTAGAGGATCCAGGGTAAATATAACGTTTTTTTGTACAGCCTCTACCTTTCTGCCTGCTACCATAGTAACAGTTCATCACAATATGTTGCTAATTGAAATAGTTACTGTGCTGGAGATTTATATTTATATGGTCTAGGACTACTGACCACCCCCTCCCTGCCAAGCAACCACCACAACAATACGCTAAGGAACTTAGGCAGGCGAAGAGTTTCTTTGGAAGGCGGGGGGTCTCGGAACCCGCCGGCCGTATTTATTAAAATATGAAAACAAATTTAAAATTGTTAAAATAAACATTATTCACACAATCATTAATATGCAAAATTCTGACATTAGATTTACATCATCATAGACAGGTATGAAGGCTAACCTTAACAAATGTCTAATACAGCATGTTCCTAACCGAATCTAACATCCTACGTATGAATTTTGCATCCTAACAATTTTTAGTGCCTACGGCAAGGTCGTTGACCTGTGTCAGATCCTTATTATTAGCTACGCCCTCACGTAAAAGTGCACATGCGCGACAGGGCCCGGTTACCGGGAGAGTACGTACCTTTCCTGGTTACCCCATCCGCCCCCTGAACTCCATTAAACCAAAAAGGAGGGCCCTTTCACTCGCGCCACTTTAAGACGTCATAGTGTATGTGCGGGGTGGCTATCAGCCCAAGGAAAGCGTTACTCCCTCCCCCGCACCCTTCCGACCAAGCGGATATCCTGCCCCTGAAGTTCTAGGAGAGAACATTGGCCTCTCCCCCTGGGCGACCCCATTTGAGAATGGTGCCGCCCCCTAAGGACCTTAAACTGCTGCTCACCGATCATGACCTTACCGTCAAAGGCCAGCATAGTTGACCGACTATCTGGCCCCCCAAACCTCCTACACTGAAAGGTCATACCTACCTCGCGAAACCTTCTAACCATGCTAATATGTTCCTTGTACATAAGCGATTGCCTGCCTCAGTCAAGTGGACCCCATCCTGCAAGTAAAAATGGTCCCCCCAGATGCACCCATACGGAATACTCTGTAAGTAAGGTGTCCTGAACAGCCTCTCTATCTTGTTGTTGACCCACTTTACCGAGTGATTCAACGCCCTAACTGACTCTGCCCCTCTCCACTGCAGTCTAGGTATTAACTGAGACCACACTATGGTACAACCCGGGAGCACCTTCGCCAGCCAACCCGCTGCCGCAATAATCTCTTCTAATAGGACCCTTCTGCCCAGTGTCACTAAGTCATTCCCCCCAAGATGAAAGATGACAATGGAGAGCGGCGGGGTGTGTCTGTCGAGTAAGTCGGAAACAAAACTCCTCAGTTGATTTAGGCAGAGCCCCCCTTACCTTGGAAGGAGACCTGACAACCCCTGCTCTCTGCCCGCGGTACACAATCACCTGCATTGAAAATTGGCTTAGCTCGTCTCACATAAGAGTGACCAACAACCCATACTACGTGAGTCTTCCTCCTATCGTCTTGATGTTGCAACGTTGCTGTTGATCGTATTTGTTGAGGTAACAGTTCCCGCCCTGCGTCGCAGGCCCGAGAAACTGAAAGGAAACAGACAACAAGGCAGGTGTCAGGTTGGTTTGTCAGTACTTACAACATGTGCAGCCGCACATAGCGCTTATAAGCGTTGGAAGACCATCTCCCTATCCTCTTTACACTGGTGGCATGCAAACCTCTCGCTGTTGCCTCAGTGGCTGCACCTATTCGGAAAGAATGGACTTTGGGATCCAGACCCGCCTTGGCAATTGCCATTGCTAAAACTCCCTGGAACTGAAACCTGGTCAATGGGGTCCCATCCGCGTGCATCAACAAAGACCCTGTTGCCCCGTCCACCCGTTGCCTGAGGTACGCCTCCACATGTGACACCGGGCAGCACGGGTTAGTCGGTGCCCAGTGTAGTACCAAGCTATCACCCCTGGCCTCCTGATCAGTTTTTGATTTCCGTATGGTTAACCAGATTGAATCACCCCTTAGCGTGAGGTCTACCAGCTGCAGCCCACCCAACCTGTCCAGTTGGTTGTTGGCCACCAGTTCACTTACCCGCAATGCCCCATAAAAGGCAAAAGCAAATGCAGCTCTAAATAGCAGTACTTCCCCTGGGGAGCTACATGTGTCCGATAAGGCATCCACCACCCGGGACAATCGTTCCAAACCTATTGGCTGTCTGTAATCAGCTGTGCTTGCCTGTAGGCGTCGCCACCCCTTCAATGCGTTCCACACAAAAAAACTGTTTGTGGGGTCCCTGACACCTTTTAACTGTGCAAAGAAAGAGACAGTCTCTTTGTGTCTGCTAGTTGTAGCCACTGAGCGCCCCTCTCCGTGCAGTTTGTTCATGTATGAGTTAAAATGCACTTCCTGCCCCCACTTTACTTCCCATGCTTGACCAAAAAAATTGCAGTAAGCCATGAACGCCCCTTCGTTAGCTGTCTTGGTCCTGGGTGCTAAACTGGCTGCCATGAGGTCCTGTAGTGGGGGGCACCAATTTGCCACAGTGCTGCTGGGAAGTGTGCTGGTGAAGCTTCTGCCGCAGGTAAGTGTTCCCTGAATAGCTGCATTTTAAGTCGAGAAAGGGTGTCAGCTGCGTTATTCAAGACCCCATGGACATGTCTGGCCATAAATTGCACATTCAATTTCAAGCATCGTAACACAATTTCCTTTATGAGGCGGAGTATAAACTTACACCGCGCTGCCTGTTGGTTGATGCATTCGACTACCGTCATGTTGTCTGGCCAGAATATCACTGATTGGTTGGACAACTGCTCAGGCCAGATGGTTAATGCGACCCATATTGGGAAGAGCTCTAGAAAACCAATGTTTGCTGTCAAACCGCTTTCCTCCCACCACTCCGGCCACCTTTGTGCCACCCACTTGTTGCCAAGTATGGCGCCAAATCCCATACTGCCAGCAGCATCGGTCCATAGACCCAGGTCTGCCGACGTGGTGGGGGGCCGTACCACACCACTCTGCCATTGAAATTCTCCAGGAATGCCATCCATATTCGCATGTCCTGGCGCACCTCAACTGACAGCCTGGTGCGGTGATGTTTTTTCCGCAGACCCTTCATGGCCTGCGCGATAGAGCGGGGAAAATGGGCGTGCAATCTGTATCACTCCTAATGCAAAATTCAGCTAACCAACGGTCTGTTGCAGCTGTTGCAATGTGAGCTTCTCTTTCGCTAAACATTGCTGTAATGCTGCCCTGAAGTTCACAATCTTGTCCTTGGGTAACCTGAAAAAACCTTTCACAGAGTCCATTTCGATGCCCAAGAATTCCAAACAAGTTTTTCCTGGCGCCAGCAGAACCCCAAAACCCCGCATGAGCACGCAAAATTCCTGCAATGCCCACGCACACTCCTGAGAGCCCGCCACCCCCAGCAAAAGGAAGTCATCCAGGTAATGCATCACATGTTGATGCCCTGTTGTCTGTCTCATCACCCATTCTAAGAACGAACTGAATGTCTCAAAGTATGCACATGACACGGAGCAACCCATGGGCATACACATATCCATATAGTATTTGCCTTCAAAGGAAAAACCCAGCAGGTGTTGGTCTAAAGGATGTTCTGGCAGTAGTCGGAAAGCTGATTTGATATCTGATTTTGCCATCAATGCCCCGGGGCCCAGAATTCTCAACATCTCTACTGCTTGGTCAAAAGACGCATACTTCACACTGCAGATGCCCTCGTTGATTGCATCATTCAAAGATGCTCCCCTAGGTGCTGACAGGTTGTGGATGAGTCTGAATATGCCCTTTTCTTTCTTCTGGACCACCCCCAGGGGTGAGCAAACAAAATCAGGTACTGGGATGTCATTGAAAGGACCCGCTACCCTACCTAGGCGTAGCTCCTTCAAGATTTTGGATGCCACCACCCCAGGGTTGTGTCTAACCGACAACTGATTCCTACACTCTGGTGTCCCGGTGTACCCCCCTGCAGGAATCCGAAAACCGTGTGTGAAACCTTGCAGCATCCTTGCGGAAGCACGATCTGGGTACCTGTTCAGCCATGGGATCATAGCCAAGATATCAATGGGTGAATGTGCGACTTGCAGGCATCCCCCACTAATCCTGTTTCCTCTTCCCCCTGCTGCTTGAAGTACTACCCTTTGAATGGCATGCTGTTTCGGGGTGGGATGAGTGGCCGCATATGTAACATGCATGTCTGAATTTGCAGGTGCCCGCTGCCCTTGTGCATATGCGCCTGTTAAAGTCTCAACACATGCCCTTTCCGTCTCCATTGCCTCTGGCCTTGCTGGACCCATCCCCCCCTTGTGCTGGCCGAAAGGGCTGCTGGGGCTTGGGCGAATATCCCTTGTTCCAGTTTGTGGCAACCCCTGTGGACTGACCACCTGAAAACTGGCAATGCCAGGAAATGGAGTCTACCTTGTCCCAGGCTAACGATCGGTCGAATTCCCTAGCTTTCCTGAAAGAAATGTCATATTCCTTCCATCCGTCCCCCCCATGCTTCTTACTGAACATTGCAATTCTACTTTGGTAACAAGCCATCTCTGCCTGCAGGTTGGGTGAACGTTCGGCGGTAACTGCCATAAATACAGAAAAGGCTCTGATCCAATTAATCAGCGTCTCCTCCACCCTAAATTTAGACAACTGAGACCGCCATTCGCTAGGCAACATCAAATCCTTTTGTGACTTAGCCTACTCTAACTCTCTGTTATCAATCAACAATGAGAATATATTCACATATTTGTCTGCCCAAATCAGCTCTTTCACTACTTGTGACACATGTTGAGCTAGGTTCTCCCCCGTGAGGGTATTGCACCTTCACCAAGTACGGGCAAAGCAATCTCCTTACCACTCTCAGTGACTCGCGAAGGTTCTGAAGTCTTGTCTCTCCCCGCATCGCTGGCAGAACCTGTTTGGGGAGAAATTGGTGCACTTGGCACTCCGCCATCACCCCTAGCCAACATGATCTTAGCCACCAGTCTTTGGCCCTCCGCTTAAGGAGCTGAACAGCCATCCTCTGCGAAGACATCCAGCAGATTCCAGCTGCCCGCGGACGCTGTCCCCCCTCCTTCCTCGACGCGCTGAAGAGAGCCGCTGCCTTTCTCGTGCAGAGAAATCCAGTCCCGGCGCTTCCGGTTTACCCTCGCGGGTGACTGGGATATCGAGAGAGACCCCTGGAGGAGATACCAATCCTCCATCATTCTATTCAGAGGTATGGTGTTGACTAAACCCTTAGACGAGAATTCTTGAAACAAACCTTGGCAAAACCAACTTAACTTAAGCTACTTACTTACTCCCCTTTTCACGTGTTAGGCTTAGGTCAGGCACACTGGGGTAGGCTTAGTTAGAAGCACCAGTTGAGTATGTTAGCCTAATGTATATATGACTGTATATATGTTTTATTACTTTTAAACCATTGTATGGCTAAGAAACCATACCAATGCTTTTACAGTTCTATTTCGCAATACTTATCTTACTGTACGTACTTTTTATAATAACAATTATTGCAATTGTGGCAATACATTTCTCTTGTACGAGAAGAAAGACTGTTCAATAAATGTTAACCTTTATTGACAAACGCCCGTCTCTCTATTCTCTACATCTCGTGAAAGTAAACTGCACTAGACTGACTGAGTGAAATACATGTCTATTGTTTCACACGACCCTAGAGATTGACTCTTGATCTGAGGAGCAAAGTTGTCATGTTGCACGGTTGTTGGAAAACTGAATCCCGTCTTGTCTGTGCCAAGGAAGCTGATCACTTCCTATGCAGAGAAGAAAGTTTCCAGTGACCTCTGAGCTAGTTGGTAACACAACCCAATTAAGTTTAGCATAGTCAGTGGAGGCCTGGAATATCTGCAGTTCCACGTCGATACTACTGTTTATGTTATTCCAATGCGCAGGGCCTAGTGGGAAACTAGGAACTACACTACATGGCGCCCAACGTTTGGTAAGGCGATAAACTAACGTAAGACTTATAGAGTAACTCAGTCGTGCATATTTCACAGACCCCTTTCTCCCGTAAAAACTCCAATAGACGTCTGGAGTTGGTGAAAGGTTAAAATCCGCCCGACCTTAGTAGGAAGAGATTCCTATGTAAAGCTCCGGTTTATTCAACGTTGAAGGATACAGTGTTCCAAAATATTGTGCACCTAATCTTTGTCTCCTTGGAGACCTACTCTGCAAACCTGCATTTTTTAAAATGTCAGTAGAAAACGGAACCTCTGGGGCCGCAGTAGATGCGACTCAGCAAGGTCCCGAACAAGCAGATCCGGATGCTATTATCATCCCGGTTCACTTAAGAAGATCTATAACTTTAAAACTTATAGAAAACGGACTGACACCTCAGGGTGGTACAGTAATTTTCGTGATAGAGGCTCACGAGTATCGGCAGACAGAGGTATTCTATTCATGGATAAACTTTCCAGCGGCAAACGCTGCAACACAAGAGTTTCACCATTACAAAATAGAGGAACCTCCGGGAGAGTACGCTCCTTTCGAGGAGATTGAAATCCCACTTAAATTTCAAGAGCACCTGCTCTGGTTTAATGGCGCCCTAAAACACAATAATCACATAACCAGGCTCGGTCCACTAGGTAGACCAGGAGCAACGTGGCCGGTTCTAGCCAGCTACACACCACATCCTGACATTGCAAGAATGTCAAGAGAAGAGCTGTTAGTACAGCTAAACACATTAATAAAAATACATAGGCAATTAGTCCAATATGTAATGCGGACTGCAACAGTCCAGCCAGCTGTTAATTCACACCAGCTGACCCCTCACCAGGGAAACACAAATAAAATTACACCACAGAACATACAGTCATGTCTTGGTAAAAAACCCGTAAAACGGGAACAAATTCCTTTCTGGTTAGCACAGAAAATCACTCAAATAGAGGCAGTATTTCCTGATACTACCCCTATTGAGAAACACAGAATCTTGACCATCTGCCTTCCTATGGGAATCGCACCACACGTGGAGGACTGTGACACTTGGGGTACAGTCTTTGCTTCCATTTACACAAAAACACACGGTGTGCCGTCTATGGCGGTAATACCAGAAGTGCTAAAACAGATTCAAAATGAATTCGGTCCAGAGCCCGCTTTAAATCTAGGTATGAAATTACTAAAAGACTTCAAGCAGGTCACGGCTATATTATTAGCCAACATAAAGGGAGAAGCAGCATCTGTGGCGATTCGCCAGAAGTTGAGGGAAACAGATATAAAAGATCCTGTTGAGCTTGCAAAAATCATAGAAAAATGCTATGAAGAATTAGGTAGAGACAGCTTGGGTGGAAAACCAGTTAAGCCCCAACTGCTCGAAAATCCTGAAAAATTATTTATTAAAAATAATTTAAACACTCCTAAAAAGAGCTGGGATGGAAATAAACAATCCACTCCCAAGGAAAAAGTTTTCCAGACCAGAGAAAGGTCTCCTCGACGGAGGGAAAGAACTCCGACTCGAGAACGCCAGTCTCCCCAGAGGGAGCCCTCTGAGAAAAGATATAACCTTAGAAATAGGGATAATCTGAAAAAACCTGATAGATATCAAAGTATTGATACACGTCCCTCTCGATCTTTTCCACAGAATTCGGAAAGAAGAGGACGGTCAGACCCAGGAGAGCACACCAAGTCCAAAGACAAGGAACCTGCTCAGAGTAAAAAATCTCAATTTCCTAAAAAGAAGGTAGCCAGTATTAGAGTAATCAACCATGCCGAGAATACTGAGGACACAGTTGAAAAACGGGGAGTGGGCATTGACAATGTTGGACAGTGCAGCAGAAATCAGTATAGCGCGCAAGAACTTGATGAGTCATCTGGATACAGTGGACACGAATGAGTACATTCAGGTTGAAACTGCCGACGCCAGACTTAGCGAGCCCCATAAAATATACGAAATAACATTGCGTATAGAGGGTGATAAGACCAGGAAAATTAAGGGTCTATTTTGGGATAAGCTCTCAAAAGGCTATGATATTCTGTTAGCTGAAAAAGATTGGCCCCCGGAGTTTGTCAGGGAGTGCCCTCGTGGCGAAGAAGTAATTATGCCTGCCTTCTCGAATCACATACCGATTCATAAAAAATATACATATGCACGGAAATGGGCAGTAGCCCAGGCACCTGCATTATATAAAAATCATGTAGGATGGGATGAGGATTCACCTCCTCACAAAATCCAACTAAAAAGTGAACCAACTGCCCAACGGCAGTATCCCATAAAGCAAGAAGCTAAAAAACAGGTCAGGGAGATCTTAGATCAACTTGAATACCAGGGGGTGATTGAAACATGCACCTCTCAAATGAACAATCCTTTGTTTCCTGTCTCCAAGCCAGACAATTCATATCGTCTAGTTTTGGACTACAGACACCTTAATACATGTTGCAAAACTTTTGCAGTACAAAACTCGCATAGTGCAGCCCTAATGAATAACATAGTTAGGAAAAAATATAAAACGACATTAGACATATCTAACGGTTTCTTTTGTCAAAACATTGCACCAGAAAGCAGATATTTGACCGCTTTCTCCGCATTTGGGTCGCAGAAAAAATTCTGTCGACTCCCACAGGGGTTCAAGAACAGCCCAGGACTATTCTCAGCTAGGGTAACAGAGTTACTACAAATCTATGATGATGAAGCATTATCTTACGTAGATGATATTTATCTCACAGACGACGACTTGGATACTCACTTGAAAAGAGTGAACACCATCATACTTGGGTTCGCAGCAGAGGGTTACAAATTCAACTTTAAAAAGTCCCGAATTGCCAATCTGACAGTACTATTTTTAGGGTACGAATTATCAAGTGAAGGGAAAAGCCTAGCGGACAACTTCTTAGAGAAGTGCGCTGTACTCCAAGCTCCAAAAACGCTGAAGAATTTACAATCCATTCTAGGTTTTCTGAATTTCGGAAGAACTTACATCCTAAATTACGCAGAGAGGGTTAAACCTCTCTACGAACTAATTAAACCTGATTTTAAACAAATCAATTGGACTCAAAAACACACAGAAATTTTGAGATCACTGCAAACAGACATGTTAGCAAAAACAAAATTAAATACACGTGACAACACACGTGATCTTGTAATCCGAGTCATCCCAGGAAGATGCGGATTCACATACCTAACCTCTAATGAGGGAGAAAAGGTACCAATAGCTTACAAATCACATTTGTACACAAAGGCTGAAATAAAATTCAGTTCAACGGAGAAAATTCTAACTGCGGTTCAGACTGCTGTAGCGAAAGAAAGGCCCCTAGCACAAGGTAAACGAATAATAATCGTAACACCCATACCGGCTTTAGAAGCGGTAACTAAAGCAAGCATTCCTAATGCTAAAGCTTTGCATCCGAGATGGATTCAGTGGGTTAATTCTCTTGCTGCAAAAGACGTAGTTTACGAATTTGGTCCTAACTTAAAAACACAGGAATTTTTACAATATGAATACGAATGTCCTCTGCCAATTGAAATCCTGCCTCTCGAAGAATACGGAAGTATTATATATACTGACGGATCAGCACAACCCGCAGTTGGGGGTAAGCAAGCTTACAGTGCTGCGTGCGCGATTGTTAAAGGTCGCTGGCACAAAGGAAAATTTAGACCATTGGTCACTAAAACACAATCTCTAGGAGATTGCTCGGCTCAATGAGCTGAATTAGTAGCATTTAAGATGGCGCTAGAAAATACTGATCGCGAATTCCCCACACTAATAGTGTGCGATTCCTTTTATTGCGTACAATCTTATAATGAATACTTGCAGAATTGGGTGGAAAATGGTTTCAAAGATGCAAAAGGTGGCACAATAAAGCATAAAATGCTTTGGGAACAGGTAGTTCTTTTACAGAAAGAACTACAAAAGACTCACGTGCTACATACACTGAGTCATCAACGTGATGGCGTTCACGTTGCAGGGAATTCATTGGCTGATGAAGCCGCGAAGGCAGCTGTGCAAACGGCTTCCGTAGCTGCGATAACTCGGTCACAAACAAAAATAGACAGCGATATTCTACAAGCTGTCAGTACGTCAGTAAAAAATGATAAGAAAACACTCCCAAAAGGCTTTCCTATAAAGTACTTGTACTTAACGGATACAAATAATGTTCCTTTTGCTCGAATCCCTGGAGTGGGGGATAGAGTAATTCCAAACAGGGAACACAGACTAGGACTAATCAAAGCGGCACACGAAGGGCTTGCTTCTGCACACGCTGGCGTTTCCGCAACAGTATCACTATTAAAACAGAGATATTGGTGGCCTCGTTTGAGAATACAAACTAAAAAGTATGTATTAGAATGCGACATATGCCAAAGGATAAAAGTATCAACAGTGAAACGACCATCGCAGACACCCCTTCTCATCTCGGATAAACCATTTGCATGCGTTTATCTGGACCACTGTGGTCCCCTACAAAGGGACGGTAACTATAGATATATCATGGTAGCAGTGGATTCCTGTACGAGGTTCATATGGATGTGGCCCCAGCGCTCGGCTGACGCTAGAACGGTTATAAAAGATTTGCGAGTCTTTATCGGCACATACGCAATTACCACGTTCCATTCTGACCAGGGTCCTGCTTTCAGCTCTCGAGCCTATAAGGAGGCCATGGCCAGCATGGGAATTGGGTTGCGGTATTCTTGTCCGTCGCATCCCGAAGGGAATAGTGTGGTAGAAAGAAAAAACCGTGACATAAAGCAATCTATAACAGCGAAGGTATTAGGTTCAGGCGCTGGGTGGGTCAAACATTTAATAAGTGTCCAGACTAGTCTTAACAACATGCCAAGAAATTCTCTAAAAGGTTTCAGCCCATACGAACTATTGTTCGGAATTAGAATGCGCGTTCAGGACCTCGATAGTCAGATGTCAGTGGTACAAGAAGAAACAAAGCACTTTGATGTAAAGGATCGTTTGGCTGTTTTACAGGAACTGAATGAAACAAGAAAATCATTAAGCAACATAAAGTTAAAGCAACAGCCAAGTACCACTGACGAGGCACCACCCGCAACAGCCCCAGCAAGGCCTGTCTGGATTCCAAAGATTGGGGATCTAGTCAGAGAAAAGATCGCGGTTAAGAAGGAATTTGGGCCTTCTTACAGAAAAGCAGTACCTGTCTTAGCAGTCACCGGAACAAGATCAGTTGTGCTACCGCCCCTTGCTGGTAAAAAGGAGAACAGAGTCGTGTCTATCGATCTGGTAAAACCACAAGCATGTGGCCTATAATCAACAGTAGGCCCAGTGGACTCCCAAGAAACAACAGAATACCCAAACTTGCAACAATCCAAGAGGTTCAAACTGAAAGACTCATCACATTCGATCAGCCTGCAGTGCACAATGAAGGACTATGCAATAATGCCATGGAACTCGTGCCTCTTGAAACACAGATTGAAACAGTTCGTCAAGAAACAACACCAGTCTACAATGATGTGGCATCAGAAAGTGCTACCGAGAGACAGATTGAAAGAACAATCCCATCAATTGACAGAACTGCCTCTGGTTATTTCATCAACTTCGACACCTTCTCTGAAGATCTGAACGACCCCGAAGTGATGCCAGAAACAAAAAAGTCTTTTAAAGAAAAAGCAACAGAACTCTTTCATCAACTGAAGGAAATCTACCTTGTTTCCCCTTGGCTAGAGTTCTGGTTCGGTCTAGATGTATTTTTCCTCCTGCTTTGGCTCATCATGGTACTGTGTTTGGGAAAATTCATTAAAGGAAAATATATTACAATGGACACAGCAAGTCAGAACATCAACCTAGTCCTGAAACCACACAGATCATCCCACGTGAAGAAAAGAGAACTGTCAACAGTAAATGTCACAGCAATTCCAATACCTGGTGGGGTAGTATGGGAGAAAACAGACTATGAGATATATGGTCCGGTCGAAATCCTGAAGTATCCTCATCAACTAAAGGTTTCCTTAAGTGACTTTGTGACACCAAGTACATTCTCTGATGATTGGGACTTTAACAGTATTAATGACATGATGTCTGATTTAGTAATGTCAGCTAGATTCATAGATCATGATTATTTACAAGGTTCATCTAGTTATGAGCAATTATTCTGTTATACCCACTATGGGGATCATTACTTGCATAAATCTGCACAGCCTAGAAATGTTTTTATGTACAATCAATGGGAACATTGTTCTACACCACCTAAAAGCAGTTCTAAAGCATTTTTTGAGAAATTCAAATACTTCTCAGGGTTTAAACACCAGTGATGCAGAAACGTTTTATTATAAACTGTTAGATAAAACAGGAATGAAAACAATGCTGACAAATTCTAAATTGATATACTCAGAAGCATTTTATGACAAAATGATGACATTTGGTTTTAATTATTGGAAAAATAATATTGAAACAAAAACAATTTGGGGTACAAAAGATTGGCAGGTGCAAGGCATAGAAGCACTATTTAGAACCTGCATGATACCAGAACAAATGTTATATTTAAATGACACAATACACCAAACATCTTGTCTTGGCCTAGCTAAGAACAAAGACCTTAAAACACCGTCTATACCAAAGCCAATACCTGAAAATGCAACCGCAGATATTGAGTTAGACGTATCACAAATTTTACATTTCAACAGAACACATCCTGATTGGAAAAAGTGGTTAATCTGGCCTACAGACACAAACAGCTGTCAAGATAGATTCCTGAATAAAACACAGGGGTTAAAAATACCCAGATTAGACTCAAGATATTCCCAGAGACAACATCCAGGGATTATAACAACATACAGTGTAGGGAAACTCTGCCTAGAATGGCTAACTACATCCACACTGGCTGAAAGTAAGCAACACTTGTCTTTACTAAAAGATGGTGCTGATTTGCGCGATTTCATTCTTGGACCACGCAAACAGCGTCAAAAGCGTTTCATAGCGACCAGTATCTATGCTGCTTACAACGAGGCTTGGAAAGTAAAGCAAATTGAAACTGCTGAAAAAATACGAGAAATTGATTGTATTAATTTGGAGAAATCACTTTCTGTGGTAGACAATGGGTTAACGACTCTGTCTTCCAGAATATATTCGTTGGACAATATTGTATCCTCTGCCTTTGATGTGATAGACAGAGATTTGCTAATGTTACAACATGGCCAGTCTCAATTACGCTCTATTATAGAACTAGGCTGGACGCTGCAAAACCTTCGTTCAGGCTATGTGCCTTGGCGTTTAATCAACACAACGTCATTATTTTCCAGCTTTAACCTTACTGATAAACAGATCAGTTTGGCACAGAAAGGAGCAGACTATACAATCCTGAGCATCGAAAGACTCGAGAGATTACCATTGACAATGTCAGAGAGTCCTGTCATTGAATGGATAATACACGGAATTATCACAATTCCGATAACAACTTTCCGATTTAAAAAGTGCCTTGAGTACATACCTGCTGGCCAGTATGAACAATTGGGTAAAGGATATGTAAAATCCGAATGGAAATTACCATACACTCATTCTTGCTATAGTGACAGCGACAAAAATGTATTTCTTAGTGGTGAGAACTGTAAACATTCACTAAGCGGTATACTTTTGTGTCAGGGTATTAATTTACACGGAGCATGTGATGGGAATTCAAACAACCTTTCATGCCACCAGCTAGTCACACCTGCAACTCAGATAGAGCCCTTCTTTATGCAACTCGCAAACGGGAGTTACATTCTTAGAACGGATCACAGGTGTTGTGGCCTCGCGCCAGGGACAAGTTATCTAGTAGAAGTTACGTCCATGGTCAAATGCTGTATGCAAGCATTGTTCCCGAGCGGGCCTCCAGACATAGTGACTCCCCTCTGGCCTCGTCTGAATCTCTATTCTATACGAATTGATACATTAAGCAAAATGAAATCTGTGCTTTTACAGACAACAGTGCCTATAACGTCATCTAAAGAGACGTATGATCTTCTAGTCGCAAGGACGGCTACTGAAGTCCATGACCTTTTATCAACAAATTGCCCCGTGCATTTCGTAGAAATATTCAGCCAACTCCTTAACATGTCTAGTGCAACAAGCATCCCAGGCATATTTAAGACAGTCTTTACGGGACTGCTAACACCCTTCCAGGCAATTTTGGGAATCTTTCCTAATTTTGTGCACTCCATTTTTGGCGGCATACCACTATTTTTGGGACTCGTTGCAGGGATTCTATTTTTGACCCTCCTGCTACGTTATGGCAAGCCTCAGCTCAGACATAGCTCCCATTGGAATGGAAGAGACAATCCTAGCAATGCGCTACAGGGACAGGATAACTGACGTCCTCGGATTGGCCAGGCTGAGAGATCTAAACATGACCTGGTTCCTTTCATTCAGACCGATATGGCAAAATTGCATTTTACCTGTGCTACGGTGTATGCTTTGCGGCGATGAATGCGTGTTGGACATCTGTCTTTCACTTCCATCAGCAGTACCAATGGACGTCGATACTTTGCTCAGTCCAATAACGGCTCACGCATTGTGTTGTCCCCAGCGGCTACCAATCCTGATGACGGCATTTGTGGAGACTCCTGTACTACAGCCAAGTGGTAACAGTGGAGCGAGTGACAAAAGCAACATCATCCAGGTACAACGTGCTGTGAGCATTGCTGGTCCTGCCTTCGATGACAGCAATCATTCTCACACCTGCCAAGTTACAGCGCTATCTAATTTGGTTGAACTATCACCTGAATTTGTAGACCAATTCTTTGAGAGCCTGTCTGATACGATGTTCTCACCCACAGAGAAACAATAACTTTTAGAAGCTTTCCGACACACAGCGTTCCCATGAACTCTGAATTCGGCCTTCAGTTTTGATCAACAAAAACTGCCAGGAGCTTTGGAAATCTATTTTCTTTGAATTGGACAATTTTTCTAATATTGACCCTTTTTTTGGCACGAACAATTCTTTGCTTAGCGTAAAAACTATTCTTAGAGAACAGAAGCTTCACACTTCTATTTCTAAACACATCTAGAGACATAACAACATAACACCAGCCTCTAGCACACATGTTATTACAATGCATTTTTATGTGATGATTTATCTCGCATTTCTTCTGTCAGAGATACTTCATGTGTAATTCTCTATGCATAATCGTTCATTGATTTCATATGCAATAATTTTTGAATGATTACTATGCTTTAAAAAACGTACAGTACCTAAATTCCATGTATTACGAGTACGCCTATTTCGAATGCATTTATGTATTTTGGGGTGGGCAATGTTACACATGCATCTAATTGCTTAGTTTTAGTGATTTTGATGGACATGAAAACGTGGAGTGGGTGTTGCGTGCTTATCTAGGTTCCTGATCGATACTGTGACCTTATGCCCCCATTCGGCTATAAATCCATTTATTCCCTATATTGGCATAACCGTTCAAGTGCGATTTTCTGAAAAGTCATCTCTGGCCTCACACGAACAGAGCCACATTCCAGCATGACTCTCTGCTACTTCCTTTGCGACCAATTAGTGCAATGACAGAGCAGCAGTCACTATCTGATATTCCTAGATAACACTCTGAGTTCTTCAACAAGATAAAAACTTAGCAAACCTGGAAATCCCCGCTTGCTATGTTTTGATTAGTAATGGAACTCTAATGAGCAACTGATAACTGTCACTTCCTAGTGACATCTTTAATTGACGTCTTATGTCCAGCAAACTTGCGTCAAACCCGGCACCTGTCAGGTATAAATATTACCAACGTTGCCTTAAGCAATGTGAGCTGTGAGCTGTGAGCTACAAGCTACTGTTGCTGATGCTGGCTGCCTGCATGACCCTGTGTTGGTAGATCTAGCACTCTGTCGCTGCAGCCTGCTATCCTGTGGTGGTGAAGCTGCTGATTACCATTATCGCCGCTACAGCGCGAACTATGGTGCAGTACGCTTAAGGAGCTGATCAGCCGTCCTCTGCGAAGACATCCAGCAGATTCCAGCTGCCCGCGGACGCTGTCCCCCCTCCTTCCTCGACGCGCTGAAGAGAGCCGCTGCCTTTCTCGTGCAGAGAAATCCAGTCCCGGCGCTTCCGGTTTACCCTCGCGGGTGACTGGGATATCGAGAGAGACCCCTGAAGGAGATACCAATCCTCCATCATTCTATTCAGAGGTATGGTGTTGACTAAACCCTTAGACGAGAATTCTTGAAACAAACCTTGGCAAAACCAACTTAACTTAAGCTACTTACTTACTCCCCTTTTCACGTGTTAGGCTTAGGTCAGGCACACTGGGGTAGGCTTAGTTAGAAGCACCAGTTGAGTATGTTAGCCTAATGTATATATGACTGTATATATGTTTTATTACTTTTAAACCATTGTATGGCTAAGAAACCATACCAATGCTTTTACAGTTCTATTTCGCAATACTTATCTTACTGTACGTACTTTTTATAATAACAATTATTGCAATTGTGGCAATACATTTCTCTTGTACGAGAAGAAAGACTGTTCAATAAATGTTAACCTTTATTGACAAACGCCCGTCTCTCTATTCTCTACATCTCGTGAAAGTAAACTGCACTAGACTGACTGAGTGAAATACATGTCTATTGTTTCACACGACCCTAGAGATTGACTCTTGATCTGAGGAGCAAAGTTGTCATGTTGCACGGTTGTTGGAAAACTGAATCCCTTCTTGTCTGTGCCAAGGAAGCTGATCACTTCCTATGCAGAGAAGAAAGTTTCCAGTGACCTCTGAGCTAGTTGGTAACACAACCCAATTAAGTTTAGCATAGTCAGTGGAGGCCTGGAATATCTGCAGTTCCACGTCGATACTACTGTTTATGTTATTCCAATGCGCAGGGCCTAGTGGGAAACTAGGAACTACACTACAGCACCAATCGGTGATGGGGCGCACCGGAAAGCGTCATTGAGCCGCGACCCGCCTTGGGGTGTAGGCACGCCCCATCACCGAGGGTACAGGGGATGGGGGGCGGGCCCCGCCATATGTTCGTGGGGGCCGAGTGGCCCCCCCCTTTCCTTTTTTTCATAGGAACCGTTAGTCGTAGAAGAAGTCAGTGGAAAAGTTTTGTTAGGGATTCCTTCCTGTTCGGGGAGTATTGGGGTAACGTGCTTCAAGCGCGACTTTACGAAGTTTAATGTTCATTGGCTGTGAAGTATTAAAAGTAGAAGGTTTAGCAGTCATTCCTTGCTCGTTTGTGGAACAACATGGACATTTTTATTGCCTAAAGTGTTGCGAGCACAAGTTTGCTCCTTATTGGGTGGGAACGGTTTACTGTTGTCAGTGATATTTGTGATGCATTTTCCAAAGGAGTATGGGGAAAGAAAGTAGTAGAGGGCAGGTTAGGAACACTATTAACTCTGTACAGTGCCAATAAGGTGGTGGTGAGGAATTATGAGGGAAACAATTTTTTTTATATGTTTCAAGGGCCATTTATATAATTGACGTGTGGTGTATAAATCACGGCGGGAAAATTACAGTGTCTTGTGCTGTTTTCTTTTATCAAGTTCGTAGGTGACATACTTCTTAGAAGTACTATTTACTTATAATGTGGTGTTTACTTTCCTGATGGGGGAAGTGTGGTTGCGCAGCAAAAAAATCAGTCTAGGTTTGAAACAGTTTTTATTAAGCAAATACAAATAAACTTTCTTCAGAAACTGTCACTGTATATATGAAAGGGGTGACAATTAAAAATGGAATTTCATAAAATATCAGTTAAGCGTGGCAACATACTTCTTTTTTGTGCTACAGTTTGTAAAAGTGTTGCCCCACGGGATTTTCTCACCCTTTTATGTCGATTCTGGCCGTACTTTTCGTTGGATGCAGACACTGTTTCGAAGCTTGAGGGCAACAAACCCTCACCATCTCAACACTCGGGGCACGGCCCTCCAGTACCTTAATTCTGGGTGTAGCTAGCTTGGGTGAAGTTTGATCGTTTTGCCGTTTTCCCGCTATCCACGATTCTATCGAGAATTAAGCTGCTCCTGATCGTCTAGGACAGTATTTGGAGGCTTTTAATTAAGAAATGTGTAGATATCGAGAATTAAGCTGCTTCTGAGCGTTTAGGACAGTATTTGGAGGTTTTTTAACAAGAAATGTGTAGATATCGCTGCCTGTTTATTGAACCTCATGAGATCATGTGGGTCTATTTTTGTTGGCTTGCCGGTATACACCTAGGGCTATTACTATTCACGTGCACTTAATATTAGATCGGCAAGCTTTTTGGACATAAGGATATATGTAAATATAGACACCCGGATGCAACCAATAAATACATCTTAACCATTTAACCTTATGGGTCAATCCCCTGGAGCCGAGTCCATACTCATTTACTATTACATGTTCTCTTTCTAGATGCTCCAGCAAGTCTGCAATTAGCAATTATCGGGCCTTAGAGTGGTGCCCAATCATATTATACAGGTACCTATACTGTCGGTGTGTATGATCTCCTCTCCTTTTGCTAACATATAATACATATTGCTAAGCTTGTGTCATCTTTCTTATGGATCACCTGTCAATCACCTGATTGCTTTTCTCGTCGCACTTGGTGTGCCCCCCTTTTTTTCCCTTCCGGCCGCCAACATACATCTAAGAGAATTTTTGAGACCTATCATACACTAGAGGTAGATATATGTTATATATCTAATGATGTCAACAGTCTAGGTACTAATATATATTAGGAGTATCTATTCATGCAATTCAGGTAATTTATACAATGTTTTCGTCTTTTTTCGCCTATCAGCAGGAACTGTATTATTCTCTTCATTTATCATCTTTTTCATTATTTATCCAATTTTCTGGTAAGTACTGTGCTTTACGCATACTGCAGCTAATTAATTTGTAACTGGTTATTAGAGCTATTGGGTTTTTTTCTTTTCTTTTCTTGGCTGTTGGACTGCAGTGCACATATCTTTCTGTATTTTCGGTGTTTTTTCCATTCACACTTTATTCTGGAATCAGATGGTTAAAGTTGTGCTAAGGTCTTGGATTTTTAGCTCTATCCGGCTTTTCACTTAACACATGTGTTATACCTTGATGTTACTATTTTGTGCTTTTAATCCTATTTAGGCTCGTATGCCTTTTGCCATTGGTTTCTTTTTCTTTCCGTTTAAACAGAAATATTTGTCATTGACATTTGGTGGTTTTATCTCTCTGTTTTGTCCAGTCGTTGGTTTTTTGTCTGTAAGTATTATTTATTTATTTTCGTGTATTGGTTACCCTCTTAGATACAAATGTTAAATGTTAAAATGTTAAATGTCGTATACTTGTAAAACGCATACTAGCATAACATTCATATGTTTCCATCCAACTTCGATATTTTGGATGAACTCTGGCCTAAATTCATGCTGTTTTTTGCCATAACTGGGTTGCCATTGCGTTCACTATGATTCCATACATAAATGTTTTGAAGTGAAGCCGTTGTTTCTTCCCCCCTTACTTCCCCCCTCCTCTATTTCGTTCCCATCTCCCCCCTCCCTCCTTTCCCCCCCACTCCCAAACCACTCGTATACCTTGCCCCACTACCCCCACTGTCTATCAAACAACTTTTGGGATTTCATGTATATACATTTATATAATTTTATGTAGCTCTGTAAATATAACATATATTGCTGTGTAAATAGACACCTATATTTTCAATGTTGTAAGAGTGAGATTATATGTTAAAATGTAATGTTATCAACAACACTGCTGCTTCAATGATGCTCACTGTATGTATATATACATTTGACTATCACCTATTTTTTTTAATTGTAGTGCAATAGACGGTTACCTGATGAAGGCTGAGAAGCCAAAACAAGCGTAGTTCATATCTACCGCATTGCCTCCATCGCCTTTCTTGTCTAACGCTATGTGTATGTCTGTTATGTGTTTTTTATGAACCTTTATAATGTATTTATGTAAATAATTGATTACATCATGAATACACAACAATATGAAATACAATGAATAATCGCAAAATAAGCTCTTTTGATTAATAAAAATTCAAGAATTTTTTCTACTAAGTTGGTAATTAGTCTTTTCCATGTGGGCTTTTTAACTGTTTCCTGAATTAGTTCTGTGTTCTAACTTGGCTATAGACCTTTTTCAAGCAAAGTAGGCCTTCGGCCATGTACTGCTTTAAACCTGTATAGACTATGCATGCAGTCTTCTATGTAGCTGTACATTTGTTTTTTATACATTCAATTCCCCAGTCTGTATCATTAGACTTTCACAATCACTCTCACTCTACTGTTTCAATATTGTAGTGAGCCATTCAGCAGTATTTCCTTATATATGTACTGTGGTAAAACTGAAGCTCTTATAAATTCAGTCATGTACTCTCTTTTCAGAACTGTAATCATGCAGTCAGTACCCAAGTAATTATGGAGCAAAGTAGGCCTTAGTATATGGACTGCTATAAGCTCCTATTTACTATGCATGTACTGTTCTATGCACCTGCAAATGTATCTTTTATATTTTGAATTCCTCAGTCTTTATCTTTACACTTCCACCAAGCACTCTGTCATTTCTGTTATAGTTTTGTAGTGACTCATTGATCAGTGTGTGTAATCCATTCACTACATTCAAACAGTAATCAGCAGATGTACAATAAGTGGTACATCCCCAGAGATATGCCAGTTATTGTGCACTGTGATATCACCACAATGGATGTACAGTATTTACAATGTGGTGTATTATAGAGCAAAAACAGCACAGATATGTGATGTATTTGTGTTGTGAAGGTGGTGCATTGCTTGACTTGCGTTCCAAGCGCAACGCAGCTCCAGCAATGCTCATGGGGTTCTATGCTCACAATGCTGTGTCAATCCTTACACCTGTTTCAAGCAGGTGCAGGGTTTTGACGTAGCATAGGCCTAAAAGTGACTGAATGAAATCTTACAGATTTCCCTCAGTCACTTTTAGGAGGCGTTCCTATGCCAGAACACCTCCACCCCCTCCCTCCCTCTCTCTGCGCAGGAAAGCCTCTTTCTGGCGCAGGGCTTTAGAATGTGATGCACCTTTCATATGCATCACATTGTAAATATCAGACACCATGGCACATCTTTTGCACCACCGCTGCATCACATAAGTGACGGAAAAGAGGTGTAAAAGAGGCACAAGGGGTGGTAAATCCGCTCCTAACACATACAAATTCACCCAGGCAGTTTCACTAGCAGTGCAAATTGAAGCATAGACTTGTAACATATTTATATGGATATGTTACATTGAAGTGCTTTGGAGTTACTACAGTATACTATAGGTAAACACCTTATACATTTATGCTGCAGCACTCCCTTATAGTTTTGCACTTTCGCATTCACCATACACTACTAATTCATTCATTCATATATATGCACTACACATTCATTCTGACAAACTTTTACACACTAATATAGAAATATAGTTCTTTCTTAAGCCAATGGAGGTAGTTCTGAAAAGAACAGTTTTTTTTTCTTTTTAGTTTTCTATTTTTTTAATTTTTTCAGCAAGTTTTTAGTTGGTTTTTTTTAAAACCAAAGAAATGAAACTGGAAACAAAAAAACAGTGGAACAGATGCAAAAAAGAAAAAAAATATATTATTGTTTTGGGCAACGGTGCTCTTATTTCCTCTTCACAATGAGGTCAATAGACTGCTCACCGTAACAAAGGAGTTCTCTGCAAAATTTACAATGAATTGTAAGATCCGCAAACTGAGACACAATAATAGGATGCAGACTGCTAGGAGGAGGGGGGGGTGGTGCAGTTGAAGTTGAAGGAACTGCAGGTTGAGGGTTCTCCTGGAACCTTTGTGTTGCCATCCTTGCATAATTATTTGGATGCAAATTTTTGACATGGCGAGCCATTGAGGCTGTCCCGAAAGAGTACTTTTTAGTGGGGTCATCCCTGGAAAGTGTAAGCTCACAGATCTTGCACGTTACTTTCGGCGCATTCACCTTTTTCTGTCCCTCCGAATATGAAAAAAAACTTCCAAATGAAAGCTTCTTTTCTCTTTTTCTGAGGTGTCTCAGTAACAAAATCTTCCTCGGAGGAATGTACTGATGAAGTATCAAAAAGAGCAGGCATTATAGAGTTTGGTTCTTAAAGACTACAGCTCCACAGAATAGATGTTTCTCCTGGGAAAGTCCAAGTAGGATGATCGAAATGAGAGGGGTCTTTCAACAGTTGGAATAGGAAGTATTATGAACTAATCAAAACTCTCCTTTTATGGTCACATGACTGCGTACGCTGACAGTGCTCTTACGGTGCTCTTAAGATGCGAGTACGTATGACGTACCTCTGCGATTTGTGTAATTGCTTTTAAAAGTAATAATTGCTTATTAAAAGTTTTAAAAAACTATTTTCATGATTGTCATAGATAATGTCTTCCCTTAATATGTACATTAAATACATAAATATATGTTTTTGAACAATTAGAAACATTCGCGCCGTACGCTTACAGGGCGTCGTACATGACGTCATGCAGAAGCGTTGATGCGACGCGCAAGGTCAAAGCGTATCCATAACGAGTACGCGGCTACGCGCAGAGGACTATTTACAGTACAAAGTGTACAGCGATCACTGTACGCGTACGGTCTGATTACCCCAAAAAATATGGAAAATGAATTATACAGAATTTAATTGTAAAAAATTGGAGAGAAAAAATTAATTTATAAGAAAAATGTGGATTTAGTTGTGGTATTATTTTATATTAAGAATAGGAAATGTAATTTAAAAAATAAAATAAATATAAATATTTATAATAACAATGTAAGAAATTAGTATAAAAAGAAAGAAATATAATAATTTATACATTTAAAAATTATCATTTACAAAACCTTTGAAATTCACTGAAAAAACCATAGGTTTCAGCCACGTTATAGTTAGGAATTGGCATTTAAAAAACCTTACAAATTCACTGAAAAAACCATAGGTTTCACACATGTTATATTTAGATGGACATTTCACTCATACAAAACCATTGAAATTCCCCCGTTATAGTTAGTTCAGCTAACTATAACTCGCGCGCCCGCAATGCACTGCTGATGACGTCACATACTACATCACTCATGACATGGTCAGTGACATCACTGATGACATCTCAAATGACATCACTGATGACATCATCCTTGTGAAAGGGTGGCAGACCTCCTTTCACCCTAATATAACTTTTGATACACACATTCAAAAATAGACCCTACAATTTTCAAAAAAATGGAGATACCAATACCAGTTAGAACAACCTATTCAGTAATTCCAAAATCTACATACACATCCACTCATTCACCAATAGTTCTATATAGTCACTCATACATGTACTCATTCATCATATGTACTCATACACCTATACATCCTGTTACACACCTACACTTATACATAGTTATTCACACATATACTCACACATGCAAATAAACTATCAAACATCCATTTACTTGCATATTCAGCTCTGCACACACCACTACACTTATTTCTACAGAAACTACACATACTTACTGTCTTAAACAATCAGTTATAGAAACACACACTTATTTATACAGGAACTCTTCCAATCTGTCACTGTCATATATGCTTACTTATATACATCAATACTCACATATACTAGTTTAAAACATATGTACTTACTCATAAAGACACTATGGAGGCAGTCATTCACTCACTAACACACCCATACACACAATCATCCACCCATACAGTCCTGCACACATGCTGTCTTCAAAACACACAGCAACACTGAGTCAGTCATTCATACATCTGTGCACTAAGTAATACCCCTACCAAACCATACAGACACTCATTCAGATGCTCAAAAAACCAACTAATAACCCATATAAACACTAATGTAGCTACTCACTAACCCATGCAGCCACTTATACACAAAGTGAGACACTGATACAGATATTTACATATTTAAACATTACTCGCTAATACATGTATTCACTAAGATATACTTAATAAGTCGTTATACAATCAATTTTACAAAAACATCCACTTAGACACTTATTTACCCATTTATTCTTCCGTCGACCTTTAGATATACATATATAAAAAATATTTATTTTTCAGAAAGACACATATTCACTGGATGATGTCATCAGTGATGTCATCAGTGATGTAGTATGTGACGTCATCAGCAGTACATTGCGGGCGCACGAGTTATAGTTAGCTGAACTAACTATAACGGGGGAATTGCAATGGTTTTGTATGAGTGAAATGTCCAGCTAACTATAACATGTGTGAAACCTATGGTTTTTTCAGTGAATTTCTAAGGTTTTTTAAATGCTAATTCCTACTTATAACGTGGCTGAAACCTATGGTTTTTCAGTGAATGTATATATATAGATATATATATCTCCAACAGCCTTCCGGCACATCTATAAAAGAGGTTTTATGGGTAGAAAAGACAAAATCATCCAGGAAGACAAATGGGTGGTTTGATACAAAGTGTACCCCGGCTTTACACAACTTTGAAAAATTGCCCCATGAAACACCAAGAAACCCGGTAGCACTAAGGGAGGCAAGGAGGGATTATAAAAAATGTGACCAAAGTACGTAAGGAGGAAATAAGAGATGAGCTCTGGCACACCCTACAGGAGTCCTCAGCATCTAAGTATGGTATGGCCTTCTGGAGGGCAGTGAAGGCCCCCTTCTTGGAGTCGGGATATACTCTCTCCATTGAAATTGCAAGCACGAGGGGCAGTAGGTAGAGCACTTCTCTAAAATATTTAGCAATGCAGATAATGTTTATGCCGTAGTAACCATTTCGGAGGATGGCGAGGAAACTACACCATCATGCCCAATATAAATAATTGACATGCAGGTAACTCTGGATTAAGTAAACAGATTATGGCCAGTAAAGGAGGGAAGGCCCCCAGACCAGACAGGATTCCCATAGATTTATTTACAAATAGTTTAGCACTATGGGGTCCCCTCCTTACTCAAGTAATCATGGCTAGCTGCTCCTCCAAGCCTATTGAGACATGGTCAGAATCTATTTTAGTTCCTATTTATAAAAAAGGTAATACACAAGATCCCCGGGGGGAACATGGCGGCCATGAGTGTGGTTCTGTGCTCGCTAAAACCGGGAAATCATCTTCGGTACTTGTACGGTTAGTGGAGGAACGTCTAATCCTTTCTGTTTTGTTCGTTTTGGTCACTTTTACTCGGCTCTTTATCGTGGTTCATCGTTCCGGTCGACGGCTGAAGAGAACTGGGAGGAGACTGGACGGATGCGGCATCGCGGCTCAGCTGGAGCTGCTGCGCCGCAGCGAGAGTCGGCTTCCCGCGGGGGAGGCAGCGGGGAACTGTTTGTTCATGTAATCACCCCGGCAGTCTTGGAGGAATCTAAACCATGACCACAAAACCATTTGTGTTATCCTCCACATATGAGTGCGGTAAAGGAGGAAAGTGGGAGCATTGCAGGAGGTGTGGGTTGACTTTGAGCCTAGCCCTGATTTGGAAATTTCTAAACGAATACTCTGTAAATCTAGAGGGAGAAAGGGGAAGCAGAGTAGTCCTTTAAGACCAGAGGATGACATAAATAGATATAATTTACGGGGCAGGAGGTTTCTGGGGGAAAGGTGAACTGCAGAGCTCATTAAGTAAAAACACTCACACGAAAGGGCAAATATCTGCCTCACAATCTCTAACCCCCAAGTTCAATTAAAACACACAGCTCTCTGTGTTAAACAATCGAAAGGGGTGAAAGGGAGTAGAATGCACATTGAAGTCACAAATCCCCAGTTGTGTGAAGAAGCAGTTAAGAAAGAAACCAACGAAAATAAAAGTCACTCCCTCCCTTCGCTCATACTTTAGAGCAAAATAACAAACCCTTATCGGCCAAGCAGAATACCCCACAGGTGTTCTAGATTCCCAACCACTGAATTTAAACACAAAAGGAATGATGGCTTCTGGTGTGGCTCCTAATCAGCCTTCTTCAAAACAACTTCCATTAAAGTACAGATGTGACCCTTTACTAAGCATCAAAGGAAACAATATTTCCTCCCTAGCCGACTTTACAGACAACCAACGCCCTTTAACAGACAGAGCAGTCATCAGCCTCGGCCACTTTATCACCAGTTAACAAGGAGTTGAACTTGGCGGAGCTTGAAAACACAATTGCGGTATTATTAGCAGAATTAAGAGAGAGGTTTGCAACATCAGACCTCAATCAACAGAAAATACAAGGGTATTGTGAAGCTATGGAGGAGAAAATCAACAGTTTAGTAGACAGAGTGGGAACAATGGAAACGGTACAAAAAGAAATCTCAATCAAAGTGACCACCAACCAAGAAGAGATTTTGAAACTAAAGAAAAATTAAAGGGATCTTAGAGACAAGCTGGAGTCTCTAGAAATCAATGCCAGAAGGAACAACATTAGAATTTTGAATGTCCCTGAGGGGAAGGAAGACGGAGATATTAAGGCTTTCGTGACTACGAGAGTTCAATTCTCATCTAGATTTCGACTGTATAGAGCAAGATGTCCAGAGAGTTCATCGTGATCATTTTGTGGCACGTCCCGGAAAAAAAAACGCCAGGAGGATTTTAGTGAATTTTAAAACATACAAGCTAAAAGAAACCATCCTTACGGCATCTTTAAAAGCCGGAACGTATAAGAACGATGACTGGTCCTTCCACATTAGATCGATGTTTCATGTGAAACATTAGACAGGCAGTGGGAATTAGGGAAATACATCCAAGACTGAAGAGATCTAGGTGCCACGGCTAATATTTGTTTCCCTGCCACTTTAAAGGTCATGAGGAACAATAAAATGCACACTTTTAGAGATCCAGAAGATGTAAACACTTTTATTGACCAGATAAGGGCACAGACATCAGTATAGTAGAGAATAGTCTGCCCATCAAGGAGTGAGAGAGCTCATTGGAGATGTTATTATACCTCGAGGGAGGGTACCCCTTCACTGGTAAAACTGTAGAGAATTATTCAAGGCACATAGGATGTGGGAGCATTCGGGAACAAATCCAAGTTTTTTTTCATCCTTTAATGTTTGATGCAGTCAAGTTGGTTTTTGTTCTTTCTCTTTTCTTTTACATAATGTCAGAAAATAGGGGTTATCACTTGTAAAAAAAAAATTATGCATATGGCAAGTCATTGCTGAGAGATAGTAAAAGGTCTCCATATATGTATTATGCAAGGACTAGATAAAAGTTACTCCCTAAGAGTCTTGTCATGGAATGTGAACGGCCTGGGAGTAGCCCCAAGGAGGAATAAAATACTAGCATATCTGAAGTTGAGGGAGGCGGATGTAAATTTTATTCAAGAATCCCATGTGTTAAAAGAGTATTGGCTTGACATTATTAAACCTCAAACATGGATTGAGCATTGTATCTGCACATCTCAAACAGTCTCAGTCAAGGGGGTTGCGATAATATTTATAAAATCAGCCAATGCACTATAGCTGAAGTGGAAGTTGACCCTCAAGGTAGATGGGTGATCGCTAGGATAAGATGTCAGGGCACGTGGTTAATATTTGTTTCATATTATGGCCCTAATATAGATGACCCTCTCCCTCTTTCCACACTAATGCTTCATCTACTTGAATTGAATGACACTATTATTATGGGAGGCGATTTTAATGTTATTCTTGATTTAGACAAGGATACTACCTCCAAATTACGCAATGTGGCAACTTCTAAAAGGAGATCAGTCCTGAAATCCATGATTCAGGATCTTGGCCTAGTAGATATTTGGAGAAACTCAAGAGGGAGGGCGGTGTTGAGCAATTTAACAGGGGATTTTACATTTCACAATAAAAACTGCCTCCAATGTAACGTTGCAAAAACAGAGGTCATGCTCTTCGGCAAAGCAAGTCTTCTGTGGTCTCCTGATTGGTGGCCGCTGGATCTGGGTCCAGTTCCAACATCAAAGCCACATGTCAAAACTTAGGGGTAAAAATTGACCAAAAACTGACCCTTAAGGAACATACCAACCATATTGCAGGACTGTGCTTCCATACCATCGGCCTCTTAAGACGAGACTTCCCGTATCTTCCTGATACCTACAGGAAGACACTCGTACAGGCCTTGGTTACTAGCCGCCTGGACTACTGCAACGGCCTGCTGACACTTGCTAACGCAGATGCAGTGGGCCGTTTGCAGGTAGTCCAGAATACGGCGGCTAGACTGGTCATGAGTGCACCAGCTAGGACTCCCTCTAAGCCCTTGTTGGAGGAGCTGCATTGGCTCCCTATACGGCAGCGAATCAGCTTTAAAATGTGTTGCACGGTCCACAAGTGCTTATATGGAGATAGTCCTAAATATCTCTCTCAATCACTGGAGCTGTATCAACCTAGCCGGTCACTTCGCTCAAGCAATCAAGCCCTTTTGAAACCACCTGTTACAAAAAAATCCAGACAGGGAGACCGAGCATTTTCTTCAGTCGGCCCCGCTCTGTGGAACAAGCTTCCCACTGATTTGAGAATGACTACCAACCATCTATCCTTTAGAAAGTCACTAAAAACCCTCCTCTTCCGGGAAGCATTCCAACTCCACTAATCACCTTCACTGTATCTGCTAATGTTTCTGGTGAGCAAAGCGCGGAGATACCCTTACGGGATTGATTCCTGCGCGATATAAGAAATTAAATTAAATTAAATTAAAAAGCATGGGCATCGATCCAGGATTGATTTTTTCTTGACATCTTCCACCATAAATAACTTAGTTAAGAAAATCTCCCATTTACCGGAACACCTATGAGACCACTCGGCAATTTTTTTACAATTAGAGTTTAGAGGCAAATCCCTAGAGAGGCGCTGGACTCTAAATCGATCTCTTCTCTTTGAAGCGCCAGTTGTCGAGAATGTGATAAATCAAACAAAAGAGTTTTTTCTTTAAACCTCGACACGGTCCCCATAAACAAAGTTTGGAACACATAAAAGCCATTCCAAAATGCTGTGTAAAACAAGAAAAGGAAAAAGGAACTTTCCTTTTTAGAAGAGCAGATAAACGAAACGCAAGGGAAGCTGTTCCAAGCCTCAGAGGTTAAAATGAAGCCCATATCAGAAGCAGATCTTGCTATGGCTAGGGCAAAACTAGCTGACTATTTAGAACTTAGAGTAAAAAAGAGATGGGAAGCGAGCAGACTAGCTAATTATGAATATGGGGAGGGTAGTGGCAAACATTGCGGCTGGAAGGCCAAAACAGACTGAACTAGGAATAATATCAGGGGTTTGAAAAATCAGGATACGGTGATATCATCATTGAAGACAGAGCCATTGAGCGAGAATTAGTCAGGTTCTTTCAGGACCTCTAAACAGAGGACATAGTCCCAAACAAAGATCAGACAGACGTGTTTTTTAGTTATTTAGATATGCCCTTGCTAAGGGACAAAAACAAAGAGGATCTATCGGCTCCTATAACAGAGGAAGAAGTTTATAGCTCTATCCGAAATTTGAAAAAGGGTAAGGTGGCTGGCCCTGATGCCATCCCCAATAAGATTAATATTTTGCTGAGGGAAGTCTTAGCCCCAATTCTGCTGGAACTCTTCAACTCTGCATACATTTTAAAACAGGACACCCCACCCTCCTGGGATTTGGCAACCATAATCATTCTTCTTAAACCTAATAAAAAACCCAGAGTATGTGAATCATACAGACCAATATGCTGCTTAACAGTGACTACAAAATATATACACAGTTCGTCAATAAAAGGTTGGAGCAAATGGTTGGCTCAAATATCCATAATGATCAGAAGGGTTTCATGAAGGGGAGGCATTTAGAGGATCTGACGCATGAATTAATTGGAGCCGTAGATCTAGCTATAGAGTATGAAAAACCCTGGTCTATAATAACGTGAGATGCGGCGAAAGCTTTTGACAGGGTCAGCTGGCCCTTTTTATACGAGGTAATCCAGCGTTTTTAATATGGGGGAAGTATTTGGGTCAGCAATTAAGACCTTGGACAGAAATCCTATGGCCCAGGTTCTGGTAAATGGATCTCTTTCTGAGATAGTACAAATAAGCAGAGGATCTAGACAGGGCTGTCCACTTTCCCCTATCCTCTTCAATTTATATATTGAGCCGCTCACCATTAAGCTGAGAGCATGTAAAAATATATGTGCATTTACATGTAACAATTGGGAAATAAAGATAGGTCTCTACGCCGATGATTTGATAATTTTTACAACCCACCTCGACCCGATAATATTGGATATTTGGGAAAATGTAGATGAATTTGCTAAAATATCAGGCTATGCAGTAAATCCCTCCAAAAAGAGATCATGCAATGGAACACCAGCTCTAAAAGTGACCACTTTAAGAAAAAGATAAGATATTTAGGCATTGAGATGGTCCAAAATCTGGATACCCTGGAAAAAATGAATGTTGACTTAGTAACATCCAAAATTAGAAAACAACTGCAGCAGTGGGTTACTTTACCGTTTTCCTATCTTGGAAAATCAAATTTAACGAAAATGTCTGTCCTACCCAAGTATACATTCATTGTTAATACAATTCCGTTAGAATTTAAGATTGAATGTATTAAAAAAGTTCAAGGTCTCTTTAATAGTTTTATTTGATGGAATAAAAGGCCGAGAACTGCATGGAGGAAATGTAGGGAGAAAAAGGAAAATGGGGGCATAGCAAGCCCAGACCTCCTACATTATCAGAGAGCCTTTCAATTGAAAAGTTTTAGACAGTTACTAAAGGACTCAAATAACATCACCCCCTTGTTCCGTGCCTTGACATATCGACCACCAGACTTATCTAACCACTTTCTCTACAAGTTCAGAAAACCTACATCCTTTAAAAAAAATCAGATCAAAGTTCCTTAAATTCCCCTATAAATTGTGGTACCACATTCGGAAGATCCTATAGATTCCATATTATAGCCACTATGCCCCAATATGGAGTTCTCCTGGTACCCCTGAATGTTAACAAAGATGCTCTAGCAACCCCGATAAGGGAAAAGGGAATTTGCAGATGGGGCCAGTTACTGGAAAGCACTTAATTAATATCTTGGCAAGACTTTCAAGAAATCACAAACGGAACAGCCTCCCGTTTTAAATATTGTCAGCTACTAGGCTGGGCAAAAACTTTGAGACAGGCAAGGAATCAAAAACAAACTCTATGAGGCTAAAATAGCTCTACATCCAGGACTACAGAAAGAGATTTCGGTATGGTACTGGGTATTGATACATTCGTTAGAAGACACTGCTACATGGCACAGGGAGACATGGAGGAGGGAGCTACCAAAGAAAGATCTTGAAGCACTATGGCAAGTATCTACATCGGTATTATGGTATTGTGTGAAATCGGCACCTTTACAGAAAAATCATCTTTTTACTATTCACAAGGCTTACTGGATGCCATGCAGATTGGCAAAGATGGGCCAGCAATCAGTGAGGTATTGCCAAAAGTGGGGTGAACCTTGAAGTAAAGGTGAGTCTGGCACTGGTAATATTTGGGATGATACCGGAAGACGAATCTGTTGTTAATATACCCAAATCTCTAAAGGCACTTATATTCATTTTAGTCTTATTAGCTCGTAGAGAACTCTGTATTAAGTGGATTCTACCTATTCCACCTTTAGAATCCGAATGGTTAATCTCAATCCACAGAATTGCCAAAATGGACTCTAATAAGAGAACAAAACACTGGAGTATTTGGGATAACTGGGCTGAAAATTCCTGTCTATCATAGGGTCAGATGTAGGAGCCCTAATACCGGTCAGAAATGTATTTATTTATTTATTTATTATTAAATTTATAAAGCGCAAACAAATACCACGAATGGTGTCTCGGCGCTGAGCAGACAGAGAGGCACCTCCTGTGCATTATTGAATGAATAGCCAGGTCTTTACTTGCTTTCTGAAAATCATCAATGAAGAGCTGCTTTTTATATGATGGGGCAAGGTGTTCCAGAGCTTCGAGGCGGCCACCAAGAAGCGTCTGTCTCCCCAAGTAACTGTTCTCACCCGTTGAATGCATAGGGATACGGATGAGGCATATCTTAACGCTCTCTTGGGGACATACAGCTGCAGTGATTCCCTAAAAAAGTCTGGTCCTTGGCTATTCAGTGCCTTGTATATAATACACAAAGCCTTGAATGTGGTTCTTTTTTTTACTGGGAGCCAGTGTAGTTGGTAAACGACGGAGGAGATAGGTGCGAACTTGGGAGTTTTGGTCAAAATTCGTGCAGCGGCATTCTGCACCATTTGTAACTTTTTAAAGACCTGCTCCTGAGCATTCAGCAGAAGCCCATTACAGTAGTCCACCTTGGATAACACCAAGGAGGACATAAGGGTTTTCCCTGCAGACAGGGGGAGGTAAGGTAGCAGCTTTTTCACTTTTCGTAGCGTGAAAAAGGAAGAGGAGACTACTGCATTGGCATGATTGTTGAAACTTAGTTTGTTGTCAAACAACACTCCTAGGTTTCTGACCTTTGAAACTGGGGTGGGTGTATTGCCCATTTCCGGTGGCCACCAGATCGGAGACCAAGTTGGTTTTAGGTCTCCAAATACCATTACCTCTGTCTTATCGGTGTTTAGTTTTAGACAATTACTGTCCATCCAGTGACTGATGGCTCTCATGCCAGATTTCGGCCGTTTCCGACCGGTATTAGGCTTTTCAGATGTAGGGGGCCTACCGAATCGGTAATTTTACCGATTCGGTAAATATACCAATTCGGTAAAATACTGAATCGGTATATTTACCGAATCGGTAAATCCATATGTAGCTGACACTCCTAAGAGTGCCACAGGCCCTTAAGAGTCGGTATTTTACCACACAATCCTATTGTGTGGTAAAATACCGAATTCAGGTGTGCATGCACATCTGTGCATGCACACCCGTGCCATGCGACACACAGACATGCCCTTAGGGCATGTATGTGTGCCACATGTCACACAAGCCTGTACTTGGGGTGCTAGAGGGTGTCAAAGTGACACCCCCTGCACCCTTGCAGGATTCAGTATTTACAGATTTGGTAAATACCGAACCAGTATTTCCCATTGATTCCTATGGGCTTCAAGGCCCGTAGGAATCAATGGGCAATACCGATTCGGTATTTACCGAATCGGTAAATACCGAATCTTACCGATTCGGTATTCCTAAATTCGGAATTACCTACATCTGCCCCCTTCCCATTTACAGACTCTTAAATACTGATTCGGTAAAATTCGGTATTTAAGAGTCTGTAAATGGGAATTACCTACATCTAGCCCTTAGTCTTTAAACCCTTCTCCCTCTCCATAGCATTATTTTTAACTCACCATTCTTGGGAAGTTACTTAACACTTAATCTAATTCTTATCTCTAAATTTAACTCTCTTAACCTCCTTAGGTAATTCTGGTGCCCCATCAGACATGGTATTAAAAATAATTAGTTGTAAACTTTTTTCTTTTTTCTATTGTGTGGTAAAGAATGGATCAATAATCCAATGATTAAGAATCAGTAAATACAGGATATTCTCATTAAGATGGGAGATTAACCAAGATGGATTGGTGATCCTAGAATGAGAACTAAATAGGAATTTGTATAAATAGGAGAAAAGAGTAAGCCGATCCTGAAGAGAAGGATCCCGTGATGGTTACCATCCCCTCCCAAGTGGAGAGAGCGGGTATCACTCTGGTTGGACAGACGGAATTTAATTTGGCAATCTCTTCTTTCTCCACTCCTATACTGATCAAACATATGAGGATAAAACAATAAAAAAAAAAGACAAGACCCCGCCTGCTATCGCCCGATATCCTTGTTAGACTCCTTGGCTAAAATAGTCGGACGAATTGTACTAGAGAGACTGCAGGATTGGGCCGAGGAGAGTAAGATTCTCTCAGATTTGTAATTTGGATTAGGATTTTTAGGTTTTGTCGACCTCACCGTAGCGTTTGACTGCATACATCACGATAGGCTGTGGAGGTGCTCCAGGATCAAGGGTAGATCATACTATTATCCACTTTTGAAAACCACTCTACTAGAATGCAAGGCCAGAGTACGGTATGGTCTAAATGGAGAATGCACAGCCCCATTTAAAATAAATAGAGGGGTCAGGCAAGGATGTGTGTTGGCCCCCTTCCTTTTTAATCTTTGTATAAATGAGTTAGACCAAGCATTGAGGAAAGATAAAAGGCCAGGCCATACCGGTACTATTGTATGCGGATGATGCAGTCCTGATGTGCCGCACCCAAGTGGGTATACAAAGACTACTCGATTGTTTTGCAGCTTTTATGCATGATTTAGGATTAAGGGTGAATACAACAGAAATCTTCTTTATGAGACATATACATTGATGGACTAAAAATAGATTTTATAAATAGTTTTGGCTACTTGGGAATTATTTTCGATCATAAAGCTACTTGGGCTCAAGCAGTGAAAGCAAGAAAACTATCTTGTATGAAATCAACTACTGGGTAGGAAGCCCCCACAAATCCTACTCCAGATCTATAGGGCTAAGTGCGTTACAACGGCAGAGTATGGGGCAGGAGTTTGGGGACACTGCAATGCCCTATCTTTACAAATCATTGAAAATCAGTTATTAAGATGTATTCTGGCACTTCCGAGCAGTTTATCATCGTATGTTTGCCATTCAGAATTGGGAGTCCCATTTATTACAGATTTAATCCAGATGGAACCAATTATGCTTTGGTATAGGATCTGGACGTCTGCTGAAACTGATTTAAACCGGGACATTTTAACTGACGTTTTAAATATGACTGGTGTTCTAAGAATGAAATGGTTAAAATATGTTGTGGATTTCTTTTATGACCTAGGACATCCAGAATTTTATAGGGAACCGAGTACAATGAGTAGCATTTCAAGGAAAGAGCTGAAAGCTAAAGGTATGTGTCTACTTCAATCGCTCAGACTAGCAAGGGAAATTTCTAAACCCACTATACTGCATAATCAAGTGATCTTAACCACTTATAGTATTCAACCATATCTCATGTTAGTGCACGGTACATATGATAGACTACTGTTGACAAGATTTAGATTAGGGACTTTACATAGAATAATTAGTTTCCCAAGCATGGATGATTGGACCAGGGTGATGCAATAACATCCCTGGGACGATAGATCAGAACAAACGACACTTCATGTAGTTTTCTTCTGTAAATTTTATAATGCACAAAGGAAAATATGGTTATTACCTTTTTTAAAGAAGCTTGGTTTTAAAAGATGTCGAATTGCATTCTTAGACAAGATATGTAGGTGAGCAACCCAATATACCCTTGCGGGCTCGGGCAATAATTATTGTGAAAAGCAAGGCCAGCAAGGGATTTTATTCTGAACCTATTTGACAGCGTTGTAAGGACCTGTTAAAAAATCAGGGTTCCTAGAATTGTTCTCAATCAATAGCTGTAGTACATCAATAGCTTCAGTCAAACAAAGTAAATTAAAGCAATAAATACAGTGTTACCACACTAACACAGTAAATAAATACAACAAACCAGGGTTTTATATTGTCTGAAGATTATTATTTGTTTTCAAGACAATGAAAATTTATAAAAAAGAAGAAAACATTTTCATAAAAATAGGGTACATAAACAGATATAAGTTAGATAATCAAGGTATAGGTTGTCTCATCCTTTGAAATATCTAAACAAAAAAGTCCAAACTGCTAATACAAAATAACACAATGATTTCAACTCAAAACAGCAGAAAATCAAAGCTGGTACAATGGATCACGTGCAGAGTTGGACAAAGTACTCGACGTTTCGGTCTTTTCGGGAATTTATCATAAGACCATCATCAGGACAAAAGAAATTCTACATACAGTAGATGACCCTTTTTACTTAAGTAGAGGAAGATCCTCTCTTTATTCAAAGGAATTCCAATAAATTTTGAAGTTGACCGGCAAAAGTATTTAATCCTTTTGTGCCAGGTTACTTGTGTCTTTAGCAGATGTAATTTCACAATACAGCGTCCACAAGATAGTTGATCAGTAACAGGACGACCGTCAAATTTTGGCGGCAGAGAAAGCGGAGCACATCCGTCAGAGTTTCGCCGGACCACAAACAAATTGGGTTGCAAGCCTTAAACCCAATTTGTTTGTGGTCCGGCAAAACTCTGACGGATGTGCTCCGCTTTCTCTGCCGCCAAAATTTTTGATTTGATTTTCTGCTGTTTTGAGTTGAAATCATTGTGTTATTTTGTATTAGCAGTTTGGACTTTTTTGTTTAGATATTTCAAAGGATGAGACAACCTATACCTTGAATATCTAACTTATATCTGTTTATGTATATATATATATATATATATATATATATATATATATATACATATATATATATATATAAATCAGACGATTTCTATGCACCAGAAAAACGCTGTATGCCCGATTCTGGGCACCCACATTGGCACTTTATTTCAAATGCTTGTGACTTTATCTATATGCGCATTGTATTGACATGAAAATCAGTGACTGTGAGCACTGTTGGATTTTTCTCACAGCCAGCAAATAATAACTAATGCTGAAGCACTGAATGCGCTGTCGATTACTGGTACATTTGGACACTCTGAAGAAAGACTGTGAGAAGGTTACGTGTTTTTTTTTGTGGTTGCCTTTAGGAAAGGTGAATGAAATCGGCAAACCTGTCTATGATTGGGGCTTATTGAGGGAGATGAAACGTGTCGGAGGAATCAGTGTGCTTGCTTCATTTTGTGATTTGAAATAAAGTGCCAAAGTGGATTCCAGAATCGGGCTTAAAGCGTTTTTTTTCTGGTGCATGGCAATTGTCTGCTATGATAGTGGGTGTCAGTTTCCTGCCTGCTGGGTCCCCCTTGCCCCTTGAGCTTGCATTCTCACCAGCAATCCCTTGTATCTTCACGGTGGAAAGTAAGTAAGTGGCACAGATTCTTGTAACAAGAATCTGCTTTAATATCTTTCCAATTTAAGTACAGCAATGCAAATGTGACCAAGCCTTCTACTGGGTCATAGAGTTTAAATGTGTTACATATATATATATTTATTGTTTGGGTAGTAAGTAGTTTTTAATTTCAGATTTCTACTTTACATATTTAAATTGTTTTGTATTTTGCTTGATTTATTGTCTTTTAAGTACTGTATGTTTTATTTTTCATTTTAATGATAGAATAATTAAATTATATAATTTAATTTTTATAATAATTGCATAATTATATATATTTATATATTATACAGGTATATTTTGGTTTTATAAAATGTACATTTGCGATTTTTCTTAAATATTTTAAATTCCTTTTTATAGCTAATTAGTGCTTTTTTAAAAAGGTATTGTAATGTTAAATACTTTTAAATATTTATACTTACCTATGTAATATCGATATTTCCCTCCAGTATATTTCTGTTTTTCAGTAGAACCCTACAGCCGGGAAATTATGCTCTTCATTTGGTTCATTTGAGAACCATTGTGTAGACTTTTTGTTTATATATCTTTTGTTGTAACAGGGCACACTCTTCAAAATGTCACCATCATGACTGTATTGTAATGATCTCTGGGTAAGTGTACCTCTTGCTCAGCCTGGATGGCTTACCAGTGCTATCAGTGTTAGACTTGGCCCTTTTTGCAGGTTTACCCCCAAACCTTTTGCCTCCTATTTTTCCTACCCCGTTTTCGTTGGCTATAGGACTGTGGACACTTTACCACTGCTGATCAGTGCTAAAGTGCATACACTCTCTGTGTAAATTGTGATTATGATGGGTTATCTATGATTGGCCTATTTGATTTACTGGTAAGTCTCTGGTAAAGTGCACTGAGTGTGCCGGGGGCCTGTAAATCAAATGCTACTAGTAGGCTGGCAGCAGGGCTGGACTGGGAACAGAAACGGCCCTGGCAAACTGCTGTGGGGTGAGGGGAAGTTCAGCTGAGCAGTGTGCGAGGACCGGTTTCAGCTGATTTTGTTACAGGGGGAGATATTGCAGACCCCTGGTAAACAAAAATGGCCCTCCAGGGTCCCAGAACCGGCCCCCACCCTAGCGGCCCACCGGGGAAACTATGGCCAGTCTAGCCCTGGCTTGCAGTTCTGGTTGTTCCATCCACATGAGCAGCACTATAAATGTGTCTCAGACCTGCCACTGCACTGTTGTCAACTGCTATGTTGACCTGGCATGTGCACCCTCTTGCCAGGCTCTAACCTTCTCTTTTCAAACATGTAAGGCACCCCTCAGGTAGGCCCAAGGTAACCCCATGGGCAGGGTGCAGTGTATGTGAAAGGTAGGACATGTACTGGTGTGTGTTACATGTTCTGATACGGAAATACTGTGTATTTCATTTATCACTGTTGAAAGGCTGTCTGTTCCATAGGTTAACATTGGAGCTGGCTTGTAACATCGTACAAATGTAACTTTCCATTGGGACAAGATAGAGAAATGGCTTTTAGGCTCACTGAACGCAGTATTTAATAATACACCTTTTAGTAAAGTTGGTTTTTAAATTGTTTGTTTGAAATTTACACTTTTAGAAAGTGGGCATTTTCTTGCTTTACTATTCTGTGTGCCTCTGCCTGTTTGTGTATTCACCGTCTGGTTTTAGAGTGAGAGGAGCTGGGGATGTACATTCACTCTAGACAGTCACAAGGGGTGTTGAGGTGTGTCCTGCCTTTCCTGGGTGACTCATAGCCAGGCTGAATAGACCTTTCTGCATTTAGAGTTGTGAATTTATTCTGCTGTTACTAAACAGAAGAGTGGTGGGAGGAGTTTTCACTAGCACCTGAATTGGCTGTCTCTCCTGTGCACAATGCTGTCTCCATCTCCTTTGGTCAGGCTGGACCAGGGAAGACAGAACTGGTTTGTACTGAGCTCAGAGACTCTGAAACAAAGACTGCAATGAGAAAATGGGGTATAAGTATGAGACCTTAAACCAGGACTTTAGATCACTTCTGGAAACAAGCGGCCCTGCCAAGAAGAAGAGCGGAAGGTCTGTGTGAGGAGCGCTACCCTTTCTGGTGTGTGAAGGGTGGGTTAGCCTACGGTTACTGCTTCTGTCTGATCTGCTGTGGTATCCTGCTTGAGAAGATCTCCAAGGCCTTGTTTGTGCTTGCCTCCTGTTGGAAGTCTCAGGAAGATAAAATACTTTACCAGATCCTTACTGGATCTAAAAGGAACCTGCCTGGAAGAAGAGCTGTATTAGGAGCGCTGCCGTTGCTGTGTGTGGGGTGGGTCAGCTGGCAGATGCTCCTCCTGTCAGGAGCAGTAGATGGACTGGACTGTTCTTATACCTTTTTCCAAAGTAAGCGTGGGGCGAGTGCTTCCCTTTTCACGAAGGAGCACTCTAATCCAAAGCGTGGTGTGCGCTGGAGACTGCCCCTCAACCCTAACAAGATATAGTGCTGAAGAGCTTGTCGAAGTACTGTGGGTCACAGAAACGCAGCAGTACCAAGAGAAGGCTGGGAACAAGGCCCCTGCAGTGATCCCGGGCTTTCATTGTGACTTCAGGTCCAGCCTGCCGCAGCTGCAAAAGGAAAACCCAGGGAGTGGCGAGAACAGGGCAAAGGAACACCTCTGATGTCACACTGGTCACCAACGGTACTTACGGGTGGACGAGGGATTGCCATCCTGGTAGCCACTAGCCCTGCGCTGCTTTCATATCCCCAGTGAGAGGGTCCACAGCGCACAGTGTTAGGGGGAATTCACCTCGCTGGGAGTAGATCTCTCCTGTGCTGTCTGCTGTGGTCGTAGAGAGAGAGCGGGTCCCCAGGGATGTGGGGGGCCGCTCTAACTCCATTGGGTGCTTGAGGGTGGACCCATCCCCAGCAGAAGAACTGTAGAGGACGAATCGGGCCCAGGAAAACCCTGCTGCCTTCCTGTGCTCCTTCATGGGCGGGTCTGTGTCTGCCGGGTTGATCAGAGGTTCGAGAGGCCCCTGAGGGTTCCGGACCCTCCTTGCATGTGTAGAACAACATTTGCTGTGGTGAGATTAGAGTTCTGCCACACCGCCCAGTGTTGTCGGTGATAGCCTTGGTCAGCAGCTGCTTTGCGGGATCGCGGGCAGCTGAACCGCTCAGTGTTCACACGGGAGGACCCCCATGCAGTCTCCCCGCCAAACTTGTGCTATTTGGGTGCCCCACCTTCCCTTCCCACTCCACTTTCAGGGCACCTACCTGAGTGGCCATGTTGGTAACTCTTGTGGTGAGACCTTGGCGGAGGCCTCCAGAGTCTGTAAGGTCCTGGTCAAATTACTGTATTTTTTGTGGTAGGTGTGCAGCGGTCCCTACAGCCTACCATTGTGCACATTACTGTATGATACGTAATAGGAGCCCAGGAGTGCTAGGCCCTACCTTGTACAGTGATTCCTGAGTTTGTAGTCATTACCAAACCACTTCATATTTTTGCCCTGATGTTGTGATGTGGTGATATAGGCTTTGGTTCCTCACATTCCCAGCACTGGCATAGTATGCCCAGCAGCCATGATTAATGTATGACCTAACCTGCACTTTAGACCATGATGTGTTCTAATGTATGTCATTTTACGTCTTGCAGTGAAATGCTAACATGTCTTATTCCAGGACCTGCATAATATGTAGAGTGATGGTGTATGATATTTTCTATGACCTGTGCAGCATATAAGTATTTACTTTCTTGCACTAACTGTGATGTTAAGTCAATTGCCTAGTTGAAAATGTGATTTATGGTATATGTAATGGTGGTCTATGTTTTTTCATACAATATAAGAGATATTTTTTATATACCATGGTGTGGAGTCTCTTGTGGCGTATTTATTGTGTCACTGGTGTGTGTGTGTTGCGCAAACGCTCTACACATTGCATCTGGGATAAGACTAACTGCTCTGCCAATCTGCCAAGGGGGTGAGCAGTGGTTATCTTGGCTGTGAAACTCCCTTACCCTGACTAGAGTGGTGGGTTCTGCCTGTCTTAGGTGCATACCCTAGCCAACCAGAAACCCCCTTTCTAACAATCAGATTTTATTTTTCAGATATAGCATTATCTTTAATGTTTTCATAGTGTCGCTTGAACTCCTCCAGGAAGGTGTTCCTTGAAAGGGAACTAGATCTTTCTTGTTATGAGTTACGTAACATGACATTAGGAACATTGCTCATTCGTTAAAATGTTGTATGTAATGTAGGCTGTTTGGAGTATTGCTGCACCTCCAACTAGTTTACCCTCCCAATTGAGGTGAATGATTGAGTGTAGCAGTATAGATAAGTAGGTCTAGTGCTGACTGTGATAGTAATGATCCTCTTGAGCAGTGGTCTCCAAACCGGTCCTGGAGGGCCGGATCCATGCCAGATTTTTGGGATATCCCCATTGAGATACATGTAGTAATTTTAAAAATCTGGCATCGATCCGGCCCTCCAGGACCGGTTTGGAGACCCCTGCTCTTGAGGATAAACTATGGTAATAGGACCTACCTGAGCCTGCTTCTGGAACAGAGAAAATGATTCTAAAGTTACAAAACGAGTTGCTAGGTTCCTGATCTAATTGAATTGTTGGAAAAACATCTTTCCAGTTTTGCCCTGGTTAACAGTGATTCAAGGGATTCATTTCAGTGTATAAAGCAAAGGCGCTTACAATATGTGGTTCATATGCCGTAAATTCTACAAGAATAATTTGCTCACTTGGGGGCTCACTTGGGGGCTTATTTACAAGCCTATTGCGCCAACCATGCATCACTTATATTGACGCACCGGTGGAGCAATGGGCTTCCCCATATTTTCAAGGCCATGTAAAGTCATTATACGTGACTTTTCCCTTTCACGAATAGCTCTGCTTGAAAGGGGCCTTCCATGGATGTTGCTGTGGGAGTTCCCAAGCAACATCCATGGAAAGTGACGCATTCCCAGATCTCCAACATTTTGTAAACCAGGGAATGGCTCAGCCTCCCTGAGGCGCACCAACAAGAAATATTTTATTTCTCCTCATTTTTTCCTCTTTCTATGTGCGATACATTTTGCAGCACGCATAAAAAGAGGAAAATGCCTTTAATGTTTATTTACGTACAGGAAGGTATTTCATCTTGCACAAAAACAATCATCCCTTCAGCGCTGGCACCCTTGCAAAATTACCCAATGGTGTCTGCGCTGGTGCATGGCTGCTGTTTGTGCACAGGTGTAGGGGAGAAGGACAGGAACGTGCCGTATATTGTAGATACCACACATTCCTGCCCTTTTATATTGATGCAAGCCATACAGCAGAAAAGCTTGCTGCGCTGCTGTGCATCAAAATATTGTAAATGAGTTCGTTGATGCTTTTTAGTGACAGTAACCAGATTAATGAGCTTCAAATATGAGGGATTATCTTCCACTCGAGTCAAGATCAACCGAAGACCATATCCATTTTCAAAATGTAGATAAATAATTCATTTTCTCAGAGAAATCTAGAGTTTTGCAGCATCACCATCAGTATGAGTTGAACTGGTGATTTCCTCCACACCACAAAACTTCATTAAGTTATACATAGCGAGTTACAAATAACTTTAAAATAATGTGGTTTTAAGCCCATTGCGTTGCCAAGCATTGCACCCAAGCCCACCGACATACTAGTTTAGTCGGCAGACATATATAGCAAATTTGATATATTCCTTTAAGGCGTGAGTCAGGTGACCACTCCAATTCAAAAACATAGCTTAGTAGGGAACAGAGTTGTCACTGAATCAGTTGTAAGTTTGGTGTTATCGATTACATGCAACTGTAAAGAGCATCTCAAAAGTATGATGCAGGACCAAAATGATAACTGATACAACCACAGTATCAGTTAGGTACCTTTTTTGATGCTCCAGTGGTGTTGCGCCATTCCCCATATTTACAAGGTGGCGCTAAGCCACTTAAGGTGGCTTAATTCCACCATGTAAATAGGCCCCTTTCCACAGCAGTCTGCTGCGGCCAAGGGGTGGAGCAATGGGTGTAGCAGTGGGCGTTTCACCACAACACCCATTGCTTTTTGATACTGCCCCAGATTTACAAGGATGGGGCAGCGCCAAAAACTAATGCCAGGTATTATATGGTCTTAGAATGGCGATATGAGGAGACATCATTAATTTCTCCTCGCTTTTTTGCTCTTTCTATGTGTGCTGCTTTTTGCAGCACACAAAGAAATAGCAAATCGACATTATTGATTGCTTATGTGCAGGAAGGTGTCCCTTCCTGCACATAAACAATCGCCCCTGCAGCGCAGGCACTCTTGCAACTGTGCCTGCACTAGTACTGTGCAGCTTTTTTAGTGCCAGCGCTAGGGGAAACCCAAGGGTGCACCATATTTTTGTAAATAAGGCTCATCCCTGCATTTTGAAAATGTCAGAAAGCAGAGTTGCCAAATTTGGCGGAGCACAGCGCTCCGGCATTTTCTTGTAAATATCCCCCATTGTGTCTTAGAGAGAAAGAAAAGAACACATAGCTTTGTTATGTGCATAACTTAGGAATGTGCAGTCACTGGCCATAGGAGACCTTGATCTTGGCACGGCTACTCTGCGTGGCACCCCTGCCCTACTGACGGGCTGTAGAAACCAGAGCTTATAGTAAACGCGAGAATTCGTCAAGACTCCAAAAGGGGGTCAGAACCCATTCCCATTGAATGACACTAGCCACAGGCTCAGATGTTATTTGTAATATTGTTCCCGTAGAGCACGGCCTTTTCATTTGCGTTTGCTGGGATGTATGTCGTTACAACGCATGCTATTACAACGCATGCCTTTACGACGCAAGTTTTACAACGCAAGTCGTTATAACGACTTGAGTTGGGGGGCGCTGGATAGTGAATAGTTTAATTTACTATTCCAACTCCAGTCCCCGTGGATGGTAGGGAAGGTGTTGGATAGTAAATTAACACTATTCCCTATCCTAGAGCGCCCCCCAGCGCAAGTCGTTGTAATGCCTTGCGTTGTAATGGTTGCATCGTAATGGTAGTGCGTTGTAACAGTTGCGTTGTAAAGGATGTTTCCACTTTGCTGTGGTATCAACCACATCATGGTTTTGCTTTGTTTATTTGTATTCATGTATTCATTCAATGTACAGTCACTTTTGTCAAAACGTTATGCAATATCATTAAAATGTTTAAAAATCATCTTTAAAAAAACATTTAATGTGATTATTTTAACATTTCATTGAATTCAAAAAACGCCATTACATATTATTACATTACAGCCACACACCTCAAGAGCACAATTGTCTCCAACATTAAAACATTGTTTTTTTAACTTTTAAATCTTTTCTCTGTGTCACACTTGCAGCCACGCTGTAACCTAAGGATACTCCATGGGGCGTTACATACATCCACAGTTTTGATTGGTAGTTTATTTTTCTACATTTGCACCTATTCTTTTTAAGACCAATATCTGAATAAATATAATTATTTTTTAGTGTAATTGCTTTTCTCATCCAATTTCATAAGTTTAAGCCTCGACTGCTCGAATTTTCTTGGAAAGTCTTTGGGGACGATTTACTAAGACTTTACGTCATGTTTGTGTCACAAAAGTGAAGCATATCGGTACAAAATCTCTTTTTTCTGATTCACTTTCCAGCGCTAAATTTGTGTAACGCTGGAAATAACGTGCTGTTTTGGATAACTTAGCGCCATGGGTGCGTACCATGGGTGGTGCATGGGCATTCCATGCAACCACACAAGGTTTCTGAAGCTAAAAGCTGTTTACTAAATAAAACAGACAGGGTTTAGCATCAGAAAACTGTCCCCTTTTGAAGTAGGTGCCAGGAAGGAGAAATGCTTTCATTTCTCCTTCCTTTTCCTCTTTGTATGTGTGCTGCACTGTACAGCGCACATACAAAGAGGAAAAGTCTAAGCATGGTATTTTGTACTGGAAGACTATCCTTCTAGTACAAAACCTATGCTAGACTCACTGAGACACCCTTGCACTATGGCGCAAAGGTGTCTCCGTGGCGCAGGGCCGCTGAAATCAGCGCCGGCACTAGGGAGAGGGGATAAGAGTGCCATATTTCAGTAACTTTGGCGCTCTCCTCCTCCCGCCTTTTCACACAGCGCAGTATTTGTGGTCGCGGCTGCTGCAGTGCGCTGGATGAATAAGTGGTAAATCTGACCCTTTGTGTACAAACTGAGGGGCATATTACCAAGCAATAGCGATAATTATCGCTATTGCTTGGTTAGAGACAAAAATGTACCGCTGAGCTGCGGCGATTTTTATCGCAGATAAACCTTGGTATTACCAAGGTTTATCACAAATGCGATAAAAATCGTCCGCAATGCATGAACATCGCTGAAAAGTCAGCGATATTCATGCATTACCGAACTAATGCTCTTAGCCATGTTATCCACCTCCCATTGGTTAACATGGCTAAGAACTGCTCTGGGCTGGCGTTAGCTTTTGGAGATATTCGCGCTTAGCGCGAATATCTCCAAAAGTTGGTAATAGGAGATAGCAATGTTAGCGACTGTTTCCAGTCGCTAACATCTTGGCACGCCCACTTTGCATGTCATTAGTGATAAAAATCACTGAAATGCAAAGTGGGGCCCAAGATGGTCGCTATCTCCTACTAGCTGTTAGCGACAGCTAGGTAATAGGGAGATAAGTTTATCTCCGCTTTCTTGGCTTTTAAAGCCAAAAAAGCGGAGATAAACCCCCTTGATAATATGCCCCAAAGTAACTTGTTTATCCGATTAAGTGCCAAGGGGCATGACACTCTGGGGCACAATGGTAAATGGCGGTAGGCAACAGATACGGAAATCAATGATTGCCGCAAGGCTCTGATGAAATGCTTGTCACTGTTTGGCTAAGAAACAATGGACAACCTCCATGCCAGAAATGCTTAGGCTTAAACTTTCCTAATGCTGCTCTTCTCTCTCTCCTCCATTCTGTGTGCTATAGAATCTGCCCAAAGATTTAGCATGAAAGAAGAGATCCGTGACGTAGGAGTGCCCAAAGTTACCTTAATGGTGATCCTGTTATTCCCTATCCATAGGCTCGCTCCCCTATTGACACAGCCAAGCCATCAGCCATTGTAAAGAAAAAACAGTGAATATCTGCCTTTCTTAGTAAGGAAAAGGACGAGGCTGTGCACTAGGCAATAGTAACATTTAATTCCCTGTGCATTATCTTTTGAAATTCGCACATTTAGTGAAAGTTCACGTTACGTGGGAGACAAGTTCGAGCTGAAAATTTCTTTGGGACAATAAAACTGCAGCCGAGGGACATTATCTGCATGAACTGGTAGTGTGCTGGTATCTTGTGACATTTTTGTACATGAGGAATGCTCTCAATTTTTACATTTGTAACTGGCAAAAACCACAGTCTGTAATTTTGTGCAATTTTTGCGAAATGTCATGAAATAAACATACGCCATTGGCATGCATCACACATTTCCATGAGAATTACCGATTGAACGTCCAACGAAAGTTGATTTTTTTTCTGCTTTTGCATGAAACAGAGGATTCTTTTCGCACCTGGTGGTCCATGGCTGTGCCAGTTGAAAACAGTGACCACAGCCAGTGTTCTACATTTACAAGCCCATGAAAACCTGTGTCCATGCCTTCTGCCAATTTTCCACCTTCTAAATGTTCCCACATTTTTTGACATCAGTAAGTAAAACATCCGAATGAGCTCTTATTTCAAACAGTTTTTCAGTGGACAGAAACACACACATGAAAAGCCCCTGCGCTGCGGCCGCCCCCTTGTTTCCTCCACCACTGCTTTAAGCCCGGGGAATGTGTCTTTGAATGAACCCAAACAAGCTCTCGAATCAGCAGAGCTTCCCACGAGAGCTGAGTTTTACGGAATTGGAAAGAATCGAGCATTCACAGAGCACTTTTTCAACCAGGATTGAGTCACAGACAATTTCCTTTTCGGAAGATACATTTCCATGTTCCTACTGGGAGCAGAAGATGACGTCCCCTCTAGCAGTCAACGAGAAAACCGTCCGCATCCTACTGTTGATGTTTGAGCAATTGGTTCTCCATATTATTTATTTCTGGATGTAGAAAGTGCTGCTTTTACATTTTCATTACGCCTAGAAAGTCAAAGTTGAATCCATATGTCTTGCAAAATATTAGGAAATGTCCATAATGTGGTGTAAATGTGCAACCACTTCTTGCTTTTTGTGAATAATTGAAAATAGTAATCCTACACTGAAATGTTTTTGATAGAATCTTTAGTTAATATTTTGCTTGTGCATTATGTACCATAGTTGCTTTAGGAGACCTTTAATGAAGATACACTGCACTTTATATTTCTTTGGAGACAAAAGTGTCCTCTGTAGTGCAGCCAAGAAAAAGTTCCAATCTGGATGCTAAGTGCATCATACTGCGGCTCCCACACCATAGGAAGTGTGTGGGTGTAGTCCTATCCAAGGGCGGGCCCAGCTGTGCCCGTCAGAGCCGGGAGGAGGCTGGGCCACACCTCTTTCATCTGAGCCACAGCTTAAGGTATTATGCCCGCCATCCCTGCTCCTGTGCTGCCTGCTGTCCCTGACCCTGCACAGCCTGCGGTCCCTCCAAAGCCTGCTGCCCCAGCCCCTCCGCTGCCTGCTTTCCCGGTGCTGCCTGCTGTCCCTGCCCCTGGGCTACCTGCTGCCCCTGCCCCTATGCAGCCTGCTGTCCATGTGCTGCCTGCTGTCCCTCCACTGCCCATTCCAAGTCCTTGCCTTGTGCCCAGAACCACGAGGACCACCTATCAGGACCACTAAAGGAGGCCACCACAGAGCCAAACAGCAGATGCGGGCCGCTAACGCACTGCTGGTTGGACAAAACCCTGCACCAGGACCCTAGCCCTCTCGTCACCCGATGGTACACCGGCAAGGAACTCCTGAACCTGGACCCTACACACCGAAACAACAGTGGCGTCTCCTCCTCCCCACAATCCACCAATGGACCCTTCACCTGCTGACACTGACACTTCTCCGGCGACACAACCTACGAAAGATCCCGCACCACCCTGCCACAAGATCAAAAACACCCCTAAACCACTCCATTGAATCCTACTCAATTCCCACTCACTCTGCAAACATGCCACAGAAATCTGGGACACCGTCACTACCCTCTCCACAGACGTTCCTTCATCGCAGAAACGTAGCTCAACCTCTCCTCAAACCCTGACATCACCATTGGCACTTCCGAAGGCTAAACGATGATGCACCAAGACCGCATGAACAATCAAGGCAGAGGAATTACCACCATCTTCAAGGAAACCATCAAGTGCACCATCACCAATGATGACCCTACACCTCTAACAGAACACCTCAACTTCCTACTGCAAACTGACGCGAAGACCACGATAAGAGGCACCTTTGCCGACAGACCCCCGCGTTCCTGAGCAACATTCTGCGATGTCATCCTCAACCTCATCACCCCCCCAAGCAATTGCATCCTACTCAGCGACCTCAGCTTCCACAACGATGACCCCAACAACGCCAACTTCATTGTCCTCCTGGAGAACCTGAACAAATTCAGCCTCACACAACTGGTCACCGAACTCACGTACAAAGCCAAACACACACTCAACCCCATTTCCGCCTCCAGTGACAGAATCAAATTCTGTCATACCACAGAACTCTCCTGGACTGACCACACCATTGTACACTTCACCATCACCGACGCCCAGCACACCATCACCAGGCATCAGATCTCCTCCCGCCACAGCTGAGATAGTCGCCCCACTAAAACCTACAAAATCCAACAAGACCTCCAAGCAAGACAGCTGGTACACTATAGAATTCAGGACCACCAAGCGCAACTGCCACCAACTTGAAAAACGATGGCGCACCACCAAGACTCTACAACATAGACATACAGCAAGACGCCCTCAAGTGGATTGCTTTTTTCCTTTCAGGACTCACACAGAGCATCCGACTGCCTCCATTCACGTCCACAACCAAAGTCATGATATGCAGCATACCACAAGGATCATACCTCAGCTCCACCCTGTTCAACATCTACATGACCCCCCTTCGCAGACACCTTCATATCCCATGGACTCAACATAATTTCCTAAGCAGACGACGCACAACTGATCCTCTTGCTCACCGAGACCCCTCCAATAACAAAATTAACTTCTGCAAAGCCAAGACCAACGTAGCCAAATGGATGAGAGATTACTGCCTTTAACTCAACTCCGAAAAAACAAAAGTACTGATCTATAGGAAGAATACCTCTACATGGGACCACAGTTGGTGGTGGCATGCAGAACTCGGACCTGCACCCACACCGACCGATCATGCACGCGACCTCAGTATCATCCTTGACAGCCAACTTACCATGAAACGACGTCAACGCAATTGTCTCCTCCTTCTGTAACACACTTTGCATGCTCCTCAGAATCTTCAGTTGGATCCCAACCAACACCAGAAAGACCATCACTCAGGCTCTTGCCACCAGTCACCTTGGGTACGGCAATGCCCTCTACGCCGGCATCTCCAGCCAGCTCCTCGGATGACTCCAGATCATACAATCATGCAGTCAGACTCATCCTGGACCTCCCCAAACAAGCCCACACTGCCCCCCACCTTAGAGACCTCCACTTGCTCCCCATCCAGAAAAAATGCCAGTTAAAAATTCTTATGCACACCTACAAAGCCCTCCATGACCTAGGACCGGCCTACATCAACCACCGACAGAACTTCCACCAACGCTCTAGACACCTGCAATCCTCCTCACTGGATGGAGACACAGCTCCCATAGGCCCCTACAGGTGACAGTGTTGTGTTTTGCAAATGCTAATTGATAGATTAATTAATTTTCTTGTTCGCAACTAACTTCTGACATTCATGTGCGCTGTCCTGTATTGTCGCGCTCATAACATATCCGTCTGTTAAAAATTAACATGTTCATAAGTCGTCCCTGGATTATGGAGCACTACATAAATATCCCTAATAATATAGAAAAAATGTAAATCACACACACATTTCACAGGTAGAAATAAATGCAATCATTTTGGGTAGGTTGTGAAATTTCATTTGTGTGTTTTGGGGGATATGTGGGAGAAGGGCGAGGAACACTATTATATAGAGCGTGAATGCCCACACTAGTTCCATAAAAAATTCAGGAGGTTTGGTACTTTTTTATTCTAGAGGTTGGGTGTTCAAGACAAAGAGAGAGAAACAAAGGGGCATATTTACAAGCCGCTATCGCCACAGGAACGTTACTTTTAAAAATGTTCGTGCGGCAATACGTGCTTCGCCTTATTAACATGGCTTAACGTTGCCTTGTAAATAAGGCGCCCTTTCATGCTATACTTAGCGTGAAAGGGGTGGGCAATGGATGTTGCGTTGGGCGTTTGCCTCAACACCCATTGGTTCTGTCGCTGCCACCTATTTACAAGGGTGGCATGAATAGGAGGCAGCACCAAAATTCAGACAAAAAAACCCTGGTCTTAACATGGTAAAGCTAGGGGAAATGTTTTATTTTTTTCTGTTCCTATGCGTGCACAATGCCATGCATGACTGTTTATGTGCTGGAAGGTGTCCCTTCCTGCGCATAAACAATCTTTTTTTAAATGATGAGTTGCTACTTCTATGTATGCTGCACAAAACAGCACACATAGAAGTTACAAATCGCTATTTAAGATTGTTTATGTGCAGGAAGGGACACCTTCTGGCACATAAACATTTAGGGCCTCATTTATGAAGGCCTTGCGCCAGTGGTACGTGACTTTTTCTCATTTTAAAAGTGAAGCACCGGCGGCGCAAGACCTTCGTAAATAAGGCCCTAATTTCTCCCAATGCAGACTCCATTGCACTGTAGTGCAAGGGTGCCTGCATGGGCGCTCGGTAGCTGAAATTAGCGTCAGGGCAGGAGGGAACACAGGGCTGCACCGTATTGTAAATATTGTGCAGCCATGCGTTTCAGATGTGACGGAGGGCTGCGTTAAGTCAAGAAGGCCAACGACGCGCTCTGTCACTTCTTTATGAATATGCCCCAAAAAGACATAATACAAAGAACAATGGTCCCTATATGACAATGATATACAAAGAAAGATGACCATATACTTAATAAGTAGTATGTCTTCTGTCCGTCCGGACAGGATTTTTATTTTTCATTAAATGCAAAATAAAGTGTTTCTTAGAAAGAATGTCAAGCGGGCACAGCCGTGACCCTCAACATACAAGACACAACAACAAAGAAACAGTGTAAATAAGGCAAAAAAATCAGTCTGCCTACTTGTACCTCAGTAAAGCAGACATAAAATGTAGAGAAAACCACTCCATTGCAGTATTAAGTTTTACATAAGTAGTTTGCATATGGGGTTAAAAGTCGACGACGTTTCGATGCCTATAAAAGTGAAGGCATCATCATCAGGACAAGAGTTGACATTATTGTTGTCTTGAACATGAGTAATTTTTAAAGTCTTTTCGTTAGATTTAGTCGTAACAATATGGCTATCCGTAGGATGTTCCACGTAGAACATCCTACGGATAGCCATATTGTTACGACTAAATGTAACGAAAAGGCTTTAAAAATTACTCATGTTCAAGACAACAATAATGTCAACTCTTGTCCTGATGATGATGCCTTCACTTTTATAGGCATCGAAACGTCGTCGACTTTTAACCCCATATGCAAACTACTTATGTAAAACTTAATACTGAAATGAAGTGGTTTTCTCTACATTTTATGTCTGCTTTACTGAGGTACAAGTACGCAGACTGATTTTTTTGCCTTGTTTACACTGTGTCTTTGTTGTTGTGTCTTGTATGTTGAGGGTCACGGCTGTGCCCGCTTGACATTCTTTCTAAGAAACACTTTATTTTGCATTTAATGAAAAATAAAAATCCTGTCCGGACGGACAGAAGACATACTACTTATTAAGTATATGGTCATCTTTCTTTGTATATCATTGTCATATAGGGACCATTGTTCTTTGTAATATGTAACGCCCAAGGTCCCTATGCTATACCTTAAGGGTTCCCTTGTTTTGTTGAAACCCCAAAGAGACATAAGGCAAGACTGAGAGGTAGAGGGAAAGAGAGAGAGCGAAACAGAGAGAATGTGACAGAGAGAATCGGAGATAGAGAGTGTATAAGAGAGAAAGGAGAGAGTGAGAGGGAGTGAGAGCACTGGCACGGGGTTTCCTGCTCTGTTCATAACCCACACTCAGTCCAGTGAAGAGGGTGGGCAAACCAGGAACTGGAAGACTTGAGGTTGATGCTGCAGCAGAGGTTGATTGATCAGTGAGATCTAAGGGTAAATGGTTCTAAATAAGACAAAGCTTAGGGGCTTAATCTAATAAATAGTAGTGACAGAATAAAAAGAGGATTGGCAAAACCAAATGGGTATGCCTTTCAGACATATTGGCTTTGGCGATGCTGTACAGTATAAAAAAGATGCTACACATCACTGCCAAAAGGGGAAAAAAGCAACAACAAAAAAGGTGCAATGACACAGCTGCAGCAGCCGCAATATTTTGTAGGCTCACACACGCGTGATGACGTGTGTGCACCTACAAAATGATGCATGCACCATTTTTGGTTTTTACCGAGCTGCATCGGTAAATTAAAAAAATTATTAGAAGTAGCACAAAATTTTTTGAGGCTGAGTGGTCGGCAGTGGTTTGCTTGGACCACCCAAAAAAATATATATAAAAAAAAAACACCACACTGTGGTGGGGTCACGGGAGGATGGGGAGAATAACATGGAGTGGGTTGGGAAGGGTAAAAGTTGTTCAGGGGTTTGGGGAAAGTAGCACAGGGTTTGGGGGAGAAGCACATGAGAAAAAACTTGAAACATAAGGAAACAGCAACGTGGAACACAGAGGCAGATATTTTGTGGGGGGAGAAAAGCACAAGAGGGGGAGAGCTGGACAACACATGAACTCTCGTGGACTGCTTAGATAAAAATAAAGTACTTCAATAAAAGTGAGCAGTGGAAGGATACAAGTCAGCAGGCCCAAAGGATGATAAAGAGGCTATGCTCCAGGGAAGGAACAAACACAAGATGAAACACGATGGACAAGGAAAACCATTGAATAAGAAGCAAGCAAATGAGAGTGACAATTATGCCAACCATCAGGAAGCAGCTTGGTAAACCCACTATTGGTCTTTTCCAGCCAGATAATGTGCGCCGTCTGGCAGGCGAGAATTAAAGACCGTCCACCAAAAAGACATTCTTGAGCAGGGGAATGGTCAGCAAGGTTTGAGAAGCAAAGCAAACATTGGCGAGGATGAGTGCAATTTAAAACTAAACAGTGGGTACGGTTGGGCCCACTGTCTGCCTTCTTACACAGCCCTCTCAATCCAGTCTAGTGGAGGCAGTGACCAAGAGTGTTTATACTCGCAACCAATGAAGTGTTTGTCCTCCAATGTTGGCACAGGAAGTGCTGTTTATCCTTGTCTTGTTTGTGCTGATTGGCACTCATTGGCAAAGCGCAATCTGTTGGCTCGGAAGTGCTTAGCAAGCTGCTGTCAGTATATTTCGTAAATGAATCTGGGTTGACAAACTGTCAGGATGCACTTGTGTACCTGGAGTGGTACAGACCCCGATCTAGTGAAGGCAACTTAGCAATGGATTGCTCCTTGACAACTGACATCCTGCATTGCCAGCAAAAGAAAAAAACTAGATAAGGTCTCATTCTTTGCATTCTTTTAGGCTCTAACTAGCCTTGAATATGTGCTCACCTCTTGAGATCTGTATGGTCAGAAAGCAACATATATACTATGCTACGAAATAAATTAATACAGACTATATGAGTTGATCCTACTAAATGAACTGCCTAATCAATACATATCACTCTTATTTCTAGCTTCTTCTATAGGTTTTTTTAAACAAATGTAAAGGTTGCCAAAAATCGCCTACCTCTCAGAATACTTGTCAAATATTCTACTTTTCTTTGCAGTGCTACATTTATGCCTGTGTGCACATGATGGGCACTCACAATAATTTTGGGGTACTGGGACTTATTTTTCATTAACAGACTTTGGCCCAGAGCAAGTAAGAGAAATGGAGAAAAGGGAGAAAGTAGGGGAATGAGAAATAAAGTAAAACAATGGCAAAGGGAGAAACAGACTGAAAGGACCCTGCAAGAGTAAGATAAGGGATGTGGCGGGTGGAGGAATAAAGAGGCATGAAGTGCCTCATGAAGAGGAATGAAGACTAGGCAACATGTGTATTTGCAAACCTGGCCTTCAGTAGCACCAGAGATGACCTACTAAGAAAAACCCTGAGAAAATGTCCTCTGTTTCTTCTTTTTTCATAAATTAGGTACTGGGGTAATAAACCGTCTGTATACTGTAAGGAACTCATATTGTTGAATTCTCATATTTGTGATTAGTTCTGAGTTGTGATAGCTATATATGCTCTCCCATTAGAATTGTCCACAATAACCAAATTTGCCCGTAAGTGTATACAGAGATAGCGGAAGTAACAGCAACAATCAAGAATATAATATCCATATGTTTAAAACGCAAACTTGCATTTATATAGGTCCAATTAAATTATATTGTAATTCCAATGTACTTAATCTTTCAATTGTTTTACTTCTATTTATGGTAATCATCTGTAGTAATCTAATAGCAATCTAAGAGCAAACACATGTTGCAACCCTTGGGACTAGCAATCCAGGGGCCTTTTTAATGCTGTCCAGTCAAACTCAAGCTTTCTCTAAATGTTCGTTTCTACCCTCACCCCTCTGTCCGCTAATACTGAGATAAAAAGCTTGGTGTGGAGCAACAGGTAACTAATTGTGGAGGAACTTCATTTTGTGTAGGCAACTTTTGGCACTTTAATTACTTTGGCGTTGTAGTCTTCGGACAGCCCAGCCCTTATTTGATCCACCTAGAAATTCCACAGTGGGTACTAATATCCCAGAGGAAGAATGGGTCAATCATTTTAGTTCTATTTTTAAAAATAATGAGTTGCAGGCTGAACACATTCCGGTTGAATTTAAAGAAAATTTGCTGCTCTTCTCAACTGACGAGGTTGCAAAGGGAATCGAAGGGCTGTCAAATAATAAGGCCCCAGGAAAGGACGGTCTTCCACCGGACCTTTTTAAATTATGTATAACACTCTGGGCACCAGTTCTCACAGCCGTACTTAATGCGACTGTGACTTGTGGTTGCCCAAAGTCATGGGGGGTATCTACCATCGTGCCCGTGTTTAAAAAAGGTGACCGTAATAGCCCCCTCTGCTATAGACCAATATCGTTAATTAACTCTGTTGCCAAAGTAGTGGGGGGTGTAATTTTGAACAGACTGGTCACATGGTCAGATGAAAATAACATAATATCCCCAATCCAATATGGATTTAGGCCCGGTCATTCTACGATTACCCAATGCCTAAATTTATACCTAATCATAGGGAAGTATACCAAGGCCCGACAAGGAACAATTCACATGGCGTTCATGGATCTTTCGTCGGCTTTCGATTGTGTAAGCCGTAGAAAGCTCTGGGACGCCATGGCGAAAATGGGCGTGGAGCAGAATTTAATTAATCTGTTAGAAGACATGCACGCCGATACAAAAGCAAATGTCAGGTAAACACTAGATTTAAACGTGACAAAAGATTTTGGAGTATACCGGGGAGTCCGTCAAGGATGCATTCTGGCCCCGTTCCTTTTTAATTTATATATAAATGAATTGGAGGAGCACCTTTTAAGTACAAATGCAGACTACCCGTATGTCGGACGAAAGGGACTGCCGGTTTTGCTTAATGCGGATGACGCAGTCCTTTTATCCAGAACTGCCAATGGTCTTCAAACTTTACTAAACTCTTTCTTTACTTTTATGAAATCCAGAGACCTGAGTATAAACAACTCTAAATCCTTCGTAATGAAGGTTGGCCAGGGAAACAAAAAGTCAAACCGTTTAAATGTTAATGGAGTACCAATCCCTCTAACAAATACATTCTCCTACCTTGGAGTCCTGTTCGATCATCAATTGAACTGGGGACCCGTAATACAAAAAAAAAGGGAGAGGTAATCAGGGCAAATGCGGCAATATTTTATTTCTCAAGAAAAATGGGAAACAGTCCAGTTGCTGCACTACTCCAACTTTACCAGGCCAAGAGTGTTACTACTGCATGCTATGGTAGTGAGATATGGGGATATGTCCCACTAGGAGCCCTAGAGATAGTTGAAAACAATTTTCTCAAGCAATTACTGAGAGTCCCCAGGGGAACGGCAAATTTTTCTGCACATGAAGAACTGGGTATCCCTTTTTTATGTGATAAAATGGCAGTAAATCCCCCAGTATGCTGGCTAAACTGTTGGTTAAATGAGAAAATACCACTTACTCAGCTCATACTGAGAGAGGCACTAACATGGGAAAATAGGCTGAAGGTTCCCTGGATAAAGTATCCGAGTATTTGCTTCACTGATATAGGGCGACCTGAACTCTTCTTAGCCCCTGAATCCATTACCAAATTAGATGTTATCTCTGTGAAAAATGCTTTTATTTCTTCTAGATACCTAGACAGGGAGACTGGTGAAATGAGGAAAGACAGTGTACGGAATCATGCATTAATAAAAACAACCCTGTTCATGGAACCGTACCTAACATGGCCAATGTCAAGTTATGACAGCTTTTTATTAATAAGGTTCAGGCTGGGCTTATTTCATTTACTTCTGGCTGTGCCCAAAGGATCTCATCGTGGACAAGTGTTGCCAGCTTGCGGCTGCGACGAGAAGTCTCCGTAAGATCTGGCACACTTTTTATTTTGTTTGTCCTTTTTACAAAATACCAAGGAGGATATATTTAAAACCTTGTCTAAAAAAAACTGAATTTTTCTCAATTCAGACCAGCACTTTATTATCTTCAGCTGCTAAGTTGTGATTGTACCATGTATGTATGTAGTTTTTTAAAACAGGCAATGAAATTTAGGAAAAGTATGGAAGGATAATAGTATTGTTAATTGAAAAGATATATTCTATGTCATTTGAACATTTTTTTATTCTTTATTTTAAACGGAATGCCTAATACGCTTGCAACTTTTTGTGAGCATCTTTTTCTTGATAAGTCATTTTTTTAAACTGTCTTTTTTATGCTAATATGAGCAAATGTGTGTATAATGTAAAATGCTTTTATGGTTGTCATCTTAAACAACCGAATAAAGTTTTCTTGACTTGACTTGACTTGGTGCTAGGTCTTCAGTATGAGATACTAATACAAGAGACCAAGGCGCCTACTTCTAGAAGAGCATCCCAAACAAAAGCCCCCTCCCCACCCTGATCTCAAACCATTGACAGCTGCAGCCAGGCCTGATAGAGGGTTTGGTGGGGCCATGGTCACAAATGTCATGTAGGGCTCCTCTCTAATAGCAGACCCCTTTTGTCGTACATAAACACATTAACAGTGACATTGGGGGGGCCCTAAAAAGAGCGGGCTTTGGGTAAACAGCCTCAGCAGCTGACACTTATGACAGCCATGGCTGCAATGCTTGGTCATCTGCACCAAGTGAACATGTATGGTCTTTTTTTGACATACTGATCATCTAATTTACAGGGACAGTGTGCTGACAGACCTGACCAGGATGCCAAAGGCTCATGTATATGGAAGATTTGTTTGCGAAATTAAAAATTGCCATATCTTCCTGTCAATTTAAAACTACTACATTTTACACCTTTCCTTCAAAATGTAAACAGCAAATCAAAACCCAGCCATATGATGTTACAAAGATATCTCCAGTAGTTACTTTCCTAGCTGTGGGTGAAATTGCCCCCTCCTTTCTGATTTTGGCCCAATGTCAATCTCACTATCCTACCAGAAACTTCTAATAGTTTCTATTGAAATGGTGGGCATATGCTCAAGCAGCTGTCGCCACGGCGCTTTATCGCAATACATTCATCGCCCCATTCACAAGCTGGTGCTAACAGCCCATAGCACCAGTTTACCTGCGATAGCAGCTGCAAAAAACATCGCCACAGATCACCCCCGCAATTATCGCTAATGAGATGCAGAGTAGGGGTTCCGGAGCAAAAAGCTGAGACAGCACCACTCCCCACCATTCTCAATGTCCAACCAGATCGGCGATAAGATCACAAACGTGCGATAAGGCGCGTTAGGTGTAGGAACACCTGCTCTGGCCTGGATGTCGCAAAATCACATCCGGTTACATGCATGTGTCGACACAAAAATGAGCATCACACATTCACCTTCAAAGCAACAAATGAAAATGTATTAAAACAAACACAGAACAGAAATGAAGACACATGGCGGCACCCCTCGGGCACTCCGTAGGTCACAGTCTGCAAGACAAAAATCATGATGAGAAGGTGTGTCCTGCACACATCAAGGGACGTAGAGCAGAGCAAAGGCGAGAGAGAGAGAGAGAGAGATAGACGGACAGAGAGGGGGAGAGAGAGATAGACGGACAGAGAGGGGGAGGGAGAGATAGATGGACAGAGCGGGGGAGAGAGAGACAGACGGACAGATAGGGGGCAAGAGAGATAGACGGACAGAGAGGGGGAAAGAGAGATAGATGGACAGAGAGGGGGAGAGAGACACAGAGAAAAGAAGAGAGGGACAGGGAGAGAGAGTGCCGACACTGCGCACCCAGCCCACACTCCTCACCTGCTGCCACCGATGTGTCTCCAACCACGTGCCGGCAATGTAGTGCAGTTCACCAGGTCCCACATCTGAGACAGACCCGTCATCTGAAACAGAGTCCAGATACCTGAATGGCAAAGTACATACAATTGCAAGCAACATCATCGCCTGTCCGCCCCTGCGCAACCAGGCAGCTGCAACCCAGCCCCTCCCACCGCCCAGCGGTGCATGCCTACCCCTGCGCACTCAGGCAGCAGCACCCCAGGCCCTCCCGCCACCCAGCGGTGCATGCCTGCCCCTGTGCGGCCAGGCCTCACTGCTCACCTTCCGCCACCGGCGTGTAGAAATGAGGTTCCACCACGTGCCTGTGCAAGCCCTGAGCACGGGGCCTGCGGATATGTCACTCTCCACATCATGCAACTCCGCTCCGTGGGCCCCCAGGTCTCACATTTGGTGCTGGGTCTTGATTTCTCCATGGAAGAGGACATACCAGTACACCTAGCATCATCGCAGGCTGCACACCTGCTCAGCCTCATGGGTGCCACTAACTCTGTGATCCAGGAGGCAACGCCACGTGGTGGTAGGCCAGCACTGCCCGCTGGCTCAGACTTCAACTGCGGTCCAACAGGGCTCACATACCCTGAGCCATCCGGACCGCCGGGATGGGGTATCATCGCAGGCTGCACAACCGCTCAGCACTTAAGGTGCCCCTACTTCGTGCACTAAAAGTCACTGTCCCGTGGTGGTGTGCCTGTGCCTGCCGCAGTGAATCCGGTGCCAGCAAGACTGTGCCCCGCTAGTCATGGACCCTCTATGATTGGGTATTGTGGTGCGGACACCATCATGTCACCTTCGGGCCTGAGGAATGTGATGTCGAAGGCCCCTGGGCCCCCATGCCAACATGCACACCACACAGATACACCCTGAGAGAGGTTGGAAATGGCATTGTACACATGCGCCCGGCCCTTTTTATTAGCATAGTCACATGTGCTGTGACGTGTGTGCTGGATGGGTGTGGTGTGGGTGTATACCAGCCATGAGGGAGTGGCCGTAGCATGCAGACAACTAGACCTGTGAGCAGCAGATAACTACAGGGGAGTCCGGGCACATTTGGCGTTTATGTCCCCCCGGGAGTGTAAGCTTAGTGGGCTGGCCTGCTGTAGTCCAGTCCAGCATAAGGGTTTGAACAATGATCCCGGGGCTCTGGGCGTGGTTCCATAAGGGGCTGGATAAGGAATTAACAAATGCGTGTGTGCTGTTGTTGTGTTGGTGCCACCCAGACAACATTCTGCAATGGGTCACCCTCAGACCCAAGTCCAACGACATGAGCCACATAGACTTAGGGCGAATTCTCTGACCCTACATTCATAAACACGACCACACATGAAAGACCATAGGCACAACACATCTGTGTGATTTGGAATGTTTAATGCACATTCAGTGGAGTGATGCATCTGGAGCAGTAAATGGCCATGCAAACCCCACTTTACAATGGTGGCCCATGGAGGGCCAGCCAGAGTCCTTCAGGGAATGACAAGTCCAAAGGAAGAGGAAAAGTTCAGTCTACAGTCTGATTGCTGTCATTGGCGATCACACAGAATATGGCAGTCCATTGCTAAGTCCAAGGTGAGTGTTGCAGAGTGTATCGGGGGAAGGTGGAAGATGATGGTGCAGAGGGCAGTACCAAGCAGAAACAGGCCCTATGGCGGAGATGAATGCTACTGTCTCCTTCTTACCAAAATGGCGCTTTTATCCGCCGTTTCATCCTCTGCTGTTCCATGTGCCTCACTTGTGGGTGGTGTTGGCCTTTCTCCAGCACTGCGTGGTAGTGACACCTCAGGGGCCGGAGGTGGAATGCCTGCCGCACTGTGTGGCACCGACACTTCAGGGGGAAGAGATGGGGATGTGGTGGGAGCAGCAGCATGCATCAGCACCAGGCCTTGTGGCAGCAATGCCATGAGGATGGTTTTTAGGTCATTGAAGAACCCAGCTACCACTCGCTGGTGTGCAGCCGTGGCAGCCGCTCTTTCTGCATTGGCCCGCTCCATGGTCTCCAAGAGCCTCTGCATGTTTCCCACCTCCTGTGCGAGCTCGATTGAGCCACTCTGACTAGTAACTCGTTCTTGTCTCTGAGTCAGGACTCTGGCGATGTCAGCCATGGTTTGCTGAAGAGCATGGAGTGGACTCTGGGTGTCCATTAGGGACTGTGTGTTGTCCCTGATGTGACTTAGACACCCATGTATGGCATCTAGTTTGTCTGCCATGCAGTTGAAGCCCGCCCGCACATGTCCAGCCAGCTGCTCCTGGCATCCAAACACACGGCGTTGGACTGCCATTTTTTCTTCGTGGAGGTCCTGGGAGGCAGCTATGGTGGTGGGTGCTGCCTGCTTTGTGGTCTGTGCAAGGGGTGGGGTCTCCTTGTAGCAGCTGGGCTGCCCTGCTCCTAGGAGTGGGCTGCGGAGGCTCTCCACGAGCTGTTGGAGGGCTTCGGAGTCGAGGCTGTGGTGGTCCTCTTCATCATCAGAGAAGAGAGGTTCGGGCTGGTCTGCAGGAGGTGTTGATTGTCCCTCTGCAATGTGAAGAGGAAATACAGTTTAACAGTGTGTTCACATGTGTGTTGTCGCATTGTACATGTTCAAATACAGATTGCATGACTGTGTACATTGTGGCTGTTTGGGAGGTGCTGCCTATTTGATGGGGACAGTGGACATTTTGACAACAGACTTGTGTGTGTTTGTACTTGTCCATTATATGATATCAACAAGGACTAGCCAAGGGTGACCTATGTAGGACTCTAGGCTGTATTTATCAGCAGGCACCTAGCAGGTGTTCATGAAGCCCTCACCCACCAACCTAGTTGGTGGCATGCTTCATCATCGGGCCCTCCCAGTGACACCTAGCGCGTCCCGGGTGTGCTACGATGCCTGATTACAGCGGAGCTGGCATGTTACTGAGAGTGCAGTGTGGTGAGTGAAGTGTTGAATATTAAAACGGCTTCAGGGTGATCCCAGTACCAGAGGGTAAATTAAATTTTAATAACTGGGTCTCCGTGAACGGTTAAAAACAAGGCAGTGGGACGTTGTGGTGGTGAAGTTAAGACCACCTACATCTAGTGTAGGTCAACATGTTTCAGAAGGTGCCTTGGTTATGCTGCTTTCCTCAGGACCATAGGATAGTGAGTGCAATGTTAAAAAAAATGTATTCTATTAATAAATGAGTGTTTGCCAACTATGTGTCGCACTCGCTAAGGTGCTCTTAGTGTATGAGGGGATTCCCTCATCAAGCATACCTTAACATGTAACATGTAGGACAAGACATGTAGAACGAAAACAGGACATACAGAAGAGTCAATTAGCATTTGTCTTTAAGGTCACTAGACATTATGGCCAGTTTATAAGTGCTACGTGGGAGGAAGAACTATAGCACGGCGAAGGTGTAACAGCATGGGTGGTGCTGTTAGTGATTTTATCGGGAAATCATGGCGTGATGAGGCTAGAAAACGAGCATCACACACACAGGTGGCATGAGCGTAAGTAAAAAGGTTTTCTCACGCTGGCGATTTGCCTGGTATGCCTCCTGGAGTGAATCAGCAAGTTGCGAGTGTCGCTAAGTAGTCGGCGACATTCTTTGTCGTAATCCGATTTATCCATAAAAACGATGCCGCCTTCCTTATCCGCTGGTTTGATTACCAGGGCTGGGTTGTTCTGGATGTGTTGGATGGTGTCCCTGTCTTCTTTGGACATGTTAAGCACCCCACACAGTACACAGTAACAATAATTATCAAATCAATAATATGAGGGAATCAATTCAGTAAGCCTTAAGGTTTTCTTTCTTGCTTTTATTCAAAGTCTTCATACAAGCGTAGCGTAGCCTAGCTATTTAGTCCTCCCTCTCTCTCTTGATATACGCATGTACTTGTACATTGTCATCTCACATGTCCCTGCAATGCCACTTGGGAATGGCCAGTGTTTACACCCAGTCGGCACCAGTTCTGTCCTGTGTTCTGTTGTGGACGTGTTGTGGTTTGTGCCACATTGTTGTCATGGTGCAAGGGTGCCTGCCTTGCGGGGATGATGGTTTTTGTGCCGGAAGGGATGCCTTCCTGCACAAAAACAATCATTGATGTGTGCTGTCAAAAAAGGTGACGCAGCGCAGGGGGCTTGTAAATAAGCCCCAGAAAATTTGCGGAAAGGTTCTTCACCTACAATAGCACACATATTAAAAGACAGACTTCTTCGTAGATGTGTGCAGAATTCAGAATGACGAGAAAGGAAACAGAATTGACAATATCAAAGGCACACTTCTTTTAAAGTCAAGAGGTACCTAAACCTTGCCAGGGTAGTATTCAATTGTCCTGCTAACTAATTGTCATCGATCGCCAAGGGCCTTTGGGTTTGTTGTGAGGAACAGATGGACATATCGAACCATCAATCCATCAATAGCTTTCTACATCATCTTTCTGGCAGGATTATAAGGCAGTAGCCTTAGTTGAGTGTAACAGCTCAGACCAAGGTTTACTAACATTTTGTGTCATGGATGTGCCACTTTTTTGGTGCAACCATGATGCAAATATTTCTTTTGGTTTACAAAGCAACACAAATCAAATGTGTGTGCCTTTTTTCTGGATTTTTCGTATAGCACTGCCTTGTGTTATTTTGCACCAGGGAGGCGTTACATAATCATTCCCATGCATCCAGACATGGATTATGATGCAATCACAGATTTAGGCAAAATGTGGAGAAATATCTTTATTTCTCCTGAATTTCTTCCTCTTTCTATGCATGTGACATGCTGCCTTTAAAGATTGGTTTTGTGCAAGAAGGTATCCCTTTCTGTTAAAAAAACAACCCTGCTTGTAAGGCAGACACCCTTGCGCCATGGTGCAAGGGAATCTATGTTGGTGCTAGACAGTACACAGTGTGCCAGCACCAGGAGACAGCAGAATATGTCATATCTTAGTAGATATAGCAGGTTTTTCCTCTCTCCCTTTCATGCAATGCAGAGCACCAACTTTACTTGCTGCTCTGCATTGCGTGAAAAATTAGTAAATAACCCCCCCCCCCCCCCTTGTCTCACCTTCGGAATGGGGTGCAAGAGTTCTGTTCAAGATTTTATATCATCAAGATACTAATTAGGAATGTTTGGCTACCTTGAAGGGAGTACAGCCCAACCAATTTCTATGGATGGACATGATCATGCTGTCCTCCCTCACCCAGCTCCTTTCACCTTTACAATAGGGCTTCTAGCACTGTCATATACCTGAGATCTGTAGCTGATCTGATGCATATGGATGGGATATAGAAGCATATGTGGTTGTGAGCTAGGCTGGGCTTAGATTGTGTAGTGCCTTCAAGGTGAGGGTGTGAAGTTTGAAGGAAGTGTGGGGCATATTATCAAAGGGGTTTATCTCCGCTTTTTTGGCTTTAAAAGCCAAGAAAGCGGAGATAAAATGATCTCCCTATTACCTAGCTGTCGGTAACACCAGTTAGTGACAGCTAGTAGGAGATAGCGGCCATCTTGGGCCCCACTTTGCATGTCAGTGATATTTATCACTAATGACATGCACAAGAAGGGCGTGCCAAGATGTTAGCGACTGGAAACAGTCGCTAACATCGCTATCTCCTATTACCAACTTTTGGAGATATTCGTTCTAAGCGCGAATATCTCCAAAAACTAACACCTGCCCTGAGCAGTTCTTAGCCATGTTATCCAATGGGAGGTGGATAACATGGCTAAGAGCATTAGCTCGGTAATGTATGAATATTGCTGACTTTTTAGCGATATTCATGCATTTGCGATAAACCTTGGTAATACCAAGGTTTATTTGCGATAAAAATCGCCGCAGTTTAGCGGTAAATTTTTGTCTCTAACCAAGCAATAGCGATAATTATCGCTATTGCTTGGTAATATGCCCCACAGTGTTTTAGATGGGAAGCCAGTGGAGATCTCTGAGGTGTTTGGAGATGTGAACTCATGGAGGATGCTTGAGTGTGTCTGTCAGTCTAATTTTTAACTACTTGAAATATGTCGGCGAGCTTGGTGGAAATGCCTTGGAGTTGCAGTAGTCTAGTCTTCCAGTAATAGGGATTTAGGTTTTGAACCTGGATGGCCAATGAGAGCCCTTTTAATATTTTTCTGAGTATATTCAGGGTCTGGAAGCATGTTGCTGCTGCTAAGTTGAGTTAGTTGGGTATGGAGAATTGGCTGCCTAGTGTGATGCCCAGGCCCCTGGCAGAGCTGGTGAAACCATAGTGAGGTTTTATGGATTATGAGATTAAAAACTGTGGATAAGGAATTATATGGATCATGATTTATAATATTTTCCTGGTAATGGACATGAAGGCGGAGTTTAGCCTTGCAGCAAGATGTCTGCTCAATGGAGGGGCTCTGCTGGCTGAATGCATAATCAAGCATCATCTTCCGCCGATCGCAATGGTGTGGATCCCGTCTTGGTGTGCGGTGGACACCTGGGTGCTGCTGGAGGCCGATGCTTTAGGCGAGGGCTGGGGCCGAGCCGGGCCGGTGCAACACCAGGCTGAAAAGACAGTGTAAAGGCCGCATCAGGGGGTTGCATGACTGGGGGGCGACCATTGCCACTCAGCTCCCCTGTGTGAGTGGCCCCACCGCTGCTGACTGGCACCTAGGACCGTGCCTGTATTTCTTTGTGGTGCGACACACGCTGGATGGCCTAGTCTGATGGGGTTGACCAGACACCCGTGGAGCACCATTCCAGCCGGCAGTACGCTGATAATCCTTACGCTGCACCAGCTGGTGAGCCCTGAGACATGCTGCTGGTAACCGGGGCTCATGCACTCAGCTGCCCCGGAGAGCATTGACGGGTGCACAAACAATCAGGGCCTGCTCATGCCCCCCAGTCCGGCTGTAGCTCTGGGGTGTGGCAGGGCCCAGAACTGTGCTCCCTGACCTACTATGCATGATTGGATCCCTTCAAACTCATTTGCCAACCTGCCACCTGATAGCACCGGGCTGGATCCCCGTTGAGCCCACATACACCACAAGTCTGACTCTGCCATTCCTGGAGGAACCCCTACAACGAGGTGCGTCAGAGGCTTCATAGCCCAGAGAGAAGTGGGGGCCTCCACGGTCTCCTCGCAGTCACATTAGAACTCACTAGAACATAGCATGTAAATTAACTCTCAGTATGGGTCTGCTGTTGCCTCTGCCTCTGACTACCGGATACATTCATGACCCTGGTGGACAAGATGGGTAAACACGTCACACGCCAGACTCCCGTTTGAATGCAAGAAAATCCCACGCCAAGCAGAGATGGAACACCCACAGGAGATATCCTCGGCCCACTCCATGAAAGACGTCAGTTGTGATGATGACGTCAAAGAAATCCTAGTTGACGTTAAGGCAAGCTATCGACAATCAACGCCAAGACTGACCTCATAGGAAGCCATCTTTAGAAGATGAAAGAATGCGTCGCAAGCGTGTTGAGCATCTAGATCACCTTGTAGCTAGGGTTTTGGACATATATGATACCCAAACTTCTACCAGTGAGCAAAAATTAGAATGGACAAAGTCCTTAATCTCATAAAAGCCAAGAATGAGGGTTTGGGAGCGTGCTCGAGGCACAACAATCTGCGTATCGCCGGTGTCCCGGAATCCACCACTACCAACAATATTGTGGACTATGTCTCAACGCTGCGGAAGGACCTGATTGGCGAGGCCCTTTCCCCAGTATTCATCTTTGAAGAAGCACACTGCTCTCTAGCGCCGTTGCCACCTCCTGGTACACCGGCTCACCCCGTAATTGCGTGCCTCAAACTAAAAGGACAGAGATGTTGTCCTACGTTGTCAATGTGGTGAAACACAAAACCAGGGCAATGTGATATCCTTCTGCCCCAACTTCATCATCACCATCCAGGCCGCACGCAAGGAATTCCTGACTGCAAATTGCAAAATAAATCCTACAAATGGCAGAGAACAAATATGCTCTCTTCTACCCCGCCAAACTGTGTGCCATGTATGATGGGAAAGCACACTACTTTACTAATGCGAAATCAACCCTCAAATTCGCTAAAAGCATCTCAATGAAATCACCCCGGTGTTCCCCACATGGTAGAGAGGAGACACAACTAGATGACAATGAGTAACAATGCTTGCACTTGAGATAACTGCTACTCTGCAACCCGCTCCTCACAGGGACAATGCTGTGTTCTGTTGACAGGCGGAGCTGGAGTATTGAATGTTGCCACAGATGGTGTTACACTAATGTGCTTGGCCTGATGGATGAGTCCCACACATGAAGTTTTGTTTTGGGGTGGTCGGTGGGAATGGGAATCTCAACCAAGTTTGGGGGTTCGAGTGGGAGGGCGTGGGTTTCGGTTGTACTGTTTTCAACTGTTTTATTTGTTGGATATGTTATCACTGCATGGCAGGACCCTGACATGGCAACACACCCTGATCCTATCACAAAGTCAGAGCGCGGGACTCATACAATGTAATCATGCCCTATTTGACAGTCATTTTTACACCCAGGCTCCAATCTCAAACTCCACAACATTATCAGGTGGAAACAATTACATCTGGGATTAAGGATCTGACCTGGAATATAAGATTGCTAAATGATCCAATAAAGGCCCGTCTTGTACACACTTATTTCACCAGACATCAAGTTGATGTCTACTTCCTCCAGGAGCTTCAACCCACCCTTTCCACTTCCCCTCACCTACGTGCATGCTTGTGCGCAGATTACACGCTTCCTACTACTCTAACTATGCCTGCGGTACTGCCATATTAATCTGTAGGGGTACACCATGGAAACTTACACAGGCTAAATATGATACGGAAGGGAGCTGTCGGTGTTTTATGTGGGGACAAAGCGAAGACCCTTATTGAGTATTTTCAATTGAGTCTCTGTGAACATTACCGGGCTGAGGTCTACTACTCTAAAGGCTTCCTGCTGCTGCTGGGGCGTGGTTCTAGTTCAGGAGTTTCCTTTTATTCTTGAGGTTTCCACTGTACACTTGGTCCTCTCCGTCTCCCTCTTCTTTGGTTCTGTCCTTTGCCTAAAAAAGGAGCCTGGAACGGTTGCCATTGGTATCCGAATTGTGGGGGTTGGAACGGTGGTTGCATATTTTATTTATGTTTATTTTACAGAGTTTTGTATAGTGCGAACTTGACGAATTGGGTATCAGAGCGCTTTACATAGCACCAGTTGCATTACATGAGGACACATTCATTTTTTGTTAGGCACGGGGAGATTAAGTGATTTGACCAGAATCACAGGATGTTCAGCGTCATTGACGAGACTCGAACCCAGTTCCCCAGATTCAAGGTCGACCGCCCTAGCCGTTAGGCCAACTCCTCTCCCCTACTATATAGGGTCCCCAACCATTTGGTTGTGGTTGGAAGGGTGTTGGTTAAACCCCCTGTGTCTAGATAGATGATATATACTAAATCTACTCTATTTTCTTGTCCTTCACTTGTTTTTCCAATTTGCAGAAAATCCTCTGAATCAAAAAGAGGAAAAAAGCAATAAGAGAGGTGGGAGAACTAGGTCGCACATTTTGCACATAGCGTGTGTTTGAGTAACAGGCAGGAACATTGACTAGACAGCCCTGATGAAGGCCCCAGACCCAATTGGGCTCTTGGAAAGGGACGAAACATGTTGCCAGAAGAGTGAGGGTACAATTGAACAATAGTTTTTCAATAGTACCCTCAATATATTTGGTTTTAACTCGTACCCCATGTACCCACGGAAAAAAGTAATAATCAAGGTATACCTTCAGGTATTTTACCGTATCACTTACCTGGATCCCTGCATATCCAGTTTTGTTTTATCTAAGAACTCCCATTACCAAATATGGTTAAGTCCGTCCTGGTAGTATCATCTTACCAGGGTGTGGATAGGCACCAATGATGAAGCATGTCACGATAAGTGAGTGAGACGTCTACTCCAAAATCTTTTGATACCCCATTAGAAGGAACCTATTTAATAGAGAGTAAACCTGACATCCCATTATCAAGAGGGAATTGGATACAGTTCCAAACAACCCCAGTTCAATCAGATGTGATTTAAATGGGTGGTACCTTTATCAGCCTCCTTTATTTCATCCAGTATACTCAAGAAAACCATCTCAGTAGAATGAGAGGGCCGAAAGCCTGCTTGGTGGGGATGTAAGAAGTAACATTGTTCTATGAAAGAGCAAAGGCAGTTGGCCATTTGGGCTTCTAGTACTTTGGCCAGGTAAGGAAGTAATGGAATGGGACAGTAGTTCGAGGGGACTGAAATATCTGCCCCAGTTTTCTTCATTAAAGGGACTATCACAGCTTCCTTAAAGTATCTGGGGACCAAGCCCTGGTTAAGTGAGCCCTTTAGGAGGGATAGGGCCGCTCTGGCATGCTAGAAAATGTTCTCTTAAAATATGTGGGGGGCAACTGTCAGCCGGAGAGCCTGATTTAACTTTGGATAACAGGTCCGGAGGGATTCTTTGCTTATGGCGGAAAACTGATTTAACGAGTAAGGAGTCCTTAGTGTTAAATCCTGTTTGTCAGAGGGTCAGTTATCTGGATTACTAGCGTTCATGGAACTGATTTTATCGATGAAAAAGGTTTTGAGGGAATCACACAGTAACTGGGTAGGGGCTAGTTTAGCAGTGATTCTCGCAGGATTGGACAGCTCATTCACAATCGTAAATATATCTTTAGATGTATTTGTAGAATTCAGGATCTTGTTCGAGAAGTAAGCTGCTTTAGTTTGTAGAATAGACTTTTCATATTGCTTAAGTTGAGTTAGAAAAATATCTTTTTCTATTGGGGCTGTAATTCAGTCTCCAAATGTGTTCAGCCTGGCATAGAGCCAATTTTAGGGTTTTCACATCATCAGAGAACCACCTCTGGGATTTATGACTCCTGGCCATATTAACTTTCTTCAGTGGGCAGTGGTGTTACTGGCCTCTGTCAGCCAGGATCTGATGTTTTCTTCACTTAGATTAATAGAGGTCTGTGGTATAGGTGCAGTGAATTGCAACAAGTTACAGAAGGCACTGATATTAATATATAGTTCCGGGACTGTGTCATCAGATTCGTTTTGACAGAGGGTTTAGTTCTGATCAAATTGCTGAGGGAGAAGTTCAAGAGAAAATGATTGGACAAAGTGCAAGGGGATACCGTCAGATTGGACACTGTAAGATTGGTGGTCCAAATTTGGTCAATAATATGACCTTTTATATGAGTGGGCGTCGTCACATGTTGTGTGAAATTTAGCCCATTAAGGAGGTCAGTTACTTCTGTTGAGTGTGGGCCGCCCAATTCGGTATTGGCCCAACAGTTAAAGTCCCCGATCAATAATATTTTGGCATGATAGGTTACCAGGTGGGACATTTGTTCCACCAATAATTGGGGGAAGAGTGGCATGTTGTGGGGGGGTCTGTACAGCAATACACAGGTCAAGGGGTGAAAGGGGAGTCAAGTTTGAGGACTAAGCAGTAAACAAAAGTGATGTCTATTGCTGTTAGGGTCGTGAACTTCAACTCTTATAAATTATGGCCGCAACCCCCTCCCCCCTTCCCCCCAGTTTTCCCTAGAGGCCGATTGGACTAAATAATGTAATAGTGTCTGGGAAGGTCAGCAAGAATGTCCAAGATGGACTACTGTGTGAGCCACGTTTCAGTTAGCAGGAGTATGCCTGGTTTGATGGAGCCAACTGATGTTTCACAATGGACCGAGTGTTCAGATATATCAAAGTTAGGTCTTGGGCACTATGTACATGAGTTTACTTCTTCCGTGTGGGGTTACCCATACGGGAGGCAAATTAAGTTTGGGCTGATTGTTCCTGGGGTTCATAATCCCCACGTCGGTGAGTATAGCTTGAGTTTCAGGGTTAAGTAAGTAGTCTTTAGAGTATAGTTGTTTAAGCTGAGATGCAGAGTAAGTAAAAAATTGGGACGGTGGATCGCCCCTCGTCACAGACAGACTTGGATGGGCGCAGACGGGCTTGCCTTTGGCACGCCTTTGGCGCGCCCGCTGCGCGCGTCTCCTGCGCTCCCGTGCTGCAACCGGCATTAAGTGTCCGGGAGCAGCTAGACGGCCCTGCCCCCGCCCATCGTGATTGGCGGCCTGTAATAGAGCTTAAAGAATGCGACCGGTGTTAGGGGCCAAGGAAGACAGATAGGAATGCGCAGTGCTTTAAATGGGAAAAAATAAGTGCAGGTACTCATTAAAATGCGCTAGATGTGTAGTGAGGGGGCGGGCTAGGGGCGGGGCTAAGGGCAAGACATGATGATACTTAACAACTTGTATATTAGTTGCAGCACACACGAAAACACATGAGAAATATGTTTATATAAACAAAGCAGGTTAACTCATTACACAAAATGAAAGAGAAATGTGATATGTTAACATTTCCTTTTTTTGCAATAGTTGCACCTTCTTAAGGTCGTACTGTTAATTGCTGTAGTTTGGCACAATACATTATATTTTTGTGCACGCGAGTAGGAAGAAACTGAAAATATCCCCATGTCCTCGCACCAAAGCTCTTATTGGCACCAAGCAAATGAAGCAACTCATCATGACCCTCCCCAGAAGATATCTCTTGTCTCTTCCATTGTTCTATCAATTCATCCTTTCATCCTACCATTTACATCCTGATGTCCACCATTTAACCTTTACATTCTATCGTCTATTCAGTCTTTCATCCATCATTCAGTTTTTCACCATTCCGTCTGTCCACCCTTCATATCCAAACCTATCCATCCATCTATCTATCTCCAAACCTATCCTTTCACTCATCTATCTCTATATCCACCCTTTCCCTCATCCATCAATCCTTTCGGTCATACATCATCAACCCTTTCACTCCTTTATTCCATCCACCCATTAACTCAATCCCTCTTTTCATTCATCCATCATCTACCCTTTCATGCATCCTCCCTGCTTTTCATGCATCCATCCAATCTTTCACTTATCCACCCATCATCCACTCTTGTAAACACATGGTGCCCCTGGCTCGTGCCCGCAAGGGAAACGCTTTGAGTGCCTCCCACTTTCCCCCACTTGTGAGCGCGAGGCGCGCTCTTGTTCTTATCTGTACCTGGTTTGCTTGTACAAATTGTGTGTGTGTTCTTCTGTAACATCAACTTCCCTCTATCACTGCTCTTTACAGCCCCTCAACACGCCTCCTGTCCATAGCCTTGCAGCCACACTACCAAGAAAGTACTTTCAATTCATGCAGCAGGTGCAGTGGCACCAGGCCCCTAATGCCTCTGTTTCACATTAAACCTAGACTAAAGCTTCATTTTACATTTGATCTAGAAGCCAAAGAGTCTACTTTCTTCCTTGCACGAGGGGCCGTCACACACTGCTTACTCCACTGCACACTTCCATAGATGTTGTACTTGCCTCCGTTGTTATCTATCTGCAAAGTTTGCTCTTTCTTGCATGTGCCGTGCCACCCCCCTCCCACCGGCTATCACCATTTTTGCTGACTGTCACAATACTCGCACTTCATCTTCAGTGCGGAACTGCAGGTACTGGACTGAGCTCCCAATTGTGTAGGAGGGGCAATAGCACAGTGTCATACACAAAGCCATTGAACCCAGATAACTACTTCAGTTCGCCCATCTGCATATCTGTCCCCAGCTTTTTGTGCCGCCTTTCCAGGGCGTAGCTTCTGTTGGTTCAGCAGGTGCAGTGGCTCCTGGACAGTAAACGCACTTGTGCGCTTTTCATCACCCTGGTACGTAGAAACACAAATTGCTGTCCTTCTCAAATCCGCCACCCACAGCATTTCTTGGTTTCCTTTTCTTTTTCTCATTACAAAGCCTCATGACCTCCCTTTATGTTCTTTTAACCGTTTATCCGTCACTGCGTTAAATTACGTTCGATCGACATTCAGACGCTGCTTACTTAAATTTATGGAGTTTACTTTCATCATTTGTTGAATTATGCACTATTCCAACCACATTCCATCTAGCCCTTCCAGCCCCTTCTAAAATGCAAACTATTTCCACCGCACGCCGTTTCCTTTGCTTACAACCCAACCACCAAGGTATGTTCTTGTTTTTCCTGTCCCCGCCGTTCCTTTTCTCTCCAGCTGTCTATTGCTTCATGTCGCAGGCCTGTCCTCGCCTTCCTTCTCCCACGCTTTCCTTCCCCATTTCTTTCCGTCTCTCCTGCTCTTTTCCGAAGCTGCCTCTTCTCTTTTCTCCCCCCTTAACACCCCCCCTCCAGGGGCTTAATTTTCACAGGTCCTGAATGGACCCTGCTTTGTCAAGCACAGCGTGATGGCGAGCACAAACCAGCCCTGCTGAAGAGCTCAGCTGGGGCTCAGATCAGGGCTGCAGAGGCGGCGCCTTGGCTGCTAGAGACAGGTTTCACTCCTGCTCACCAGCACAGCCAATGAGCCTACCCTTTCATGAGTACCGGTACTCTCCTCAGCAGAAGAAAAAGTGCCGGTACTCAGAGGGATAAATCTAAGAAGTGCCGGTACTCAGTACCGGTCAGTACCGGCCCATTTAAAGCACTGGGAATGCGTGTATGCTAGTATCAGCAGAGTGGGCCGATCAAATTCAATACACTGTTGTACGATTATTAAAACAGTTTAAATCAAGTCTAAAACACAGGCAATTTTTAAATGAACAATACTCAGAGCGGCAGCGTTACCTTTAGTTCCCCCTCCTGTGCTGCATACGGCATTAAGTGTCCAGGAGCAGATAGATGGCCATGGCCCGCCCCCGCCCACCGTGATTCGCTGCCCCTCGTAGAGCTGAAAGAATGAGACCAGCGTTAGGGGCCGAAGAAGACAGATAGAAATGCTGCAGCTGACTTTTGATATCATCCAGGGAGGAAGGTGTGAATTCCTTGTAAGGTGAGTCCCTCAGAGACCTGTCTCATGGATTGTCTAGATAAGGATGGTATCGAAGGCTGGAAAAAAAGGTCCTGTAGGGTGAGGGCTGCCGTGTCTCCCTTGTTAGTGATGAGGCGTATTTCATCAGTGGTGGCGATGAAAGAAGGAGGCTGCCATACTTGATATAAATTTCTGTGTCTAGGCATGGTACTCTCTCAGGGCTGGTGTCCCTTGTGATTCAAGGATATGAAAATTGAAACAACTTTACATAGGAAACCCACGGCATCGAACAGCATAATTCATGTGGGAAGCTTTAATCAGCGCAATATGAATTTGAGTATACCATTTGGAGAATTTTTTAGATTAAGGAAAGAACTGCTCCATAGAAATGAATTCGAACAAAATGTGTCAAAAACACAGGCAAAATCCTAGAGAGAAAGTACCCAAAGAAAGTCATCAAACAGGTCTGTAAAATCTAGAAAAAAGTCTCACCATGAAATTTTTAGTACTATCAGCAAGAAATCAAAGCATTATAAACATAAGGAAGAAGGCTCGATGTGCTTGATTACGATGTGACCGAACATTGTTCGGTTGCAAGATCACTTTTCACTATAGGAGCTTGTGTAATACAGGCTCCTATAGAGAAATGGGTGTGTGTGTAAAACCCTGCACCATGTGGCAGGCACCCAATTGGGCCTGCCACAGCGTGCATGGATTTACAGGGGGGTACCATAGGTACCCCCTCGACCATCAACAATGGGTCATGGAGGCAAGGGGGCCCTGCTGTCATAAAGGTCGGCATTGAAAGCCTGTGGAATACCGACATTGCAATCCGGATGGAGGAAACGCCGTCCATAGGGGATTACGTTGTGGTTCCGACCAGCAGGAAGACTCAGAGAGCCGGTCGAAACTGAGTCGGAATGACCGGCCGGTTTACGTTGCCGACTGCCAACATCGTAATTGGGTGGTCGGACTGCAAACCGACCGTGTCAGCCGAAAAGCCTCTGACCGCGGTGCGATAGCTTCCGACTAGCGGTTGGAGGCTTTCCAACTGACATCATAATCGGCCCCTAAATTATTTTTAAAAAAGTAACAACTTTAAAATACATTTTAAAATAAACACATATATATATAAATATATATATATATATTCATTATTAATAAAATACACTTACCTTCAATGAAGCAAGGTAAAATTCTCCTGAAATAAAACATTCCCAATGTAAAGACTCCTGATGTACTAATAACCATAATAAAAAGATTTCTGAAGTAATTGTCAGTGAAGTCATCAATTACATAACAAAATATAATTTCTGCGAACATCTCATTTGTTACAGTAATCAGGTCTCCTTTAAGCCCAAATAGGCTTGTTGCTCTGATCTCAGAGATCTAGTAATTTAAGGATGGATTATGTGCTTAGCGGTGCGGCGATGGGACCGCCCGCCGGCGCACCGCCACACCCCTGTGAGAACCGCCTGCCATATTATGACTTTTTTAGTCACTGGCAGACGGTTTCTTTGGCATTTCAACAGTGGTGCCTATAAAATATGCACCTCAATGGGAACGTCAAAGGAAGCTCCAGCATGGCATGGACTGTGAAGTCCATGCTGTGCAGGAACTGAGGTTGCATGCACACAGGGTGGCACATGTTGTGCCCCCCTGTGTGCATCCACATGGAGCGAGGCACTTAGTAGTGCCCTCATTCATTCCTCACCGCCACAGTATTCATGGAGGAAAGACCTCCATAAAATCAGCAGCAGTGAGGGAAGTCGTAATATGCTTAGCAGGACCGCAGTGGTCCTGCCATACATATTACTGCCTCAAGCCCACTCTGAGCCGCTCTCTGGCGGAGTCAGCAGCCCCAGGGCAGCATAACCACCAAGGTTCTAATGTGGCAGTCAGAGGACCACCCCGCTGTCCCACTGTCTCACCACGAGTCTGGAGCTCCGAGGACCCCCAGACTCATAATTAGGCCCATAGTGGAAATTCCTTTCAGCCCATTTGCCCCCACCACCCTCATGTATTAAAAACTCCCCGAGTGTAGTTGCAGTGCCTAAAGGTCCTCAACCTTAAGTGCCCTAAGGAGATCCACCTGCAAATGGCGATGTCAGAGCTCCGAACTATCTTTGTGACTTTTAGATCTTTTTGCCTGTTTTATAGAGGACAAAGGGGCTCATTAGTATGTCAGGCGGATCACCACAGCCCGCATGGCGGTGGCGATCCGCCCAACATATTCCCACGCCCGCATGAAAATTCCCCCGCCACATTACTATGGCGGGGGGACCCCGGCGGACTGAAAGACCATCTGCCGGTTTTCTGTTAATATGGTGGCGGTGTCCGGTAGACACCGCCATCCATATTAGTATGCATGCAGGGACGTGCCTTTCCGTGGCGGCACTTGCGGCATGCGGTCTTCAACATTGAGTACTTGTAGCGGGCCCCCAGGGATTCTGGGGTGGTGGGGGTGCACATGGGGTACTTATGGCATGTACAACGTGGCAGGCACTGCGGTGCTTGTCACGTGAAAACGCACAACTTGCATTTGTGGCATTGTGGCATTGCGGCGGGCGGTGTTTTCAGCACCGCCTGCCGCAATGTTACAATTGCAGAATGTGCCCGCCAGTGTGGCGGGCGCATCCTAATTGCTGGTGCGGGACCGCTGTACGCATTTCGGGAGGTCCCGTTTCCTGGGGCTATGTCGGGCAGACTTTATGCCCGCCATACTAATGAGCCTCAAAGTGTTAACTTTGCAGACCAAACCCAATCCAGGTGCAGGTCTGCACTATTGATATTGTAATTGTTGAGTACATCTGAAACATCCTACAGGGTATGTTCCTTTGTTAAAAAATAACCTTAAGTTAAGGAAGTCCATTCAATGCAGCAGCACACACAGATAGAGGAATTTGCCTCTCAAAATGTTTTTGTGCAGGATGGTGTCTCTTCCTGCATAAAAGCAATCCTGCATGCAAGGGTGCCTACGTTGGCGCTAGGCAGCCAAAACGGCGCCGGCGCAGAGGAAAAGGTAGCAATGCTCCGTATTACCTTAAATACTGTGCTGTGCTACACTGCATGACTTTTTCATAAATAGGTCCCTCAAATTTTTGGTTGCCTCACTTTTCTTCTTGTGATGGGACACTCATCTCCAGTGGGAAGTACACCAGCGGTTCATCCTATGGTTGTGATGTGATGCTTTTTTCTGGGTGATATTGTTCACCATTACCTGTGAGTGAATTTTTATATGGCCTTCTCTTTCACACTCTACTGTCCCAGATCACATACCTATGAAAATCACAAAGGGCAGAGCATGATTTTGGGCATTTTGAGCCAAATCCCTTCTTATATCTATTAAATCTGCCAATGGGGGCCACCCAATGCTCAGTACTCTGAGTGAGCGCTGGCCACTGCAGTAAGGACTCCTAAATCCTATCGACCAAAATATCTGTCATCAGCTTCATGAATATGTAATTTATAATCTTGTAATTCTGCCTAGCATAAATGTATGCATCATTTAGACCACTACTCTCTGAGCAAGTAAGATGCTCTCTTTTCCTTTTTTTGTAAGAAACAGTTTTATAGTTTGTTTACAGCCTGCTAAGGTCTCGATTACAAGTTTAGTGGTAAATACCACCAAACTTACATATAGGGTTAAAACCGATATCACGGGGGTTCAGACAATACCGTGTTAAATAACACTGATTATAAGTTTACCATGTTCTGCGGAATCATTATTTAGCACTTGTTAAATACTGAATGTGTGCCATTTAGCGGTTCACTGACACAATATCGCGTATGAAACTATCCCCATACAGAAATATTGTGACCAAAATATCGGTCAGAAATATTGTCATCCTATTCTTATAATGGCAAGTACAAAAATATTGAGAAAAAAATATCGTTGTCATTAATATCAATGCATTAAACATTGTTTTTTAAATATATATTGATTTAATTATTGATTATTAATTGTAACATTCATTTACTACAAATTAAATAGATTTAATATATATTTCAACAAATATAACAAATAAACTTTCAAAAAAGTTAAAGATACATATATATACATATATATATATATATATATATATATATATATATATATATATATATATATATATATATAACATATATCTAGTTAAAAACATATTAAACTAATAAGTGTAGTGGATATTATGACCACATTTTTTTTAATAATGGATTAATGTGTAATAATATAACAAATGACTATTAACAAATAAATAAATATATATATATATATATATATAGCAATAACATAAAATATTTACCGTCAGACTGTCGTCAATGGGCAGCCCTGGACTGCTTGGGGAGACGCTTGGAATTTGCCATACGTTTCCAGCCTTGGCAACAGTAAGAACGGGCTGGTTGAAAGTTGGGGACCTGAGGCTGTTTTAAAGTCCAGCATTTTTTGCGAGTTTCACTGCTGCAACCAGGTATTTGCCATCACGCTGCATTGTCGGAGCTGCAGTCCGGCATTGAACTGTGGTGATACAACTCCAGCTAAGTGGTTGCAGGTGAGCCCTTCATCACATGACAGGAGGGGCCTATTTTAGGAACATTCCAGTGCACTTGCCATCGGAACTGAGGTATTTGAAAAAGGCGTCAAGCCGAAACCGGTCTGCTGTTTGTTTATCATTAAAGCAGCTGAAATTTTTCGCTGGTGTCCTCTGCTCTTCTCTGTTCGGAGGTGTGTTTGTGGCATATTTGGCGCACAGCTCATGGTGCACAACAGAGTGACCCTTTCGCAAAGCAGTCTCGAGTGCATGGGCAAAAAGGAACTTTGTTCTAATTTCAAGCCGAGGGATCGGACACTCGAGGCGCTCCATGCCCTTCTACTGTTTACCGTCAGACTGTCGTCAATGGGCGGCCCAGGACTGCTTGGGGAGACGCTTGGAATTTGCCATACGTTTCCAGCCTTGGAAACAGTAAGAACGGGCTGGTTGAAAGTTGGGGACCTGAGGCTGTTTTAAAGTCCAGCATTTTTTGCGAGTTTCACTGCTGCAACCAGGTATTTGCCATCACGCAGCATTGTGGGAGCTGCAGTCCGGCATTGAACTGTGGTGACACAACTCCAGCTAAGTGGTTGCAGGTGAGCCCTTCATCACATGACAGGAGGGGCCTTTTTTAGGAACATTCCAGTGCACTAGCCATCGGAACTGAGGCATTTGAAGAAGGCGTCAAGCCTTAACAGGTCTGCCGTTTGTTCATCATTAAAGCAGCTGAAATTTTCCATGGTCTCCTCTGCTCTTCTCTGTTCGGAGGGGTGTTTGTGGCATATATATATATATCATGTGATTATGTCATGTGAGCAAGGCTCAAGGGAGCCGAAACGTTATGATGGCGACAAGCAAATAAACACCTGTGAAGAACCGAATTCTGGTCTGTGCTTTGCTTTCTGATCGTGTCTGCTAGCGATATTGCAGTGAGTAAGGAACTGAGGTTAAGGCATATATATATATATATATATATATATATATATATATATATATATATATATATATATATATATATATATATATATATACACATATATATTACCTACTGGCGGTCGCCAGTAGGTAGTTATAGTTAGGATCTACTTTCCATAGGAAATCCGCAACATTCAATTGGGAATAAATTTGGCGCCGGTGAGTGAATCTTCATGAATTTCTCAAAGTTCGTGGCCCGCTCCGCTCCTTCCCTGAAAATGTGGGGGGGGATTCGTCAAGCGGGGGCCGAGATAAAAGGGGGGTCTCAAAATGTGTTTTCCCCATGTTAATTTCCATAGGGCGGTCAAACTCACTTTTAGCCCGAACGGCTGAATGGATTTCCACCAAACTTGGCAAAATTGTAGGGACTGGTACCCCGATGTGCCTTTGCTATGTCTCAAGATATATGCTCCAGTGGTTTTTACGAAAATGAACTTTGAAAAAATATATATTGGACTACATTGGGCTATATATATGTTAGAGCCCAAATGTAGCCCAATGTAGCCCAAAGATGGCCACCAGAGACAAAAAAAAAACAAATGTAGCCCAAATATCAGCCAGATGTAGCCCAACAATTTGCTATTAAAAAACCTATGAAATTCACTGAAAAAACCATAGGTTTCACACACGTTATAGTTAGGAATTAGCATTTAAAAACCTTTTGAAATTCACTGAAAAAACCATAGGTTTCACACACGTTATAGTTAGGAATTAGCATTTAAAAAACCTTTGAAATTCACTGAAAAAACCATAGGTTTCACACTAGTTATAGTTAGGAATTAGCATTTAAAAACCTTTGGAAATTAACTGAAAAAACCATAGGTTTCACACACGTTATAGTTAGGAATTAGCATTTAAAAAAACTATTAAATTCACTGAAAAAACCATAGGTTTCACACCAGTTATAGTTAGCTGGAAATTTTACTGACATAAAACCATTGAAATTCCCACGTTATAGTTAGTTGGACTATAACTTGCGCGCCTGCAATGCACTGCTGATGACGTCACATATTACATCACTCATGACATGGTCAGTGACATCACTCATGACATCACTGATATTATAAATACTAAGAATATAAAATAAATTATATAATTAATACATATACTATTCCCACAAAAATGTATACAAAAGTAAGCTAATTCATCTACTAAAGATTTATAAACTTTACTACTCCCATTTCACACAGTGCAACAGTAGAAACACTGTTAAATCACACCAGGGTACAATTTACTACTACCACTGCAGTCAGTTGAACAGTATAGAAAGTGTTATGCAGGGGTAAATTGTACTATTCCCACCCCAGTCATGGAACAAAGGGTTTGATTGTGTGTGTGTGTGTGGGGGGGGGGGTGCTAAAATTTACCATTCCCACTGCATATGGGCTTGTGGGAGGAGCAGGTCCTCAATCTACAACATGAGGAAACCCTGAAGACACATGTCCCCCTTTGGCTTAGATACATAGACAACCTCTTCCTTTTGTGGAGGGGGTCAGAGGACATGGCCAGGGAATTTGTCAATAGATTGAACATCAACCAACTCAATTTGGAGTTCACAGCTCATATGAGCAAGGTATCGGTAGTCTTCCTTGATGTGGAGGTCTATATTTGCAACAATACAATCTGTACTAGACTTTATCGCAAACCGACCGCTGGGAACTCACTACTGCATGCATCCAGCCACCATCCCCAGCACTTGATCAACAGCATCCCCTATGGAGAGATGCTGAGGATCAAAGACATCTGTAGCAGTGTATAGGAATGCAAATTGGCTCAAAACAGCTGCAAGGAAAGGTTTCTCTTAAGGGGTTACAATACTTCCATCATAGAGAAGGCCATTCGTAAAACTGAGTCTTTGACTCGTGTTACTACATTGGCCCCTAGAATCCCTGCTGCACCTAATGGCATTTCTAATAAAGTGAGGGTCATCCTCACTTATAGTAAACAACATGCGGTCATTAGGAAAATTCTAAGGAGACATTGGGATTTGCTGTTAAAAGATCCGGTCATTGGCGGGGATTTAATTAAGAACAACCATACTCCGCAAATGACCTTTCGAAAGGCAAGATCCAGTAGCAACTGTTTGGTCAAAAGCAATCCAGAAATCAGGTCACCCTCCAACTGGCTGTCAAAACAAAAAGGTTTCTTCAAATGCTTTACTTGTAAAGCATGTAAACATGCAAAAACGTTAAGGACTACACCACCCCACTCTTGCCCCAACCTGCCAAAATTAAACGACGTATAACATGTAAAACAGAATATGTGGTTTATGTTTTGGAGTGCCCCTGTGCACTCCGTTACATTGGCAGTACCAAATTACCCGTGCACTTGAGGATTTTACAACACCTCCGGGCGATTACTAATAAAGATCAATCATACCCGGTTGCCCGGCATTTTGAAGCGAAACATGGCAGTGACAACATCCATCTTTGTTAATATGCCCATGGTTGTATACCGCCGATGCGCAAGGGTGGGGATAGAGATAGTGCTTTACGTCTGTTAGAGACCAAATACATCTTGGAACTCAACACCAAGTCCCCAATAGGTCTAAATACCACGGAGGATTTATACACCTGCATATAAACTAATGTCCCTCATATTTTGCTATGATTGTTATTCGATGAAACTTGTGGTACGTCATTTTGTATATACCTATGCCATATCGGAGGTATGAATTGACTTGTGGAGTCCCTAATGATGCACTTTGAATTACTTAACCTGACTCATCAGTTAAATTCCATCTATACGTCGAATTATGAAATGAACCTTGAATATGCGCCTAGCATAATGGTATTATGTACTTGTTTTTAACAACACAATTATTTATTAATTTTGTTTTGTTTTTCACATACCGGTTTTGATTCGTTTTGGATCTTTACCGATTTGAATTGGGTTCACAAATTAGGTTTATTTAAAAATCACGCATTTGTGCCATTGGCACCTAGGTAGTTGATGTAATCGACCACTATTTTTGGGTTTAGGTTGCCTAATTTAAGTGCTCGCCCACTTGGGCTTGATTTCTCAACATAATTGTACGGACTATATTGGAGTACTCATCTTGTGTGGCAACTATAATTTTAGCAATTGTTATTTATAAGTCAGAGTTTTTTAGATAAAAACAAAGAGTTATTTATACCTTTATTTCCAATGCATTTGTAAATTATGGTACACAGACAAAATATCGATTTTTAAATATCGATATACAAAAATATCGAAGTTTAAATATCGATGGGACAAAATATCGAAGGTAAGTAATATCGACAGTCTTAATATCGATATTGGTATGATATCAGTAATATCGAAGTTGTAAATATCGACGTCAATAATATCGAAATTAATAACTTCGATGTTACTAATATAAATTTTTAAATAAATTTAGTGTATATTATATTGTATTTATTATGTTTTATTATTTATTTTTAATGTAATTTAATTAAATATTGTCTTTTACTACTGTAGCGGGTTGTGGGTTTATAGGGGAATAGGGTGGGAAGTAATTTAATTATGTTAAATTAATTTTTAATTAGTAGGAATTATTAATTAATTAACTGAGAATTTTTTTAAAATTATTTTTAATTCATTGATTAATTGATAAATATGTTCTGTAGCGGGTTATGGGTTTATAGGGGAATAGGGTGGGAAGTAATTTAATAATAATTAATTAATTGATATATGTTTGTACATATTTTAATTAATAATTAATTGGTAATTAATTTCTATTAATTAGTTAAATAATTAATATAATTTTGTACGGATTTATAATTATTAATTAGTTGGTAAATAATTAATATTAATTATTTAATTACAATAATTATAGTAATTTTTTTATATATAATTTATTGTTATTATTAATTAATTAATTGGGAAAAATAATATTAATTATTGAATTAAATTAATTACAGCAAATGTGCTAATATATTTACTTTATTGTTATTGTTAATTAATAATTAATTGGTAATTAAATAATATTAATTAATTTTGGGTAAAGGAGTATTTTTAGGGTTCAGGGTCAGTTTTCAGTTTTTGGGAAAAGTGGTATTTTTAGGGTTCAGGGTCAGTTTTCAGTTCATGGGTAAAGGGGTATTTTTAGGGTTCAGGGTCAGTTTTCAGTTTTTGGGTAAAGGGGTATTTTTAGGGTTCAGGGTCAGTTTTCAGTTTTTGGGTAAAGGGGTATTTTTAGGGTTCTGGGTCAGTTTTCAGTTCATGGGTAAAGGGGTATTTTTAGGGTTCAGGGTCAGTTTTCAGTTTTTGGGTAAAGGGGTATTTTTAGAGTTCTGGGTCAGTTTTCAGTTTTTGGGTAAAGGGGTATTTTTAGGGTTCAGGGTCAGTTTTCAGTTTTTGGGTAAAGGGGTATTTTTAGGGATAAGGGTCAGTTTTCAGTTTTTGGGTAAAGGGGTATTTTTAGGTTTCAGGGTCAGTTTTGGGTTTTTGGGGTACAGGGATATTTTTAGGGTTCAGGGTCAGTTTTGGGTTTTTGGGGTACAGACGTACAGGGTAAAAACAAAAAAATATTACATTAAATCAAATAAATTACATGATAAAAATAAAAATTACATTAAATTATTAAGTGTTTTATTTATTTTAAATGTATATGTATTAGTTTTAATTTTGTTTTAATATTTTTATTTAATATTTGTAAAATTATATGTGTTTTAAAATTATTTTTACATTATTATTAATACTTTTAAAAAAACGATATTTTTGATTCCGATATTTTTGTACTACGATATTATTTTTTCGATATTTTTGTACTTACCTTAATGTAGATAGGATTCCGATATTTTTGCTGTCGATATTTTTGCTCCGATATTTTTGCATGTCGATATTCTGTCTGTCGATATTATGTCAGACATTCGTAAATTATTATGTATTTCGATTTTGTACATTAATGAAATTTTAACATTAAGATTTTAAAACTGTACACTCTGGTTGCCACACCTTGCAAAATGTAGCATTTTAAGCCGCAATTGTACTCTAATAGTCTGTCTTCCAGCTTTATACTTGTAAAGACACAGCCGTTTATGATTGAATTTTTGAACTATGCACTTTATATTTGGCGCCTATCCATGAGTAACGCGTCATGTGATCAAGGTCCAGGTCGGACCGAAACGCGTCATGGCGGCATGGGATGCAGGGCAGAAACACTGAATAAATAAGCACAAAGAAATTTGGGTCTGCGTGTCTATCCTAATCCGTTGTGTGCCATTGGATTACCGGTGGATGGAGTACTGCAATATATATATATATATATTCACTGAAAAAACTATAGGTTATAGACCATATATAGTTAGGAATTTGCATTTACAAAACCTTGAAAATTCACTGAAAAAACCATAGGTTATAGACCATATATAGTTAGGGATTAGCATTTACAAAACCTTATTTTATTCGCACAAAACCGTTGAAATTCCATATATAGTTAGTTGCACTAACTATATATCGCGGACCCGCAATCCACTGCTAATGATGTCACATATTACATCATTCATGACATGGTCAGTGACATCACTGATGACATCACTGATGACATCTCAAATGACATCACTGATGACTCACTGATGACATCACTGATGCCAACACCCAGTGACTGTATGTTTCTGTAAAGTTAAAATATGTCTTACATATTGAAGAATGAGTGGATGTATAAGTGTTTGGATGAAGGATTTAGTAGGTGCATGACTGACTGTATGAGAGAATGATTAAATGTGTCTCACTGAGTGCATGGGTTAGTGATTAAAGTGTCTTAATTTGGCAATCATTATATATGTTGTTTTGTAAACTGCTGCATGTTTAAATCAGTAGCTATATCAGTAACTATATGGGTTATTGAATGGTTGCTCAAGTATTTGTATGGGAGACTGAGTATGTGTGTGGGTGGCTGGGAGGTGTATGACTCTGTGCAGAGATGTGTGAGCAGTTGATTCCCTAGGTGTATGGGTTCAAAAGTGCATGTAGAAACAGCTGTATGGACAGTTGACTGTGTGCATGAGTGTATTGGTGAGTGAATGGATATCTCAGTGCTACATGTCAAAGTAAGTACATATGTAAAACACAGTCCATGTGAGAGTTGACATATATAAATAACAGAACATAAGAGCCAGTGAATGTGAGAGTGGCTGTATGGATCATTGTGAACTTGTATCAGGGATTGTATAAGAGAGTAAATATGTGTTAGTATATGTTTGAATAAGTAAGGTGTGTATAACTGTATAGTTGAGGAAATGGAGGTGTGATTGATTCTTTGCATGACTGACTAGGTGTGTGAGTAACTCCATGGATGTGTGACAGTCTGTGAGTGTCTGTTTACACTGAGTGTATCTAAGGTTATATTAGAGTCTGAAGATGTTCATTGTATTATCACATAAATGATATCATCAGTGATGTAATCAGTAATGTCAAATGAGATGTCAGTGACGTCATCAGTGATGTCATTTGAGATGTCATCAGTGATGTCATCAGTGATGTCATTTGAGATGTCATCAGTGATGTCATCAGTGATGTCACTGACCATGTCATGAATGATGTAAAATGTGACATCATTAGCAGTGGATTGCGGGTCCGCGATATATAGTTAGTGCAACTAACTATATATGGAATTTCAATGGTTTTGTGCGAATAAAATAAGGTTTTGTAAATGCTAATCCCTAACTATATATGGTCTATAACAGGGGTCTCCAACCTTTTGTGTAGTCAGAGCTACTTCTGGCCAGTGAAAATCGTCGTGAGCTACTGAACCCGAATCAACTCGCGCATTTTTCCGAGAGACCCCCTGCGCCCAGTTTCATTGACTTTAAGCCTAATTTCATCAGAGCCCATACTGTGGTTTGAACAAAATACCCAAGACAGGCCTGACTTAAGAGTTCCTTAGAACACCAAAAGGAATGACTTTGGATTTGTAACGCTTCAAGACATTTCAATTAATTGGTCTAAAATTAAGGTCCAAAATTAAGACCTTCCAGTAATAGTGGTCATTGAAATAATCATTGTAATGCGGCGCCTGATTCCATGACACCCGGACCTGGCTGCCCAACTCGTTTGTAGCAGACTTGTGAGCGGCACGGGGTGCTGCCTGCCTCTTCCAACAGTGCCCCATTCTGTGAGAGAAAAGATCACAAGGAGGAGGCGATGCCGCTCTACTTTATCCAAGGCTTCCAGCGCCAGGTGAGGCTCGGGCGCATGTTAAAAGGCTCTCTCAGCAGTGCCCCTCTGCATTGAGCCGTATTCTGTACCTGTTTTGTTTAGCGCCCAAAAAGTATTTTCTGCCACTTCGGAGAACTTGGACAGAATAAATTGAGGTTATCAGCATTCATTCTGGCGAATTAGATGTATGCTTCCAACTATAGATCCAGGTAGGTGAGCTACATGCCCCTCAGAATGCATCACTTTGTATTTTAAGGAAGAGCCCATTCTCTGCTTATATTAACCGTTTTTTATGAAGCGCTTCCAGACACATTTTCACGGCCTCATAGAACAGAAAACCACAGGGGTTACCATTATACCGACAATGTAGTGCTCATGTTACCAACCTTGGAAGGATGACAAGCAGATCCTGTAGCAATTCAAACCTGTGGCTTCTATGCTGCGTTTGGCCTTTGGCATCAGAGACTTTGTCTCTCTCTTAGCTATTGTATATTGGTTGTATATCACTAAATCGAATCTGAAATTTGTATAAAAAATATCATATTATAATAACACTATTGACTACGAAATGGTGATTGAAAAGGTTTATCGGAACATGCAGCTCTAAGACAATGGACAATTTGTGTTGGGTCGATGAAAGGTCCTCAAGGCTGATCCTTCCACTTCACCCCCAAGAAAATGTAGTGTCTCTTACGCCCCTGGTTATTCCTGTGCTTGAAGACATAGGCCTCAAGAGTGTGGGCTCTGGGGAGTCATGAAGAATGCCTGAGTCGGCATTGCCATAAGCTGTTCATGTTTTATTTCACTGAAGTGGCGCCGGGTCAGCGCCCTGTGCGCGAGCTTATGCAAGGTGTGTTTCTGGGACATAGTAAGCAGGAGCCTGGCCTGCGAGGCTTTTATTTCTGCCAATCGAACGCTGGCGGGGGGCGCTCTATGTCAAGAAATGGACGCAGTCATGCGGCAGCCTGAAATGTCCAACTTGTCGTGCTGTCGTGCTTACTCGTAAAATAGAAATCCTCATTAAAGACACACATGCATGGCGAACCTCATGCTCTGCCTGGTTAAAGAATTGTTCAGGATGCGGAAACATTAAAAAACGCACATTCAGGCGGGGGAGAGGCACGAAAAACCACACATTCAGGGGGGGGTGGGGACGAAAAAAACACGCTTACCTGCAGTGGCTGCTACTGGCGGTGCAGGTCACGTCTTCTACTGCTCCGCGCTGGCACCCGTCGCACAATGGCACAGTGTGATGCCAGCGCGTTTTCAGTAGACGATGACGTCAGACTCTCACGAGAGAAGTCGGAAGCTCCGGGAGAGAAGCGTAATCGCGTCATCCTCTTTGCCCGCCCCATTCACACGTTATGCCCAATCCGAGCAAAGGGCTAGACGAGCTACTCCCGGGGTCTCTGCGAGCTACCGGTAGCTCGCGATCGACCGGTTGGAGACCCCGGGTCTATAACCTATGGTTTTTTCAGTGAATTTTCAAGGTTTTGTAAATGCAAATTCCTAACTATATATGGGCTATAACCTATGGTTTTTTCAGTGAATTTCATTGGTTTTTTAAAAGCTAATATCTATATCTGTAAAATATATTCTTTATTACGTGACGTTTCACGTAGCCCGTGAGACGCCTCATGATGCATCGCATAACCGTGACGTACCGTCTCTGCAGCGCAAACCAAACCCGTAACGTAAGCGCGCCAGAGCACGCTTAAAGATATATATATATTTTTTTAACCTTAATTAGACAAAATCCACACGTGCACATATCACAAACGTTCAAAAAACACAATATGTCGGACTCCCGTTACGCTGCCGGTTAGCTGCCCGGTTAACGTACCGGGAAGCACCTTTACCGCGAAAAATCGCAATTTTTTTTTCTTTTGCCCCGCGGGGAACTTTAATAGCCCCCTCATCAATCCTAGGGGTTCAGGAGGGGTCTACCTTACCCCTTTCCTTCATTTACACCTTTTTTTTTTCCACCTCTTGTCTCTCGATCCCACAGAGAGACAAGATGGCGGCCGCTCCAGACTGTCGCCAGTAGGTAATATATATATATATATATATATATATATATATATTACCTACTGGCGATAGCCAGTAGGTATATATAGTTAGGATTTTTTTCCTATGCGACTTTTGAAAATTCTATGTCTAATAACTTTGGCGTTTGTGGACGGAATTGGCTGAAATTTTCAGGAAAATGGCACATTTTGTTTCTGAGCAGCCCCTGAAAATTTGGGGGGGGGGGTCGTCAAGGGGGGGCCGAGAAAAAAGGGGGGTCCCAAAACGCGTTTTTCCCATTCATTTTTCCATAGGGCGGTTGGCCTCACTTTTAGCTCGAACGGCTGAATGGATTTGCACGAAACTTGGCAAAATTGTAGGGACTGTTAGCCCGATGTGCCTTTGCTAGGTCTCAATATATGTGCTCCAGTGGATTTTGAGAAATTAACGTTCAAAAAAAGATATATATCTGTAACAGCGCTCCGGGCAGCGCTCCGGTTCGCGTACTTTTCGCGTAACGGAACTTTGCGATGCGAAGCTGATTGGCTCTCCGGTGTCTGTCAACATTCTAAACAGTCCGGAGCGGCCGCCATCTTGTCTCTCGGTAGGATCGAGAGACAAGAGGAGGCCAAAACAAAGGGGGAAATGAAGGAAAGGGGGCAAGGTAGACCCCTTCTGACCCCCTAGGATTGATGAGGGAGATGTTATAGAGCCACGCGGGGCCCCAAAAAAAAAAAAAAAGCGATTTTTTTCGCCGTAGAGACGCGTCTTGGTACGCGAACCGGGCAGCTAACCGGGCAGCTAACCGGGAAGCTAACCGGCAGTGTAACGGGAGTCTGAGGAGTAGCTGATTGGCTGTCAACATTGTAAACAGTCCGGACCGGCCGCCATCTTGTCTCTCGGTAGGATCGAGAGACAAGAGGAGGCCAAAACAAAGGGGAAAATGTAGGAAAGGGGGCAAGGTAGACCCCTTCTGACCCCCTAGGATTGATGAGGGGGATATTATAGAGCCACGCGGGGCCCAAAAAAAAAATAAAAAGTCCGATTTTTTCGCCGTAGAGACGCGTCTTGGTACGCGAACCGGGCAGCTAACCGGGCAGCTAACCGGGAAGCTAACCGGCAGTGTAACGGGAGTCTGAGGAGTAGCTGATTGGCTGTCAACATTGTAAACAGTCCGGAGCGGCCACCATCTTGTCTCTCGGTAGGATCGAGAGACAAGAGGAGGCCAAAACAAAGGTGTAAATGAAGGAAAGGGGTAAGGTAGACCCCTCCTGAACCCCTAGGATTGATGAGGGTGCTATTAAAGTTCCCCGCGGGGCAAAAGAAAAAAAAATTGCGATTTTTCGCGGTAAAGGTGCTTCCCGGTACGTTAACCGGGCAGCTAACCGGCAGCGTAACGGGAGTCCGACATATTGTGTTTTTTGAACGTTTGTGATATGTGCACGTGTGGATTTTGTCTAATTAAGGTTAAAAAAATATATATAAATCTTTAAGCGTGCTCTGGCGCGCTTACGTTACGGGTTTGGTTTGCGCTGCAGAGACGGTACGTCACGGTTATGCGATGCATCATGAGGCGTCTCACGGGCTACGTGAAACGTCACGTAATAAAGAATATATTTTACAGCTATAGATATTAGCTTTTAAAAAACCAATGAAATTCACTGAAAAAACCATAGGTTATAGACCATATATAGTTAGGAATTTGCATTTACAAAACCTTGAAAATTCACTGAAAAAACCATAGGTTATAGACCATATATAGTTAGGGATTAGCATTTACAAAACCTTATTTTATTCGCACAAAACCATTGAAATTCCATATATAGTTAGTTGCACTAACTATATATCGCGGACCCGCAATCCACTGCTAATGATGTCACATATTACATCATTCATGACATGGTCAGTGACATCACTGATGACATCACTGATGACATCTCAAATGACATCACTGATGACATCACTGATGACATCTCAAATGACATCACTGATGACATCACTGACATCTCATTTGACATTACTGATTACATCACTGATGATATCATTTATGTGATAATACAATGAACATCTTCAGACTCTAATATAACCTTAGATACACTCAGTGTAAACAGACACTCACAGACTGTCACACATCCATGGAGTTACTCACACACCTAGTCAGTCATGCAAAGAATCAATCACACCTCCATTTCCTCAACTATACAGTTAAACACACCTTACTTATTCAAACATATACTAACACATGTTTACTCTCTTATACAATCCCTGATACAAGTTCACAATGATCCATACAGCCACTCTCACATTCACTGGCTCTTCTGTTCAGTTATTTATATATGTCAACTCTCACATGGACTGTGTTTTACATATGTACTTACTTTGACATGTAGCACTGAGATATCCATTCACTCACCAATACACTCATGCACACAGTCAACTGTCCATACAGCTGTTTCTACATGCACTTTTGAACCCATACACCTAGGGAATCAACTGCTCACACATCTATGCACAGAGTCATACACCTCCCAGCCACCCACACACATACTCAGTCTCCCATACAAATACTTGGGCAACCATTCAATAACCCATATAGTTACTGATATAGCTACTGATTTAAACATGCAGCAGTTTACAAAACAACATATATAATGATTGCCAAATTAAGACACTTTAATCACTAACCCATGCACTCAGTGAGACACATTTAATCATTCTCTCATACAGTCAGTCATGCACCTACTAAATCCTTCATCCAAACACTTATACATCCACTCATTCTTCAATATGTAAGACATATTTTAACTTTACAGAAACATACAGTCACTGGGTGTTGTCATCAGTGATGTCATCAGTGATGTCATCAGTGATGTCATTTGAGATGTCATCAGTGATGTCATCAGTGATGTCACTGACCATGTCATGAATGATGTAATATGTGACATCATTAGCAGTGGATTGCGGGTCCGCGATATATAGTTAGTGCAACTAACTATATATGGAATTTCAATGGTTTTGTGCGAATAAAATAAGGTTTTGTAAATGCTAATCCCTAACTATATATGGTCTATAACCTATGTTTTTTTCAGTGAATTTTCAAGGTTTTGTAAATGCAAATTCCTAACTATATATGGTCTATAACCTATGGTTTTTTCAGTGATATATATATATATATATATATTTATAGAGCAATGACATAAAATATTTTAAAAACATACCATTTTAACTAAAATACATTTCTTACAATTTATAAAAATATTTTACGTATTGAAAACATTTACAATTATAAATATAATTATTATAATTTCAAATATGCAAAAACATATTATAAATACTAAGAATATAAAATAAATTATATAATTAATACATATACTATTCCCACAAAAATGTATACAAAAGTAAGCGAATTCCTCTACTAAAGATTTATAAACTTTACTACTCCCATTTCACACAGTGCAACAGTAGGAACACTGTTAAATAACACCAGGGTACAATTTACTATTACCACTGCAGTCAGTTGAACAGTATAGAAAGTGTTATGCAGGGGTAAATTGTACTATTCCCACCCCAGTCATGGAACAAAAGGTTGGATTGTGTGTGTGTGTGGGGGGGGGGGAGGGTGCTAAAATTTACCATTCCCACTCCAGTTAGTGGAACAGTAGGGAAAAGGTTGGACTGAGTAGGGGTAATATTTACTATTCCCACTCCAGTCAATGCAACACTAGTAAGAGTGTTGGATTGTGGAGTGGTACAATTCACTATTCCAACTCCAATGAGTGCAACAGTAAGGAAAGTGTTGGATTACCGAGGGGTAAAATTCACTATTCCCACTCCAATGAGTGCAACAGTAGGGAAAGTGTTGGATTGCAAAGGGGTAACATTTACTATTCCCACTCCCGTCAGACCAACATTAGAAACAAACAAATTCTCTTCAACACAATCATAGTAAACAAAATAAAATATAAATATGTAATAAAATACAAATATATTTGATATTAAAAATGTATTAAAATAAATACATATGACAATGTTAAATATACATCATAAATATCTACGAATATTATCTTTAAATTAAAAAAATCCTTTAAATAAATAATTGTATTTAAAAATGATTTATTATAAAAATATTTATTAAATAATGTTATTTTAGCAACTTTCCACAATATACCTATACAAAACTCACAATCTGCACCTAAAAGTTCAAAAAACTAATTATTTACACTATTAACATAAATATTTATCAATAAACTAATTTTCATTAATTGAAAATTAATTATGACTTAATTATAATTAATTTCCTTCCCAATATATACCCTACAAAACACAAAAAACACTCCTAAAATTTAACCTAACAAAAATTGTATTACACAATTATTGATTTAATAAATAATATCAATAAAAAAAGTAATTATAACTTAAATAAATTTAATTGACTTCCCTCCCTTTACCCCTTCAAAACCAACAACCCACACCTACCAGTTAAATTAAAAAATATCACTACACAATTAATATAATTAATGATCAGTTAAATAATTATTGTTAATTAAAACTTAAATATTAATTACTTATAATTAATTTACTTCCCATTTTTCCCCCGCTATAAACCCCACAACCCACACCTAAATAAAAGATGTACACAATTAACATAATTAATTATCAATTCATTAAATAATAATTAACAACTAATTATTAATTAATTACATTTAAATTACTTCCCACTGTATACCCCTGTAAGCCCCACAACCTGCACCTAAACGTTTTAAAAAAAATGATTGCACAATTCACATAATTATTTAATAATTAAATAAATAATGTTAAATAAAAGCTCATTTGTAATTTTTTATAAATAAATGACTTTCCATCCTGTAACCCCATAAACCCACTATCCACTATAGTACTCAAAATCACAAAAAAGAATTACATTAAATTTCATAACTACTAAAAATTTAGCAACTATATTAAAAAATATACACAATATTTAAACACAAAAGTCACATCATATACATTTTTATTAAATATATACTAAAATACATTACAATACAACTATATTTTTGTAAACAATATTAATGACTTCGATATTTTAGAAATCAATATTAGCCTAAAATCGATATTCTTGACAATGATATTCTTAGAGAGGATATTTCCATATCACAATATTTTGGAGTCGATATTTTAGTATGACGATACTTTAACTTCGACATTTTGTCTGAATACCCTATGTAGCGCCTGTGGTAAATACCTCACCAGATGAATATAGCACAACAACAAAACATCAGGAAGCGGTCTTTAGTATGCAGTGAAAGTTTCTGGAGTGTGGAAATTGAAACCTAGAGATCATATGCAGCCAGAGCAATACTCAAAAGGACCATATGACATCGTAAAGGTACACCAACAGTTACTTCCCGTGTGGGTGTGTGCAGACATTTTTTTTTGTGGACAAACCACCTTGAAACAAAACAAACAGGATTTACTGCCATCCTCTGATATCACTCATTCATCACAAGCAGAAACCTGCAAAACATTTCCATCATGCACCCAGGCAGAGAAAAGAAGTGCAGATTTTCTGATCCTGAACGGCAGGTCCTGGCCAAAGAGTTGGTAATACACCATGACCGTCCAAAATGCCATGCTGAAGATCGCACCAGAAATAAAGAAAAATATGCTTGTTGAAAGAGATAATAGCCAAAATCAATACTGAAACAGATGTCCACATGATGTTGAGAACATTAAAAACAGGTTCTAAACCTTGAAATTCTAGGGGCCTTATTTATGAAGGCCTTGCGCCACCGGTGCGTCACTTTTAACATGGGAAAAAGTGACGCACCGGTAGCGCAATAAGGCCCTAGGTACTTGAGCGAGTTGGCAAGCACAAGTACTAAAGAATGGCAATTGGTGGTAGTTTTCCACCTCAGCTCTACCTCAAGCCGTAGGAAGACTTAGGGGCCGGTTTTATTGTGGTTGGAAACGGCTCCAACCATCGGTCGGAACCGTTCCGAACGCATCGAAATTTCCTTTTCGGATTCCTTTCCGACTTACCCACTAAGATGTCTTCGATCGGAAAGGAATCCCAACAGGCTTTCCTAACGGCTCCCAATGGGCTCAGAGATCCTGTCTGCCGTTTGCAAATGGGCCAGTAATCCCTAGGGTTGCACTTTTTGCCTGAGGGATTATGATGTCAGATTCCTACAGCCTTTCTGTGCTGGCCTTTCCGAAACAGAAAGGCTGTCAGAATCAGACTTTGGTGCCCCCCTGCAGTTCTCCCATGGGTGAAAGGCCTCCAGATGGTGGCCAAGGGGGCACCTTTGGTGCCCCCTGTTGATCCCTGCACCCGGTGGCAGGCACCTTAAGTTGCCTGCCACAGGGTGCAGGGATGAACTGCACCTCAGCTCTTTACAATGGGATCATGCATTCCAGTCGGAATGCATGCTCCCATTGTAAAGAATAGGATTTCGATGTACAGTGTTCGGTCGCATCCTAATAGCTGGTTTGGGACTGCCGACAGGAGGTCGGTCGGTCCCAGTTCCAGATCGATGTCAGACAGACTCAGGTCCGTCCAACATCGAAATTGGCTCCTCAATTGTGACCATCCTCAACATGTCTGGAATGGTTGATATGAAAGAAGTTCTCAGAGTTGGAGGAATCCAAATTAACAGTCAAGAGATTCATAATGGATGTACATGTCATTGTTAAAAAGTTGACTTGGCTGAGAATCATCATCGTTGTGAAGAGTGGCTGATGTAATTTGTTACACATATTCCCAATGATCCATTGTCTCAGAGGGACTAACAACTCTCTAATGCTTCTGCTGACATGTATAAAGATTGTGCCACAACAATCATAATGCAATGAAATCTTGAAGAAGATTTGATTTGTCTACTCAGTACCTTAAGTGATGTGTTACCACAGTAGGACGAATGTTGCTTCTCACCTGCATCATAGTATTTTGGTTTCATAAACAACACCTACCCCACCAGTTGAGTATACATATATCCACATCACACGCCATTTGCACATAAATAGTGTGTTTCATTTTATGGTTTCAGCACACTTGTTCCTGTCTACTTAATTTCACCATGTGTACATGAGTGCAGACAATTGACCATAGGATATCAGAAAATCTTGTTGTAGCACAGATGTTTTCTTAGCTGGCATTAGCTGTATGGGTGTTTAGGTGAACTGTATATGCAGCTCACTTACTCTCTGCAAAACATGTAATTTTAATTTTTTTATTTTAGGAGTTTATAAGGCGCACAGCTACCCCCACCGGGGGTGTCCCGGCGCTATGTCAGACGGCAGAGGTAGGTACCAGCAGAGGACTAGAGGGAAGTAAACAGCCAGGTCTTTAGAGCACGTCGGAAGATAGCTTCAGACTCAGCAGAACGAAAAGAGAGTGGCAGGCCGTTACATGCTTTGGTGGTGATCACTGCAAAGGCTCTGCCACCCATTCTAGACCGGCGAAAGCGGGAGATCACCAGGAGGCGAAGAAAGTGTGATCTGAGGGTAAGGCTATGTAGGGAGTGCTTGAGTCGAGCTCTAAAGTAGGCAGGGCCATGTCCTTGGAAGGCCCTAAAAGCCAAGACAATGGCCTTGAACTGAATATGTTTGATCACTGGAAGCCAATGGAGCTTTCTCAGATGGGGGGTGATCGAAATACGATATGGAATTTTACATATCAATCTGGTCACCGCTTTTTGAATGATGTGCAGGCGCCTGAGCTGGTGCCCCGAGAAAGAGACTTTGCATAGTCAAGATGAGAGGTAATTAAGCATGGATAATTGTCCGGCGTGACTCCAGGGGGGGGAATTGGAGGTATTTACGGAGCACATGAAGCTTACCAAAGCAGGAGGATGATAACTGACTAATTTGGGATTTGCAGGACAGGTCATTGTCAAACCGTAAACCAAGGTTCGTAGCCGAGTCCACAGGCTTAGGAGGAGGATTCAACTCAGTTGGCCACCAGAGTTTAGGGGGAGGGGGGCTTTTTTTGATTAAAGAAAAGAACCTCGGTTTTTATCTAAGTTAAGCTTGAGAGTATTCAGTGACCTCCCTGAAGAGATGTTGGACAGGCAGTGTCTACAATTGGAAAATGCCACTTTCGAGTGATCTTCGAAGGAGAACACCATTTGGCTGTCACCGGCGTAGGAGATCACTCCCACCCTGCAAGATTCAACCAAAGCCGCAAGGGGGGAGAGGTAGGCGTTAAAGAAGAGAGGGCTCAGAGCAGAGCCCTGGAGGACCCCACAACTCAAGGGTTTCTCATCGGAGACAAAAGGGTAGAGGGAAACTTGTTGAGTCCAGCAGCAAAAGTAGTACCGAATCCAAGGTAGGGGAATGCCTTGGATCCTTAAGTTGTAAAGACTCTCTAGAAGGATGGAGTGGGAGACTGTGTTGAATGCTGCGGACAGGTCAAGAAGCACCAACATGGCTGCTTTGCCTGAATCCACGCCTTCCCGGATGGTCTCCGAAACCTCTAGGAAGGCAGTCTCAGTACTGTAGCTGGATCTAAACCCGAACAGGGAGTCATGAAAAAGATGTTGAGATTCCAAATAGCTAGAGAGCTGTTCCTAAACTAATTTTTCAAAGATTTCGTCTGGCATTGGTAGAAGAGAAATAGGTCGATAGTTTTTATAGCCCGCAGGGCCGGCATCTGAGTTTTTTCAGAATGGGCACTAGACGGGTCTGTTTCCAGGTTGTGGGGAAGGTACCAGAGCGGGGTAGGAGTTCCAGATCTGGTTCAAAGGGGAATTGATGAGAGGGGCTAATATGCTAAAGAAGGAGTAGTTTCTTTTCTGTAACTCCAGTTCTGTAGTAGGGGTATCTCTGTTATAGTCATAATCTAGTGATTAGTCCCGCCCATGTGCGTGGACCCCGGAGCAATCAAAAATAATCTCTAAAGTGTCGAAAAAATGCAGAACTGCACAGACACTTAAGAGAGAATTTAAAGACATATAATGCAGCCTATAAAAGGCTACACTGTCCAGTACTTCAGCTAGAAATTCCACCAAAAATCCACAAAAACAGCAAAGCCTGTCCAGATTTCCTTTGTCTTCAGTACAAACCCCTCTGGAAGATAGAGAGGAAGGCATGGACAGACAAGCCCCATAGGCTGCCATTATGTGGCTCAGAATAGGATACTGTGCCTTTAAGAGAACTTTCCAGAACTTCACAGTGTCCCAGAATGTCTTGCAGGTCTCTCTTACTTTCAGTTCTTTTTGAAGGTGTAACACGCCCGACCTGTAGCATTCTTTACATGAACATCTCTCCACCGGGGAGGAGGGCGGGCGCTTATGACTATAACAGAGAAACCCCTACTACATAACTGGAGTTACAGAAAAGAAACTACTCCTTCTGTAGTAGGGGATCTCTGTGTATAGTCATAATCTAGTGAATAGAATGGCAAGCCCATCCCCACACCAAAGCGCGGTGGAGAAAAGAAACCAACCACTATTGTGCGAACAAATTCCGCAGCGAGGCCTGTCCAACCTGAGCATCTGCTCTGGCATCAGCGTCCAGACAGTAATGCTTAGCAAAGGTATGAACCGACTTCCAAGTGGCGGCCTTGCAAATTTCTGCAATCGGTACATTACGGAGCAAGGCTGTCGTGGCAGCTTTGCCCCTGGTGGAATGAGCCTTAGGCTTACCCCCTAAGGTCTTATTAGCTTTCTGGTAACATAGTTGTATGCAGGACACAATCCACCTAGAAATGGACTGTTTAGAGGTCGCAAGACCCGTCCTGACTGATCCGTAATTGATAAACAATTGTTCTGACCTACGAATATCTTTAGTCTTATCCAGATAAAATTTCAACACCCTCCGAACATCCAGGGAATGCAGAGAGCTTTCCGCTGGAGATGAAGGATTCTGAAAAAACGTAGGCAAAGTTATAGTTTGGTTGACATGAAAGTCAGAAATAACCTTGGGAAGAAATTTAGGGTGAGTACGCATAACAACCTTAGCAGCATGAAATACAGTATAAGGTTCATTACAACACAACGCCTGAATTTCACTCACCCTGCAGGCCGATGTAATGGCCACGAGGAACGCCGCCTTCCAGGACAGGTGCTGCAACGAAGCCTTATGAATGGGTTCAAAAGGCTCCTTCATCAAACTGGACAGCACCACATTCAATTCCCATGAAGGCGAAGGACGCCTGACAGGAGGGAACACTTTCTTCAAGCCTTCCAAAAAGTCTTTGATCACAGGGATCTGAAAGAAGGAAGTCTGTGAAGGGCTTTTCCTGTAGGCAGTCAATGCAGCGAGATGAACCCTAATAGAGTGAACATTAAGGCCAGATCGCGCCAAATGTAGAAGGTAGGGAAGGATGACATCTTCCTTGCACGTCGTAGGATCAGAGTTCCTGGACACACACCAGATACAAAACCTCTTCCACTTGTAAGCGTAGGACGTCCGAGTGGAGGGCCTCTTAGACTCCTTCAGTATGTCCATGCAATCTTCTGGTAGATTCAAATGGCCATATTGCACTACCTCAGGAGCCATGCCGCCAAACTCAAGGATGAGAGGTTGGGGTGCACCATCTGCCCCCCGAACTTTGTGAGAAGGTCCGGCCTGCACGGCAACCGTATGTGTGGAAGGAGGGACCGGTGTAGAAGGTCCGTGAACCACCACTGTCTGGGCCATTCCGGGGCAATCAGGATCATTCGTGCCCTGGACCGGGACAGCTTGATGAGCACCGCCGGAATCAGAGGGATGGGTGGAAAAGCGTAAACAAAGCTGTTCGGCCAGTTGATCCAGAGTGCATTCCCCAGCGTCCCTTGCTGGTAGTACCTGGAGGCGAAGTCTCGGCATTTGCTGTTTTCGGCGGTGGCGAACAGATCTACGTCTGGAGTCCCCCACCTTGCGAAGACTTCTCCTAGTACGTCGTCGTTTATGACCCACTCGTGGTTTTCCAGAATTAGTCTGCTCAGTGCGTCTGCCTGAACATTCTGCACACCCGGCAGATGTGTAGCCGTCATCGTCAATCCTCTTGCCAGAAGCCAATGCCAGATCGTCTGCGCCTCCCGAGACAGGGTGCGCGATCTCGACCCCCCTTGCTTGTTGAGGTAATACATCGTGGTCGTATTGTCCGTCTGTACAAGCAGAGAATTGGTCCGAAAGGACGGATGAAAGGCCTTCAGCGCCAAGTGAACAGCTCTGAGTTCCAGGAAATTGATGTGATACGTGGACTCCGTCTGAGACCACGTGCCTTGGATCTGTAAGTCCCCCGAATGCGCTCCCCAGCCCTGGAGAGAAGCATCCATCACGATCGTCTGAGTAGGAATGTCCTTGTTATTAACTTACTTTCAACTTATGCAGGTACCGAGATCTGTGGGCTCTCAGGGGTGAGCTGCCGGCTGGGGCTGATCGTGTCTATCGCGGGCTCCCAGCGGCAGCGGGCGCCATCTTGGCTTGGGCTTACCTTCCACCACAGCCCTGCCACTCCCCCGCCGCTCCGCCCCTATTTAGGAGCGCGTTTCCTTCCTCCCCTCGTGTCTGACCAGTGGCCCGGTGGCAGTGGGCTGATTGGTCGGTTGCTTGGCGAGTTGCTGCTTCCCTAATCTTTCGCCCCGCTGATTGCGAGCGGAGGCGATACTTTGGCTGAAATTGTTTTTTAATTGCTATTAACTTACTTTAAACTTATGCAGGTACCGACATCTGTGGGCTCTCAGGGGTGAGCTGCCGGCTGGGGCTGATCGTGTCTATCGCGGGCTCCCAGCGGCAGCGGGCGCCATCTTGGCTTGGGCTTACCTTCCACCACAGCCCTGCCACTCCCCCGCCGCTCCGCCCCTATTTAGGAGCGCGTTTCCTTCCTCCCCTAGTGTCTGACCAGTGGCCCGGTGGCAGTGGGCTGATTGGTCGGTTGCTTGGCGAGTTGCTGCTTCCCTAATCTTTTGCCCCGCTGATTGCGAGCGGAGGCGATACTTTGGCTGAAATTGTTTTTTAATTGCTATTAACTTACTTTAAACTTATGCAGGTACCGACATCTGTGGGCTCTCAGGGGTGAGCTGCCGGCTGGGGCTGATCGTGTCTATCGCGGGCTCCCAGCGGCAGCGGGCGCCATCTTGGCTTGGGTTTACCTTCCACCACAGCCCTGCCACTCCCCCGCCGCTCTGCCCCTATGTAAACAGGCAACATGAGGCAGCGCAGCGGACGAGCGCAGCGGGTGCGACGGAGGCGCGCCGGAGTTGCGCCTGAGTTAAGCCCGACTGCGCCCGTCCGCGGCCGGCCGGGGCTAGGGGCACGAGACGCTGCTAGTTTTATCTCTTATTCTCCTTCTCAGTTATGCTCCTATTGGGCCCCCGGCAGTATTAACCCCTCTACTTCTACCTATCTACAACACCTTGGCCTATATAGCTCCCCTCCACACTCCCCCCTGGGTTAGTATCACATTTAGCCCTACCAGCCCCCACACCCCCGCCCGTTCACCCTCCACCCCCAGCTCCCTCTGCCCAGCTGCTTACTACCTCGGCTACCCTCCTAAACACTAGGTCTGCTGTAAACCATCAATACGAGCTATTTGATTATATCGATTCTAACGAACCAGATCTCCTTTTTTTAACCGAGACCTGGTTCAAGACCGACTCCCTGCCCAATGTGCTGGCCGCCTTACCATCGACATATTCCGCCATTCGTGCGGATCGTCCCGAGGGCAAGCGGGTGGTGGAGTGGATTTAATAGCTCGTACTGATTTCAATTTTCAAATCCTTCCCTCCCCTTCTATCACCGATGTCGATTTCCTTGTAGCTCGTTCCACTTCCCACCAAACTCCCCTCACTTTTGTTCTTATTTATCGTCCTCCCCAGCCCACCCCTTCGTTTCTCCCCGACATCCAGACCCTCTTGGCCACTCTGGTAGTTAACAATTCTTCTGTATTAGTTTTAGGGGACCTCAATTACTGGCCCAATGACCCTGCCGAAAGCCCCCAATCTAAGGAATTCACCTACCTTCTGAAAAGTTTGAATTTTGTACCGCTCATCCACAGTCCCATCCACCTACATGGCCATATGCTAGATCAAATCTGGACACTGAATATTCCATCCACACCTCCTACTATATCCCCTTGTCCATGGTCAGATCATTCCACCATCACGCTCTCCCTTGCCCTAGCACCCCTGGTCAAACACCCCCTTCCCAAAAACACCTGGGTTCGGAAATGGGGTAAGGTAGACATGCCCTCCTTTTGCTCAGCCCTGGCTAAGACCTGCCCTGATTTAAACGGCCTGACAGCCGCCCCACAGTTGGCCGCAATTAACAACTGGCTCACGGCGGCAGGTGATGAATTCGCCCCCCCTCAAGCGGCTTTCAGTTAAACGGGCCCACGCAGCCAATCGTTGGTTTACTTCCGACCTTAAAGAAAAAAAACTAGCTGCAAGAGGGGCCGAACGAGTTTGGAGAAGAACTTACGACCCTGCCCAAAAAATCAGATACTTGGCCGTTCTGCAAACCTATAAAAAGAGCATCTTGGAAGCAAAAACCGAATAATACACCAACAGGATAATGGTTGCCGAGTCACAATCAAAGGAAATCTTCTCCACTGTCCATGAACTTGCCTCATCCACCAGAGCCACGGCAACCATCCCCCCGTCCCAATCCCTCTGTGACTCGCTCAACGAGTTTTTTATAGACAAAGTTGTTAAAATTAAACTCAACATCCCCCCGCCCTCTTCCACCTTTGTTGATCCTTCCCCTCCCCCCACCAACGTTAAACTGACTAACTTCCCACTTCTAACCGCTGACACCCTTCTCTCTTTGCTCCAACGGGTCAAATCAGGCTCTCCCCTGGATTTTGCTCCTGCTTGTACCCTCAGGGAAGTCTATTCAGCCTGCCCTACTCCCCCTTTGACCCTTCTCAATGACTCACTTACTCATGGTCACGTTCCCAGTTCACACAAATCGGCGGTTGTCATCCCAATCTTAAAAAATATTTGGACGCCGATCCCTCCTCCCCCTCCAATTACCGCCCCATCTCACTCCTCCCTTACCTTGCAAAAGTCCTTGAAACTCACATCACTTCTACTCTGAGCACTCACATTGAGGCAAATCACTGCCTCTCCCCCTGCCAAGCTGGTTTCCGTCCCCTGCATTCTACAGAAAAAGTGGTCATCTCGGTCATGGACAAGCTGTGTGAAGGTATCGACATCAACCTTCCGCAAGCCCTGATTCTCCTAGACTTATCCGCCGCTTTTGACACGGTGGACCATACCATCCTCCTTAACCGTGTCAGGGCGGCGGGCATAGAAGGCTTAGCCTTTTCTTGGCTGGAGTCCTTTCTTGCTGGGAGAACACAGGGAGTCCGTTTGACTGGCTTTGCGGCGGCTTCTCGCAAGGTAGAATGCGGGGTCCCTCAGGGTTCATCACTTTCCCCTCTTTTGTTCAACCTTTACATTTTTCCCCTCATTTTTATGTTACAGCAACTGGAGGTCACCGTGTTTAATTACGCGGATGACCTCCTGTTAATCTTCAATCTGTCCCATTCCTCTTCATCTGCTCTGAACATCCAAACAACCATGACTCTCATTCAAGATTGGATGAACTGCAGCCACCTCAAACTTAATCCGGACAAGACCGAGCTGGTCCTGACCGGAGGTGGCTTCAGTCCCTGGTCCCCTTCCTTCTGGCCCCCTTCCCTTGGTGCCCCTCCACTTCCTGTGTCCAAAGTGAAAACCTTGGGAATCCTTCTTAATCCCCAGCTCACTGTTCACCCGCAAGTCAGCTCCGTGGTTTCTTCATGTTTCTTTTCCCTTAGAGTGATTAGGAAAGTCTCTCGTTTCTTTTCCCCCTCAGCTTTGAAAATTATTATGTTGGCCATGGTACTTTCCCGTATAGACTATGGAAACATAATCTATAATGGAGCCCCTGCATACATGACCCATCGATTACAACTGGTGCAGAACCAGGCGGCCCGCCTGATCCATGGCCTACCCAGATATCATTGGGTCACTCCATTACTCAAAACTCTGCATTGGCTCCCTGTGAGAGAGCGCGCCCTGTTTAAACTCGGCTGCCTCACGTATCAGGCCAGATCGGGCACTGCTCCCGAGTTCATCCGTTCTCTCATTAAGCCATACTGTCCAGGCAGAGAACTTCGCTCGGCCCATTTGGCCCTCCTCACCATCCCCCGCTTTAAAAAGCAGAGGGCGGGTGGAGCAAGATTCGCTGTCCTGGCTCCTACATTTTGGAACTCCCTCCCGGTTACTCTACGCACCTCACCTTCTTATCTTTTATTCCGGAAAAATCTCAAAACCTTTTTGTTTACACAAGCCTACCCTTAATCTCCTTGTTGCTGCCACCCACTGATCACCACTAGCGCCATGAAACCGCTGGGTATGCGAGCGCTGTACAAATGTTTTTAAATTCAAATTCAAATTCTTGTGGAAGGGAACTCCTCTGAGGAGATTCTCCGCTGAACACCACCACGTCAGAGACTGAAGAGCATGCAGAGACAGTCGTATCTTGTCGTCCCAAGATCCTCTCCTCTGGTCCCATTGGTCCTCCAAGCACTCCTGCAGAGGTCTCATGTGTAGTCGTGCATGAGGAGTGAGGAAGATACAAGAGGCCATCGACCCCAGTAGAGAAGACACCGTCCTCACTGTTGTAGATGGAGCGGTCATAAGAGCCTGAGCCTTCCGAAGGATCGATCTCCGTCACTCCTCCGAAGGAGACACGCTTGCTGACAGCGTATTGATGGTGGCCCCCAAGTATTGAATACATTGGACCGGGATCGGGACAGACTTGGACATGTTGATGTGCAACCCCAACTTGTTCAAGAGAACGCACGTCTTCCGGAAGTCCGCTTGGGCTTCTGAGAAGGAGGAGGCCTTGATCAACCAATCGTCCAGGTACGGGTAGACAAACACCTTGCCTTTCCTTAGGTGTGCCGCTACCACTGCCATGCACTTCGAGAATGTCCTGGGTGCAGATTTCAGTCCGAAAGGCAGCACCGTGAATTGGTAATGATTGGTGCCGACTTGAAACCGCAGAAACTTCCTGTGCTTGTGCGCGATGGGCACGTGGAAGTACGCATCTTGTAGGTCTATGGCACAAAGCCAGTCCCCCTGTTGCAACTGAGGATAAATCTGATGCAACGACAGCATGCAAAACTTTTCTCTGCGAATCCACTTGTTTGCCTGCCGCAAGTCCAGAATGGGCCTGAACTCGTTCTTGTCCTTTTTGCGAACCAGAAAGAACCGGGAGTACAGACCTCTTCCTCTTTGAGACAGAGGTACGTCTTCTATCGCCCTTTTCCTTAACAGAATATTGGCCTCCGCCTGGAGCTCGCGTAGTTGATACTGCGAGCTGACCAGAGGGATCGCTGGAGGAGGGCTGATGAACCGAAGACTGTATCCATTGCAAACAATATTCAGCACCCACTTGATTTTTCTCCACTCTGCCAGAAAAGATTGAGCGCTTCCCCCCACCGGAGTGGGTAACGGATGACGGGGAAGTAACCGCTCAGGGTCGAGACCCGGCCGGGCCCTTGTTCGCGGTAGAGGGCTGCTGTCCACCTCTACCCCTCTGACGTTTTTGGAAAGGTCTTCGGAACTGCTGCTGTTGTTGCTGCTGCTGTTGTCCCGAAGACTGTCCTCTTCCTTTCCCTTGCGAGCCGAACCGCCGCTGGAACTGGCGGTAGGGTTTCTTGTCCTTGGGCTTCTCCAAGCCCACCGCCGTCAGGGTTTCTGCCTCGGCCTTCATCCGGGCCATCTCGTCATCTGCGTGTTTACCGAAGAGCGTGTCCCCGGAAAACGGCAGGTTGGCCACTCGCTGTTGCGCCTCAGGCTTGAGAGACGTAAGCCTGAGCCATGCATGGCGGCGCTGGTTGATACCGTGGCAGTAGCCATGTGCAGCTAACAAGGAGATATCCGCCGCAGCACTGATGGCCTGGTTCGAGACCAGCATCCCCTCCTTGACAATTTCCATGAAGTCCTCCCTCCTGTCACGCGGCACAAGGTCCGCGAACTGCTCCATGGAATCCCAAAGCGCACGGTCATATCGTCCCAGCAATGCCGAGTCGCTGGAAGCCTTCATTGTGGTGGAAGAAGTCCCACATGCCTTCCTTCCCGCCGAATCAATCCAGCGGCTCTCCTTGTCTGGAGGCACGGTGGAGGACGGGGAGGTAGAATGCTGTTTTCTGGCAGCCGTAACTATCACTGGGTCGGGGACCGGGCCCATCCTCAGGAAGGCAGGGTCTGAGTCCGGTGCCCTGTACTTTTTCAAAAGTCTAGACGGGGCGGCCTTCACCACCGCCGGTGTAAGAAAGTGTTCTTGTGCCGGTTCAACCAGTCCCGGGACCAAGGGCAACAGAGGGCGAGACAGGTGCTTCTTGTGTAAAGTCTCGAATATCACGGACGTCGTAGGTGTAGGAGCCGTCACTGTGATACCCAACTTCGCGGCCCCCCTCAGGAGAACCTCCTGGAATGTACCGATGTCATCGATAGGAGACACCCTAGTCTCCGGGGAATCGGACAAAGTAGGGGAATAAGAGCGGGTCCTAGAAGACGTATCGGTCCTGGATCTATGTCTCCTACGGTGCCGTCTGGAACGGGTGGAGGACCTGTGCCTACTACTCGATCGTTCCCTCCGTCTGGAGCGAGACTTCGATCTCCTGGGCCTCGGCCGGTCCACCGGCTTCTCCGGGGTGGCCGACTTGGGCTTACGTGGTTCCTTAGACTTAGGAGTCTTCTTAGGAGGGGTCGGGAGATCGGGCAACGAGACCGACCTCGGCGGAACCGGTGGAGGCTTTTCAGGCAGAGGAGGCAAAGGAGGAGGGGTAGGAGTCCTCGGACGCGGGCCTCTAGGTAGCGGAGGAGGAGGCGGAACAGACTTCTTTGGAGTATACACCTCCGAGTACACCGATCCCGGTGACCCACCATCCTTCCCGGGCTGAGGGGAGCCCCCCACAGCCCTAGGCCGCGTAATACGATCCTTCGACGCCGCCGACCGGTGTTCAGGCGTCGACCGTCGGCCCCTCGACGTCGAGCGACCCCTCGGCGTCGACCGTCTCCTCCTCTTCGGCGTCGAACGGCTGCCGTGTCTCAACGTCGACCCGGACCATCTTGACGACGACCCTCTGCGTCTTGACGGCGATCTCTTGCGCCTCGACGGTGACCGCCTCGACGTCGCCTTGGAGCGTCTCGACGTCGACCTCGACCTCCTACGCCTCGACGGCGAACGCCTCCGTCTCGCCGGCGAGTGCTTCTGCGTCGACGGCGGGCTCGACGACGAGGATCCCCTCAATGACGATGAAGCCTTGTGTCTTGACGGCGATCGACGGTATCGCCTCGGCGGCGAGCGTCGACGCCGATCCTGTCGACGCCGAGAGCTCGACGTCGACGCCGAAGACAGCGACGATGACAAAGTCTCTGTGTTCGACGGCGGCCTATGCAGGTCCCTCGACGTCAACGGGCGATGTTTTCTCGACCCAGAGCCCTGGGGAGATGGGGGCCACTCGCTGTTGCGCCTCAGGCTTGAGAGACGTAAGCCTGAGCCATGCATGATGGCGCTGGTTGATACCGTGGCAGTAGCCATGTGCAGCTAACAAGGAGATATTCGCCGCGGCACTGATGGCCTGGTTCGAGACCAGCATCCCCTCCTTGACAATTTCCATGAAGTCCTCCCTCCTGTCACGCGGCACAAGGTCCGCGAACTGCTCCATGGAATCCCAAAGCGCACGGTCATATCGTCCCAGCAATGCCGAGTCGCTGGAAGCCTTTATTATGGTGGAAGAAGTCCCACATGCCTTCCTTCCCGCCGAATCAATCCAGCGGCTCTCCTTGTCTGGAGGCACGGTGGAGGACGGGGAGGTAGAATGCTGTTTTCTGGCAGCCGTAACTATCACTGGGTCGGGGACCGGGCCCATCCTCAGGAAGGCAGGGTCTGAGTCCGGTGCCCTGTACTTTTTCAAAAGTCTAGACGGGGCGGCCTTCACCACCGCCGGTGTAAGAAAGTGTTCTTGTGCCGGTTCAACCAGTCCCAGGACCAAGGGCAACAGAGGGCGAGACAGGTGCTTCTTGTGTAAAGTCTCGAATATCACGGACGTCGTAGGTGTAGGAGCCGTCACTGTGATACCCAACTTCGCGGCCCCCCTCAGGAGAACCTCCTGGAATGTACCGATGTCATCTATAGGAGACACCCTAGTCTCCGGGGAATCGGACAAAGTAGGGGAATAAGAGCGGGTCCTAGAAGACGTATCGGTCCTGGATCTATGTCTCCTACGGTGCCGTCTGGAACGGGTGGAGGACCTGTGCCTACTACTCGATCGTTCCCTCCGTCTGGAGCGAGACTTCGATCTCCTGGGCCTCGGCCGGTCCACCGGCTTCTCCGGGGTGGCCGACTTGGGCTTACGTGGTTCCTTAGACTTAGGAGTCTTCTTAGGAGGGGTCGGGAGATCAGGCAACGAGACCGACCTCGGCGGAACCGGTGGAGGCTTTTCAGGCAGAGGAGGCAAAGGAGGAGGGGTAGGAGTCCTCGGACGCGGGCCTCTAGGTAGCGGAGGAGGAGGCGGAACAGACTTCTTTGGAGTATACACCTCCGAGTACACCGATCCCGGTGACCCACCATCCTTCCCGGGCTGAGGGGAGCCCCCCACAGCCCTAGGCCGCGTAATACGATCCTTCGACGCCGCCGACCGGTGTTCAGGCGTCGACCGTCGGCCCCTCGACGTCGAGCGACCCCTCGGCGTCGACCGTCTCCTCCTCTTCGGCGTCGAACGGCTGCCGTGTCTCGACGTCGACCCGGACCATCTTGACGACGACCCTCTGCGTCTTGACGGCGATCTCTTGCGCCTTGACGGTGACCGCCTCGACGTCGCCTTGGAGCGTCTCGACGTCGACCTCGACCTCCTACGCCTCGACGGCGAACGCCTCCGTCTCGCCGGCGAGTGCTTCTGCGTCGACGGCGGGCTCGCGACGATGAAGCCTTGTGTCTTGACGGCGATCGACGGTATCGCCTCGGCGGCGAGCGTCGACGCCGATCCTGTCGACGCCGAGAGCTCGACGTCGACGCCGAAGACAGCGACGATGACAAAGTCTCTGTGTTCGACGGCGGCCTATGCAGGTCCCTCGACGTCAACGGGCGATGTTTTCTCGACCCAGAGCCCTGGGGAGATGGGGAGCCGGCCTTGGACTTCCCCCTCGACGTCTTGGTGGGTGCCACCGACCCAGACGGAGAATGGGGACGTGTGCTGGGCTTCCTGCCCCCGGGGAGCCCCCCAGGGGCCTCAGCATGGGCAGATGAAGCCCCTCCAGACCCACCTTGCGTCTTCTGTCTTCTTTCTTCTAGTCCCTGAAGCCTGATCTTCAGTCTGTCCTTCAGGGTCCTGCCAGTGAAACCTTGGCAGATCTCACACTCTAGGGTACTCGAGCTCGGCGGAGAAGGGTAGGTCATGCAGCCAAGGCACAAGAGATTAGAGTTTTGACCTTTGGACTCATCCTTGATGCCTTATCCCGCCGACCCCTCTGGTGGCTGGTAGTTCTTGACAGATAGGCATAGGACAACCCCCACAGAGGTAATACACACACAAACTCACACATGACACCAGCATGTTGTAAATCACCTCTTTATAGGTCCTGATGAATCGCGGGTAACTATTGCCCACTGCGAGAAACATGTCGACCGTCTTCCCCACTAGCCCCATCTAGGTTCACCTGACTTTACTCGTTGACTCCTAGTGAGCTAGCCCCCTGTTTTTAATTGCAGCTAGGGACCCCCAGAATAAAGTTAATTCCGGTACCCTTAGCTACATGTTAAATATCCCTTTTCACTATCACATACCACCCTGCCCACACACCCACACCTCACCATAAGGCTGTTGGAAAAAAGACCTCCGCCAAAGAGCCCCTCTTTGAGGTGAGCCCGTCGGGGATTGCACCGCCTCCCCGACGAGGAGCAACCGCCGATGATGAAGCATGACATCCTTCGGGGTGTGTGAGGCAAATCCATCCAACAAAATGGATGCCCTTGGGTGTTATACTTACACCTTTGGTCACGCCAGTTAGTTCTTCCCTTAGTCACGCTTAGGAACAGTCCAGCAACCCCTCCTTGTTGTAGCCATTGATACGGGCACACGCTGTGACTGGACCTTCCACTCACCTGAGTGGTAAACGGTGTCCGTTGATCAAGTGATCACTTCTCCTTCCTCCCTCTTTTTTGAAAATACAGATCTCACACTCCTCAGGGATGTGGGAATAGGGAAGGCAGAGGATACAGACCTCATGGGGGTCTGTCTTGGCCTTCTTCCTGGAGCACTCCGGGCATTTGTCAAATAATGCAGGCATTATGGACAACAAAAGGGTGCAAAAAACCAAGAAGAAAGTCACCAAAGTACTTTAAAAGTACACAAAATCCAATTTAGTGAAAAAACACCAACAAAACCCTTGAAAAGGGAGAGCTCAATGCTCCAGGGTCCTGCTTGCAGGAGCGGGAAAAAAGAACTGAAAGTAAGAGAGACCTGCAAGGCATTCTGGGATACTGTGAAGTGCTGGAAAGTTCTCTTAAAGGCACAGTATCCTATTCTGAGCCACATAATGGCAGCCTATGGGGCTTGTCTGTCCATGCCTTCCTCTCTATCTTCCAGAGGGGTTTGTACTGAAGACAAAGGAAATCTGGACAGGCTTTGCTGTTTTTGTGGATTTTTGGTGGAATTTCTAGCTGAAGTACTGGACAGTGTAGCCTTTTATAGGCTGCATTATATGTCTTTAAATTCTCTCTTAAGTGTCTGTGCAGTTCTACATTTTTTCGACACTTTAGAGATTATTTTTGATTGCTCCGGGGTCCACGCACATGGGCGGGACTATTCACTAGATTATGACTATACACAGAGATCCCCTACTACAGAACTGAGCCAGGCAAGGATACTTAGGTGAGCCTGATTTACAAGCTAATAGTTTCTGAAGTGAGGTTTCGTGGACATAGGGTGGAAAGTGATCAGAGCATCACTGTTAACTGTCTCGGTATCAGGGATTGGGGAGTGAGGAGGCAGGGAAAACGTTGAGTCTATATCCAGAATTTTGTTATGAAAGAAATTGGATAGCCCATTGCATAGATCCTGGGTAGGAGGGACTATGCTTGAGATGGCAGACAGCTTAGTAAAGTGTTAGGGGCACATTAGAATGGCGGCAGCCTGTCCTAACCCGGGACCACCCAACATAAGAGTGGGGGTCCCGTATGTGCCATTAGGATGCGCCCGCCACAGTGGCGGGCGCATCCTGCATCACTAACATTGTAGTGGGCGGTGCACTCAGCACCGCCTGCCAAAATGTTAGGGAGGCATGTTGTGCACTTCCATGCACAACATGGCAGGCATCGCGAGGTGCCTGCCATGTTGTGAATGGAACTGCAGGGGGGTACCATAGGTACCCCCCATTTACACCCCCCCACCCCGCGGAGTCCCTGGGGGCCCGCAACGGGCCCCCCAAGCAGACTCCGCATGCCTTTCCGCGGCGGCAATGCCGCCACGGAAAGGCATATGTTAAGACACATGCTAATATGACTGGCGGTGTCTATTAGACACCGCCACCATATAGAACCCTTTTCTGCCCAGTTGACATGTCGACTGGGCGGAAAAGCAGCGGACGGTCTTTCCGTCCGCCGCGGACCCCCCAGCCATTCTAATATGGTGGGGGTTCATTTGTGCACAGATGGCGGTCGGATCGCCCCCGCGATCCGCCCGCCATCCTAATGGGGCCCTTAGTCTTTAAAACAATTTTAAAAAGAGTTTTGGGTGAATTACCGGCAGTGTGAATTTTGTTAACAACATACTCTTTCATCGTAGAAAGTTTGAGTTTGTGAAGATTTTCTATGGCGGCTTTATAATCTGATTTCGCTGTGAGGTCAGTTTCTTGCAGCGGCTTTTCTCTGCACAGAGCTCAGAAGTAAACCACAGGGCTGATGCTTTTTGTTTAGAGGAGTTAGTGAATTTAAGGGGGGCAACAGTGTCTAGGGCCAAAGAGAGCCAGCTATTAAAATTTAAAGAATCGAGAACTGGGTCTCCTGTAAGCTGAAGGGGGGTGGAGGAGAGTACCGGAGTCATAGTATTGCTAGTGATTTTGAACCATTTCCTTCTCTAACCCAAGTTAATGGGAGGATTGGAGGTTCAGAGAGGTAGTGCCAGGCTAAAAGGTATTAAGAAATGGTCGTACCAGTTAAGTGGTAAGGGAGAAGCTATAGCCAAATTGGAGTTATTGGTGAAAAGCAAGTCTAGCCTGTGAATGGTCCGATGCGTGGGGCCACTAACCAGCTGGGTCAGATTGAGGCCCTCCAAAGTCTTTATAAGCTGACACACTTTGGGGCAGTGTATGTCATCCACATGTACATTAAAATCTCCAAGGATCATAAAATGGGCGTGCTTAAGCCACAGGTCCGCAGCTATATTAGAAAGTTCTATTAGGTGATGGGGGGTGTTAGGGTGGGGAGTTAGAGGGTCTGTAAATCAAGATTCCAGCCATAGCAACGTTTGGGGCCATTGTTATGCTAAAGTACATGGCTTCTAAGGGTTCGATATTCAGGAGTTTCCTATACGAGATTTCCCAAGTTGAGCGAAGGACCACTGCAACCCCCCTCCCACTTCATTGTCAGCCCTATTCACCCTAGCGAACCGATAGTCATTATGAATGCTAGGGTAAGGTCAGGATTCGAATGGTCCTTGACCCATGTTTCAGTCAGGTACATTAAATCCCAGGAATGTGCTTCCAGGGAGAGCCAGTTGTCATCTGAGTGGCGGGAAGGGATCTGCAGTTGAGTAGGCAGGTTTTAAGGGAAGGGGGATAAGTGGCGTTCCCATTTGAAGTGTTAGGGGGAGTGGGCGTAGATGAGAGCGGTGGTAAGAAGTCAGTAGTAAGAGTAAATTGACAGGAATCACTCTTGAATTGGGAAAGGAGCCCGGAAAAGTCAGGGATAATCGAGCACTTACAGTTCCCATCCCTAAGGTTAAGGAGTTGAGCCCTGGAGCAGTATGCTGGACCTTCGGGGGGGCCCACTGGCAGCATGCCTGACGCTGGCCGCGGTACACGGGCGGACAGGCGCAGATGGGCCTGCCTTTGGTGCACCCACTGCGTGCATACTCTGCGCATTGAGAATTACATCTGGTTTAAGTAGGCAGCGGGTGCTAGAACGCTAACTGTCAGGCTCCACCCCGTCATAGGCCGGAAGAGGAACCTCAATGCCACCAGCACCCTCCACAACAATCGGGCGAGCCTGTGGTGGACTGGGGTGCGGGGCGGAAGGTGCCTGATAGCCGCACCGAGTCTCCTAGGGGCAAAGTTTTCGGTAAGAGCAGAAATGATGGCAGTTTTAAAACTCAAAAGTGCAAACATCCATCTCTTAACAGGGCATTTTGCTAAAGGTTGAGTGATAAATGCCACACACTAATCCTACTAGCTTCTGTGTGGTCCCTATTGCAAAGAATTGTAGTGCTTCTAGCATTTTCAGTAAGGGGGATGACAGTAGATCCCCATATTGGGCTTTAGTTTATCCATAATTGTGAAAATATTTTTGTATTGTAATCATATCGATCCTGTGTATCCTCTGGATCTCAGGCTGGCTCATTCTTATAGGTTCCAGCCTTACTTTGTCAATCCAGGCTCTTATCCTGTGTTCATGGTGCATGTTTTTTTGGTGCAGAACATAGATATGGCATAGCATGTTGTAGTGACATAACAGTGCTGCATTCATTTTGGTGGACTGTAGAATGGAAGTGTGAGCTGCTGCAATCAAACTGTGGGAGCCTTAACTGTCCCTGGCTGTTAATGTAGGTCTGACCCTGTGGGCAGGTGTGTGGTGATATTTTAATATTTCCAGCTCAAACAGTGCATGTACTGTGGGTTTTTTTTGCATTATTGTATTGGTCTTTGAATTTTTCAATTGTTTTACATTTGTTAAATAGTGTGTGTGTTAAACAGTGCATGTGGACTACAGACATGCAGTATTTAGCGCATTTGCTCAATAACAAATATTTTTAAGTCGTGATCAGACGGTTTGTTAAAGTAATGCGCTATTCCCCCATGCATGCAGTAATTACCACTACGCCTAACTCATAAACAGGGCCATAGGGCCTGATCACGAGTTTAGGGGCTATTTATCACACCTGATAAATAACAATACCACGGGGAACGTTACTTATCAGGTGTGACGACTAACACCTTTTACAAGTTACAGAGGAATAACGTGGAGTTTGGTATTTACTGCACAAAAATCCGCATGGTACAGTAAATACCATATGCTCTTTACCTGTTACATTTCGGCAGGTTTGGCCTGACAAAATTGAACAAAGAGGGTATTTCCATTAAAACCCAAGAGTGGTTGCATTGGAGTGTTCATGCTACACCCACTTGAGTTAAAGCAAGACAAAGTGGGACTATTACTACTTTGCATTGCTTTACGACTACATTCCAGCACCAAGTAAAACTTTACGCAGAAAAGTAAATCTCAAGTCACCAGTTTTCATCAGTGCAAATTATTAGTTAATCTACCCCCTAATTGCATGATGATCTAAATTCCTTTCAATCAACAAATACTCTGAAAAAGAGCAGTCATGCTTCACTTTTTTCTATTTTTAAACAGTACTGGTAATAGAAGTGCAGAAAAGCCTACCTCTTGGCGCTGCTTTTGGTACTAATACGTGGTTTGGTTTTCAACAAAGACATGGTAATGGTGTATTGTATTGTCAGTTTGCAGGAGACCAGGCAAACTTGTCTGTTTAACGGTAAGGTGTAATTCTGAAATCTTCACTGTAGCCACCAGGGGGCATACAGATCACACAGATATCCAAAGTATCTACCCAAACTATTATTTTATTTTCAGCAAGCCTTCATTTCTCGCTGCGAACTGTCAGTGCCCGTTTTTTGTCTGAACCATAACTATTTCGGGATATTTCCATGCTAAATATTGCCTGATAATTTATGGTTTAGTGGTCGACCTGTGGCTAACATAATCTTTTGGAGAATAAAAATCATCTCTGGGAAAATATGGATATTGTCCATGATTAATGTGTTTATTGCATTTTTACGATGATTTAAAAACAACTTTCCCAAGAAATACTTCGTACACGCGAGCCGTGGGCAGCGGCGTAACTCAGACCCTGGCCTGAAGGGCCTTCAGCGCAAAGTGGCCCTAACCCTTGAAGTGGCCCGCATAAAGCCCAAGACCAATGAATATGTGCGCGATATGGGAAACTGAGGGGTCCCTATCATTTTGCCTAAGCCACTGGTTGTGGGCTATATTGACCCATTATGAGTTTGTTCGAGTAGTTTATCGTGTGCCTCTACCATCAAGACGAGAGAAAACACAGACATAAAAGGGAAATAGGTTTCAGAATCCTTCTAGAGGTTGAATAAACTACCATTAAATTCGATGACAGTGTCTCCAATTACTTATAGTGTTTAGAAGCAGTAAAAGTGAATTAACTAAGTGCTACACAAACTCTGGGGCATATTACCAAGGGCCTTATCGCCGCTTTAGCTGGAATTTTTCCCGCTAAAGCGGCGATAATTTTATCTCCCTAATACCTAGCTGTCGCTAACACCAGTTAGCGACAGCTAGTAGGAGATAGAGATCATCTGGGGGCCCACTTTGCATGTCAGCGATATTTATCGCTAATGACATGCAAAGTGGGCGTGCCAAGATGTTAGCGACTGGAAAAAGTTGCTAACATCGCTATCTCCTATTACCTACTTTTGGAAATATTTGCGCTAAGCGCGAATATCTCCAAAAGCTAACGCCTGCCAAGAGCAGTTCTTAGCCATGTTATCCAATGGGAGGTGGATAACATGGCTAAGAGCATTAGCTCGGTAATGCATGAATATCGCGGACTTTTCAGCGATATTCAAGTCTTTCGGCCGATTTTTATCGCTTTTGAGATAAACCTTGATAATAGCAAGGTTTATCTGCGATAAAAATCGGCGGAGCTCGGCGATAATAATTTTGCCGCTAAGCCAACATAGCGATAATTATCGCTAGTTGTTGGTAATATGCCCCCCTGTTCTTAATATTGCTGCTGTTGTGAAATTAATAATAAAATATATCACAAAGACTAATGTAAAAGGAAGAGCAAGTCGGAAACCCTTAAGGTCCCGGGATTAGCATGCAAAGCATGTATGTACATCAAGGGGCTGGTTTGCACAATGTGAAAGCAAAAAAACCTGCGATCAATCCCGACTTCCCCACTTTACCAAATTATGTGATCCTAGGCAATCGTTTTATCACACTTTTTTTCTTCATTATCACATATAAGAGGACCTCAAAATACATTACTTTAGGATGTGCACTGTACAAAATCTTCTATTGTGTTTGATTCAATAAACTATATGCTGTCCATGTACAATAGCAACCCAGGCCACCCAGAGGGTGCACATAATACCTGACTTGGATCTGAGGAGCATATTTACAAACCTCTATCACCACAGGAACGTCACCTTTTATGACGTTACCGTGGCGATATGTGCTTTACCTTATTTACAATGCAGCTTTAAACCACTTAACGTAGCTTAACCCTGCCTTGTATATAAGGCACCCACTTTTACGCTGTACTTAGCGTGAAAGGGGAGGGCAATAGGTGTTGCGATAGTCTTTCGCCCGCTACACCCATTGCTTTTGAAGTTGCCCCCTATTTACAAGGGAGGCGTAAATAGGAGGCAGCGCCAAAATTAAGATCAGGAAAAACCTGGTCCTAAACAGGCGAAACAGGGGGAAATACTTTATTTCTCATAGTTTTTGCCGTTTCCATGTGTCCTGAACAGCAAAACACCATTGCTTGTTAATATGCAGGAAGGTGACCTTTCCTGCACATAAAAAATCTTTGGAAAAAATAAAAAAAATGGAACTTCTATGTGTGCTGCTTTAAGTTTCACATTTTGAAGTTACAAAACACCATTTAAAGATTGTTTATGTGCAGGAAAGGACACCTTCCTGCACATAAAAAATCTTCCCGCTGGGGCGGCATTAGCCCCTTATCTGCCTCCTCCCCCAGGGCATAAAGCACATTAGGCACCAGGGATTTATTTTTAGAGCACATTTAGGGGTGGGGGCTGCATGAGATGGCATGCCAATGCCCCAATCCTCCACAAAATTCCACAGTCTTTCTACCCCCTTGGAGGCAGATGGGGCAGAAAGTGCACTGTACCAAGGATTTTTTTTATACTTAGGGGTGGGGGCTGCCCAAAATGAGCATGCAAATGCCCCCACCCCCAAAAAATACCACCGTCTTTCTCCCTCCCCTGAGAGGAAGATGGGGGCAATAGCCCCCAATATGCCCCCCCGGGAGGGTAGAAAGCACACTAGGCACCAGTTATTTTAATGTATATAGGGTTGGGAGCTGCTCAAAATGGGCATGCCAATAACCCCACCCCCAAAAACATTACACAGTCTTTCTGCCCCACCCCAAGAGGCAGATGGGGGCAATGGCCCCGGATGTGCTCCCCCTGGGGGCAGAAAGTTCACTAGGCACAAAGGATTGTTTTTTTTATACGTAGGGGTGGAAGTTGCCCAAAATGGGCATGTCAATGCCCTCATGCCCTAAAAAAAATCCCCAGTCTTTCTCCCCCCAGGAGGCAGATAGGTGCGATAGCCCCTGACTTGCTCCGGGAGGTGTGGGGGGCAGAAAACCCACTAGCCACCAGGTTTTTTTTTTTTTAGGGGTGGTGCTGCCCGAAATGGGAATTCTAATGCTGCCATTACCCCCAAAATATTGCCAGAATCTTTCTCTCTCAACCGGGAGGAAGTTGGGGGCAAATGCCCCTGATCTGCCCCCCAGAGGGGCAGAAAGCCCACTAGGCACCGGGAATTATATTGTTGTTTTTTTTACATAGGTGTGGGCGCTGCCCAGAATGGACATGCCAATAGCCTCAACCCCAAAAACATTTAATAGAGTGTTTCAGCCTCCCGGGAGGCAGATGGGGCAATAGTCCCTTATTTGCCCCTCAGGGCCAGTGAGAAGCCCCATAGGAAATGGTTGCTCCCTTTTTTTAGGCAGACATTTTGGCTGTTTAAGAGATATTTTTAGTCTCACCATCACCCAAGCGGAGATAGAAAACCTCTAGAAACCACAGAGATTTTGTGTGTGTGTGTAAACTGGAGTTTAGCTGACAGTCTGCATTTACTGACCCTTGGTTGGCATTTTGCTGGCAGTGTGTGTGGACCTGCACTTGGCTAACGGTGTGGGTGGACTCGTGCTTCATGACGGTGTGTGTAGATTGGCGCTTGCCTGGTGGTGTGCATGGAGTGACTCTTGGCTGGCGGTGTATGTGGACTTGTGCTTGGCTGGCTGTGTGCATGGATTGTGCTTTGCTGCAGGGCCGGACTGGCCGTAGCGGGCACTGGGTGTTTTCCCGGTGAGCCGGAGGGGTGGTGGCCATTTTTTTGGCCCTTGGGCGGTTTTGTCATTGGGGCCAGTTTTGCAGCAGTGCTACAATATCAGACCCCAGTAAAGAGGGAGTGGTGTTTTTTACTGGCACGCCCCTGCACCCCTCAAGGTTAGTCAAGTGAAGAACCGGGTTTTTAGAACCAGGCGGCGCCAGGGGCACGCCCAAAGTCTTAGAATTCACCTATATTGGTATACAGAGAAACGGAATACTTCTGGATGGCGTCAGAGATCAAATTTATTAGCTGCAGCTAGTAACAGGAATCCCAGCAATACAACATGGTGTACAACTCAGGAAACTGTTCAACTTTTGTAGAGCAAGACATCACTTTTTATCCACATTTTGCTCATTATAAATGCACACCCACTGCGACAAACACTGACGAATGAAATACATTTTCCCACGCATTCTCACATCATAAAAGCTCGATTTACATTGTACCAACCCATATGTTAATTATTAGGAATGTCCCAAATTCGATTTCCACAAGCCGGACAAACCCATAATTGAAAGCACTACCCATGTAATGAAAAGTCATAAGAAAAGGAACAATTCAGATGCTGAATAGGATAAGATATATCCTGAACATTGATTGGCAATCGCAGACAACGATCAGCTAGAGAAATTGGCTTCGCAAAAGGGTCAGTTTCAGGTGACGGGGTCAGCGTCCTACAGTTCACTCACAAGTCAGAAAAGGCCTAGTTAATACGTACATGAACAACGAAGCCCATGCAACTTTGTTCGTTCGGTTACCTCCACGGGCCTACGTGAGGGCAACACAAAATGGCCTCACGAACGACTCGACCAAAATAGAGCCCGGTCCGAGAATCACAGAACCTCACAAGCAGCAATCTGGCAGGACTGGTTGCTGTTCACAGTCCGGCCCTGCTTGGCTGGCGGTGTGCGGGGATAGTGCTTGGCTGGCGGAATGTGTGGGTGGCGCTTGGCTGGCGCTGTACGTGGATATTGCTTGGCTGACTGTGTGCACTGATGGCATTTGGCTGGTGGTATACATGAATGTTGCTTGGCTGGTGGAGTGCATGGATGGCGCTTGGCTGGCAGTGTGTGTGTATGGCACTTAGCTAGCAGTGTGCTTGGATGGCGCTTGGCTGGTGGTGTGCAAGGATGGTGGTGTGCCAGAACTGACTCTTGGCTGTCGGTGTTGCTTGTATGGATCCTCCAGCGTTTTCTTACCCAGAATCCCCTGTAAACCTCAAGTGTACTTACAAAGTCAAATTTTCCTAGAATTTCTGTGTGGGTAAGTTGTGGGATCACCAGGCATGCACAAATTTATTACCACCCTGCATTCCCCTTGGTCTCCCGAGAAAAATTATACCTCACTTGTGTGGGTGCCCAAACTAGCATCAGCCTAAAAATGTATAAACAAACTGCTCTTTTGGACCCGCTTTGGGTCCCCCTCAATCTCTACAAGTTTTTGGCCCTTCCATGTCATAGGCACTTGGCCCATCCACATAAGTCAGTATCATTTTTATCAGGAGACTGAGGGAGAACGCTTAGTGGTTGGAACTTTGTGCTGTGCTATGATCCCACAACTTCCACACACAGATATGAGAGGAATATGTGACTTTTTAGTTACATTTGAAGTTTGCAGTTGTTATTGGAAGGAAAATGTTGGGGGATCAACGCAAGTCACACCTCCCTGGACTCCCATGGGTGTCTATTTTTCAGAAATATCTGGATTTTTTAGATTCCCTAGATGTCTGCAAGCCCGGGACCAAAACCACAGGTGCTCACCAATATATTTAAAAACGACCTGGTTTTTCAAGGGGGTCACCTGCGTTTTTGGTCCCTGACTCAGCGGCCATCTAGGGTACCCTACCAAACGCAGACATTTTTTAAAACTAGACACGCAGGGGAGTCCAGGGAGGAATGGCTTGTGTGGATCTTCCAACATTTTTCTATCAAGAATTCCCTGCAAACCTCAGATTTAGCTAAAATAAATCAAATCAAATTTTCCTCACTTTTCTGTGTAGGGAAGTTGTAGCATCTCTGGGCCGTGACAAATTTTCTACCACCTAGCATTCCCCTAGATCTCCTGATACATATGGTACCTCACTTTTGTGCGTGGGCCAAGTACCCACGACAGGCAAGGGCCTAAAACGTACTGTGGAGACATCAAATTACCTTATCACAAAATGACCTGGTTTTGCAAGGGGGCTCAGCTATGTTTTTGCCCCCGGGCTCGCTGGCTATCTAGGAAAACCTACCAAACCCACATATTTCTGAAAATTAGACATTGGGAGGAATCCAGGTAGGTATGGCTTGCGTGGACCCCCAACATTCACCTACCCAGAATACCCAGCAAACCACGAATTTAGCTGTCAAACCCACATTTTTCTCAAGTTTCTGTATGGGAAAGTTGTGAGAACACCGGCAGCCACACATTTCCTACCACCCAGAATTCCCCCAGGTCTCCCGATAAAAATGGTACCTCACTTGTGCGGGTGGGGCTAGTACCCACGACAGGCAAGGCCCAAAACTTATTGTGGAGACACCAAAATTACCTATCACAAAAACGACATGGTTTTGCACGGGGAGTCGCGTGGGTTTTTGGCCTCAGGCTCAGCGGCCTTCTAGGGAAACCTTTCAATCCCACACATTTCTGAAAACTCGACACTCTAGGGTGTCAAGGGAGGTATAGGTTTGCGTGGACCCCAACTTTTTCCTGCCCAGACTCTCCTGCAAACCTCACATTTAGCTGAAAAAATCAACATTTTCTCAGGTTTCTATTTGGGAAAGTTATGGGATCACAGGGCTGACACAGATTTCCCATCACCCAGCATTCCCCCAGGTCACCCGATAAAAATGATACCTCACTTGTGTGGGTGGGCCAAGTACCCGCGACAGGCAAGGGCCCAAAACATATTGTGGAAACATCACATCCCGGTTTTGCAAGGAGGGCACCTGCGTTTTTGGCCCGAGCTCGGCGGCCATCTAGGGAAACCTACCAAACCCACACATTTCTGAAAATGAGACACTCTGGGGAGTCTATGGAGGTATGATATGCATGGATCCCCCAACATTTTCCTACCCAGAATCCCCTGCAAAACTTAAATGTAGCTGAAAACAATCACATTGTCCTCACATTTCCACATTTCCAATTATCCATCTATTAACATACTGCCTTCTCTTCCTCTCACATGGTCCAACCACTGGGCAGTTAATTGGCAGCTAAAGATTCAGAAGATACCATCACATAGATGTGTAGTTCAACAACCTCCAGGTAGAGCCTGACATAAAATTCAGCTGGCTGAGCTGGAAGCCATTCGTACAACTTCATCTTGGCAAGCAGCCTGCAATATAGAGCAAAGTGTTGAAAACCTTTCATTTTGGTTGAGCTCTGCTTTGGACACTCTAGCCCCGGTCAAATTAAAAACCATGACTAAGAAAGTTTCCCGGCTGTGGTATAAGGAGACCCTTAAGACATCAAGACAATAGTGCAATAGGCAAGAACAGAAGGGATGGAAAAACTATTAGTCTGAAGAACGAATAACCTATCAAATTAAATTAGCCGAACAGAAAAAACGTATACTAGCTGCTAAAACTCTCTACTACTCTCAGCAGATAAAATTAGCACGTGACATTAATAAAACCCTTTTTCAAGTCATACAAAAATTGGTAGCACAAGTTAATTCCAACCCAGCAGTAACCAAACAAACTTTTTGTGATGGTCTTGTCTGCATTCTTCAAGAGAAAGTAGCAAACATCTTTAACAAATTCTCCGCAGGCAGGACACCCATACAGATGTATATTACTAATCCAGGAACAGGTCTATCCAGGTTCTATATAATGTTCTCGGAGGGTGCTGTCCCTGTGCATTGGAAAGCTGCCTCTGTTCTGCCTCTTCTTAAAAAGGACAATCTCAACGCATTGGACTTGAAAATTATCATCCTATTTCCAGACTCCTCTTTGCAGCTAAATTGGTAGAGAAAGTACGGAATGAACAGCTATTGGAGTATATTGAAGAAAACTGTCTGTTGGATAACTTCCAATTTGAGTTCAGGAAAAACCATAGTACAGAATCTGCCTCGGTGGTAGCCACAGAGGAAGTCAGTGAAATGCATGACTGTGGTGGGACTGCGGCCCTGATTCTGTTGGACCTCTCCGTGGAGTTCAATACTGTCAATCACTATATCCTGGTTGACCATATGCAGAATCTGCTGATAGAGGAATACCCCATTTGATCTCCTTCAATTATTTCTAGCAAAAAGTGGCCTTGGGTAAATTTATATCCAGGCCCTTCTCTTTGCCTTGCAGTGTCGGGCAGGGCTCCGTATTGAGTCTGACATTGTTCAATCTTTATGTCACGCTGCTGGCTAAACTTATTAAAAAATCTGTTTTTTCCTTAGTCTCCTACGCAGATGACACTCAAATTGTGGTTTCACTGGTGAAAAATGAGAACAACTCGGGCCATGCCTTTGAAACCTGCATGAGCGATGTGAGTAATTGGATGGAAAACAATTGCCTCGAGCTGAACTCCGCTAAAAGTGAGGTTATCCTTTTTGGCAATAATCCATCATTTTGGACGCCAGAATGGTGGCCTCCTGAATTAGGCTCCCTCCCAGAATCAATAACTTAAGTGGAAAACCTAGGGGCCATATTATCAAGAACGGAGATAACATTGTCGCCGCTTTAGCGGCAGGAAACTTCCGCTAAAGCGGCGATAAGGGGCTTGATAATATGCCCTTGTGAATTCCCATAGAAGACCAGGTTCTGGTGTGAACATGGGCTTCAATGGGAATTCACAAGGGTATATTATCAAGCCCCTTATCGCCGTTCTTGATAATATGGCCCCAGGTTTTTTGCTTGTTCATGAACTGAAGCTTAAAGATTACTACAGGGCCTTCAGGTCGTGTGCATAGGTTGCACTGGGTATAGGGAAGATAAACAGTGGTATAATCGTGGTGTCCCCAGGGTTTCAAGATGGGTATGGAACGTCAATATGTGGCATCCGTGTCCAGTTAAGTTTTGGATCCTAGTCCCGTAATTCGTAGGGAAGCAGTGATGCGCCGGTATTGTGGCGCGTAAACAGTGGCCAGTACGGCAGGGTTCGCAAGGTCAATGCCCGGAAACAAGTGGAGACGGCGCCAACAATGGGGCGCGTGTACACGAACCAAAAATGAAGGCTTCGTGTGAGGACCCACGATTATACCACTGTTTATCTTCCCTATACCCAGTGCAACCTATGCACACGACCTGAAGGCCCTGTGGGTACAAACCTGTACAGTAAGCCATCGCTACTACATACTTGGGATTTAATTGATCCCCCTGACAATGTTATTGTTCATGCTACAGGCTACTGTGTAAAACTCTTTAGGCTTTAATGATTGTCCTGATGATGATCCCATGTATTGTTGTTCAGGGATCGAAACGCCGTCGACTTGTTTAGACACCAGATTGAAATGTATAACGATTGTGCTATACCTGTAATGGTGTCATTGAATTTCTGTCACTTACCAATTCTCAGAAATCTCTTACTCCTTGCCTAAAAAACTCTCTTCCTTTTTGCCTTTTTAGGTCGAGCTGGACTAGCATCCGTAGGATGCTCCAGTCCAGTTCGAGAACTATAGTCATCGACTTCAGGGGGATTAGGACAAGAGGGTGCCACGCGCTTTAGCCTGTGGATTTGACCTCGTGCACGCGCACGTCGGCTCCGTCCACATTCACCGTGCACATCCCCACACATACACACATGCATGCGCATACACACAGACAGACACTCGCTCGCTCACACACACTCTCCCCCCCCCCGCAGTCATCACACACGCATACACACACGCATACACACAGACTCCAAGACACATACACACACGCACGCACGCTCACACACATACAGAGCCCCCCGCCGCCCCACGCACACACACATGCCCCCCGCCCTCGCAGCTCAGCAAAGGCCCCCACTCACCGGTACTCGTCTCCAGGCGAGGGCTCGTTGCAGGCGGCGGCGGTCTCATCCTTCTGTGCGTGCGAGGCTCTCACCTCACGGGAGCCCGCCCGGGCTTCCGGTGTGTCTCCACGTCCCGCCCCCGGCCTGCCTGACTTCCGCCCGGGACATAATAACAACTACGTTTGAAGGAGCGCGCTTTAATGATTCATCCACTGCTCCGTAGGCGTAGATGTGTTTTATTTATTTTCAAGATGATGACTCGCAGGTACCTCTATTGTCCCTCTTTTCTGCCCACTGTCCAGGTTCCTAGGATAGCCAGTCTCTTTCCCAGGATGGCTGTCTCACCGCCATTTGCCTCCATTCAGACCGCGTCCCTGCTCGGCTCCCATCCCTTTGAAGCAGCCATGTTAGGGGTGGCGAAATCAGATTTAAAAGGACAGCAAACTCACCATGCAACGTTTTTGACAGGAGTCGAGTGTAATTTTTTGCTTTTCATTTTCCTTATATACTTTGATGGAAGCCAAGGCTCCCTCCATTTTGCTAATGCCATATTATTCTCCCTCGCTGCTCTTCCGACATTACCCTAAGTAAAAATCACGGTTGGGTTTGAGGAAGCAAAACGCAGTGACATAATGTTTGCACAACATGCAAACCCGCATTAGGTTATTAACTATAAAATAAACTATACTTAAGGCCCTGAAAGATTCCTAGAGCTTTAACAACACTCCTTTTCTCTATAGTGGCGTTTTTACTGCTAGCCTTCCCTTTGGAAAGATCTCAATTTATTATTCACTGAAACTACGACCCTCCCCCCAGCCCCGTACTTGCAGGATTCTTAACGGTACCACCCCATCATCAGTGCTATTTAACCCTGTGCATGACATCTCTGTGAGCTTTCACCTCACTGTCACCTCTCACTGTGTTGTAGTTCACTATTTGTGTGGATTACACCCATCTGTTATTAATTGCCTCTTTGCAGGCCTGCCTCACAAGAATACACCAGTGGATTTCTTCTGCTTTTCAGAAACTAGAATTCCCTCACTTAAACCGTGGCTCATTGGTGCTTCTTCTAGTGCCCCAAGCCACTCTAAATCTCAGCCTCCGTGTCCAGAGCGGCATAGTAAAGGTGCATTAAATATGCTTTTTGGAAAAAACAAGAAAGATTAATGTTTTCATACCACAGAATAGGTTTTGTTTGCCATGTCATGCATGCATTAGTACTTTCAGACATTAGTGGGGACAGTACTAATATCTAGTTATTTCACCTCTTATTTTGCTTAAAGGCCATCGCACTTCATTATTATTAGGGTAAAGGAAATCTGACAGCATTACCCTTTGGCTGGCCACATGCTTATCCCATGGCTACCAACAATGATCATATAATGTACTACCTATGCTGCACCACCTTCAAACGGCTCATATGCATACAAGAACATCTTAAAATAGCCCCTGGGTCCGCATTTACCCAATTTACCTCGCCCTCCCTCTATCTATCTATCTATCGTCCTCCCTCTATCTATCTATCGCCCTCCCTCTATCTATCTATCGCCCTCCCTCTATCTATCTATCGCCCTCCCTCTATCTATCTATCTATCGCCCTCCCTCTATCTATCTATCGCCCTCCCTCTATCTATCTATCTATCGCCCTCACTCTATCTATCTATCGCCCTCCCTCTATCTATCGCCCTCACTCTATCTATCTATCGCCCTCCCTCTATCTATCGCCCTCACTCTATCTATCTATCGCCCTCCCTCTATCTATCGCACTCCCTCTATCTATCGCCCTCCCTCTATCGCCCTCCCTCTACTTTTATTTAAGTATTAATTTTTTTAAAACATTAAAAGCCATTGTTATTTGTAATATCAATACATCTAAGTCACGTAAATACAACACATATTGCATTACAAATGCTATAGGTGTCACATTTGCAAAAGTTAAAAGTATTGGCATTGTAAATGACAAAGTTATTAATTTCGCGACTTTCAAAACCAAGTTGCCAACACATAAATAAAAAAATTGTCATTTACAATACCAATAGCTCAAACTTTCCTAATGCGAGACCTATTGCATTGCAAATGCTTGTCTATTTCCTTCACTTTGCCAATTTGTAAACGGTTAGACACAGGCTTGTGTCCCACTCTCCTGAATGTAAGGCAATTCCTTGTTGAAACCTTGTTACAAGTAAAAATTAGTGATCCCTGTCCGGCTGGACAAATCACAATATTCAATATAGTTCCACTGTGTCTATATTTATTGGTTTTCCTATACCTATTAATGCATGGGACCACTGTTGCTTAAATAATATGTTCCCCGAGGTCCTATGCTGACTCGCTGGGTGCCCTTGTTGTTTTTTGTTATGAATCTAGGTATCCAGCCCTGAGTTAGAAAAGTAACATAAAAAGTAACTTACCTGTAATTTACTAAAAAAACGTATTTATTTCAATGTACTGTATTTGCTAAGTGTTGCAACCTACTGCATCCCCTGTAAATCAAACAAAGTACAATTTCTATTGCATTTTCAAACTGTTCTATATCAAGTAACTTTTTACTGAAAAGTATTTAATGCTTACCGGGGCCAGGCTTCCTTGGTTCTAAATATAAACAACAGTATATTTTTTATACAAACACAATTGGCCTAGAGTTCAATTTTTAAGTGTGTGAATTAATTTGCTGACTGAGTGTGTACATCAAATGCTTAACACTGTCCTCTGATACTGCCTTACTGCTCGACCAAGCTACCACTATTAGAGAGTAAGGTTCTATCTAAATTTAACCTCTGCCTACCTCTGGGGTCACTTGGTCTCTATACACAATAAACCTCATTTTGGTGTAGTATATATAGAGCCAGTTTCCTACAGATGCTCATAGAGCATGAGACTCAAATATCACCTCAATGGAATATAATCCTGGATGGGAAGGGAGTTAAACTCATTGTAAATGACTCCAAAACAAAAATACTAATTCTAAATAAGGGTGGGTGGCATTCTTATAATGTCCACAGTGGTGGGTGTATTCAGGGAAATGTGTGCCTTTGTGAAGAAAGCCAAAACTTCCAGAGTTTCCCTCATTCAGTCTGGGAGTAGGGGGAAAGGGGTTAGAATCGAGCACACCTCCCCTACCTAGATTTCCTGCTGCAGAAAGTTCATTGGAGATACATTGCGGAGCAGGAAATGGTGAAAAGGCAGGGCGCTGATGTACCATTCCAGAATCACAAGTAAGCAATGCACAGATAGAAAGCAGCACAAAATCCTGTAGGGAGTGGGTCATGGAGTGTCCACCTAGGTGTTAGGCGGGTCGCATTGCAGCAGGATTCCTGTGGTAGTAGGAGGCCAGACGAGTGGGAGACTTTGCTTGCTTGAGGAAGGGAGGGAGGGTCAGAGGTAGGGCATTGGGGTGGATGCTGATTAAGTGTTGATCAGTGGCAGTCACCCTGTTACCTCTTGCAGCCACTAAGGCAAAATAAAACTACCAGAGCTTCAAGCTTTGTAATGTTCCTATAGTTAAAAAAAAATGCCCATTTCAAAGTGCATGACTAGTCAGACACCCATCATACTCCCTCCCAATATTTTCTGTCGAGGAACCTAAAAGCCACGGGTACACGGACTTCAGTCTATACGCTGCATTTAAGTCTTCTTTTTGCCAGTGAAAATTCTCTAGAAAACCATTGAAGTGAGCATCCACGTAAACAAAAAGGTGGATAACATAATAAGGAATACTACGCCCATGCCATTGGTCTCCGCTAAAAAACACAGCCTATGGTTGGTCTCATCCTGGTGAACCGTCAGCTTTATTACATCAAAATAAATCTGACAACATTTCTGCCACCACTGAACAGACTGGGCATCAATGTATAGCTTGGCAGATGCGGGAGGTTAATGTCTCCTCCGCCCTCCACTGGGTGTTTAGCTGTGTAGACACTCAAGTGGAGATGGGACATCAGCCTAATTTTGGCTGATGCCCAGCATTCACCAATCACTAAAACGTAGCTAAGGACCTTGTGGTATGCTAGGTTGTAGAACCGCCTGGACAACTCGTGGCAACTACAACAATTAAAAAGTAACCACAATCTACTTTCAACATCATTGCACCATAATACTTTAACTGCGATAGTGCCAGAAGTTAATTAGGTTCTTCCGTGCTTGCTTTATAGGTAAATACCAAACGCATAAAGCTTCAGCTCGGTTAAGGATCTTTGCCTGCACTTCTGTCCCTCAGCTAAGATATTCCAGTGTATGGTGCCGGAATGAAGTTGTTAGAATATCATCTGACATGAAAATTGTTTACAGAAATATAACCCCTTTGGAGTTAAAAATAGGAAATCTACACCCAAAGTGGCGATATGTTTGAATACGATTTATAGGACTCAATACGTTTGCATATGTTATTCTGTGCCACCCTTACTATGTCCCTGATAACATCATCTCAATAAGGGATTGCTGTGTAAATGTAGAAAGTTAGCAATGAGTGTGTTATGTTGAAAGCATCATTGCATTCACATTCGGGACTTCTGTCGGGTGTGACTGTACCACAGAATAATGATTATAGGAATATCATGGTGTCATAACATTGTAGAAAGAATATCGAGGCACAAAATATTGAAAGTGAAGTCCAGAAGAAAGTATAGATTTACTATTCTTAACTCCACGTCTATGTCACTTGAAGGTATATATGTCATCAATGTTCATATGTGTGAAGGGAGGTATAGTGAAAAGATACATGCCTTCCATGCTTAATTTGAGCCGGTGGTTTCTGGTGCTCGGCAGGGTATCTAGGCACTGAGGGAGGGCTGCTGATCTGTCTGGGCATGCAGGTTCAGTCAAGAGCCAGGTCTTGAGGTCCTTCCTGAATTGGGTCAGCGACTGGGATTGCCTGAGGTGGAGAGGAAAGTTGTTCCAGGTCTTGGGAGCGAAACAGGAGTAGGATCTATCTCCGATTCTGGGCTTGTGGATCTGTGGGACGGAGGCCAGGGCAAGTTGGGCGGGGTGGAGTTGTCTAGCGGGTATGAGGAATGCGAGGCAGTGTTTCAGATATTCTGGCCCTGTGTCATGGAGAGCTTTGTAGGCATGTGTGAGAGCTTGGAGGTGATTCTCATGTTGATTGGGAGCCAGTGGAGTTGTTGGAGGTGTTGTGTTATGTGGCTGCGGCGGGGTATGTCCAGGACCAATCTGACTGGTGCGTTTTGGACATACTGTAGTTTCCTGAGCTGTTTCAGGGTGATGTCGGTGTACAGTGTGTTGCCATAGTCGTCTGCTGGTGAAGAGTGCGTGGGTGACCGCCTTTCTGGAATCTGGGGGGATCCATCTCAATGTCTTTCGAAGCAGGCGAAGAGTTTAGAGCAGGATGTAGATACTGTGTTGATTTGGTGGTTCATTGTGAGCGAGAAGTCCAGTGTGATGCGGAGGTTTCCTGCGTGGTCCATGGGGGTGGGAGGGGTTCCTATTGTGGCGGGCCACCAGGAGGCATCCCAGGCTGAGGGGGCAGGTCCCAGGATGAGTGCTTGGTCTTGTCCGAGTTGAGCTTGAGGCAGCTGTCTTTCCTCCAGGGAGCAATGACCTTCATTACGCTATGAAAGTTGATTCTGGCGGCTGTGTGTTTGTTGGTGAGGGGGAGGATCAGCTAGGTGTCAGTGGTTTCGGACAATGGCTGCAAGGGTGGCCATGTAGATGTTGAAGAGGGTGGGGCTCCAGGAGGAGCCCTGAGGCACTATGTAGCTGATCTCTGTATGTTTCTGAAAGGAACAGGGGTAGTCTGAATCGCTGTGTTTGGCCAGTAAGGAAGGAGTGGATCCAGTCCAGTGCCTTGTCGCGGATGCGGGCGTCATGGAGTCCCATGATTAGGGTACGTGTGAGACGGTATTAAAGGCGGCCAAGAGGTCCATTAGGATGAGGGATGCGGTTTCACATTAGTCAAGGGGGGCGGATGTCGTCGGAGGCGGCGAGGAGTGCTGTCTCAGCGCCGTGGTTGCTTCAGAAGTTGGATGGGGAGGTGTTCAGGATGTGGTTCTCTGTGATGAACTCAGAGAGTTCGGGTGGAAGGCCTTCTCGATGACCTTGTCTGGGAAGGAGAGGAGAGAGATGGGTCTGATATTTTTGAGGTTGGTCGGGTCGGGAGACGGCTTCTTCAGCAGGGAGTTGATCTTGGCGTGTTTCCAGTCATTGGGGAAGGTGGAGGTTTCAATGGAGCAGTTGATGGTGCGATGTAGCTCGGGGGTGATAGAGGCATCTGCTTTTTGGAAGCTGTGGTACCGGCAGGGATCCGATGGGGCTTCTGAGTGGATGCTCTTCATTGTCTTGAATGTGTTGTCTGTGGTGAGCAAAGTCCAGTTGAGCACAATCTGTTGGGGTGCAGTGTGGTTGTGTATGGTGGTGGCGGGCCTTGTAGCAGGATCTTGAATGTCGAAGCTGTCGTAGATCTTCCCTGATCTTGTGGTGGAAGAAGGTGCTGAGTTTGTTGCAGGGGTCTTGGGATGGTGAGATGTTTGTGGTCACGCTGTTGGGCCTGGCAAACTCCTTGACAATGAAATGAAATGAAATGAAATGAAATGCGGGCATTTGTAAAGCGCACAGCTACCTCCACCGGAGGTGTCCCGGCGCTGTCCATATAACGCTTAGGAACCCTTCCTGGCTTTTTCCCTGTGAAATGTCCACTCCTGGGCACCCCCAAGGTGAAGCCAGGCATCCCAGCACTGTTGGGGCCGTTGTGGAGATTAAGCAAGCTATTGCCCAGAGTTGCAGAGTGGAACCCATGATTAGAATAGGCACTGAGGCGAGAATGATCAGGTCTGAGGAAATTGAGCCCAAGACCTGCCGAGGTGGGTATTGAACCCTGGTCCCAGGCCAAACCTCTGCAGCAGGGTCTGCCGCTCTAACCATTTGAGCCACACTTCTCCACAATGGTGAAGAGTTCTTTACTGTTGTGTGCATTGGCGTTAATTCTGTCTTGGAAGGCCGTTTTCTTTATGTTTTGAGGAGAAGAGGTGTGCCTTGGCGGTGAATTTGAAGGTTGCATGGGTTTCCGGGGTTTAGTTGTTCCTTCATCTCTTCTTGAGTCGTCTGCAGGAATGTCTGGACTCGTGGAGGGTGGAAGTGAATCAGCTGGTTTTCTTGGAGTGTTGTTTGCCTGGTGTCTTCTTCAAGGCTTTCCAGAGTGTCAGAGCATTTGGAGATTCATTGGTGAAGGTTGCCTGCTGCGGTGTTGGTGTCTGTTGGTGTTGGTGGGGTGGTCATACTGAGGAATTCGACGAGAAGTTCTTTGGTGGCCTAGTTATATCTACATCAGGGGGGTGATGAAGGCGGTGGTGTATGGTGGGCATGGTGAAATGCATGCAGTGGTGGTTGGTCCAGATGAGTTCAGTGATGTGGCTGTAGGTGATGTTCCCACTGGCGGAGAAAACGGGGTCAAGCGTGTGTCTGGCTAGGGTGGTCGGTGCGGTGACTAGCTGCTTGAGCCTGATGTTGGTGAGGTTCTCCAGTAGGAAGGTAGTGTTCTGGTCACTGGGGTTGTCCAGGTGGAAGTTGAGGTCTCCGAGTAGGATGTAATTGGTAGATGCAAGAACCTGGGGTGCGATGACGTCTACGGTGGTGTCGTCGAAGGGCGGGCGTGGGCTGGGGGGCCTGTAGACGAGGGTGCCGTTAGGGTGGTGTTGGGGTTGGTCTGGATCAGGAAGTTGAGATGTTACATGGTTGTCTTTGGGTCGTTAGAGTGAGTGGTCAGTCGAAGGGTGTTCTTGTGGATGATGGCGATGCCTCCTCCTGGTCGTTTAGATCTTGTAGCCATCGGGGATGGCGTTGGTGATGTCCGGTCCTGAGCATGGGGTCCAGGTTTCCGTGTAGAAGGCTATGTCGAGAGAGGCCCAGATTTCTGTGGCTTGTTTGAGGAGGGATAACACGTTGAGGAGGATGCAGCTGAGCCGGTCAGGCGTGCTGTTAATCAGCTGGGCGGCAAGAGGATCTGGCATGTTGGTGTGGGTGAAGGTGTAGCTGCAGTTCTGGTAGGAGAAGAGTCCTTGGATCTCCTTTGGCAACGTGAAGTGGCAGGCAGCGTGGCGTCCTGAGTTGAAGGCGAGGAGGGTGCTGGCATCGTAGTGGTGGAAGGTCCTTTACACCAGGGTCCCTAGTGTTGGGCACGGTCAGGCGGGGACGGGTGCAAGCGAGCTTGCCTTTGGTGCACAGTGGGCCCCATTAAGTAGTGCTGGGAGGGATGGACACCTGGGGGGGTAGGAAACACGGGAAGGGTCACTGGAGGAGGGCGCGCTGCGAGGCATCACAGAGGCAGGTGAGAGGGCGGCGAAAAAAGGAAGAAAAGACAAAAGCAGGGGGGAAAAAACTGAAAGAAAGAAAGAAAGCAGAAAAGAGAGATAGAGGGGCAGCCCAGCAACAGAGCAGTGATGCTTTATCACTAGACCACCAGAGATGAGGGGCAGGCAGGAGTCTGCAGGTGGAGGAGGGCTTCAAACTCATGACTAGAGGGTCAGCAGCAGCAACGGGGGAAGCAGCAGCGACCAGACCGAGCTGCCCCATGAAGTGAGTAAGTCCACTAGAAGGCCAGTGGACTGGACATTAACCACGCACGACTGCCATTCAGTAGCGCTGCAGGGGGCTGGACTGGGGAAGGGTCCCTGGAGGGGGGTGGGACCGGGGGCAATCGCAGAGGCGAGGGTGATGAAAAAAGGGAAGAAAAGGCAAAAGCAGGGAAAAGAGCAAAAATCTGAAAAAGAGACAGAGGGGCAGCCCATCAGCAGAGCAGCAACGCTCTACTATTAGAACACCAGGGATGAGGCGCAGGAGCCTACGGGTGGAGGAAGACATGTTGGCGCTGTCCGTCTAAATTAAGGATGAGCACACAAGAGTTGTTTATTAATTCAATAAACATTTAAAAGGACTAATACCTGCTGCCCAAGCCATTCTCATAGCTTTGGGGGCCTGGACTAGTTAGAATTTTCACTCTTGTAGTTATGCAATGGTTAGTAGTTGTGTTGGTGCTGTCATGCTGGATGCGGGGCAGACAGCGGCGCTCCTCTTGTTAGACCTGAGCGCCGCATTTGACACGGTGTCTCATGACATTTTGTTGCGGAGGCTGGAGGAAGTGGGACTTGAGGGGAAAGCTCTTCAATGGTTCCGCTCTTTCCTCTTGGACCAGTTTTTTAAAGTAGCCATTCCACCTGGTCAGTCCTCTTTCCATCCTTTGGGACTAGGAGTACCTCAGGGCTCTGCGTTGAGCCCCACTTAGTTCAACTTGTATGTGAAACCGCTGGCTGCTGTCGTCAGACAAAGTGGCTTAACCATGACATCGTACGCCGACGACACGCAGCTGGCGGTGACACTCAGTGGGGACCCTGAGGTGACTGCCCCCAGGTTTCGCGCAGGGCTTTTAGCCGTGGCGAATTGGATGCGTATTAACTGTTTACAGTTAAACGCCAAGAAAACCGAAGTCCTGATCTTAGGAAAGCAAGCGGAATTGTGGGGAGATCAATGGTGGCCTCCTGAATTGGGGGTGACTCCCATCCCAGCGGCCGAAGTGAAGAACTTGGGGGTCTGGCTGGATTCCAACCTCTCTTTTACCAGCCATACTAAGAAGATCGCAGCTACCTGCTATGGTATTCTGTGAGGACTGAGACCAGTCCTCAAATTCTTCGACCCCCCTACTCGGCAACTGGTGGTCCAAGCCTCTATTCTCTCTCGGCTGGACTACGGGAGTGCTCTGCTGCTTGGTGTTAATCAGGCCGAGGCCACCAGACTGCAGAGGGTGCAGAATGCCGCTGCGCGGGCCATTGTGGGCCTCCCGAGACGGTGCTCTGTATCTGCAGTTCTGACCTCCCTTCACTGGCTGCCGGTCAGACAGAGAATCAAATTCAAGGCACTCTGTCTGACATTCAAGATCCTGAAATTCTCGTCACCTCCTGCCCTGATGGGTCTTGTTTCCCCGTATGTCCCCAGGCGGTCTCTCAGGTCGGAATCTCTTCATCTAGCGAGCACGCCTAGATTCAGACTGAGTAGGATGGGAGGTCGTTCATTTCGAGTTATGGCGGCTGAATTATGGAACTCCCTTCCTGTCCATATCCGTGCCCTTAACAGCCTGACTCTCTTCAGATGTGCGATCAAAACCCATTTGTTCACCTCTGTTGACTGATCTCCTCTCCTTTCAGCGGCGATTTGTTGTGTTGTAGTACTTGATCAGGCGCCAGGACGCCCCTTCACTGGGGCAGCTGTGCGCTGAATAAAAGTTATTAACATAACATAACATAACATAACATTTGCAAGGCTGGCAAGGCAAGTGGCTAGCACAAGCTGCAGTGTCCTCCTGAGGAGACCCCTGGCACTTCGTTTTATACAAATTAAGCACTGCATACCTTCGACATTAAGGTCCCACGATATTCCCTACTCTTTATTTAGGAGGCCCACTGTCTTACGTGCCATATTAAATCACACAACGAAATTCAAAATGTTATTTTATTTCAATTTGCAATTCAAGTTAGTTATGTTCCCTTTTACAAACATCGCACTTTAACGTTTGGGTTTTTCGAAGCCAAACATGGGGACTGGCAAATACCTCACAAATATATGCTTTGTTGGCAGTTTTAGAGCTACCAGACCAATCCCAGATGTTGTGAGGTTGCATGCCTGAGTCAGTGGCCATATATAGGGAGCGTGGTATGTATAGAATCCAGATGTGTGTCTAATCATGAGCTGGGTGCCTCCGAGTCTGTGCCAGATGTTGTGGTTTGAGCTGTGCAATGCTTACTCACCAGCCAAACTGGATAATGACACAGAGAATAAATCTCTGAGAGCGGCTAACGTATAGATGCTGGATATTGAACCGCAACCCATTTTAAACATATAGGGATAGAAAACACATGGGTTGTGTCAATATCCCATTCTGAGCCATTGCACGGGTGCAGAAGGAGCACGCAATCGTTTTCAATGTACAGTACATATACTATGCCATGGAGTTCGATTGGGCCATAAATTCCATTTTGGGTGCAGAGGTTTATTTGCACCCACAACCAGGATTATAAACCAAGGAACTAACTGTGCCCGACTCAGGAGTTTGTCTGACAGATTTGAATAATGGAAAACCTGCCATAAATTGCAGAACAAATTGATCAAAATCTAATTTTGCACAAACATTAATGGGAATCGTTTATAATTTGTGCATAATTCCTCATTCCTAGATGTGCAAACTGTGAAAATGACGCAAACAGAAGTTTGCACACTCACAAATGTTGGCATCTTGTACTGAAGCAAACCAGGGGATGCACACTTTTGCATCTGCGTTTGTGGACATATTGTAATCATGCCCTGCCTCACTAACTACACCAATTAGTACATGCTCTGCAGACATACCAGAGAGCACCAATCTGTAGAATTGGTGAGTAAGTGTAGGCACATATACGTTGTAGGGAGAACGAGAAAGCGGGTGCAAGGCCCCCTTCGAGCCCCGCTCACGGGGGTAGAACAGCGTCCTAATACGGCCCCAGATCGCCGAGAGCATCAATGCCACTGCCACATTTAAATTATGGAGGAATGTGGGGGATGGGAAATAGAGACAGTAACTGAGCCTCCGATTCCAAGCTGCATGGTCCAGGGGACGCAGGAATACAGGGAATTGCCGTTTCTGGTCATTATTCTCGTTTTATTAACCATGAAATCCCAATTTTGGGGAGATCTTCAAGGAAGTGCCGCAGCATGGCACCGCAAACCCTTAGGCTGCACCATGCGGCGGCACTTCCGAAGCACAGGGATGCAACATATTTACAATGATAAGTCGCATCTCTGTGCTTCCCCCTGCACAAATTGCAGCCATGCTCCGGCGCAGGCACCCTTGCACCATGGTGCAAGGATGCCTGCGTCGTGGGGCACCTTCCTTCAGAAAAACAATCACTACATACATTTTCCTCTTTCAATGTGTGCTGTAGAATGCAGCACGCATTGAAAGAGGAAAAAACTAGGAGAAATGAAAACATTTCTCCTCGTTGCACCTCGCTACGCCAGCATTGAGACACATCTCCAGATTTACGTTTTCTCGTAAATCTGGAAGTGTGTCTTGTTCCATGGGTGTTGCGTGGGAACATCCACAGCAACACCCATGGAACGTCACTTCAACGCAAAGTGCTGCGTGTGAAGGGGCTGTATGTACAAGGAGAGGAAAAGTCATGCAGGGTGGCTTTTCCTGTCCTTGTAAATATGGAGGAGCCTCCTGCGCCACCAGCATGTCACAAAAAGTGACGTACTGGTGGCGCAGGAGGCTTTTAAATCTGCCTTTTTATGCGGCCAGAATGGGGAATAACCCCTGGGACCCACAATTACCAAGTTCTTTCCTGCAAGCGAAATGCGTGTGTGGAAACATAGGAGGATATCCCGGATGTTAATCTGCACCAAGTAGACATAGGATCTGGTGGGTGGCATCTCCACGGAGATCTCACTCCGCCGGACTCTGAATCTGGCTCCTACTATTTTAAACAGTAGCATCAGCTTCAGTGCACATCTGGTAACATCTGTAAGTCGAGTTGGTGTTTGGTTGACTTCATACATAGTAAAGTAGAGAATCGAAGATGTGGGTAATGTACACTCAGGAAATTTAGACTGGGAGCTCTACCTGCTTTAATATCATTAACAATCATTCCAGGAAGGAAGATCTCCAGGAAGGACCACCCCACCCGCCCGGGAGGAGGAACGCCTTCGTCCACAAATCCAACCTCTGCCTGAGCACACTCCGTGACGAGCCCACAGACCTGATGGAACATCTTCACTTCAAGATACTGGCCAGCCCTACCACCACCCTCCTAGGAACCCTCATCTATCAACCACCTGAACCCCGCGGACTATTCGCCAACTCCATCACGGACATCATTTCCCCGCATGCCATCGCGTCCACCAACTACACTCTACTGGGAGACCTCAACTTCCACCTCAACAACCAACTTTACCCTAGCACCACATCCCTCCCGGACAACCTCCACAACATTGGACTCTGTCAGATCGTAACCAAACCCACGCACTCAGTAGGACACACCCTCGACCCCCTCTTCGCAACAGGTAACTCCATCACCTTCATCCACACCACCGACCTCCCATGGACTGACCATCGATGCGTCCACTTCACCCTCAGAACACCCACCATCCACAAACACCTGCACCTGCTCCTAAAAAGAAAGTGGACCAGAATCACCGACAACCAGCTAACCTCATCATTCAGAAACTCCACCCCAACCATCACAGAAAAGGATGACCCCAACACTGCAGCCCGAACCTTGAACAGATGGATCTCCGACAGCGCCAACACCATAGCCCCCCTCAAGAAAAACAACACCCACGCCAAGAAAGCCAGATGGTTTAACACCGAACTTCGAGAGTCCAGACGCACTTGCAGTCGCCTCTAAAAGGCCTGGAGGAACACCAAATCCACAGAAGCCTACAAAAACTTCAGAGCCGCCACCAAAACCCACCACCAGCTCATCAGAAAAACTAGGAAAAAAGCGATTGAAGACAGAATCTCCAATCATGCACACAACAGCAAAGGACTCTTCAACATCATCATGTAGTTCGCCCAACTCACTAGCGAGTCGGCCGGCATCCCTCCCTCACAAGACCTCTGCGACAAACTCAGCACCTTTTTCCACCACAAAATCAACAGCATCTACGACAACTTCGACGAAGACAACTAAACCCTCACCAACCACCCTCGACACCCTGAAGCCAGCGATATACAACTGGACAGCCCTCACCACCGAAGACACACTGAAGACAATGAAGTCAATCCACTCTGGGGGCCCCCCCTGAACCCTGCCCCCACCACATTTTCAACAGAGCTACCGACACCATCGCACCCATGCTCTGCCACACTATCAACCGCTCCCTGGCAACCGCCACGTTCCTCTATGACTGGAAACACGCCGAGGTCAACCCCCTCCTGGAGAAACCCTCAGCAGACCCCACCGACCTCAGAAACTACAGACTCATCTCCCTGCTCCCGTTCCCAGCGAAAGTAATCGAGAAAGCCATCAACAGCCAACTCGCCACATTCATCGAAGAGCACAACATCCTCACTCCTCCCAATCCGGCTTCAGAAAAAAACACGGTACGGAAACGCCCTACTCGCTGCAACAGATGACATCGGCACACTACCGAACAAAGGAGAAACAACAGCCCTCATCCTCCTCGACCTCTCAGCGGCGTTCGACACAGTCTCTCACCTCACCCTAATACACAGACTCCACGACGCAGGGATCCAAGACAAGGCCCTCAACTGGATCTGCTCCTTCCACTCCAGCAGAACGCAGCGGGTCAGACTACCCCTTTTCCTCTCCGACCCTACACCTACCACCTGCGGAGTCCCCATGGGTCCTCCCTGAGCCCTACATACTTCAATGTCTACATGGCTCCACTCGCTCCCATCGTCAGAACCTACGGACTCAGCATTGTGTCATACGCAGAATACATCCAACTCATCCTCTCTTTATCCAACGAACCCAATACCGGCAGACACAATTTTCAAGAAGGCATGATAGTCGTCGTCAAATGGATGAAAAGCAGCTGTCTACAACTAAACACCAACAAAACAGAAGTATTCATCATGTGCCCAAACCCCGACGCATGGAAAAACACCTGGTGGCCCCCCGCCCTTGGAAGCCCACCCAACCCCACGGACCATGCACGCAACCTGGGAATCATCATGGACTCTGAGCTCAAAATCCACCAGATCAACTCCGTCTCATCCTCCTGCCTCCACACCCTCTGCCTCCTACATATGACCTTCAAATGGATCCCCCTCGAACACAGAAAGACCGTCACTCACGCCCCAGTCACCAGCAGACTTGACTACGGCAACACACTCTATGCCAGAATAAACAAAAACCTCACTGCAAGCTACAGAACATCCAGAACGCTGCCGCAAGACTGGTCCTCGGCCTGCCAAGACACTGCCACATTACCCAGCACCTGCACACACTCCACTGGCTCCCCATCGAAGCTAGAGTCACCTTCAAGATGCTCACCGACCCCCACAGGGCCCTCCACGGCACCGGACCAGTATACCTTAACAGCCGGCTCAAATACCACACATCTGAGAGGACCCTAAGATCAGCCCAGCTCTCCTACGCTGTGGTTCCCCGCAGCAGAAAGACCAGATCGGGAGGCCACTCCTTCTCCTTCCTAGCGGCCCGAGCCTGGAACGCCCTCCCGCTCCACCTCAGACAGACAACATTGCTCCACATCTTCGCAAGAAACCTCAAAACCTGGCTCTTCAACAGACGCCCCCTTGATGGACTGGAGCCTGCTAAACCCCCCACCCCACTCAGGGTGATTAGTTGTGCTTAACAAACGCCTGATTGATTGATTTCAATGCAAGGATATATGTCCTTCAGGATTATATCCATCTATAAGAGGTAGGTGGCTCTGGGGAGCTCCACAATCCTGAGTTCTAGCTTGATTTTCTCAGTTCTCAGTTCAAGAGCCAACTGTAAAAATCTATGTGTCAGCATGGCTTTTGTCCCATTTCTGTCCCCATAGGTGAGTGTGCAGGATAGCTACATTTCCTATCAAGAGTCACCTTCTTTCTTTTTCATGTCAATCAATTGTCAGATGTTCCACAATCAGTTCTTGGATTATGATGATGTGTTGATTCTGCCAGTGGTATAACGCAAAATGATGGGACCCTCTACAGAATATGGCAGGGCCACTGGGACTCCCAAAAGTCACAAAAATTAATAACCTTTAAGCTGAGTGCGGGCCCCCTTAACGCACCCCCTACACTGCAGAGACTGCAGGGGCCTCTGTTACTCCCTCGGATTCAGGGTTTGCCTGAGGCTGATTCCCGCACCAGGGACTCAAGTTGAACAAGGATTCGGCTGTTTGGATGGTCCATATCTCATGCTAACCCACAATTGGAGACTTCTTTCACATCAGACTTACGGTGCTATGTAACACCCATCAAGTCAACCAAAGCAATGGTCATCCTCCCCATGTTGCCACTAGGACAGGGATTACTACTAATGCTTGGAAGGGGACGTGAGAACAGAACTTTTTTCATACAGGTCCCAAATGTTCAAGTTGGATAGAAAATATGCAGCAATCCAACTGGATGAAAGGGCGTCAAGCGCCTACATTGAGCCGAAAGAGGGGATTCACTCTTATCATTAACAGCAGCAGGCCAGCCCACATCCAAACTTGCTCTACTACATGGGCCGATGCACACCATAGTTTCTCAGGAAGCAAAAAATCACTTATCCTCATCGGTTTCCACCTAACTAACAAAAAATGTTAGGAAGAAAGTACAGACAACTCGTTACCAGCTATCAGTCCTATAGAATCATGCCATACCGCAGTGAAATTGATTTCAGAACCAACAACTAAGTGATGGTTCCCTCCTACCTAACAGAGCCGGATGGGGAACCCAAAGATGCCCCATAAGGTGCATAGCGAGCGAGCACAGCAAGCGAGCCTGACCACTAAAAGGGAGATTGAGGGGTTCTCTGTCGAAGAAAAGTTGGGAAAAAATTACAAAAAGTGTGCATTCTGCAACACATTTTTCATTATTTTTGGCCGGGTCCAAACTGGCGTGGCGTGTTGAGCAATGGAACGATGGATTAAACCCAAATCTTTGTGACTGGGGGTGAATGTTTGTACTGTTCAGCATTCCGTCCATCATTTGTTTCTTTTACTTTCGTTTTTAAGCATAGTAAATGATAACCTTACAGTGCACCAGGATACGGCAATCTTTATTGGGGCTCTTCAATGATTCCCTCACTATCACCCTCCAACAGTGCCTCTCATCCCTCCATAGCCCCTCTCTCACATTTATTTCATTTGTTTTTTAGCACCTCTCACACCAGTGTAGAGTGTTGGAGCATTTTACATCACACACACATACAGAGACAATGATTCATATATGTGTAAATCAGTGTATTGAAAATCTTACATAAGAGAAAGTGGACTACCAGGGTTCTAGTCTCGGCAAGGATGCGGAACATCCTGTGATTCTGGGCAAATCACTTAATCACCCCGTGCTTTCCAAAAATGTATGTGTCCTCATGTAACGTAACTGGTGCTCATGTAAAGAGCTCTGATACCTGATACCTTTAGGTCAAGTTTGCGCTATTTAAAAGTACGAAAAATAAATAAAGGTGTACGATTCACACGTCATCCATACTGGTAGTCATTTTTTAAGTGCCTGGTCTGGGGAAGCACAAACTCAGGATTCAGAGTGTAACACAGTGGTTAGGGTTGACTTTACTAATAATAATTTTTTTCTACCCAAACAATCCTTTTTTAGCAAAATTAAGATAATGAAAGACCGTAAAAATAACATAATTTCTAACCTAGATTACGATTCTAATTTATGAACTGCACAGTAACAAAAGGATCTCTATGACAAAAGCAATAACCCACTGAGAAATACACATAAAATACTGTTCTGCGATCTGCATAGTACATACTTTTGCAGCAGGCATATTAACACTCTATGCTACCTTAGATGAGTCAAAGCTGCCACTAGACAAAGCTCCGATCAGCATGTACATTGATCTTGGCACTTTTATTGTTGCCTGATAACTGTTGGATATACAAGGAACTCTGCAGTGCTTTTAAAACTTCTGCAGTGCTACAAGACCAGCCCCCAGTAACAAATTCGCCCCTCTCATCCCCCCCACTCTTCCAGCTTCCTGGGAAAATGCCCGATGCCCACAGCAGCCAATCTAGCCTTGTATCTGAATAAATAATGATGGAATGCTTGAATTCATCTCATGCTCTGGTAATGATTCAGGCACATTCTAGTACACATTTTCTTTTGCTCACTCAGCCACCACAGACAGGAACCAGTCATATGCAAATCATTCTTCTTCCTGGTCCAATCCAAACAGTACAGACCTGAAATGCTGGGCCAGGTTCACGCTGAAGGAACACAACCAACGGGAACAAAACCAACCTCAGAAGGGTTTCAGTCTATTTGAGCCTAATCAGTAGGGTCAAGCTTCATCCTATGACTCGGTGAGCATAGGACCCACAGTTGGTGATATTTGTTGCAAAAAAAGTACCTAAATTGTGTCAGTGTCCTGGCCACCGGCATTCAGGAGGCTAACCGACATCATCAATGTCACTGCATATCTTATCAAATGAATATAGAAATATAGCCACAACTGTCCCATTCATATGGATCTAGTCTGGTTGCCCCATCAGCAATGAATCATCAAGACCTGCTACTTCATCTACCAATCAACAGTAGCCATCCTGCTGGACATAAAAACAGATTTTTTTGGAGACAACAGAAGAGAAGGGATCACAACATTGACAGACTGGAAGTCAAAAAGTGTATTGTAATTGTGGTTACTGTTAGTTATTGGGATAAGTCTTGTGCGGTCAAAGCAAACCATTCCATGTGGTTATTATTTTATCTTTTTAATGCTGGACTAAAGTAATACTGGTTGGTTGCAATCATTCGTACATGGGGGGTGAGCTCTAGCACATGATAAGTGGGGTTAATACAGGAGTTAGAGATTATGTATTGTTGTATTGGTGAGTTGTAGGAAATTTGCTGAAAGAGAATAGTCAAAATATCGAAAACACAGCGGTCAAATCTCCAAATGTAAGGCCAGAATCTCGAAGAGCATACCTTTAAACAACAGTTATGTCCCATCATTCTTATGTTCAAAAATATATTAAAATGGATCTCATCAAAGAGCACCTTATTAGTCTTTGATAAGGACCATCCCAGTTCCCTCCACTCACCTGTGCCCAACACTGAAGTAACTCCACTTCCCATCCCCTTGTTTCATGCACATGAACTTAAACCAGTCTCCAATCATTCTTGCTGTACAGCACTCCATTGTCCCTGAGAGATGTTTGTGATACTTAAATAATGACGTAACCAAAGACACATTTATTTACCTAGATACACACATACATACATAAACTCATAAAAAGGTTGTGTAAGAAAAAGAATTGGGAAAACTGATCTCCTGTTTGCAGAGTTGTATCATTCATGATATATTTCTACAGTAGACTATAGGGTCGAATTACTCACATACACAAAGACTGGTACAATGATTGTTTGTGTCTGGGCATGCGGTTCCACCACACTTTGTTTTCAGTCTGTTTTCTTACCCCGTCTACATACGCATGGGCACAACCACTAATGGAGCTCACCGTGACGCCATACATGGTGACTCTGGACAAACAATTAGGAATTCCTAGTACTACAACAGAAGTCAAGAGTGCTGCATGCTTCTCCTCAATTTGTGAGGTAATGACTGTCAAGCCACACTCAGACTAGTCGAATCAGAGTAGACGTAGTCAATACCACACTGAAGTGGAGAAGGAAGAATATGTACGCTTAATATCCCTATTCGGAGAAGTTTACAGATCCAGATAACAATTGCTGGATATTAACTTTTCATGGGTGCTTTGAAAGAGTTGTTCAGCATGGACAGAAGAAGACCCAGATGTGCACATTCGACAAGAAATCTGGATCAGCAATGTTATTAAGTTGGAGCCTTGTCGAAGACCTACAGATGATCCCCTTTGCTGCTAGGTCACGTGCAAAATGAAGGACAAGCATCATGGAATGTTATGGGACCTCAAGCAAAAGCAAATATAGTGCCACCCCGATGATGCAACCTGTGGTTTTACAACTTCGTAAGTACATCTGCACATTTGCCAAAAGGTAAAGGGATAGCTAAAGAACTGGAAGGAAGCATGGGTGCTAGACATAGCCCAATGCCCAAACCCCAGGATTTTCTGTTACCGTCATCACCTGCAAGTCAAAGCAATGGCACAAAGTGAGGATATGCATGTGCAAAAGGCTCTCTAACTGGTGAAATCAAGGAGAAATGCACATCACATCCACAATCTGTAAAATATTTGCAGATATGAATTAGGAATTATGGGTCTTAAAGATGGACATTTATGCTCTATGTGACCTATCAATCAGTAAATTTGTAGAGCACTACTTGTCATCCGTGAGGGTATCCAGGTGCTGGCAGGGTCCAGTTGATTAGCCAAATAGCCAGGTCTTCAGGGACTTTCTGAACTGTGGAAGAGCTGGGGAGATCCGTAGATGAAAGGGTAGCTCATTCCATGTTTTCGCTGCTAGGTAGGAGAAGCAGTGACCTCTGCATCTGCTATGTCGGATGCAGGGGTTAGGGTTAGAAAAAGGGGCGTAGAGTGGAAGTGTTGGGTGGGCGGATGGAAGTTCAGGTGGTGGTTCAAGTAGGTGGGTCCACCATTCTGAAAGGACTTGCAGGCATGGGTCAGGAGCTTGAACAGGCATCTTTTCTGTAAAGGGAGCCAGTGTTGTTGATGTGCGTTCATCTAAGGAGATCCAGGACAAGTCTGGCTACGCGGTCTGTATGTTCTGTTGACATCAGAGGAGGTGAACTGTGATCCCTACATAGCATTCCGTCCATCATTTGTTCCTTTTGCTTTTGTCACCCTAAGTGGGAAAAGTATGGCTAGACGTGGGTCCTGTTCTCACTGCGCCACTGGATTCAAGCTAGCCTGGCTGATGTGGGGTGATGCCCCAGAACCGGTCCCAGGGTGCTTGTTTCCAGCCCAGAGAGGACCTGGCTTGGCAGTTTGGGCTGTTGTGTTTGCATTTGTTCCCATGAGAAACAGGGTCAAGATTGATCTGCATATGGCTGGGTCCAAACTGGAGTGGTGCAGTTAGAAAAAGAACAATGGATTAAACCCAGATTTTTGTGACTGGGGGTGAATGTTTGCATTGTTCAGCATTTCGTCCATCATTTGTTCCTTTTGCCTAATTCTCACAAGGCACAAATATACGCCTTCTGTGTATCAAGTATTTCTATTGGATACTGAATAATCTGATCAATCAATTGGGGTTTTGTAAAGCACACTACTCACCCGTTAGGGCCTCAAGGTGCTGAGGGCAGGGTAAGAGCAGCTCCGTTGGGGTCATTCGAAGCACCAGGACTTGAGGTCTTTCTGGAAATGGTGCAGTGTCGGGCTTCGCCGAAGGTGGAGAGGGAGATTGTTCGAAGTCTTGGCTGCGAGGTAGGAGAAGGCCTTCCACATGATCTGGTCCTGTAGAAGCGTGGGACGGTGGCTAAGCAGAGCTCGGTCAAGCTGAGGTTTATCTTGGGGGCATGGAAGGAGAGGCAGTCGTTTCGTGAGGTCCAATTTTGTGGAGGACCTTGTAGGCGTGCGTGAGCAGCTTGAAAGTTATTATTCATTGGACTGTGAGACAGTGTAGGTCGGGGAGATATTGGTGATGTGGTTGTGCTGTGGGATATCGCGGATTAGTCTGGCTGCGGCGTTCTGGGCTGTCTGGATTTTGCGGAGGAGTTTTTAGTTGATTCCGGCATGGAGGGCATTGCCATTGTCCAGTCTGCTGGTGATGAGGACGTGAGTGACCATTTTCCTTGCGTCTGATCTGAACTCTGTTGTTTTTTAGAAGAAGGGCAGGAGTCTTATTCTCTGTGTTCGGCCCGTGAGAAATGATGGTAACCAGTCTAGGGCCTTTCCTTGGATGCCAGTGTCATGGAGTCTGGTGGTTAGTGTGCGGTGGGAGACGATGTTGAAGGCTGGAGTATGGGAGCTGCCGTTTGACCTTGGTCGATGGATTGCAACTTCTTTTTAATTTTATATATGGCAACACATGAGTTATTGCCACTAGACTTAATTGGAGCATAATAGCAACTCCACACCACTCCAATATGGCGGTTCCCATGATCAGAATTTCACATTATCCAAGATGGCCCCCACTGAATACCGGTTTCCCTCCTTTGACTTTAGCGGTCCAGTGTGGACTGCGAGTCAACCGTGAGTTTCCCACCAATTCAGGCTGAGTCACTTCCAGTATTTAAACAGGTTCACAATCCTTCCCAGTACCTCCCGATCCCGGCAGAAGTGGGTAGGTCAGAGAGCCTGTTGCTGATTCCGCAAACGTGAGTACCTTGAGTGCGATAATGCTGTGACTCTCGGGGTACACTTTGCCCAGAGCTTTTGCAATTCTCCTTAATGTTGGGGTTTTCTTAGGTACTCTACAACACGCAAGCTCATCCAAAGTTAGTTTGGTTTTCATTTTGCACAGTTTACCGAAACAACAAGAGTTTTTGTACACCTAGCGGGACCCATTATCTATGCAATACCACACCAAACAACCTTTGGTACCTCCGTCACAGACCAAATGTTTCTAGATAATTGTAACCTGACATGTGGCATTTACACAAATATCTGTCCGGACAAGACACACGCAACTTTTTAGCATACAAGCTTTACACCCAGCTCATGTCTTTGACCACCATATGATCTGGGTGAGTCCATTTACTTAACATATATTAACGGCTGCCTCTCGTTTACTGTTTATAGTGTTAAACAACTCCCTCACTGCTCCATATACCTAATCACGTACCTACAACATCTTACGTATAGTGCTCTAATCTTTTCTTTTAACCTACAACCCACACAGTACATAGGGAAATTCCTTGTGTGATACCTGCTGGGTACTGATGAAGTAAAATGAGAAACTGTGTATGTTTTTAGCTTTCACCACTGTGTGCTGGGAGCTTGTCAAACAGGGAACAGCAGAGTTTTGTTTATACTGAAGTCTAAGATCTTAATATTCACCAGGTTGGTCATGTTCTATCAGGTACTACACAGAGTATGTGTTAGGCTGGTTTAAAGAGGTAGTTTACACCACATAACCACCAGTGTGTAGAAAGATTGAATTTTATACGGTCCTCACAAATCACCACCAGATTGATTGACCACTAGACGAGAAACATGTTGACCACACAATAGAGCACCCTACCTGAGACATAACCTCCGACATGCGCCGTTGTCTCTTTTAATCAGGTTGGGAGACCTATTGGTTAAAATTGTTTTCGTTGGTACTTCCAAACCTGTTTTAAACTTCCTTCGGGTTACACACCTCCACTCACTCATCTACACTGGTTAGGCGCCTCACCCACACGGGGCCAAACGGCAATTTGGAATGAAAGATCTCCCCCAAAGAGCCCCTCATAGGGAGCCCTTCAGGTATTGCAGCGCCGAACTGAGGAGCAGCCCTATGATGAAGCTGACACCCAGCCGGGTGTGTGAGGGGCCCAAATTCCAAGAAGCGGAATCCCCTTCCTCTTACATCTCCTGACCATGCAAAACCGGTTCCCCTAGTTTTCCCTTGTCTCGTAATTAGGAGCAGCATACTTTCTGTATCTTTACTAAGTTTGGGCACGTATGCTGGACCTGTCCAAAAAGCCCAGAGTCCCTCCTTTGTGATTGGTCTAAAGAAGGGATGCCAGTGGGAAGGTAGGTTTGTGGGGTGTGAGCTATATGCAAGTACTTCAGCCCTACACAGTTCTCAAGTTACATAGCATGTGGAGCTCATGGAGTGCACTGATTTCCAGCTTTTTTTTGGGGGGGTGGGGGCAGGGGGGTGTTTTATTTAGCGCAAACTCGACCCAAATGTATCAAAGAACTTTACATGAGCATCAGTTGCATTACAGACGGACACATTTATTTTGTTAGGCTCAGGGAGATGAAGTGATTTGTCTAGAATCACAGGATGTTGAGTATCCCTGCCGAGACTCGAACCCGGTTCCCCAGCTCCGAGGTCAATCGTTCTAGCCGTTAGGCCACATTCGCCCCCCCCCCCCCCCCCCATATCTGCTCTTTATAGAGTGACCGTGTGAATGTAGCCAATATCGTGTGACACACTGCGGTACTTTGTGAATTGGCAGGTCTGTACTGGGTAAATATCCCTCCACAAATAGCTATACATAAATCCATACATTCACTTGTGCTCAACAAAGATTGCTGCTATGAATGTATATGAATGTGTGGTAAACGAAGCCAAATGAGTCCAAACAGCAGTTTGAATATGTAAGACACATGGAGAGACACTTATAGAGGCCATTACTGAAGGGCTCCGCAGGCAACACCAGCAACATGTGTCTTGCAAGTTTTGCAGCAGGTCTATCTCAAAGCACGTGATAATGACGTCAAATTGATGGCACTAACTTGGGTTACGTAGTAATTGATACCACACTTCAGTTGATTCTAATCCATGTAATTAGCAGATGGTAGAACAACCCAAATCAATAGTATTCAATTCTTCAGAAGGATGTAAGCCTAAATCAGCCCTGCTGGCTTTCGAACCTGTGACCAGCACATCACCACATGTTTCAGTAGCGAGTGTTTAGCCCCCGGAGGCATTCTTCCATTTACATAAAGATACCTTGCCTCGGGCGGAAAAAAAACCCCAGGGAGCTGCAATTGTCTGTTTCATAAACCGATAATTAGCTTTTCGTTTTCCTGAGGCCAGATCTTCAACATGCTGTACTCTTCACCTTTGACCCTTCATCGTGTACCCTAGATAAGGAGGAACAGATCAATGGTAACCGTGTGAAACGGGGTCCAAGATTATAATTCATCATTGCTTTGCAGTGATTGATTGGCGGGGGGAGGGGTGTAGAGCGGAATCTCTCTCTGTCATTAGCACTGATTCCAACAGCGCAATGGCTCCCTCGAGCCCCCGCCGCCCCCCTCCCTGCACCTCTGAGCCGCGTGAAATATTCCAGTGGTCGATAATTACGGCATAACTGCCTCCCACCCTGACTCTCTGGGGTCTTATGGCCGGCCTGCCGGCTCACGTTCAGGGTCACGTTGTAGTTCACCTCTGTACCAGAGGGAGAAGACAAACAAGCATTGGCAAAAGCCAGTAGGGCCGGAGTTGGATGACAGCCTTTTGGCTTTGTCAATGTTTGTTTTGTTATGGATTTTGAAGAACGCTTGTTAAAAAAAAATAACTTTGGCTAAAAGCAAAATAAGCCATACATTTCCATGGCAGTCCCTAGCATGGAAGGAAAATACTTTGGGGCAGATTTACAATAAGTGGCGCATCCCCGCATATCAGCAGGGATGCGCAACTTATTGTGCGCCGCAGCTCCGCCACCATTGATGCGCCACATTTACAATGCGGCGCACCAATAGGCAACAACGGCACAGATGCATGACGCATCTGTGCCATAAAAGCGGCGCATTGCTGGAGTTGCATCGCAAGCGTGACGCAGCTCCAGCAAAACTCTGGGGGGGCCCTATCTTGTTAATGATGCGTCAATCCTTACACCTGCTTCAAGCAGGCGCAGGGTTTTGACCCAGCATGGGCCCCAAAGTGACTGAGTGAAATCTTGTAGATTTCACTTAGCCACTTTTAGGAGGCGTTCCTGCGCCGGAAGGCCCCCCCTGCACAGAAACGCCTCCTTCTGGCGCAGGGCTGTACAACGTTACGCATCTCCCAGATGCATCACGTTGTAGGTACCCCACACCATGGCGCTTCTTTTGCGCAGCCGCTGCGTCACAAAAGTCATGCAACGGCGGCGTAAAAGGGGCGCAAGGGGCTTGTAAATCTGCCCCTGAGTATGTAGATGTGATGCTTGTGAAAAGTCAGACTGTCACTCATGGGGAAGTTAGCCAGTGGCTGAAGTGGGCTGCCCCATTGTAATGTGTGCAGTAGGGGGAGAAAGGAAAATGTGAATGCTACAATAACTGATTAATCAATGAAGACGATTGGCTGAAAAACCCTATAAGTATATATGAAGAACTCTAATTAGAGCGAAACACTGTGTCAGGGGTTGCTTTTACTCATTTCAGGTTGGCTTGAGTTGGTATTTTACCAATTCAAAGCTGTAATACTGTGCCTGGAGTGATGAATGGCTTTTGTCATTTTACAGCTCAGCAAGGACAGCACTGTGCTAGTCCTATGCTTAAAGGCTTTGCTGTAGAAATGGCAAAAGACTTTGTCCTTTTCTATCTCGGCGTGGATGGCACTGTGCTAATCCAATGCTTAAAGACTTTAATAGATAAACAGACATTTGAGGTGAGCAGATCTAGAGTGTCGCTGGTGTTGAGAGTGCTCTAACAGGAGCTGCTTTCCACCTAAACTTGAGAACTACACAGAGTTTTCTCCATATCTTTTGCATAATTTATGGTCAATCTATCCCTGAAAGTGTTTTGTTTTGATTTATACTGGGTGCTCCCTTGTGTCTGGACAAAGCTGTATCTCTCTGAAGAGCTCTAATTAGAGAGAAACACTCTGTCAGGGGTTGCTTTTACGCATTTCAGGTTGGCTTGAGTTGGTATTTTACCAATTCAAAGCTGTAATATGTGCCTGGAATGATAAATGTATTTTGTCATTTTACAGCTAGGCAATAATTTTATCGCCCTATTAGCAAGCTGTTGCTAACAGCAGCTAGCGACAGCTTGTAGGCGATAGCGAGCGGTTTGGAGCCTGCTTTGCATGTTAGCGATATTTACCGCTAATAACATGCAAAGTGGGAGTACCCAACCTGTTAGCAACTAAAAGCAGTCGCTAACATCGCTATCGCCTGTTATCAATGCAGGCGTAGCGATGAAAAATTTTGCGCCAAAACCTAACGCCTGCTCAGACCACTTCTTAGCCTGTATATCCAATGGGAGGTGGATATTCAGGTTAAGTCCCTATTAGCAATAATGCATTAATATCGCTGTATTTCCAGCGATATTCACGCATTTCGCCGCTATTGCCAAATATTTTATAGCATTGGAGATAAACGTTGCTAATAGCACATTATCTCTGCGATAAAATCCGGCTATGCGCGGCGATAAAAATAATGTCACTAAGCCTATTTAGCGATAAATATTGCTCATTGTTGATAATATGCCCCCAGGCCCTTTTCTATCTCGGCGTGGATGGCACTGTGCTAATCCTATGCTTAAAGACTTTGATAGAAAAACAGATATTTGAGGTGAGCAGATCTAGAGTGTCACTGGTGTTGAGAGTGCTCTAACAGGAGCTGCTTTCCATCTAAACTTGAGAACTACCCAGAGTTCTCTCCTTCTTTTTTGCAAGTATATTATAGGTATCATTTTAGTAAAATAAAAAAGCCTTGACAAACTATAATGAATCAAATATCAAATAGTTTGGGAATGCAGCACATAGTTTATGAATATTCTGACAGCATAGTACACATTTAAAGTGTCTGCATTTCTTTTTTAAATGTTTTAATGATGCATTTTTATGTGATTTTTTATTCAGTGATAGAATTTTAGAGCAATGGCCCGTAGAATATTAAGTAAAACCCCTGCTCGCTGTCCTTCCCACAGCTCTGATTCAAGAAACATTGTTAAACTAATGTGGTGTGCTCCATAGATCATTGTATCTACCTCCCAGCACCAGTGGAAGAAGCAAAGCTGAACCAACCTGCTGAGGCCCCACAGAGTATGGTATCCAACTCCCACTGGCAATAGAAGAAGCATTACAGTATCAATGTGCTGGGGCCTTATTAGGGTGTGTTGAACCTCGCCCACTCTGCAGGGTCACCCCCAATTACTCTGCAGGGTCACACCCAATGTTTTTGCCTTTAACACTCATGTTTTCTGAACCTGTTTTGTTTGGCTTTTAGGACTTTGTGTATTTTACCACTACTAACCTGTGCTAAAGTGATTGTGCTCTCCCCTGTAAATATGGTAGAATTGGCTTACACCCAATTGGGATATTTAATTTAACTGGTAAGTCCCTGATAAAGTGGTACTGCATGCATCCATGGCCTGTAAATTAAAAGCTACTGGTGGGCCTGCATCCCTTACTGTATCACCCACTTAAGTAGCCCTTTAAAACATGTCTCAGGCCTGCCAATGCAGCCTGTGTGTGCAGTTTTAAACTGACATTTCGACCTGGCAAAAGAAACCTTATGCTGAGCCAAAACCTTCCTTTTTAATACATATAAGTCACCCCTAGGGTAGGCTGTAAACACCACACAGGGCAGGGTGCATTGTACTTAAAAAGTTGGACATGTACTCTCAGTCGTGGCCGGTATGGGGTAGCAGGCAGGTGGTTTAGGGGTGGGGAAAAAACTCACTTACCTGTGCAGCCGTCTTTCCTGCGTCGTCTCTCCTCCGCTCCTCAACTAGGAAGCATCCATGCTCCACTAAGCTAATCACAACGCTGCAATGCAGCATTGTAATTGGCCTGAGTGCCGTAGTTCAGTGCTCAGATAGGGAATGGGAGCCTGGGCATGTTCTCCACCCAGGCTGTCATTCAGTCTGCGTGGAGAACATGAAAAGTGCCCATGACTCTCTTTAATGGTAAAGTCAGATTTACGTCTCAATCCTAAAAATGTCACTTTTAAAAGTTGGCATGTATTTGTCCTAACCATTTGGTACCTGAAGCCTGTTTCCTGGGTACACATGACTAGGTATAGGTGGCCTTAGTATATTCCTCCCAGAGAGCCACACAGTGGAGGGCATGGGTGTTGGTAGGATGGTCCATACAATGCAGGATGGGGGGCAGAGCTGTGCACAACCCTAGTTGCACTTGAAAGACACTGCCTCTTTGGGGGTAACGCCCAGAAGCTTCTCCCATTTTAAAGCTAGTATCAGGTATAAAAATAGAACCCTCAAACTAATACTTTAGTACACTCCTGGACCTGTGGATATTACAGAAGAAAGACTGCCCTACTGCAAGAAGACTGTCCAGCTACTGCTGGTGTGGCTTGCCCTGTTGTCTGAGAAGGAAGACTGGACCTGTGCCTTTCATGCCAGGCTGAAGTGACTCCAGGGGTCAGCTGACTGACCTTGTGTTCTGAGCAACAGGGACAAAACAAGATCCAGAGGCCTTACTGCACCTTACAAGCTGACTTGCTGCACTGGACCTGCCTGGATCTGCAACTCTACCTGCCTGAGCCCTTCTGGTCTCTGCAGGAGTGTGTTCCTGATCACCAGGAGGTGCCACCCAGGTCCTGTACCCTTTGTGTGGTAGCAGCTGAGTTCCTCCTAGAAGAAAAGGAGAAATCCTGAAGCGATAGGCTCTTTGCGACTACAAACAGGCCCATACGTGCTGACTGCCAGTGCAAAATACTGGTGAACCTGATTCTTTGCACTACAGTGACCGCTATATATGACCGGCAATGTGAGATCTACACTCCACACTACAGCATCGGCAGTCCGTGGTGATCACCAACACGAAGTTGCAGTAATAACCATCCATGATGCTCGACAGCATCTTTGGGCTAGAGACGACCACCCACAACACTCTGTCTGCTTTTCGGACTACAGCAACAAACATCTGAAACGCTCTCCCTGCTCCGCATTGTCTCCTCCACCGCAAATGTATATCTTTGCGCTGGACTTTAGAAGGTACGTTTTCCATCAGAATTAACCTGTTCCCTGTCTCCGTCCTGCATTCCATCAGGGTTGGCCTGAATTTGCGACTTTCACTGGTCTTGCACGACCAGATAATCACAAGAGGTGCTTTTAGGCAATATCTTTACCTTAAATCTTTGAAATTGGATATCTTTGGGTCTGCTGATTGGATTTTTGTTGTGTTGGTGTCAAATAATGGGATGCATGACGTTACCACGCATACTTTTACCACGCATACCTTTACAACGCGGTATTTACAACGAATACCGTTACAACGCATAGCGCTTAGAGGTGCTGGATAGTGGTAAGTATAATTTTCTATTCCAACTCCAGTCCCCGTGGACACTAGGGAAGGTGTAGGATAGAAAATTAAACTTATTCCCTATCCTAGAGCGCCCCCCAGCGCAATGCGTTGTAATGGTATGCGTGGTAATGCCTGCGTTGTAATTGTAGTGCGTTGTAAAAACTTCGTTGTAAACGTTGCATACCCAAATAATGTGCTACATTTTACTTTATGTTTCCAGATTGGTGTGCGATTTATCTTGTGTTGTGTTTTAAATTTGTTACTGTTTAAGTGCTGCATACATACTTTATGCATTGTCTCCAAGTTAAGGGTGGATGCTTTTGTGCAAGCTACCAGAGGGTCAATATAGGTTAATTTAGTGGTTTATTCAGGTTCACCTTGACAGTATTGTGGCTTCTGCTTGAGAAGGGCTCAACCCCCTCAACCAGCAACCTCATTTCTCACAGGGTGGCTATGACCCAAGCATAGCTCAGGAGAGTGTTCACCCCAGCCCTGAATCCCCTATGTAACTAGTCTCTAGATACCTTTGATTCTTAGTCTCAACATATACAAGCTGAAGGCCTGAGTAGAAATGGGTGAGACTCAAAGTGGGGCTATGCGGCCTGGAGGGGCAAACTACATGTGCCCCTTTTTTTCTGTGCATGAGTACTGTCAGCTCATGAGGCTGTAGATGACTGACTCAGGTGGAAATGACTGACAAAACATAGAACAGTTCTTTTTACCTGTTGTCCATTTAGGAAGAGTTGCTTATTCACTACTCATGTTTAAAATTGGCTGCCAGTCCCTGCAACTGGGTCCTTCACTCATAGGCTGATTTGGACATTTATTCCATCAGGCATTTCCCTGTAGAGCTGGAGCCATTGGAGGGCAGTTTCTGAAAGTCGTCGACCCCTCTCTTTATTCATCTACCCAGGTTTATGTGGAAGCAGACTTGGCAGGCAAGAAACAGATTCAAAAGACGGACAGAGATAGAGAGAAAGGAGCAGGGGCAGCTCCTCCGTTACAGCGGAGGAGCGTCGCTCCACTAAGTGGAAAATGATGATAACGCAATGTTAATAACGTTACTTTGTTATCATTTTGTTCTTCTGTAAGGAGCCAGCCAGGTTGGGGCGGGTGGGGCGGGGCTTGTCAAAGCCTGAAAGAGGAAGGAGGAGTTGTTGCTGCTGCACCTTAAGTGCGCATGACGGTTTGGCCGGACGTCTTGAGCCGGCAAAACCATCATGTGAACTTCGCATGTTCTCCACAGGCTGTATGCACAGCCTGGGTGGAGCACATGCACAGCCTCCCAGTACCCATCTGAGTGCCAAACAATGGTGCTCAGACTAATCATGACGCTGCTGCAAGGCAGCACCATGATTGGCTAGGGGAGTCTAGGAACCTGGGTGCTTCCAGTTCCTGTTCCTGTGTTGGAGGAGAGGTGGCAGCTGGCTACCCGCAACAATAAGGTAAGTCTTTTTTTCCTAAACCCCCCCTTGAATTCATTGGCCTCTGGGGCAGGGGGGCGACGCTCCTCCGCCATACCGGAGGAGCCGCCGCTGTCCAAATGTACTCCACAGACATCTTTCACCAGAAGGATAAGCAGACAGGGATTTACTGTGGGTTGGAAGCAGAATGTTGGTAACAAGATAAAGTATAAGGCTGACAATACCCCTGCTATGCTCCTAAAGGAAATTGCATGTCATGTTGGAGTTTTTGTAGTGATCTGAAATATTTGTAAAGCGTGAGCCCCGCTAAGGCTAAAGTAAAGTGAACAAGTAATTGGAGGGGTTAGCCAGGATTTGAGAGGTGGAATAGACTTTTACTATGCAGCGATGCAGTGTTCGTTAAAGTGCTACATATTCATCTCTTTCCTAAATTGTAGCAGGAAGGGGGCAGCCATTATGGCTATCGGGATGTCATTGCAGATACTGTGTGAATAGACAAGGCCTGGTGTCTTGTTCTTTCTTTTTTCCCTTCTTTGTCTTCATTCTAATGGTGTCCTGGCTGTGAGGGTTCCAAGAGACACTGAGGGTGAGCCTATAAGCCAGATAGACAGGGTTTCCAGATGTGTTTGGTTTTGAAGATGGTGTGGGCTGAAGAGGAACCCATGGAGCGCCTTCATGGTGCGGGTGATGTGGTAAAAATGTAAATGTAAACCTGTATTTGTAAAGCACGAACTACTCACCCTTACGGGTCTCAAGACACTGGGGGCCGTTGTGGAAATTAAGTGAGCTATTGCCCAGAGTCACATGGTGCTGAGCGGAGCTGCCGTGCTCCGAAGTCAGCTGCCCTGGCCACTGCACCACACCTCTCCACCTCCACCTGCACCACACCTCCCCATTTCGCATTTCTTGAGGCAGTTAAGAAGACTTGCCATGGGGTGTAAGATGTGAATTCTAAACGATCATGGAACATGGTGTTGTCACCATCCTGATGCAAGTCTATGGGGGCTGAAGTGGCTTTCTGGGAGGAACAAGTTGAATGTTGTTAGTAGTGCGAGCTCAAATATATAAAGGAACTCCTATGTGACTTGCAATATCCATATAATGTACCTTGTGGGCGTCCTGCATTACATATGTTTTTGAGGTTTGATTTATAAAAGCCTTAAACTGTAGTTATTATACTGAAAGGACAATGGATATGTACATGTTTAAGCAGTCAATAGGTGCTGAAAGTTGGTAGAAGTGCAAGTGCTCGCTTTAATGTGGGAAAGTGCAACTATCTACAACCACTTTCCTCAGAATGCAGGATGAGCCTTCACGAGCTTCAATGTTCTCCTGTCAGTTCTCAAACAAATCATCGATTGTAGCATCATGAGCAAATTGTGACGTCATAAGTGCTCACATTGTTTCATCAGTATCATCATGCCCTAGTTACAGTGTGATAGGCTTTTGGGGGCAGATTTACAATAACTGGCGCATCCCTGCATATCAGCAGGGATGCGCCAGTTATTTTGCGTCACAGCAGACACCTCTTGCGCCATTTGGATGCGCCGCATTTATAATGCGGCGTACCATGGCGCAAGAATAGAGAGATGCGTGGCGCATCTGATGCCATAAAGGTGACGCAGTGCTGGAATTGTGTCGCAAGCGTGACGTAACTCCAGCACTGCTCGGGCCCTATACTAGCTGTGCTGCATCATTCCTTACGCCTGCTTCAAGCGGGCGTAAGGTTTTGACGCAGCGGGGTCGGAAACATGACTGAGTGAAATCTTGTAGATTTCACTCTGCCACTTTCCCGAGGCGTTCCTGCGCCAGAATGCCCCCCCCCTGTGCCGGAACGCCCACATGTGGCGCTGGGCTTTACAAAGTGATGCATCTCCCTAGATGCATCTTGTTGTGAATACCCCGCAGCATGGCACTGGCTTTGCGCCACCGCTGCATCACAAAAGTGACGCACCTGTGGCGCAAATGTGGCATACGAGGCTTGTAAATCTGCACCTTAGTGTTTATAGTCTAAAGCAGCCTGGAGTAATAAGCCAAAAGATCTGGGTTTAACGTGCCAACACATGCAGCATTAGCACAAAACAGCGAGACATACAGAAGGAAGCCAGTAAGAGCTGACAGGGAGGGCAAGTCCCTTATGCAGTTCAATGAAAGCTCTTGCGTGTAGAAGGAAGCATACACCCAAAGTACCAGTATCAGTAGGTGACAGAAGAATACTCCACTGGACTGAGGCAGGGTGTGATTGACAAAGTCCCAAGCCAATGTCTGATAGAGACTTGTTGAAGAAAGCCATGAACTGAAAGGGGAGGGCCAGAAGCCCGCTCTATGTACATTGTTAGCGCTAGGTCTGTTTGACCGCTGCGCTGTCAAAACCCAGACCTAGAAGACAGTATATTGCACAGTTGCACACCAACAAATGTCACATTAAAACTATGCTGTCTCCTTCCAACACACAAACTTAACCAAACTTTATACAAAATAAATACTTAGGGGCAGATTTATGAGGCCGTTGCGCCTCTTTGCGCCGCAATTGCGTCACTTTATTTGACGCAACTGCGGCGCAAACAATGCGCCCAATTTACAACGTTGATTCAGAAAAGGGGGGGGGACAGACAAATTGATTTGCATATAGCCAGGTTCTGAGCTGGGATGGGGCAGTGAGATAAATAACGGTGATGGATCAAGCCCTGATCTTTGGACTGGGTAAGAGTGGTCTGCTTAATTCAGACACTCTGTTCATCACCACCCCCTTTTCTAAATCGTTTTTGGCCACTATAGGTGTGGCAGGGTATACTCAGACATGAGTACCTTTCTCACTGCTCCATCAGGATTCAAGCAAGCCGGGCCGAAGACGGCTGAAATGCCAGAAACCGGTCCCCGGTAGCTTGTCTCCTTTCTGGTGAAGAATTGGCTTGGTAGTTTAGTCTGCCCTGTTCCCATGATGCACTGGGCCAGGGACAGACTGATTTGCATATAGCCAGGTTCTGAGCTGGGATGGGGCAGTGAGATAAATAACGGTGATGGATCAAGCCCTGATCTTTGGACTGGGTAAGAGTGGTCTGCTTAATTCAGACACTCGGTTCATCACCACCCCCTTTTCTAAATCAATTTACAACGTGACGCATCTAGGAGATGCGTCACGTTGTAAAGCACTGCGCCATAAGGAGGCGTTCCTGCGCAGGGGGAGCGTTCCTGCGCAAGAACGCCTCCTGAAAGTGGCTGAGTGAAATCTATGAGATTTCACTCAGTCACTTTCAGGGCAATGCTGCGTCAAAACCCAGCGCCTGCTTGAAGCAGGCGTAGGTCTTGACGCAGCATTGTGCAGATGGTGTACCCCCGAGCCTTGCTGGAGCTGCGTCGCGCTTGCGACGCAACTCCAGCAATGCGCCACATTTCCGGCACAGATGCGTCACGCATCTGTGCCGTTTTTGCACCATGGTGCGCCGCATTATAAATGCGGCGCACCATGGGTGGCGGAGCTGTGGCGCACTGTGGCGCATGTTAACTGGCGCATCTCTGGGGATGCGCCAGTTAACATAAATCTGCCCCCTTGGGGCAGATTTATGAGGCCGTTGGGCCTCTTTGCGCCGCAATTGCGTCACTTTATTTGACGCAACTGTGGCGCAAACAACGCCCTATTTACAACGTGACGCATCTAGGAGATGCGTCACGTTGTAAAGCACTGCGCCATAAGGAGGCGTTCTTGCGCAGGGGGGGGGCGTTCTTGCGCAGGAACGCCTCCTGAAAGTGGCTGAGTGAAATCTATGAGATTTCACTCAGTCACTTTCAGGGCAATGCTGCGTCAAAACCCAGCGCCTGCTTGAAGCAGGCGTAGGTCTTGACGCAGCATTGTGCAGATGGTGTACCCCCGAGCCTTGCTGGAGCTGCGTCGCGCTTGCAACGCAACTCCAGCAATGCGCCCCATTTCCGGCACAGATGCGTCACGCATCTGTGCCGTTTTTGCACCATGGTGCGCCGCATTATAAATGCGGCGCACCATGGGTGGCGGAGCTGTGGCGCACTGTGGCGCATGTTAACTGGCGCATCTCTGGGGATGCGCCAGTTAACATAAATCTGCCCCCTTGGGGCAGATTTATGAGGCCGTTGCGCCTCTTTGCGCTGCAATTGCGTCACTTTATTTGACGCAACTGTGGCGCAAACAACGCCCTATTTACAACGTGACGCATCTAGGAGATGCGTCACGTTGTAAAGCACTGCGCCATAAGGAGGCGTTCTTGCGCAGGGGGGGGCGTTCTTGCGCAGGAACGCCTCCTGAAAGTGGCTGAGTGAAATCTATGAGATTTCACTCAGTCACTTTCAGGGCAATGCTGCGTCAAAACCCAGCGCCTGCTTGAAGCAGGCGTAGGTCTTGACGCAGCATTGTGCAGATGATGTACCCCCGAGCCTTGCTGGAGCTGCGTCGCGCTTGCGACGCAACTCCAGCAATGCGCCACATTTCCGGCACAGATGCGTCACGCATCTGTGCCGTTTTTGCACCATGGTGCGCCGCATTATAAATGCGGCGCACCATGGGTGGCGGAGCTGTGGCGCACTGTGGCGCATGTTAACTGGCGCATCCCTGGGGATGCGCCAGTTAACATAAATCTGCCCCTTATAATCTTGACTGAAAGAACGCTGAACATAAACCCAAACCTAGACTTCTTAGATTTTGCTCATGGCTGACCTATTTTGTTCCCATTATAGTCCCTCTGGGTGTCTATATGCATGGATAAATTGCCCAGGAAAGCTCTTTGTTCTCAACGCACAGCAGCGATTTCTCGTATGCTCGTATCAACTGATACCGCCTGCAGTGCAGCCCTCTGGGTTGGGACCTGCTGTCTCAAAGACCCTGAATTATTGTAGTGTATTTGATGCCCACGGTATCATTTGAATGCAGTCACGCAGGCCAAGATTATGCTGATTGTCTCAGCAGTCCAGTGCTTCAGTGATGGAGTAATGCTCACTGTAATACTTTGCCAGCAGTGCTGAGGTCAAGGGATGGTACTTACAGTTTCATGTTACCTCTAGGCCTGCAGTGAGAAGATGGCACTCACTGAATCATGGTGCAGTAATGGGTTGATACTCCTTATCTCAGAATGCCTGTGTGCAGTCCACTGATTACCTCACACTGCCTGCAATCCTGCAGCGGAGGTGCCTGTCTCACTGCTCCTGAAGACTAGTGAGGGCTGCTGCTCACTGTATCACAGCTGATGTTCCTCTGCAGTGCAAGGTTGGAAGTACTCATTGGGTGAGCCTGGCAACGCGCACATGGTGCGGGGGTACTTACAACTTGACGCATCTGGGAGATGTGTCACGTTGTAAAGCCCTGCGCCACATGTAAGCGTTCCTGTGCAGGGGGGGGTGTTCCGGCGCAGGAACGCCTCCTAAAAGTGACTGAGTGAAATCGACAAGATTTCACTCAGTCACTTTTAGGCCAATGCTGCGTCAAAACCCTGCGCCTGCCTGAAGCAGGCGTAAGGATTGACGCAGCATTAACTAGATAGGGTCCCCAGAGCATTGCTGGAACTCCAGCAATGCACCACTTTTACGGCACAGATGCGTCGCTCATCTGTGCCGTTTTTGCCCCATTGTGCGCCGCATTGTAAATGCAGCACATTCATGATGGCGGAGCTCTGGCGCACAATAACTGGCGCATCCCTGCTGATTTGCAGGGATGCGCCAGTTATTGTAAATATGCCCCCAAGATACCCCTCAGTCCTTAATCACACTCATGACTATTTCTCACCGTCTCATCAGTGTTTTCGACTTATCAGTCCTGACTTTGCCACCCCTTTTCTCCGCACTGTCTGATCCTACAGTTTTCTTGACTTTGATATTTTGGTTTTTATTGGTTTATCTCCTCTGAACATTGTTAAGCGCGCCCTCCCTTTTTTGGGTGCTACCTTTATCCTGCATTATTTTTCTTCCAATATGATATTATTGTTATTATTGTTCTGTACTCTGTAAATTTGTAACGTGCTCTGATACCCCCAAGGGTCATGTTTGCGCTATAAAAAAACAATCAAAATAAAATAAAATAAATAAATGGTGTCATCGCATCAAACTCCTTTATTCTAGAGCATCAGCCCGAGAACATCGAATTGACAGAGCGATGGGAATGCACATATGACTTCGAGGTGAACTCCTCTGATTTTTCCCATCCTCATTGCAATATGAGCAACCTCACTTCTTCAAAGTTACTCTTTCTTTCGCTCCCAATAATAAAACAACCCACAGTCATTTTCTTCCTTTCTCCCATGAGGCCCTTCACTTCTGAGGGTGTGGTCACCACTCCCCACAAACCTTTTGTGTATATCAGCAAGAACATAGGGACTAAGAAGAGACAGCATTACCAGTAAGTAATCTGAGCATCTCTTGAATTTAATATCCAGGTCCTAAAACAAGTAGCCCAACTTCGATATTGCCATCCCCCATCAAAGAAAAGACATAAAACCAGAAGTCCAAGGAGTCCAAGGAGTGGCTTGACAACATTTATCATATGAGATTATGATTCTGATTCCACCACCAAGGGTTAGACAAAATTCCTAAGTCTGCCGGCCGATGCCAAAACGGAAGGATGCAAAAGTGATTCTCTGACTGATTATACCCTTATGAGTGGGCTTACCAGCCTAGAAAGACCTGTCACGTTTCTCAGGTGCTGTGAATAACATGGTCCAGGATCTCACGATACCAGAAGCCAGTGGGAGCCAGATGAATACAGTAAAACCAATAAGAAGACAACGTGAGAACAATCTAGGGCACAACCGCATTATCATGTCCCACGCCCCTGACAGGGACCTACTGCTTCTCATCCATGGAGTGAAAATGATAACTGGCGTTTATCGAAGAACAGGTCGGGCACCTTCAGGAAGTTGCATTACATTGTACTGTAATAGCAGTTACATAGGCTAAGAAAACCGGTCCTGGGCTGATTGTTTCCCTCTCTAGACACATCTGACCTGGCAGTCAAGCTGGACTGACCCTTTGGAACAGAACCCACATTGAATATGGCTGGTCTCTGTCTAAAGTGGCATGGGGGACTGGAACGTGCCCCAATTAATTACCAGTGGCTAAGATCACTTCTCGTTCCCCATCAAGTTTGTGTGTTTCTGAATGCCACCCATAGTGTGATGGGTGTGCTTGCAGCTTGGTCCCATCCTCACTGTAACATTGAACACAGGCTGGACCTCACTGATGATGCCTAAATAAGCCCAAACCGGTGTGATGTTGCTTGTGTTCCCATCTGGGCTAGACCCGGCCTGATATTTCAGGATGAACTGTTCCCGTTCACATCTCAGCACAGTCTAATTTCCATATGGCTGTTTGCTGTTCAGAGTGGCAAGGTGGGCAAAACGCTGGAATGTGGCGCTGAGGAATTACCAGTGGCTGAGGTTAATGCAAGCATCATCTTGATCTTTTTATAAGTGAGACCCCTGAGTTTGCCATGTACGCCCAGACCAGGGTCTCGTGTCAATTGGACTTGGGCAGCATCTCAACAGTGAGGCCCCAAAAAGGCAGATACCAGTCTGCGGATGCTTGTGTTCTCAACCGGGGGCGCCTGGCTTGGCAGTTCTAGCTGGACTGTTCCTATTGGTGCAGGACCATGTCTTATTTTCATTTGGCTGTCTAGTGTGATCTAGTAGGGGAAACAAACAATGAACTAGAGTACTTATCCAAGTGGCTGCAATTACTTCAAGCATTCCTTTCTTTACCTCTCCCTGTCCACATGCTGCAGCACATTAATGGATGGGGCACTCCACACTGCTGTTGAGTGTTTGCCTGGAAGCATGTCAGCCTGCAGTGTGGCCTTGGAAGGCATTCTGTTGCTGTGCATGATTACCTGTGAAAATTAGCTTAGTAGAACAGAGGGTCTTCAGACAGTCTTTTTCTTGGGTGGCCTTAAAGGCACACTCTTGGGCTATAGAGAGCCAGTGCAGCACTTGGAGCACCAGCGTGATATGTTCCCATGCGTCCAGTTGTAGAAACGGGAACCGGCAAATTCCATGACCGCAGAAAAACACGTTGCTTTGGCAATGCGGGCGGAACAACGAATGTGTCTGGACCACGCATTCCATCTACAAAGCAAGTTGTTACAACGGCTTGCTTTAGGTAGAGCGGCATTGGACTTTAAAATCCAACACTTTACCCACTGTTGCGGGGACTGGAGTTGGAATAGTAAATTATACAATTCCAAAGTCTAGCGCCCCCCCTAAGGCAAGTCGTTGTAATGACTTGGGCTTTAAATGGAATGAGTGGTTCAGATGCATTTGTTGTTCCGCCACTGTTGTAAAGGAACACATGGGAAAGGAAAGCGTGGTTGTGTCGTACAACCATAGAAACTCTTTTGCTTCTGCATTTTTATTTTCTTTACAATTTAGGCAGAGTAGGGCTCAAAGGTAAATGAGACCTGTGGAGACAATGTGAATGGCTGTAGTGAGAGAATGATGAAAACTTCATCAAGTTAGGATGACATCTAGGTTAGGTTGACTCTCTGGGTGCTAAGTTCCTTTGGTTTAAGTAGTAGAGTTTTACGGTGAACAGCATCAAAGGTGGTAGAGTAGAGCTACCCAACTTCTGTCTATTCCTGCCCTTCAGGGCAGATTCAGTCCCTCTATCTTAGTGGACATCAGGTCTTTAGTGAAGAGAGGATTTGATATAAATGAAGACATCTCGTTAAATGAATAAACAATTGGAGATCAGTCAACATCTAGCAGGAAGAGTTGGCCTTTGGCTCTTTTTAGAAGAGAGGCCTTGAGGGCACAGTTGTGACGCTAACGAGTTACTAAGGAAACTTCTTACAATGGAGGTCTGAGAAGTGGACAGGAAGATCTCTTTGAAGGTTTGTATCAGACAGAGATTTGACAGAGAACCCTATGACTTCCTTGTTATGACATATATCTTGAATTTATTGGCCAAACAGTATTTGAAGGTGGCAGATACTGTTGTCTGCCTGTGCCATCCATCTTGCTGTTCATGATACCAGCAGGCTGGATGCTGTCTCTCTCTTGAGGTTGTATTCCTGTTTCTTGGTTATGGAGACACATCCATTTGTGGTGACATTGCTGAGGACTTACGAGAACTCAATACAGTTTGGAAAAAATCTTCTCTGAAAAGCAGATTTGCAAAGAAGATATTGTATCGGCCACTGGGTGGCAGTGTTGTGTACGGAATGGCGTTTTATAATTGACTTCCTATTCACTCATGAAACACGTCGAGCACAACAGCTGGAAAATGTTCCCGAGCTGAAGGCTACTTAGTTACTGTGCACAGCTGACCCAGCATGTGCATAGAAACAAACGAGGAACATTGAAATGCTTTTAATTGAGAAAAATTGGGTTGTATTTGAATTCATATAGCACTTCATACCCCTGATGAGATGCTGAAATGCATTTGTGAATGTATAGCACACTGCTTTCTGACAGTGTAAGGGCCCATATTTATCAAGAAGTCTCTCAACAGCAAGTAAAGTTGTTGCACTGAATTGCGTGAAAGGGAGAGAGCAGAACTGCACCGTCTCTACTAAGTTGTAGCGTTCTTATGCTATCTCCCAGCACCACCACACTTTAGGCAGCAATGCACCAACAGACATGCGCCACAGTGCAAGGGTGTCTGTGTTGTCTGAACCATAGTTTGCAATGGATGGGGTCCCTTCCACAACAAAAACTACGCTTTAAGGCTTTTCCCACTTTGTATGTGTGCTGCACAATGCAGCACACATGTAAAGTGGGAAAGAGGAGAAGAAATGAAAACATGTGTCCTTGTTGTGCCAACCTCAAGGAGACATAGGGTCAGATTTACCAACTTCTTATGCAGCACAGTGCAGAAGCTGCAAATGCTGCGCTGCGTGAGAAGGGGAGAGCAGGAGAGCACCAAATGTACTGAATTATGGCACTCTCCTCCCCTTCCCCTAGTACTGGCACTGAAATGAGGTGCAGTGCGCCATGGAGACACCTTTGCAAATAGTACTGTCACAATACCCTTCCAGTGCACAATACTATGCCGAGACTAATGTTAAAGATGTCCCCACATTGTATGTATGCTGTACAGGGCACACATGTAAAGTCGTAAAATAAAAGTGGAAAAAAACATTTCTCCTTCATAGCGCCTGGTTAATGGTGCGCTATTTTGTGACGCTAAACCCTGTTTATCTTAATTTAGTAAATTGGGTTTAGCGCCAGAAACCATGGGCGGGTTGTATGGAAACGCCTATGCACTACTCATGGTACGCCCTCTTGGGGCTAAGTAATGCTTTGCACTGCTTTGTGTTACTTTCATGTTATTTACAGTGCTAAATAAGTTTAGTGCTGGAAAGAAAATCAGACAAAAAGATTTTGCGCTGATTTACATCACTTTTGTGAGGTAAACATGGCGCAAAATCTTGGTGAATCTGCCCCATGGTATTTTGTCACAAATCCCTGTCTAGAATTCTTTGTAGCTGAGGATTTGCATCAAAACACATGCAAAATAGCATGGAAACATCCATACACCACCCATGGTACACCCCCTTGAAGCAAATTAACTCAAGGCAGCGTGTTGCACAACTTTGCGTTACTTAGGGTTATTATCCAGTGTACATCACAATGGATAGTAAATCCCAAATGAACACTTTGCGTCGGATTTGTGTTAGAAAATCAACACAAATCTGATGCAAAAACTGAGGGGCATATTATCAAGGGGGTTTAGCTCCGCTTTTTTGGCTTTAAAAGCCAAGAAAGCGGAGATAAAATTATCTCCCTATTACCAAGCTGTCGCTAACACCAGTTAGTGACAGCTAAAAGGAGATAGCGACCATCTTGGGCCCCGCTTTGCATGTCAGTGATATTTATCACTAATGAGATGCAAAGTGGGCGTGCCAAGATGTTAGCGACTGGAAACAGTCCCTAACATCGCTATCTCCTATTACCAACTTTTGGAGATATTCGCGCTAAGCTCGAATATCTCCAAAAGCTAACACCTGCCCTGAGCAGTTCTTAGCCATGTTATCCAATGGGAGGTGGATAACATGGCTAAGAGCATTTGCTCGATAATGCATGAATATCGCCGACTTTTCAGCGATATTCATGCATTGCGGCCGTTTTTTATCGCATTCGTGATAAACCTTGCTAATAGCAAGGTTTATCTGCGATAAAAATCGCCGATGTGCGGCGATAATTTTTGTCTCTAAACAAGTTAGAGACAAAAATTATCGCTAGTTGTTGGTAATATGCCCCTTAGTAACTCTGGGCCTTAGAGCATAGTGGGTAGACCACAGACCCGCCTGATCAGTGGAGGCTACAGCCTCCACTTCCTTAGGGCTTGACCCCCTGCCATATTTAGAGATCCCTACCAGGCAGGTCGGGATCTCGTTGTGTTCAGTGCAGTTGCTGCTGCAGCACTTTGATTGCAGACGGTAAAGCTTTGGTGAGCGGCTGCCATGTTTAATGCATATGTTTGGCAAAATGTTTTGCTTTTCAAACAAGTCCCAAAGCGAGAGTTTATTCTTCAATATATTTTTTTTAATCGTCAACGATGTACTGGAATTTTTCTCCTCATACGTGGGGCCACTGAGGGATTTTCCTGTCAGGGACCGTCAGGTCTTGCATGAAGGTCCATAAAAAGAAACTTTAGTGGTTGTCCCACTACCCTATTTAGGGCAGAGAGGCCATCACTATGACCTGGTGGCCACGTAGTGGCAGAACCATCAGGACTAATTGTTCAGGCTTTCATCATCTGCCGGCTTGATTATGGCAACATCCTTTATCTGGGCTCTCCATATTATATGACAACAAGGCTCCAGACTATCCAGAATGCCGCTGCTCGGTTCTGATGAATCTTCCCCAACCTCAATCAGCAAAAGCGGCCATGAGGGACCTCCATTGGCTCCCAGTGGATCAGTGGGTCTAATTTAAGCCCTTGGACACAGGTTTATTTTCTGCGCTGTGCCGGAGAAATAAACGGCTGGTGGGATTCGGACGGCTCCTGGCCGTCGGGCGCACATGCCCACCATGACGCATGATGGCCGGGAGCCGTAATGAGCAGGCAAGGGGTTAAAGCCTTATGAATTTTTCATAGGTCCCCATACAAGAAAGACCCTGCTCTCTTGAGATTGGTAGCCACATCATATATCCCTGTAAGGTCCTTGAGATCTTCCTCATCCCATCTGCTACAGGTCTCCAAATACAGGAGATATCATTGGGGTGGTCGCTCCTTTTTCCACAAGGCTCCCAGGCGGTGGAATTCTCTTCCCTTTGACCTTCGCCAGTAATCATGCAAACTTTCCGTCCACAGGTCATTGAACGCATGGCTTTTTGGCAAATAGTTCTCTGATGATTACGTTTACATGATGACTGTCAAACCCTGGGAGGCCTTCTGGTAGCCATGCACTTTAAAAGCCCTTCAACATAGAAACAAAGCACTTTAATTGATTTTAAAACAGTGGGAAATCATGAATTTCCTGCCAGTCAACAACGATGTTACTGCTCCACCAAAGAATACCTCAAGAACCAATATCGAACAGTCAATGTTCGGTCAATCAAACAATCAATGGGGAGAATAAGTAGGCACGACGGGTTACAACGGGGACAAAAGTCTGCGTTACCTACCTTTTCACTACCTGCAAAGAGAGAACCTGTTCTTTCCTGTTTGCAGACAGAGAATCTCCAGAAAACAATCCACGAACAGTAGTTCGGGTTCAAACAATCAATCAGTGGGGGAGAAAAGATAGGCACGACGGATTACAATGGGGACAAAAGTCTGCGTTACCTATCCTTCACTACTTGCAAAGGGAGAGCCTGTTGTTTCTCCGTTTGCAGACAGTGAATCTCCAAACAAATCAATCAAAGGAGTAATACTAGTATTTTCAAAACAAATCAAACAATCATTTCGCAATTCGCCGTGTTTACACGACCTTACCCGGACCGCATGGACAGTTTCTTGTGTTCCGAATCCAGCGCCCGATCGTCCTCTATTCTTCGTGATCCTCGCGGCACTCCTAATGGTTCCCAGTCAGGACCGTAGATCACTCGAGAGAGGTCTGTTCGGAACCAGTGAAGTTCGGATGATCGGCTGTCAGACGAGGGTCTATTGGACAGGAGCTCTCCCGATCGTTGCAGTCGTTCACTCTGTCGTCGGGACCTCTCCCACTGGATCCACGAGTCGCTAATGGGCCCCACGTTTGGGACGCCAATTGTGGAAAAAGGTAGGGCTGATGACCTTTTTCAGAGTTGCCCGGCGTTAACCGCCTCTATACCCACTCAAGTTACCAAACAAAGAGGCAGGCGCTGGAGACTGGAAGGCAGGAAACAGAAGTTTTATTCCGACGGAGCAGAACACATCAAATCAGACATCAGGGTATCTTCTCGAGGTGCTCTAACCGCATCTCCGAGGCCTGGCCTCTTATACACGAGTTTATTGCTTTATTACGTCAAACACATCTCTGTCATTACTTTGATGTAAGGAAAGACATCCTCGGAATCCCCGCTTCAGGCCCGTTCCCACACACATTTAAAGTTGAAGTCCCCACCCCGGTCACAACAGGTGATGATTATCGCGCAGCTGGACATTCCGACGATTCACGGAATGTATGAGGTTGATCGGATCTCATGGGGTGGGGGCTTTGATCAACTCATGGATCCTTTGATGGGGGAAGCTTCCTACTGTACAGGATGGGGGGGGCAATAACAGTATCCGCAGGGCCAGGTGGCGGCCTGGGAATGAGTAAGACAAACGGGCACAAAGGAAAGGGGGTTTTATCAAAGGATCCGGGACCATGAAAGGAATGGAGGGAGGTGTCGCGCTGGGAACAGGATGGGGTTCCGAGGCAGAGCTGCGTGGAGAGGGGTTTATGACCCAAGGCATGTGAGAGCGGGGGCTGTCAGCGTGCGGGGGATGCTTTGCAAGGTCAGGAGAGAGAGAGAGAGAGACGCGCTGGCTATCAACGATGGGCAGAGAGGCCATGGTACTCAAAATGGCTGCCGCTTACGCGCATGAATGGGCTCGAAAAGGGGGCAAGATGGCGCCGATAATGTTGATGCTGCAGCCTAAGTTTTAACATGTGTTCTTGGATGTTTTTTGTCTATGTGCTTATGTGTGTGCGTCGATGCGCATATGAGAGTAGTTGCTCACAATTGGGTGTGCTTGTGCATGTCTGTGATGGTGTGTGCACGCTGGATTTGTTATTCTCTGGCGGCAGCTATCCTGGATATTGACTTTAACTTCCAGATGTCTGACATTAGGATGGCCATCAGTGTACCAGTGTACAGTTCAGTCCCCTGCCTGACCCCACGATGGCTTCCATAGTGCCCCCTACACGTTATTTTACTTCCCTGGGACAACAATTGGACATTGACCAGACCTTGAACCTATCCCCTAACCTGTCTACACATCAGGTCTTGGAACCTGCGGAACTTACCCAAGACTGTGGAGACAGAGCAATTTGGCTGATGCCCAGTGGAGCTACCATATAGCTATAGAGGAGATGGGTTGTGGACTCCCATCCCCCTGTCGTCACCTACCCAGCCGGACCTTGGGCAGATTTTCCCCTCGTCTCTACATCCTATCTTCCTCCTACCCCTTTACCCTTTCCCCTTACCCTTTCTTGCTCCATTCACCTGGTCCCCTATGTTCTTCAAATGCTTTTCTTGATACTTATGTAACTTTTAACTGATGTAAATTGCAACATTATTGTTCCTCATATAAAGCGCTCCGATTCCTTCTGGTCTAGCCAGCGCTATATAATAACTCATTAATTGAACTTGTTCTCATTTAGTACTCGTTCTCTCTTTGTCTACCTCCCTAGCTCCTAGCTCCTATCCTCTCTCCCCTGAATCTTTCATCTTGCCTGTTAGTCTGCTTAGTCTCCTGTCCTTTGTGCCCGTTGACTAAGCACTCCTTCTCCCTTTGTTGGGGAAAGATCCAATATTTATAATCTGGAGTCTCAGCGAACCCGCTGGGAGAGTCCACTGCGCCAAGGGAGCCATTCTCAGCAGAGGTATGGTATGGCACCCTCTTGCCAAAGCACTCCCTCCCCCCTTTTTGGGGAAGGATCCAGTTTGTAGGCCTTGGAGTCTCAGAGACCCCTCTGAGAGAGTCCACTGCGTAAAGGGAGCCTCCTGCAACTGAGATAGTGAAGTGATACCACTTCCCCTGGGATCACAGTTTACTGGACTTTGGACGTTGCTTTGACTCGTCTACCGGTTTGCGTCCCCGTCTCCCTTCCCCTTCCCCTTCCCCTTTCCATGCGGTGTCCTTCACCCTCCCCTCCTATTTCCCACCTTCTTTACCTGTCTACTTCCCCAGCTCCTTCCCCCTCCCCTGAATCTTCCCCATGCCTGCTTTTCCTCTTACGTATTTGTGCTTATTGTTTATATCGACCTTACAAGTAACTATGTTGACATGCTCTTATAATTGTGAAACCTTTGTAACGATGTAACCTGTAACTATGATCTGATGCTCATGTAAAGCGCTCCGATACCTCCGGGTCTAGCCAGCACTATATAAAACCTTTAAAATAAATAAATAAATAAATAAAAAAATGTCAATAAGTGATAGATAGGATGCTTGAACATATGGATACGAGTGAAAGAATAAAGGGAAAGTGCATGAATGCTGTGTGGCACGGGCGCAAGTGCTTTGGTAACCTACATGATTTGTGAAGGTTTCTTATACAGCGTCTGTGTGAGACTGTATCTGCGCTTATGCATGAAGTGGAGCAAAAGAAAGTGAGCGGTAGCTGCGTATGTGGTTGTACCTGCCACCCTTACATTGACATGGCACAGGTCCGGGTGGGATTTATGCTGAGTTATGCATCTTACAATTCTTCTAGTGATTAAGTGGCACTGTCTGTGCGTTGTGGCGTAATGGCCAGAACTGCAGACTTTGGAGCTGGGGAACCAGGTTTGAGTGTCAGCATCGGCTCAACACCCTGTGATTTTGGGCAAATCATTTAATCTCACTGTGCCTACCAAAAAGGAATGTGACGTAATGTAACTGGTGCTCATGTAAAGCGCTCCAATAACTTCGGATCGATTTCCCACTGTTTAAAACTGCAACAACAACAAAAATATTTGGGAAAAGCCTTAGCTAATTTCCTGCATTCTGTTACCTGTTTCTTGACTGATGCCACTATTAAGGGAAGAGCTGGGAAAACAGAACAGCGAATGGAAAGTCAGAGGCCCCTTCTGATATGGAATGATAGCCCATGTACACTCAGACTGTAGCCTTCCTTTATGGCTTCAAATACTGGGGTGAAACCCATCAGCTGCAGAAGCACCTGCAAATCCTTCAGAGTTAGACCCCCTGACCGAACCCTTCCACAAGCCAAACCATACTCTGGTCTGTACTGGAAACCTGGAGAGCCACCCTCGCTCTACCAAAAGCTGTGTGATGCCACACTAGTAGCAGATTTTGTGTCATACCAGTGCCAACACCTACAACAAACAACCAACGTTAGAAAACAAAACCCATTATAAACATGCTCAGTTTCTAACTCCATGCACTGAAAGCAATGGTCGCATTGCATTGTGGGAGGGACCAGAATTATTTTGTGGATGGGTAGCACGCTACTTTATAGGATTTGGGATCTGGAATGGTGTGGGTTTACAGTTTGTTCTATATAGGCATTTAATATATTACACAAGCCATGGTTTGTATGGCTGTTGTACGAGTGATGAATTATGGCATGGAGTCTGAATCATAACTCATATATTTTAGTGGTTTTTCAGTTTGCCTCAAGGCTCAGCATAGGCTGCATAGGGAGGGTTATTTGGGTTGTGACCTTTTAGGGATATAAAAGGGTGGGGCAACTGGTAAAAGCACAAAATGAATAGGGGGATTAGAAGAAGTTGACATCATTCTTCATCAGCTTGTAGTGAAGGTTACCATATTCTCAGAGGCATTGGTTGTGCTGTTAGGAACATTAAATAAAGTTGTGGTTGTGTTCAGCAGTGAGAAGGTGGAGAATAGGTAGCCATTCTGCAAGCCTGAGGGAGTTAAAGATAAGGCGTGAAGCATCTGTATACATGTGAAGAACGTGCGGACAGTGATAGAACAGTGAGGGACAAGCCAACAATTTGGGAAGTTCTCAGGTGGCACTCGTATAGCATAGAACAAATATCTTGTTTTAGTAAAGGAGACTTTTTATGTTCAGTGTATTTGTGGGGATTTTAAAGGGAATCTGTTTGTGGGGGTCTAGCCATGCCTTCCGAGAGTTCTTTTCTGAAGTGACGAGTCCTGGGTTCTCTTCTCTCTGTATGTCACATGTTGTGGTACCTTGCACATGGAATAGAATGCCACTGTGCTAGTTTTGGAGTGTAGTATTGAACAGCAGAGCAGCTGAAGTATGCCTTCTGCAGGATATATGATACTTCTCATCTTTTCCTGCAATGTATGACTTTTTAACGTGATCAGTAAAGCCTAGAATATATGGCATGATCAATAGTACCTGACGTTAATGGACTCATCAAGGGCAACTTACGCTGCTCAGAGGATCACTGCAGCCTTGGATGTGTGCAGTGATTTACAGGTACAGAGTCATGACTTGTTAGTGCAGTCGGTGCCCAACCCTAGCCTACGAAGGCCAGATCCATGCTGCACTTTCATTACAAGCACAAAACAGGGGAATGGTTCAATTCAGGAGTACAGAGGCTGGAATCAATTACATATTAAGAATAACAAAATGCCTCTGTAACCATAGATGAAACATTACTTTTACCTCAGTGGTCCTTTTTGTTGGCTCTCGGCTTCATTAATTCATGTTCTCTTTTATTTTTTTTTATAAAGAAAAGGTTTTTTCCCATTTTGTAAATTAAAGCATACACCTCTAAATCATTTTCAAAATTCACAAAAGACAGTGTCGAAAAAACAATATTTACATGACACAAATACAGTTAATCAGTAGTTAAGAACCTTTGTACACACATAGAGACAACATCAAACATTACTATACATTTAGTTCTGTTTTAAACATAATACACAAACATTTCCACAAAGAATACTATGTCCTACAAACTTGTGTCTGGTATCGGGACCTATTGTGTTTGAGTCCTCAATACTTTCTAATCTCGAGGTCCTGGAGAGGTCAGAGTGCTATTCTAGGACTCTAGTGCTGCGCTTGTTCAGTCAAGCTCAGAAACTCTGTTGTTCAGTATATTGTTCTTCTTTATAGTGACTCTTGTCCTCAAGAAGAGAAAAGCCAACACGTTTCGACCTTCATAATAGGGACCAAAACGATGTATTAGTAGAAGGTCTTCATCAGGGCAGGTCAGAATTCATATGGGACACACGTTTCCTATGTCAAAAAAATAATAATAAGGATGTGTTGAGTATGTTTACTCTTAATTGTACGTGACACAGAATTTTGATTGTCTTACCTAAAAGGGCACATTACATACCAAATTTTGGTTTCCTGATATTCCAGTAGTGGCGTGGGTACAATTTTAGTAGTCAATCAAGCTCATCGGTATAATGTGAAAAGAAAAACATGCCTTAACTTTGAGACGTGATGTTGATGTTTCCTAGCTTCCGGGCATGGCATGCATTGGCAACAGGAGTTTTGAATTTGCCTGAGGCTATCTTACCAGTGGGTGAGGAGGCGGCCGGGTGCTGTGAATGTGCCGGGATCTTGGGGTGTTTTCATTCTTTTCCCTGGGGGCAATGGATTCCGGGTGGTGCAGCTGTACTTCATGTTAGGAGGGATCCAAGCGAGCTTATAAAGTGTGCAGTTTATCTGGTGTATCATTGTGGCATGCACATGAACTTGTCTATAATCAAAACCTTTGTGTGGACATGTCAAGCAGTACATTTATTTTGCCTCGTTTTTACCTTCAAAAGAACGCTGGTATTGTTCCGTGAACAAGCCTGTGTCGACTATCCGGCCTCTTAGCTTCTTCTTGCTGATAGTGTATGACTGTTATCTGCTATCAGGAGCTTTATTTGAAAGCCAGATCCCTTCCGGCCAGCGTGTACGTTCATGTGTCTGAAGTGTTTCCTGTGAAGTGCATATCGCCTGACTTTACCTGACTTCCTGTTTTCTGTTAACTTGCGTGTCGTCATGGACACGTGTAGCCCACGGCTCGCAATGGAACATTTTGACCTATAACGATATTTCTTTTTCATGGTAATTAATTGCACCCCGATCACCTCTTGCTCACACATTATCTAGCGTGATCTTCTGTGACTTTTTTTTGGTCTTGAGGCATGCACACATCTAAATTATCCATAGTGTGTGATCTCATTCATTTCATTTAGGCAGTTTTCAATTGTTCCCAGATAAATTATGTTTTTTGCTTCAAACCTGTACAGTAGATTTTCGATATTGCCACCAGTTACATGCTTTAACACTGTCCATGTAATATCGTTGGGGCCCTGCCCTTTATCAATGCAGTGTTGGACAATCGGTGCATTTATTTCCTGGCATCTTATTCACGATCTATGTTGATTTATCCTTGTCTTTATTGGCTGAGTGGTTTTTCCAATATAGGCCTTTGGGCATGGATACGTTACACAATATATAAAGTTATGTGTGTTGCAATTTGTAAACTCTTCATGCTTCACATATTTGTTACTGTATGTGAATTAAGTACCTTCAATGGTACTTGCACGTAGCACACAATTCCCGCATCGCCTGTGGCCTTTAATTGGAGGCAGGGCCAGCATTGTTCGTAGAGATAGTGAGCATTTTTTTACTGTAGACTTGGCTCGCACCAATTTGTCTTTTATACTTTTGTTGTTCTTCAAAGTGAAGACTGGTGTATTCGCGAATATATCCAGTCCCTTCACACTGTTCCAATTTTTCATACAATTTTCTTCACTTTGTTCGTTAGGCCGGAGAATTTAGTGACGCATACCAATGGCATTTCTTATTACTTTTATTTTGGGATCAACAAGGTGTCTCTTGGGGTATACCATACTCTCTTCATTGCGCGCTTCAGCAGTTTTCTAGGATAGTTCCTGTCTACCAGTTTGCTCAGGAGGGCTTTGCATTGTTAAAGTAGTCATCCTTTTTGGTGCAGTTGCGCCTAATTCTTAAGAACTGGCTGTAAGGCAAGATTTCACGCAAATTTCGTTGGTGGAAACTTGAGAAGTGCAGGAGCGTGTTCCTATCGGTTTGTTTTGTATACAGAGTAGTGTACAAAACTCCCTCTTCATGTTTCACCAAGAGATCTGGGAAATTCATCTCAGTTTTACTAAAATAGAGCGTAAACTGGATGTCTGGATTCCTTTGGTTGAGCCAAGTATGAAATTCTTTTAGGTGTTCTGATGTTCCTCTCCAGAGCATGAACACATCGTCTATATAGCGACGCCAAATTTTTATGTGTCCATCATAGGGGTTGTTGTTATATACCCATTTTTCTTCGAATAGGGCCATAAACATAACAGCCATTTTTGGGGCGAAGGGGCACCCCATCGCTGTCCCCTTGATTGGTAGAAATTGGGCATCATTGAAAGTGGAGAAGTTGCATCATATCTCAGCCAATTCTATAAGATAGAATGTGTAAACATTGTGGGGCCATGTCAATTTTTCCAGGAAGTAATGGAGGGCTTCAAGTCCCACTTCTTGGGAAATGTTAGTATATAAACTAACTATATCCAAGGTGAGCAGTAGCTCTTCTTCAACCTCAAAGGTTTGGCCTTCCATAAATGTAATAGCTAACCAACTTAATACCAATTGGAGAAGAACAAGGATTGCTAGCAAAAAAAAGCTCAATATCTTCAGAACGGCAATCCCTGGACACCAATGCTATATGTCCTTCCGAAAATCCATAAGGATATAGAAAATCCACCAGGGAGACCATAATTTCCGGTGTCAACTCCATTCTAGAGAGACCAGCCAAATATGTAAATACTTTTCTCAAACCCTTTTTGAGTGAAACTGCTAGCTACATAAGAGACTCAAAAAGGGTTTGAGAAAAGTATCTACATATTTGGCTGGTCTCTCTAGAATGGAGTTGACACCGGAAATTATTGGTCTCCCTGGTGGATATTCTATGTCCTTATGGATTTTCGGAAGGACATATAGCATTGGTGTCCGGGGATTGTCGTTCTGAAGATATTGAGCTTTTTTTTGCTAGCCATCCTTGTTCTTCTCCAATTGGTATTAAGTTGGCTAACTGTACCAGTTTTGTCCAATCTTCATCTGTTCTTCTGTAGGGCTGTTCATTGGATAGTTGGCGGGAAATTTCAGCTTCATATTTTCCACGTTGCATGATTACGATTGCTCTGCCCTTATCCGCAGGCGATATTATAATTTTCTGGTTCTTCATCAATTTGTCCAATGCCTCTTTTTCATTTTTTGTTAGGTTCCACTTAGAGAAAGTCTTCTTTCTATCCAATGTATCCAGACCCCTCACTTTCATTACAAGCACTGACTTCGGAAAAGATTCCCATTTCGAGTCGTTGGAGCCTATTCAGAAACTGCATTTTGTAGTACACGGGTAGTACTACAGTACACCAAGTTAAGGGTAGGTCTACGCTTTATTGGTAGATGTGCGCGGTACAAGGGGGGAGTGGCTGGAAAATTAGGTCTACTTAGAATCTAAATGGAAGGCTTTAGTGAGGGCTAAGGATGAATTAAAGGAGGGACATACAAAAACAAAAACACCCACCCACACAGGAGTAAGCCAATTGCAATTCACAAACTGCACTTCTAAAGTTAGTACAGCTGAAATAGACCAAAAATTGTTGTAAATATACTCAATTCGAGCCTTGGAGCAAGTCCTGCAAAGCACATGCTACTCACAGGTACTGCAACACACTCCGAAATAAATTAATGGAGACAATTACATAAAATAACTGTCCAAATAAAATAATATTTAAATAAATAAAATAGTTTTGACTTTTATAATAAATATATAGGAGGTAGATGCAGGCAAGTCTGCACATAGGAGTTACTTTTGATACTGAAATGGTGAATAGCAAAAACATTACCTGAAGGTGCAGTAGTAGATTTACACCGGAGTAAATTTGCCCATTTAAATGTAGGTTTGTGAATAGGACCTTTAGTATTTACCTTTATCTCATGGCTCTCTTGAAAATCTGGCATGGATTAGTACTCATGAGAAAATGTTGGGTACTTCTGGGCCAGGTCTATCAGAAGCTTCGATGGCGGGCTGTGAAAATCATTTTGGTGGGGCCCTCTAATCCAGGAATTCCTATTCACCTTGGAAGGATTAAACTCTTACGAGATCTGTCAGGACTCCAATCTTGGATTTATAATTGTTGCACACAGACTTCTAAAAGGGTCCTCAACCCATTCACATATAACAATTGTGATTAGACACAAATATAACACAAGCACAAAGCGCTACACGTATTATTTTCTTATTTACATTTTTGGCATCATGAGGGTGGCCCAGCCACAAATGTCATTGGCTCATTCCACATATGAACCCACGCTGCAGTGACAATACCCCTATCCTTCTATTGCAAAGAGTCCACCTTCTCTGTCCTGGTTCCACCCCAATCTACCTCTGTGTGTATGTAAACACTGAAATGTATTTTATATCAGCCAGAGATTGGCTCGATCAATGTTTATTGAACTGCAGGACATTGTGCACACATTGTAGCATTGCTTTTTGTATAAAGAGCCCTTTCCCTTCCAACCTCGTCCACCCAAAAAAATGTGTCTGCTTGGCTTTTGTGAAGCAGCTCTACTGCTAAGGCTCAAATCACAAGGCCACGGTTAGACCCGGATATCTTCTTTTTATTATGCACTATTCATCATAGATGTTGTCAGAGGAAGTGCGGGTCCCTGCATAAAGCCCAGTGCCATTAGCCTTGAATGCACAGTCCTAAGCTAGCGTGTAACACTTTTATTATAGGGCTGTTAGCGTTTTCTATATGTGTACAAATGTCTTACAACTCATTTCATTTCTTTTTGAACTGGTGCAAACACGTTTATGAGCTAGAAGAGCTATGGGGCGAGCAGAGAATCTTTACGTCAAGCCTTTGGCAGCAGTGGCCAAAGAGTGGGGCCTGACATTAGTGTCGTACGCCGACGACACTCAGCTGGCCATCGCACTTACAGAAGCCCCTTCCATTTCATCCTCCAGTTTCAAAAACGGCCTTTCCGCGGTTGCTCAATGGATGACAAATAACTGTCTACAGCTTAATGCTGGCAAAACAGAGGTGTTACTCCTTGGCAAAAACACCAGCCTCTGGAATGAGCACTGGTGGCCGTCCTCCCTAGGCACCATCCCATCTCCCAAACCCCTAGTGAAAAACCTAGGAGTCTGGATGGATGCCTCACTCAATTTTCAGGCCCACACCAAAAAAGTTGCTGGCACCTGCATCGGCCTGCTGAGGAGTCTTAGCCACATACTAGGCTTCTTCGATGCCAAGACTCGCCAACTTATCATTCAAGCTACCATCCTTTCGCGTCTTGACTACGCCAATGTTCTCCTTCTTGGCGCCAACAAAAGTGAGGTAGCACGATTCCAACGCGTGCAAAACTCTGCGGCTAGAACTCTAGTCGGCCTCCCCCGCAGATGTTCAGCCAGAGCGACCATACAAAAATTACACTGGCTACCCGTCGACTCCAGAATTAAGTTCAAGGCCCTTATCATGTCCTTCAAAATCATCAAACTGGATACCCCCCCACTGCTTCGACCACTCCTCACCCCCTACGCGCCGTCACGTAACCTGAGATCCTCAAACCAAAACCTCCTATGCGTTCCACGCATAAAACTCTGCCGCATGGGCGGCCGCTCTTTTAGGTTCCTTGGAGCTAAACTTTGGAACAGTCTGCCACAATACATCCGCTCCATAGAAAGCCTACCGGCGTTCCGGAAAGCAATTAAAACGTACCTATTCCCTCTCCCCTAATTTCCTCCCACCTTTCCCGCTCAGGCCAGGTTTCTGTGGTTCCTAGCGCCGGGACGCCTCATTGCTGGGGCAGCTGTTTGCGCTCTACCAAAACAATAGAATAGAATAGAATAGAGAAAGGTGCAAAACCGGAAACTACTCCATTATTTGTACCATCGCTATCTTTATGTTATTTAGTCCGTTTATAGCAGGGCCCAGAGCTAGGCATAGCACTGCTCACATAAAGATAGTATAATTGTTGTAGCACAGCGGAAGACATGGTCAGATATTACGTGCAGGCTTTCAAGCTGAGTAGAGGATGTGGCATAACCCGCTAGAGTGGTCGACCTCGAGTTCAAGTGTCAGCGTTGGCTCAATATCCTGTGTTTCAGGTCAAATCACTTAGGGGCATGTTACCAAGGAACAGCATTAACATTATTGCCGCATAATGGGCTTGATAATATGGCGTTGAGAATTCCAATAGAAGGCCATGTTCTAGTGTTAACATGGGCTTCTATCGGAATTCTCTATGGCACATTATCAAGCCCAATATCGCCGTTTTAGCGGCAGTTTCCTTCTTTAGCGGCACTTTTCTGCCGCTAAAGCGGCGAAAATTTTAACGCCGTTCTTTAATAATATGCATTATGCCCCTTAATCTCCCTGTGCCTAACAAAAATGAATGCGTCTGTGTGTAACGTAACTGCTGCTCTTGTAAAGCGCCCTGATACCTTCGGGTCGAGTTCGCGCTATATAAAACTAACAAAAAACCTTCAAGCCGCTGTTCTATGTGTTGTTTTTTTACAGCTGTACTAGGGGCTAACGAGATTTAAACTCTATTCCATAAAGATTTTTTCACATTGGGACAAACAGAATTTGCTCAAATTTTGCTCGGCTTACTCAATAAGAAATACAATAAATGCTTTTTACTACCCTTTTTAAATGTGATGGATAACACTATTTTTTGAAGCCAAATCAGTTTGCTCTATTAGTTAATATGATAGGAGCAAAACTAGCGCATACAAAAAGTATTTAAACACAGATATTTCGGTCGTTTCTTGTTGAGACCGTAATATACAGAAACATGATTTATAGGCAACAGGCTGTTTCTATATTTGCGCTACAATGCTTTCCCTTTCTTTTTGTCCTGGTGGGAGCACGTGTGTGGAAGGCATCATCTCTCCTGCAAGTCGCAAAATCATGGAAAAAAAGCAACTGCTCAGTTATTTGCACCAGTGACAACTTCATGTTAGTTGTTCATTTTAGGGTTAAACACTTGACTTCACTGAGGTCAAATGTAGGTCGCATTAATTCACCATCAAACAGTGCACAGTTGGAAATGGATGGTTTGTGGATCGCAGTGTTCGGCATGATAAAACCTGGATGGAAAGGTGATTGCTATTCCTATTATTATTGTGGGGTAAAGTGTTGGCGCATCGCAGTTAAGAGTAAATTGTAAATGCATGTATTTTTATCTAAAAATAAAATATATTTGAACAGAAAAAAAGAGTATATAGTGATTTTTGTTCAAACTCTGATAGATATAAAACTTCCCACTGCACGCGTGTGGGCACCATTCCGAGCAATATGATGCCAACTTGGTTCCTACAGGTGCTGCAAGACCTAGGTATGAACTTTGAGCAAGAGATGAGCATTCTGTGCCCTCCCTGCTGTCCATATCAATGGCAGCTTCATTGAGTGCTATTTCAAAGAGCTCTAAATATTTTTATGTGAAGGACAAGACAATTAGACGACTTGCACAGGTTCACAATTCGGTCAATATGGATGTCCACTATTAGGACTCGAGTTTCCAAGATTCATAATCAATTCTGTAGCCATAGGCCCACATCTCGCAAGCAAAGCGATTGTCACTATTGTCTCTGGCTTTCATTTCCAGCATGTTATTTTTTATGTGCACTTGGAGATACCCACATTCAGTTGCAGAATGACCAGATAGGATGGAGAATTTGTTTTAGATCTAAAAAAAAAGAGAGATCTTGGCCTAAAGAGGATATTTTGCAGTTGAGACTCCCCAATAGAAAATGCATGATCACATTGAACCTAGCCATGCTCGGATTTCTTAGTTCTGTAAAAAAATATCCAGCTGTGTAGTTGACATAGTAGACAGGAATATTGTTACAAGAAGTAGGGGTCTAGTTGATGTGTTAACAGAATGGATCATTTCTCCTTACATTTCTCATGAGCAGCTTCTGTGTCAAAATGTGGGTAAGAGGGCAATCTTTATAGCAAAGAAAATTAGTCTTTATTTGTAAGATATTTTAGGGTCTGAGAGTACCACACCTGATTTGATTCCCCTATAAGAAAAGGTAAGTACCATGTCTCCATAAACCAGACAACCACCCTGGCGGGGACAAAGAACAATTGCAGAAAACTTACAGACAAAATGAAACTGTAGACTTCAAAAATCAAGAAGAGACCTCGGGGGCAGCGCTAGATTTAATATCCTGCTATTTAATTAATTTAGATCAATTTGATAAGAGTTGGGCAGCTGCCAGATCCCTAAGCCCAGTCGTAAAACTATTTAATCAAGCGGAGAATGGGCGCTAATGTTAAAGGCCCCTCCGGGGTCAGTGGAGAATGGCCCCGCTTAAGCTATCCTCAATCCAAGCCCCATATCATGATCATTAAGCGGCCGCGTAATGGCAGTGACAGCGGCGCGCGGAGATTTAGAGGCTGACAGCTGTGAGATCAGACTTGAGTGAGCCCAATCTCAAAAAATCCAATAACATTCAGAAAACGGCGAGAACTGTAAAGAGTGGGTTATTTATTTCAGACCAAGTGCTTCTCTTTAAATGAGGGTTTGGAGGAGCTCACCGCACAATAGGAGGGCTGCTGACCATTTATGGGACTAAATCATCGCTTTGACATATCAATGGGTGAGCATTCAGCCTCCTTGGGGAGAACTGCTGCAAGGTTAGCTCTTTTAGTAAAGGCACCTGTAAAGATGTAGAATCTTTGAGCAAATGCATTGTACGTGACTATCAGAAACTTTCATCCTGCATGGCCAAAGTCAGGGTTCAGGCCACCCCTGGCAGTGATAGCCCCATTATTACAACCTGTAAGCCACCCCATGGGCCCATTGCTGCCTCCAGGGTCTTGTGTCCATCCTGCTGGCATCCAAGGGGGGTACAAGGGTTGCTTGCCTTACGTGTACAAATCTCACTCCAGCCTGTCTTTTTTTGAATAGCTTATCTCCTCCAATTTGACAATCAACAAATACTTCATTGCATATGCAGATCTCTTGGGAACACTTGCAGATCCTCTTTTGGATCAGGTGGGTTATTTCCTGAAAGGGCAGCACTTTTTTTTTTGATCTTAGTTCATCAGGAAGAGAGTTAAAAAGGGTAATGGCTTAATAAACAAAAGTTGTTCCACCAGCATTTCCTTTGGTGTTGTGTATTTTTTAGGGTACATTTCTGCTCTGTATCTAGACCTGAAGCCTGTTTTCAGTTTCATGGATACCAAGCCTCATGGTGATTTGTGTACAAAAGAGGGTGTTGAATCATATCCTCTTGTGTCAGTGCATTTCTCATGCAATGGGAGTTCTGTGATTTCTAAGAGGCATGTTAGTAGCCAAACTGGCTGCTGAATTCTTCTTACCACTTGACTTTCTATCAATGTATAAGTGTGGAAACATTTACAGAGGTCCTAGAGCAAACAGGACTGCTTGGCTCCGATAATAATAAACTGAGCAATTTAATACTTGTGTCCTCAGGCTTAACCTCGGTTATTGCACACAAAGCTGAGCACCAAGTGCACCTCTTTAACACTCGACTGTCATGACCGGATAGTTGAGTGGTTCAAGGCTTACTCATGGAGGTGGTGTGGGGTTAGAGGTACAGAACTCAATTGAATAGCCATCATTAAAATGTTATAGTCCAGACAGTATTTAGTTCATATTGTTTCTGTTGTGTTGCAAAGCACTGACATCCTACATTGTTCACTTTTACACTCCCCGTACTCCAGCAAGATTGTTACATAATTCACTTGAAAATCTCCTCTCACTTTGTAGTCAGAGAAAGAAAAGTAAACACCAATCCCCATGTTAAAAGAATGTACAACAATTTGTCAGAAGACATAGCCTGACATTTGACCTCTGTCTTTGAGCTCTGGCAAATGTGTCATGATAAATACAGGATTTAAAGTCATCTTTATTTATTTCTCGGACTTTCCCTTCCACCAAAAATCAGCTTGTGACTCACAGTTTGGGAAACGCTGCTATATGTGGTTGTGGCATCGGTTGAATTTTTCATCTGAAGTTGAAAACATGCATATAATCAATTAGCAGCAACTAACGGTTTAACACTGTGTTGGGATATAGAGCTGTGCGCTGCAGATTGCCCTAATGTTGCTAGTGAAAGGTGGGTCTACCACTGTTCCATTGCTCCCGGTCACATGTGCGGATGACAGCTATCAATAGAAAGATAGGTGTACTCTTCAACTGCCATCCTGTCCTTTTCTAGATGTGCTACAGCTAGTCCCAGCAGAGACGTTCCAAAGGATTGAATGATCCTTGCGACCTTTCCTCTGAATTAAAGTTGCCATCTGCAAGTCATGTGAACACATTAGGGTGGTCCATGTGGACATGTGGGGACAGTCCAAGACTTCCGACGTATGTGTGAACATACGTCGTACTTGTCATACTACATACTTGTGCTGTTGGTCACTATGAGGAGTAGAGAGGGCATATCATCAGCTCAAATCTAAGGTCTTACTGCTTAACATGCATGTCCCTATTTTAGAGTGCACGTCAACATGACTCTCAGCGAGCTTTAACTGGAGTTAATTTTGTATGTGTGTGTGTGTATATTTCAATCCAACTTCGGCCAACACTGACAAAAGAAGAAGGCACTCTAGGAGGTGTGTAAAATGCGTCTTTAATTGATGCACAAGAATCTGCCGCATACGGGAGAGACCTTGATGCAGAAACTGCCCCTGCAATAACCTTTCACAATCGCCAGCACACTATTTACAGTGTAAAAGAGCCGACAGCAACACGCTTACCTGGCAGCCAAGATGGTGCATGCTGGGAGATGAAGTCTTCAGAAGGAGGTGGAGGCGGAGCATGCAGGAGACCAATCGGCGCCGCTGGGCTGCTGAAAGGCTTCAGGAGGCGGTTTGCAGTGCGTTTGGCATCAGAAGAAGGTACTTAATCCGAAACACGTCATGCCGCCTGTACTGCCAATAAAGGTCTTTTCTCTGGCTCCCCGTTTGTGTCCCTCCGGTTCTTTCCATGGTGGAGTGAGTCGTTTGTTCGATATATATATATAATTTGCCCTCCTGTTGTACCAACTGCAATAAAGCCAAGAACCTGTGAATCTCGTGGTCCGTCTCCTTCTCTGCCTGCCTCGCCGTTCTTGTGTAGTTCTGGAAGTGGCGTTTGTGGAGCTTCTACATATATATATATATATATATATATATATATATATATATATATATCCAAACAATCCGATCCATTAAAGCACGAGAGCGCTCACCAGCGTGTGCTCGACCCGAAGGCAGGATCACAGCCCCAAATTCAATTTTGTACAAGAAGGGCGGCACAACCGGATACTTTTTCAAAGTTACTTTATTTCACAACACTCCACCGACGCGTTTCAGCCTCACGGCTTTTCTCACTCTATATATATATACATACACAAACACATATATATTCACACATATATATATATATATATATATATATATATATATATATATATATACATATGTATATATATAGTATATATATATATATCAAGAGCAAAGAGCGCAAGCGCTTCAGGAGGGCTCAACCCGTCAACCGCAGCAACCCGACCCTCCGGTCTTTGTGTGGCTCCCATGGGATGTCTGGAAATTGCCTCTTGGTTAAAAGTAAGTTTGACGCGTTTCGGGGCCAGAAAACGCCCCTTCTTCATGGACTAGGTTGACAAACCACCAAGCTCACCTTGTGATGAACAAACACGTTTTATTTGCACAATGGGTGTCGTCCGCCCTGAGTGGGTGGAGTCACAACACCGGGACTTGTGGGATTTGAAGTCTGTGCAAGGTGAGTAGTTATGATGCCCTTAAGTAGGGTGGTGTTTCTCAGCATGATTATTGTCTGTTAACCCCTTAAGTAGGAAGATAGAGGTGCTTGTTCTGCCTCTGAACTGGAGCCCCTCCCACGGTTGATATTTTGACGGTCCGCCATGACCATGGGAGGGGCTCCACTTCAGAGGCAGAACAAGCACCTCTATCTATGAAGACTGGGATGAGTGGCAGGATGCTCGCCTAACAGCGCAGCAACCCCATGTAAATGCAGTGATGTCTAAAGATTCCCTCCCTTCCTACTATACACACACACATATATATAGATATATATATACACATACATACTTACATGTGTGTGTGTGTATATATATATATATATATATATATCAAGCTGCAGCAGTCGCTGTGCTTAGCGAGCAGCTAAGTGCAGCGACTTCTGTATATATATTTATATATACAAAAGTCGCTGTACTTAGCAGCTCGCCTTCCCTCGGTGACAGTGCCAGCTGACGGCGACAGCATCCGTTTAATATGAAAGTAGTATCAGATGTATATCCTCAAAATAACGAAGAAACCAAAGGAGCGGCACACCAGGAGACTGCACAATTAGTTTATCGCGCACCAAGACGCGTTTCGGCATTAGTCTTTTTCGAGTGAATTTTTGTCAGCAACTCCCCTTAGAAATACAGATGTAAGTTTTCCGACATAGTAGACTTACTACGTGTTCTGATGAAAGGAAATCCTAATGTAAAAAACTATAACAGCTCTAAATATCTCTCAATATTATCAATTAACCCTGCATCATGCAATGAATCATATATTGATGTCCATCTCAAAAGTAATTCATTTTCACAAGAATTTAGGTATGATTGTGTCATACTGTTCCCAATGTCTCACTCTCAAAGTTAATTCAAATCATACGTAACGAAAATCCTACATACAGAGTAAAAATGAGAATATCTGTACTCCCATTTGTCATGATCTCATTAAAATACATATTTACATGTGCAAATATTTACCAGTGGCCCCAATCAGACTCATCATCGCCATCAATTCTAGGCTGTTGCATTCACAATGATATTTTCAGCACATGAGATCCAACAATTCGACATTCACCACATTGATTTATGTTGTGTATTATGTTGTGGGCTTCATAAACATTTAATACATATTACCCAAACAGCGGGAATAAACGTGGCGAGTTCAATATTATTACAACTTGGCAAGGTTAATAATATTACACACTGTGGCTATGGCTCTTCAACATGAGCCTGTTAAACGATCAATAATTGATATGAAATCCTGAGTATTGTACTCATATTATCGACCATCATACCACCGTTATACAAAACAATTGGTCATAACTTGCTCAATCATAAGTAAATTACTCATCATATATTAACACCAATTGGTTACCCGCTGACACATGAGAACGGGGAAGTGCTGCATGTCTGCATGTCCATGCCCATAATATGGAAAAAAATCGGATACTACTTTCCGATTGTAAATTGAGATTACAATGTAAACAAATGCGGGGGGAACTGTATAACATGAACTACAAATCCCAAAATCCCTATCATGGTAACAGGAACTAGGGTAATCACATGGTTTTGGTGGGAGGGATCTCCTTTTTTAAAAATAATCAGCAAACAGAGGTTTGGCAACCGTGAACAAGGTAGAAGGAGCTATCGAAACGTGTTGGTTTTTCTGTGATAAATGCTGAAATGGATTCAAGAATAAATTAACTTTGTCTAAACTTCACGAGTGACTGGAGTGGCGGCTTTATTAGTTTTCCTAGGAATTCGTTGTTGTAATAGAGAGCGGTTTGGTTCAACCGCAGAAAGCCACACACCCACTGAGAAGCGCCACATACGGGAGGTAAAGGAACCAACTCGTTGCAATTGATTACTCCCGTGGGTGCTCACCGAATGTTAACAAAAGAATCCGAAGGTTGCGGAGAACCGGAGCGGAGTGAAAGTGGACCCATGCTGCCCGGAGACTGCTTCCGAGGTAAGAAGGGACCCTTTCCCTTTCTGCAGTATCAGTTTACTTCGCATTCAAACTACGGACAGATAAAGAACAGAGGGCATACTAGAAAGCCGTTTGGTTATGTGGTGGTTTTTACCGGGGAAATGCTTTAACGTGACGATTTGAAGGCGGAGCAAGACAAGTAACGCAGCTTTGCCCAAGTTGACAAATACACGAATTGAAAGACATTTTCTGTACCGGTTCGAAAACCAACAGTCACTTTTAGACATAAACAAACGTGAAACAATTCCATACGGCAAATAAAAACACAGTTTTTGAAATGGAGAAAAGAGAAGCAAAAAGAAAAGAACACTTATCTAACATGTTTGAAAAAGGAAACATGGAGAAAGCTCAAAACAAACGCAATGATACCGGAAAAAACGACACAAAAAGCAAAATAAGATTATGGGAAAAGCTAAACAAAAAAGAGATCAATAAATCCTGGGAATTAATTTCCTTGCAGAAATATTTGGAAGCAGAAAGAGTCCCGAGAGGACTAAGGATCATGTTAATGCCTAGCCAACAAGACGCCACAAATAATCTACTACAGGAATGGGGTGAATTCACACTGAACTCATCCTTAGGACTAATAAAAATATTAGTGAAACATATCGAAATTACCTTGGATAAAATAAAGGAACAACTAAAAGAGGTAGAAAAAGAAATGGAAGCATTGAAGTTAAATCCAGAAATGACCAAATTCAAGGAAGATTTAGAGAAACAAATAGACAAACATGAAGAAACCGTGAGACAAAGGAAACATAATAAATTTGTGAGGGATGCCAATGATTACTCAGAGGGAAGAATCTTCACGTTTGCACGCAAATTTGATCTTTTCAAAAAACTTTTGGCAATAACAACAACCTCTTCTACTAGCATATCTTCGCTCACGTCCGAAGAATTAACTGAAGAAGATCCAACAATGGATGGTGCCAGGAGGATTTTTTTAGGGGATATACGCCTCGTTCTCCAACAACGCCAGTGGGAACAGGATCAGGGGCGCAAAAACAACAACGAGGACGCGGAAGAGGAAGAGCGAAACCATGGCAACAAAGAAATTAACAACAAGAAGAGGCTGGAGAAGGAAGCACTTCAAACGAAAAGATTGGTACAGAAACGAGAGGTATGAAACAGAGACGGGGCAAATGAATGAAGAATTACAAGTGATAAATCTATCTAAACGGGACATAACACCATCTGAAGTATCATTACTAAAAAGAGACATCAATATTTGCCCCACGCAAAGTATGGACATGGCACAAACAAGAATTGATTTCTATTTATACATACGGCTAGACACTTCAAACTGGCTAGACACTTCATGGAAAGAAAAAACAAACCTAAAATCGATAAAACTCCCTTGAATCAGACTTCAAAACTGTGTGCAAAAGACGCAGAAGGCTATCTAGCTTTAATAAACATGGAGGTCGAGGAAGACCAGGAAATACAATTGGAAAGTGTGATACCCCAGCTGGGGGCATCAATAAGCCATAAAAAAGCCAAATCTAAGTTCTACCCGCAACTAACACCAGGCAACAAAATTGATATATTTCAAGAGGCGGTAATACATGAACTATACAAAATCACCAAAGCTAATTGCAAAGACAACTTATCCTCTCAAGAACGGGAAGCCCTATCCACTCTAATCAATGTTCAAGGGATGGAAATTAAAATGGCGGACAAAGGGGGAAATGTGGTGTTATGGGACAGAGAATTATACACCACAGAAGCAATGAGTCAACTGACGAACCCCCTCTACTATGAAAACCTACAAAACAACCCACTTGACAGCATTAAAAGAAAAATTGATCAAAAACTAATCAATTGGGAAAAGAAAAACCTGATAGATTACGATGAGAAAAAATACCTAAGTGTAGATTTCCCACGCATGGCGACGATGTATTTTCTGCCGAAAATACATAAGGACCCCATGTAACCACCAGGGAGACCAATTGTGTCAGCGAAGGGATCACTCTTGTAAGCGATGGCCAATTTTATTGATTACATTCTGAAACCATACGTTGAAAAACTGAGATCTTACATTCAGAATACCACAGATTTTCTTTGCATGTTAACAAATTTGAAGTGGCAAGATCAGTACCTCCTGATATCAATGGATGTGATTGCCTTATACACCAATATTGACAATGATCTAGGTCTACGGGCTTGCCAACACTATCTAAAAGAACAAACATACATTACAAAGATCACAATGAGATGATAATGGAAATGATCTCCTTAGTATTGACCAATAACATCTTTCTTTGATCAACTTTACCATCAACGAAATGGAGCTGCTATGGGCTTTTCCTTCAGCCCAAGCTATGCTTGCATAGCTATGGGCTGGTTCGAGGAGGAGGTGGCATGGTGCAGAGAAAATTCAAACTTCACCCAACACATAGTCACCTGGAAAAGATTTATAGACGATTTATTTATTGTACAGAAGGGGAGGGAAAGAGAATTCCAGCAATACTTTGATATTCTGAATAAAAGCACTCCAGGCCTACAATTCACTTTTGTGAAAAGTAAAGACAGAATAGCATTCTTGGACACTGAGGTGTATGTGAAGGAGAATCGAGTGGAAACAACCTTAAACCGAAAGGTCACAGCAACAAATGCTACTTTGGAAGCTACCAGCTTCCATCAACCTGCTTTAATTACAAGCATTCCATATGGAGAATTCCTCCGGATAAAACGTATCTGTAGCGAGAAAGAGGAATGAGAAAAGCACAGTGCAGGAACCATTAAACGCTTCCAAAAAAGAAAATATGGTAAAAAACTGATTGACAAATGCTGGGAGAGAGCCAACCAGAAACAGAGGTCGGAATGTTTGAAACCCAAAGAGGGAGAAAAACCCTTAGAAGAACCGATCAGATTAATCCTGGATTACAGTCAGGAATCAAAAAAGATAACACAAATATTGATGAAAAATTTGAGAATTTTGCAACTAGATCCAATAATAGGACAACAAATGGGGGAACATACAGTGGTAACATACAGGCGAGCAAAAAACCTAAAAGATCAATTAGTGCACAGCCACTTCATCACCAAAAAGAAAAAAACAACATGGTTACAAACGACAGGATTCACAAAATGTAACAACTGCAAAGTGTGTGAAATTGCTAAACCAATTAAAGAAATAACAATGGCAAACAAAAAAGTGTGGAAAATAAGAGAACTAATAACATGTAAGAGTCAATACACCATCTATACGATAGAATGTCCTTGCCAACTTCGTTACATAGGGAGCACAATTTGCGAATTTAAAAAACGCATATTGGAACATGTGCGGGCCACGGTGAATAAAGACAGAGGAAACGCGGTAGCCAAACACATGGAGATACACCATAATGGCAACTGGAAATTGCTCAAATTCTTCGGATTGGAAACAATGGCCCTATAAGAAAGAGGTGGCCATCGCGAAAAACTGTTGCGACAAAAAGAGTCGCGCCACATTTTGAACTTTCGTACAATGACTCCTTTTGGGCTGAATCAGTCGGAAGAACTGTACATACACATTTAAAAAAGACTGAACATGAACTTCTCAATACACTCCTATCTATTTTATCCCTTACCCCACACAACCACATTTAATCAAGTAAAAGACATGAACCAATGAAGGGATATAAATGATCACGCAGGCCCACTAGAGGGCAGTAAAGAAATGGTCATTGTGAAAATGTTGACTCACACGCTCCCCCAATACAATCTAATCAATCATTGTGAGTGATGAAAAAACAGAAAGTAAACTGTAATCACTCAGAGAAAATGTATTGTGCATGAAATGAATGTTAGAAATAAGTTATAAAGAATTGAGATTGTAATGTAAACAAATGCGGGGGAACTGTATAACATGAACTACAAATCCCAGAATCCCTATCATGGTAACAGGAACTAGGGTAATTACATGGTTTTGGTGGGAGGGATCTCCTTTTTTAAAAATAATCAGCAAACAGAGGTTTGGCAACCGTGAACAAGGTAGAAGGAGCTACCGAAACGCGTTGGTTTTTCTGTGATAAATGCTGAAATGGATTCAAGAATAAATTGACTTTGTCTAAACTTCACGAAAGACTGGAGTGGCGGCTTTATTCGTTTTCCTTGGAATTCGTTGTTGGAATATATATATATATATATATATATATATATATATATATATATATATATATATATATATATCACCACAACAATCCTCTTGAAAGCAAAACTTGCACTCGAAGTCAATACCAAGGTGTTTTATTTCGCCGTGACGCATTTCGTCAGTTGCCTGACTTGTGTGATCAAGTCAGGCATCTGACGAAACGCGTCACAGCGAAATAAAACACTTTGGTATTGACTTCGAGTGCAGTTCTTCTTTCAAGAGGATTGTTGTAGTGATATTTAAACCGGGAGACCTGATCGGTTTTTACTTGCCACTTGTCTATGTGACACAGACCCAAGAAACTAGGTCGCTTGTGGAAGAATATATATATATATATATTGTGTGGATTAAACCTGTGTTCAACTTACTCGTGTTATTTGACTCATTTCCTGAGAGCGCACTAACTTTTTGTGGAAAGAGATTTTGGATTGTGACTACCGGCACGCTCCGCCGGAGTGTGCGCCACCCCTCCTGGGTCCCAGTATCTTGGAAGGAGCTTTCTCTGAGGATTGATATATATATAACAACTGTACAGTTGAATGACACCACTTGTTACAGACATTGTGATCTGGCGGTCATCAAGAAAGCCCAGAGCACATTTTATTCCATGCTTATGGGTTGGAGATCATCTGGACTCATCAGCATGGATGAACTCAAATACCTCAAGAATGATTTCCCCATAATGCCTGTCCTCTATTTGATCCCCAAAATTCACAAGAACTCGGAAAAGCCCCCAGGCAGACCGATCACCTCTGCATGTGGGGGTTTACTTGAAAAAACTACGATCTATGTGGATTCATTTTTGCAGGAGTATGTTGGGGGATTACCCTCGTACGTTCAGGACTCAAGTGACTTTCTAAGGAAGCTTAGCACTGTTGATTGGGATCCATCTTACCTGCTGATTACACTTGATGTTACCGCCCTATACACCAGCATCATCCATGCGGATGGACTTAGGGCTGTAGCACATTATTTGGGGTATCGTCCGATCGCGTTGGTGGAACACAATAAGATGCTGTTGTCTATGATAAATTTCTGTTTAAACAATAACTATTTCATGTTTAACAAACAGCATTTCCAGCAGGTCAGAGGGGTAGCCATGGGGGCCTGTTTCTCTCCCAGTTACGCCTGTCTCCACATGGGGTACTGGGAGAGACAGGTCCTCAGTGGCGAGTACGCTGCCATCTGCAGGGACCACATTGTTCGGTGGTTCAGATACATCGATGATGTTTGTATGATCTGGAAGGGAATCACTGAACAAGCAACAGAATTTATCGCCAAGTTGAATGTTAACAACTATAACTTGTCATTTACCTCAGACATCAGCAATTCTCATGCCACCTTTCTAGATGTAGCAATTGATATCAACAATGGAGAGATTCAAACATCATTGTTCAGAAAACCCACGGCAGGCAATACAGTGCTGCATGCCCATAGTCATCACCCACCACATCTAATCCGAAGCATTCCCTACGGGGAAATGCTAAGGATTAGAAGAGCGTGCAGCACTGAAGCCCAAAATAAAATAGCGCAAGAAGCATGCAGACAGCGATTCTTGGCTCGGGGTTATGATGAAAAGGTAGTTTCAGCAGCCATTAGAAAAGCAAATGCCATACCCCGGTCTGAAGCCCTAGCACATAGGGGGTTACATAATTCCATCATGACTCCTGTACAACAACCTGTCAGACTCATTTGGTCTTTTAACAGCCAACATGGTGCTTTACGTAAAATCGTAAATAAGCATTGGGGCTTAGTTAAGTGTGATCCAATCATAGGCAATGATATGCCCGCAAAACCGGCAATAACATACAGAAAAGCCTTTTCATTGCAGGACGCACTGGTGAAATCAAGTCCCGAATTATTGGTTAGGCAAGACTGGTTGGCTGGCAGCAGAGGCTTCAGAAAGTGTGCTTCTTGCAAGGCCTGCATACAAGGGGTTAATAAGACAGAGTATTGTATTCGCTTCTCAGATGCCCCATGTAAGATTAAGAAGAAGCTCACATGTAAAAGTGAATTCTCAGTGTATGTTTTGGAATGTCCATGTGGGCTAAGATACGTGGGCAGCTCCAAACTACAGGTGCATAAAAGGGTCCTACAACACCTAAGGGCCATAAAGACCAATGACCCAGTGTACCCCGTGGCTAGGCACTTAAGGGAAAAACACAACAGCAACAGTGCGTTACTGAAGTATTATGCCATTGATTCCATCGCACCCATGAGAAGGGGTGGAAACAGAGATGCTGCATTAAGGAGGTTAGAAACAAGATACATCCTCATGTTAGACAGCAAGTCATCCAATGGGCTTAATGCATCGGAAGATTTTTATACCTGTCTGTAGACCACTTATCTTTTCTCCATTTTGTTGTATATTTGTTTCTTGAGGACAACACAGTATGTCATTACGGCTATGTATATGTAATTCCAGCTTGGCCAGTGAGGTCCTTTGACCTAAGTTTTGTCCACTTGTCTAAGGATATGCTCAGTGATCCTATCATTCTATTTGACAGACCTGATTATAATTAATTCAACATCACGGTCATACTTGTAATCAGATTGGAGCGTCTGTCTTTTGTTTTTAATCACATTCACTTTGCACTTCATGTCCACATTTTTCTAAGCAACCAACGTAGCGTCTTTATTAGTTTTGTTTGCCGGTTTAAACCAGCGATACTTATTAATATGCCATTGAGTGGTAATAATCTTCTTTTGGTATTCATGCATCGTAATGTATTCTATGTTACTGTTCCCCGTGAATGGCTTTGAGTGGGCATCAACAATGGTCTTAAAGGTTATACTAGTAGAATAAACAGTATTGCCCAAGGGTCAATATGGATTTAGCCATATACAGGTATAATGTTGTATACCCGGACCATGATGTTGTATTTGCTGATATATGCACGGTTCACTTGATATAGAGTTGTCGTTATACTCTTCTGAATAAAATGTCACCAATGGATTTAACCGGACATTGTAAATTTTATTTGAATATGCAGGCTTGATGAAGGGTTTTCAGGGATTTATCCCAACACCGGCAAACTGATATCAATGTTAAGTGTATATTTAATGTCAGAAATGAAATTGACGTGTAGTATTTTTACTATGTTTATCACACTGTTGCACTTTACGCTATTTTGGTTGGTTACTGCTAAATGCAATTGCACTTTAAATTCTGTCGTTTCCCTGTGTAACACCATGTGACCAAGGCCTTTGAGAGGCCGAAACGTTATGCTGTTGGTTGTTGCAGAATAAAAAACAACTCACGGAATATCTTTGGGTCTGCTGTTTTCTTGAGGCAGCGTTGCTGCAGGATGCTTCGAGTGCCTTGCGGAGAACCCGTGTGGATATATATATATATATATATATATATATATATATATATATATATTCACTGAAAAAAACATAGGTTTCCCACCAGTTATAGTTAGGAATTAGCGTTTAAAAAACCTATTAAATTCACTGAAAAAACCATTTCACACCAGTTATAGTTAGCTGGAAATTTTACTGACATAAAACCATAGAAATTCCAACGTTATAGTTAGTTGGACTCACTATAACAAGCGCGCCTGCAATGCACTGCTGATGACGTCGCATATTACATCACTCATGACATCGTCAGTGACATCACTCATGACATCACTGATGACACCAGTCAGTGAATGTGTGTCTTTCTGAAAAATCAATATGTTTTATATATGTATTTGTAAAGGTTGATGGAAGAATAAATGGTTAAATAAGTGTGTAAATGGATGTTTTAAAAAAAAAGTATTGGTTAACTGCCTTATTAAGTGTATCTTATTGAATACATATATTAGCGAGTAACTTTTAAATATTGAAATATATGTATCAGTGTTTCACTTTGTGTATAAGTGGCTGCATGGGTTGGTGACTGACTCACTGTTTGTATTTGTTTTTAAGACCGCATATGTGCAGGACTGTATGGGTGGATGAGTGTGTATATGTGTGTGTTAGTGAGTGAATGACGGTCTCACTATTGTCTTTTTTAGTAACAACATATATTTTAATGTAGTGTATGTGAGTTTTGATGTATATAAGTGAGTATATGTGAGAGTAAGAGATTGTAAGAGTTCCTGTTTAAATACGTATGTGTTTCTATAAGTGATTGTTTAAGAGAGTAAGTATGTGTAAGTTTCCTTAGAAGTAAGGAGGTAGTGTGTGTATAGTTGTATATGCAAATAAGTGGATGTTCAATAATTTATTTGCATGTGTGAGTATGCGTGTGAGTAACTTTTGGATGACTGTCGGTGTATAACAGGATGTATAGATGTATCACTACATATGATGAGTGAGTATATGTATGAGTGACTATATAGAACTTTTGGTGAATGAGTGGATGTGTATATAGATGGTGGAATTACTGAATTGGTTGTTGTAACTGGTATGGGTATCTCCATTTTTTTGAAAATGTTAGTTTCCATTTTTAAATATGTGTTTCAAGGGTTACATTACACTAAAAGGAGGTCTGTCACTCTGTCACAAGGATGGTGTCATAAGTGATGTCATGAGTGATGTCACTGACGATGTCATGAGTGATGTAATATGTGACGTCATCAGCAGTGCATTGCAGGCGCGCTTGTTATAGTGAGTCCAACAACTATAACGTTGGAATTTCTATGGTTTTATGTCAGTAAAATTTCCAGCTAACTATAACTGTTGTG